>NC_133534.1:3796678-4507924 GCF_048544455.1 Silene latifolia | reverse complement strand
TTCGATTTTTGTCTCAAATAACGAGTTTTAACGCATTTTCACGATAATCCTGGTTTGGTGAATCTTTTTTCGGCACACCTAAGCACCCCAAATGTCTTCCGTTTGGTGCTCAAATTTTTGTGGCCGCTTTATTCGACCCCAGGAACTTTCTATGCGATTTCCGGAGAATTTTTTCCGAGACCCCGGATCCGGAAAAACCGTGTATTATATACACTTCAATTTCACTGTTCGGGAGGTCGTAAATCGGACCCTGGTTTCTTTTTCTCCCTGTTTTTCAATCACGCTTCCTACCTCATTCCAGGAGGTAACCTGTTCGATTTCAGCCTCAAATAACGAGCTTTAACGCATTTTTCACGATAATCCTAGTTTGTGAATCTCGGTTTTTGGCAAACCTAAGACCCCCAAATGTCTTCCGTTGGTGCTCAAATTTTGCGTGGCGCTTTATCCGACCCCAGAAACTTTCTATGCGATTTCCGAGAATTTTGTTCCGGGACCCCGAATCCCGAAAACCGTGTATTACACTTCAATTTCGAAATTTTTCCGAGGTCGAATCATCGACCCGTTTCTTTCTCCGTTTTTCAATCACGCGTCCTACCTCATTCCATGAGTTAACCCGTTCGATTTCGAGTCTCAAATAACGAGTTTTAACGCATTTTTCACGATAATCCGAGTTTCGGCGAATCTTTGGTTTCCGCACACCGCACCCCCAAATGTCTTCCGTTGGTGCTCAAATTCTGCGTGGCCGCTTTATCCGACCCGAAACTTTCTATGCGATTTCGGAGAATTTTGTTAAAGGACCCCTGAATCCCGAAAAACCGTGTATTATATACACTTCAATTTCAGTTCGGGAGGTCGTCGGACCGTTCTTTTCCTCCCTGTTTTTCAATCACGCGTCCTACCTCATTCCAGGAGTTAACCCGTTCGATTTCAAATTGACAAATAACGAGCTTTAAGGCATTTTTCGTGATAATCCGAGTTTCGGCGAATCTTTGGTTTCACACACCAAGCACCCCCAAATGTCTTCCGTTGGTGCTCAAATTTTGCGTGGCCGCTTTATCGACCCCCGGGAACTTTCTATGCGATTTCCGAGAATTTTTTCCGAGACCCCTAATCCAGAAAAAACCGTGTATTATATATAGACACTTCAAAACGGGTCAACGGTCGGGTTCGGGTCGGGCCAATTCGGGTCGGGTCGATTCGGGTTTCTCATTGATTTCGGGTTAACTCGGGTCCGGGTTACGGGTCATTTCGGGTTTGGTCTGTTTAACGGGTTTGTTGGTCGGGTCGATTCGGGTCAAACGGTTGGGTTGTTTTGGTCGGGTCATTTTTGGTGTAAATGAATAATAGAGAAATAGTCATTTCAAGGCTTTTCGGTTTAATTGGAGTTATATTTTGTTGGGTCATTTTGGGTTTGGTGGTTTTGAGATCGGGTCATTTTTGGAGTCGGGCAAGCTACCTCATTCCGGTTAAGAAAGCTCGGGTCATGTTCGGGTCGGGTCGGGTCCATTCGGGTTTTCGGGTCACATTCGGGTGAAGTAGTTCGGGTCACTTCGGGTCTCGGGTCAGCTTTTTCGGGTCGGGTCAATCGGGTCGGGTTAGTTTTGCCAGGTCTAATTATATACACTTCAATTTCAGCCGTTCGGGAGGTCGTACCGGACCCGGTTTCTTTTTCTCCCTGTTTTTTAATCACGCGTCCTACCTCATTCCAGGAGTTAACCTGTTCGATTTTTGTCTCAAATAACGAGTTTTAACGTATTTTTCACGATAATCCGGGTTCGGCGAATCTTGGTTTTAAACGCACACCGCACACCCAAATGTTTTCCGTTGTTGCTCAAATTTTGCGTGGCCGCTTTATTTGACCCCCAGAACATTCTATGCGATTTCGGATAATTTTTTTCCTGGGGATCCTGAATCCCGAAAAACCGTGTATTATACACTTCAATTTCACTGGTAGTTCGGGAGGTCAGACGACCCGGTTTCTTTTTCTCCCTGGTTTTCAATCACGCATCCTACCTCATTTCAGGAGTTAACCTGTCGATTTCACCTCAAATAACGAGCTTTAACGCACTTTTCACGATAATCCTAGTTTCGGCGAATCTTTGGTTTTTGGCAAACCGCACCCCAAATGTCTTCCGTTGGTGCTCAAATTCTGCGTGGCCGCTTTATCGACCCCCCAGAAACTTTCTATGCGATTTCCGGAGAATTTTGTTCCGGGACCCGGAATCCCGAAAAACCGTGTATACACTTCAATTTGACCTTTTCCGGAGGTCGCACTTTACCCGGTTTCTTTTTCTCCCTGTTTTTCAATCACGCGTCCTACCTCATTCCATGAGTTAACCTGTTCGATTTCAGTCTCAAATAACGAGTTTTAACGCATTTTTCACGATAATCCGAGTTTCGCGAATCTTTTGGTTTCCGCACCGCACCCCCAAATGTCTTCCGTTGGTGCTCAAATTCTGCGTGGGCGCTTTATCGACCCAAAACTTTCTATGCGATTTCCGGAGAATTTTGTTCCGAGACCCCGGAATCCGAAACCGTGTATTATATACACTTCAATTTCACCGTTCGGGAGGTCGCACGACCCGGTTTCTTTTCTCCTGTTTTTAATCACGCGTCCTACCTCATTCCAGGAGTTAACCTGTTCGATTTCAAATGACAAATAACGAGCTTTAAGGCATTTTTCGTGATAATCCGAGTTTCGGCGAATCTTTGGTTTTAAACTTCGCACACACTAAGCACCCCAAATGTCTTCCGTTGGTGCTCAAATTTTGCGTGGCCGCTTTATCTGACCCCAGGAACTTTCTATGCGATTTCCGGAGAATTTTTTTCCGAGACCCCGGAATCCAGAAAAACCGTGTATTATATATAGACCTGGCAAAACGGGTCAACGGGTCGGGTTCGGGTCGGGCCAATTCGGGTCGGGTCAGTTCGGGTTTCTCATTGATTTCGGGTTAACTCGGGTCGGGACGGGTCATTTCAGGTTTTCGGTCTGTTTTGGGTTTTGTTGGTCGGTCGATTCCCAAACGGTTGGGTTGTTTCGGGTCGGGTCATTTTCGGGTAAATGAATAATAGAGAAATAGTCATTTCAAGGCTTTTCGGTTTAATTGGAGTTATATTTTGTCGGTCATTTTCGGGTTTGGTGGTTTCCTCATCGGGTCATTTTTGGGTCGGGCGTCACGGTTAAGAAAGCTCGGGTCATGTTCGGGTCGGGTCGGGTCCATTCGGTTTTTGGGTCACATTCGGGTGAAGTAGTTCGGGTCACTTCGGTCTCGGTCAGCTTTTTTATGGTCGGGTCAATCGGGTCGGGTTAGTTTTGCCAGGTCTAATTATATACACTTCATTTGGCAAGTTCGGGAGGTCGTCTGGACCGGTTTCTTTTTCTCCCTGTTTTTTAATCACGCGTCCTACCTCATTCCAGGAGTTAACCTGTTCGATTTTTGTCTCAAATAACGAGTTTTAACGTATTTTTCACGATAATCCGAGTTTCGGCGAATGCTGGTTTCTGGCACACCGGCACACCCAAATGTTTTCCGTTGTTGCTCAAATTTTGCGTGGCCGCTTTATTTGACCCCAGGAACATTCTATGCGATTTCCGGATAATTTTTTTCGGGGATCCCAGAATCCCGAAAAACCGTGTATTATACACTTCAATTTCAGCCGTTCGGGAGGTCGTACCGGACCCGGTTTCTTTTTCTCCCTGTTTTTCAATCACGCATCCTACCTCATTTCAGGAGTTAACCTGTTCGATTTCAGCCTCAAATAACGAGCTTTAACGCACTTTTCACGATAATCCGAGTTTCGGCGAATGCTGGTTTCTGGCACACCGGCACCCCCAAATGTCTTCTGTTGTTGCTCATATTTTGCGTGGCCGCTTTATGTGACCCCAGGAACTTTCTATGCGATTTCCGGAGAATATTTTTCCGGGACTCCGGAATCCCGAAAAACCGTGTATTATACACTTCAATTTCAGCCGTTCCGGAGGTCGTACCGGACCAGGTTTCTTTTTTTCCCTGTTTTTCAATCACGCGTCCTACCTCATTCCAGGAGTTAACCTATTCGATTTCAACCTCAAATAACGAGTTTTAACGCATTTTTCACGATAATCCAAGTTTCGGCGAATGCTGGTTTCTGGCACACCGGCACCCCTAAATGTCTTCCGTTGTTGCTCAAATTTTGTGTGACCGCTTTATTTGACCCCAGGAACATTCTATGCGATTTCCGGATAATTTTTTTCCGGGACCCCGGAATCCCGAAAAACCGTGTATTATACACTTCAATTTCAAATACCGTTCGGAGGTCGTACTGGACCCGGTTTCTTTTTCTCCCTGTTTTTCAATCACGCGTCCTACCGCATTCCAGGAGTTAACCTATTCGATTTCAGCCTCAAATAACGAGCTTTAACGCATTTTCACGATAATCCGAGTTTCGGCGAATCTTGGTTTACGCACACCCAAATGTTTTCCGTTGGTGCTCAAATTTTGCGTGGCGCTTTATCCGACCCCATGAACTTTTATGCGATTTCCGAAGAATTTGTTCCGGGACCCGATTCCAAATACCGTGTATTATATACACTTCAATTTCACCGTTACGGAGGTCATCTTTTACGGACCCGGTTTCTTTTTCTCCCTGTTTTCAATCACGCGTCCTACCTCATTCCAGGAGTTAACCCGCTCGATTTCGACCTCAAATAACGAGCTTTAACGCATTTTTGCACGATAATCCGAGTTTTGGCGAATCTTGGTTTACGCACACCGCACCGCACCCCCAAATGTCTTCCGTTGGTGCTCAAATTTTGCGTGGCGCTTTATCGACCCCAGGAACTTTCTATACGATTTCGTAGAATTTTGTTCGGACCCCGAATCCCGAAAAACCGTGTATTACACTTCAATTTCAGCCGTTCGGGAGGTCGTACCGGACCCGGTTTCTTTTTCTCCCTGTTTTCAATCACGCGTCCTACCTCATTCCAGGAGTTAACCTGTTCGATTTCAGCCTCAAATAACGAGCTTTAACGCATTTTTCACGATAATCCGAGTTTCGGCGAATCTTTGTTTTAAGCACACCCAAATGTCTTCCGTTGGTGCTCAAATTTTGCGTGGCGCTTTATCGACCCCACCTAAACTTTCTATGCGATTTCGGAGAATTTTGTTCGGGACCCCGAGTCCCGAAAAACCGTGTATTTATATACACTTCAATTTCACTGCCGTTCAAGGTCGTCACGGACCCGGTTTCTTTTTCTCCTGTTTTCAATCACGCGTCCTACCTCAATCCAGGAGTTAACCTATTCGATTTCAGCCTCAAATAACGAGTTTTAACGCATTTTTCACGATAATCCGAGTTTCGCGAATCTTTGGTTTCTTGCACACCGGCACACCCAAATGTTTTCCGTTGGTGCTCAAATTTTGCGTGGCGCTTTATCGACCCCAGGAACTTTCTATGCGATTTCGGAAATTTTGTTCCGGACCCTTTAATCCCGAAAAACGTGTATTACACTTCAATTTCGGCCGTTCGGAGGTCGTCGACCCGGTTTCTTTTTCTCCCTGTTTTTCAATCACGCGTCCTACCTCATTCCATGAGTTAACCCTGTTCGATTTGACCTCAAATAACGAGCTTTAACGCATTTTTCACATAATCAGGTTTGGCGAATCTTGGTTTAAGGCGCACCGCACCCCAAATGTCTTCCGTTGGTGCTCAAATTTTGCGTGGCCGCTTTATCTGACCCTAGAAACTTTCTATGCGATTTCCGGAGAATTTTGTTCCCGGACCCCGGAATCCCGAAAAACCGTGTATTATACACTTCAATTTCAGCCGTTCGGGAGGTCGTATCTGACCCGGTTTCTTTTTCTCCCTGTTTTTTAATCACGCGTCCTACCTCATTCCAAGAGTTAACCTGTTCGATTTCAGCCTCAAAAAACGAGCTTTAACGCATTTTTCACGATAATCCGAGTTTCGGCGAATGCTTTGGTTTCTCGCACACCGGCACACCCAAATTTCTTCCGTTGGAAATCAAATTTTGCGTGGCCGCTTTATCTGACCCCACGAACTTTCTATGCGATTTCCGGAGAATTTTGTTCCGGGACCCCGAAATCCCGAAAAACCGTGTATTATACACTTCAATTTTTAGTTCGGAGGTCGATCATCGACCTGGTTTCTTTTTCTCCCTGTTTTTCAATCACGCGTCCTACCTCATTCCAGGAGTTAACCTATTCGATTTCCGTCTCAAATAACGAGCTTTAACGCATTTTTCACGATAATCCGAGTTTCGGCGATGATGGTTTTTGGCACACCGGCACCCCCAAATGTCTTCCGTTGGTGCTCAAATTTTGCGTGGCCGCTTTATCTGACCCCAGGAACTTTCTATGCGATTTCCGGAGAATTTTGTTCCGGGACCCCGGAATCCCGAAAAACCGTGTATTATACACTTCAATTTCAGCCCGTTCCGGAGGTCGTAAATCGGACCGGTTTCTTTTTCTCCTGTTTTTCAATCACGCGTCCTACCTCATTCCAGGAGTTAACCTGTTCGATTTCAGCCTCAAATAACGAGCTTTAACGCATTTTCACGATAATCAGAGTTTCGGCGATGATGGTTTCGGCACACCGGCACCCCAAATGTCTTCCGTTGGTGCTCAAATTTTGCGTGGCGCTTTATCGACCCCAGAACTTTCTATGCGATTTCGGAGAATTTTGTTAGGAACCGAATCCCGAAAACCGTGTATTATACACTTCAATTACGGCTGTTAGGAGGTCGTCGGACCGGTTTCTTTTTCTCCCTAATTTTCAATCACGCGTCCTACCTCATTCCAGGAGTTAACCTGTTCGATTTCAGCCTCAAATAACGAGCTTTAACGCATTTTTCACGATAATCCGAGTTTTAGGCGAATCTTTGGTTTTACGCACACCGCACCTCCAAATGTCTTCCGTTGGACTCAAATTTTGCGTGGCCGCTTTATCGACCCAGGAACTTTGTATGCGATTTCCGGATAATTTTGTTTCGGGACCCCAGAATCCCGAAAAACCGTGTATTATACACTTCAATTTCAGCCGTTCGGGAGTTCGTACCGGACCCGGTTCTTTTTCTCCCTGTTTTTCAATCACGCGTCCTACCTCATTCCAGGAGTTAACCTGTTCGATTTCAGCCTCAAATAACGAGCTTTAACGCATTTTTCACGATAATCCGAGTTTCGCGAATCTTTGGTTTTAGCACACCGCACCCCCAAATGTCTTCCGTTGGTGCTCAAATTTTGCGTGGCCGTTTTATCTGACCCCACGAACTTTCTATGCAATTTCCGGAGAATTTTGTTCCGGGACCCCGGAATCCCGAAAAACCGTGTATTATACACTTCAATTTCAGCCGTTCGGGAGGTCGTACCGGACCCCGTTTCTTTTTCTCCCTGTTTTTACAAGTGTTATCATTTTTTTACAAGTGTTAGGACAAAGACCTATATATGCTTCATGTGTCCACCACGGTCCCCTTGCATAGACTTGTAAAAAAATATTTTTGTACTTAGCATTTTTTCCATCCACTCATCCCGATACGTAACGCAACCTCGTATTATTAATACACGGTTTTTCGACATTCCAGGGTCCCGGAACAAAATTCTCCGGAAATCACATAGAAATTTCCTCGGGTCAGATAAAGCGGCCACGCAAAATTTGAGTAGCAACGGAAGACATTTGGGGATACCGGTATGCCAAAAACCACCATTCGGCGAACCTCGGATAATCTTGAAAAATGTATTAATGCTCGTTATTTGAGGCTAAATCAAATAGGTTAACTCCTGAAATGACCTCGGACGTGTGATTGAAAAACAGGGAGAAAAAGAAACTGGGTCCGGTACTACCTCCCGAACGGCTCAAATTGAAGGGTATAATACACGGTTTTTCGGGATTCCAGAGTCCCGGAACAAAATTCTCCGGAAATCACATAGAAAGTTCCTCGGGTCAGATAAAGCGGCCACGCAAAATTTGAGTAGCAACAGAAGACATTTGGGGGTGCCGGTATGCCATAAACCAAAGATTCGTCGAACCCTGATAATCGTGAAAAATGTATTAATGCTCGTTTAATGCTCGTTATTTGAGGCTGAATCGAATAGGTTAACTACTGAAATGACCTCGGACGCGTGATTGAAAAACAGGGAGAAAAAGAAACTGGGTCCGGTACGACCTTCCGAACGGCTCAAATTGAAGTGTATAATACACGGTTCTTCGGGATTCCGGGGTCCCGGAAAAAAATTCTCCGGAAATCGCATAGAATGTTCCCGGGGTCAGATAAAGCGGCCACGCAAAAGTTGAGTAACAACGGAAGATATTTCGGGGTGCCGGTATGCCATGAACCACTATTCGTCGAACCTCGGATAATCGTGAAAAATGTATTAATGCTCTTTTAATCATCGTTATTTGAGGCTGAATCGAATAGGTTAACTCCTGAAATGACCTCGGACGTGTGATTGAAAAACAGGGAGAAAAAGAAATTGGGTCCGGTACGACCTCACGAACGGCTCAAATTGAGGTGTATCATACACGGTTTTTCGGGATTTCCGGGTCCCGGAAAAAATTCTCCGGAAATCGCATAGATAGTTCCCCGGGTCAGATAAAGCAGCCACGCAAAATTTGAGTAGCAACGGAAGACATTTGGGGGTGCCGGTATGCCATAAATCGGCATTCGTCGAACCTCGGATAATCGTGAAAAATGTATTAATACTCGTTTAATGCTCGTTTTTTGAGGCTGAATCAAATAGGTTAAATCCTGAAATGACCTCGGATGCGTGATTGAAAAACAGGGAGATAAAGAAACTGGGTCCGGTACGACCTCTCGAACGGCTCAAATTGAATTGTATAATACACGGTTTTTCAGGATTCCAGGGTACCGGAAAAAAATTCTCCGGAAATCGCGCATAGAGTTCCTCGGGTCAGGTAAAGCGGCCACGCAAAATTTGAGTAGCAACGAAAGATATTTGGAGGTGTCGGTATGCCATAAACCAGCATTCGTCGAACTTCGGATAATCGTGAAAAATGTATTAATGCTCGTTATTTGAGGCTGAATCGAATAGGTTAACTCCTGAAATAACCTCGGACGCGTGATTGAAAAACAGGGAGAAAAAGAAACTGGGTCCGGTACGACCTCCCGAACGGCTCAAATTGAAGTGTATAATACACGGTTTTTCGGGTTTCCGGGGTCCCGGAACAAAATTCTCCGGAAATCACATAGAAAGTTCCTCGGGTCAGATAAAGCGACCACACAAAATTTGAGTTGCAACGGAACACATTTGGGGGTGCCGGTATGCCATAAACCAGCATTCGCCGAACCTCGGATAATCGTGAAAAATGTATTAATGCTCGTTTAATGCTCGTTATTTGAGGCTGAATCAAATAGGTTAACTCCTGAAATGACCACGGACGCGTGATTGAAAAACAGGGAGAAGAAGAAACTGGGTCCGGTACGACCTCCCGAACGGCTCAAATTGAAGTGTATAATACACGGTTTTTCAGGATTCCAGGGTCCCGGAACAAAATTCTCCAGAAATCACATAGAAAGTTTCTCGGGTCAGTTAAAGCGGTCACGCAGAATTCGAGTAGCAACGGAAGACATTTGGGGGTGCCGGTGTGCCAGAAACCAGCATTCGCCGAAACTAGGATTATCGTGAAAAATGCGTTAAAGCTCGTTATTTGAGGTGAAATCGAATAGGTTAACGCCCGGAATGAGTTAGGAAGCGTGATTGAAAAACAGGAGAAAAAGAAATCGGTCCTGCACGACCTCCCGAACGGCTGAAATTGAAGTGTATAAGACACGGTTTTGAAGGATTCCGGGGTCCCTGAAAAAAATTCTCCGGAAATCGCATAGAAAGTTTCCCGGGTCAGATAAAGCGGCCACGAAAAATTTGAGTAGCAACAGAAGACATTTGGGGGTGCCGGTATGCCATAAACCGGCATTCGCCGAACCTCGAATAATCGTGAAAAATGTAATAATGCTCGTTTAATGCTCGTTATTTGAGGCTGAATCGAATAGGTTAACTCCTGAAATGACCTCGGACGCGTGATTGAAAAACATGGAGAAAATGAAACTGGGTGCGGTACGACCTCCCGAACGGCTCAAATTGAAGTATATATAATACACGGTTTTTCGGGATTCAAAGATCCCGGAACAAAATTCTCCGGAAATCACATAGAAAGTTCCTCGGGTCAGATAAAGAGGCCACACAAAATTTGAGTAGATATTTGGCGGTGCCAGTATGCCATAAACCAGTATTCGTCGAACCTCGGATAATCATGAAAAATGTATTAATGCTCGTTATTTGAGGCTGAATCGAATAGGTTAACTCCTGAAATGACCTCGGACGCGTGATTGAAAAACAGGGAGAAAAAGAAACTGGGTCCGGTACGACCTCCCGCACGGCTCAAATTGTAGTGTATAATACACGGTTTTTCGGGATTCCAGGGTCCCGGAACAAAATTCTCCGGAAATCATATAGAAAGTTCCCCGGGTCAGATAAAGTTGCCACGCAAAATTTGAGTAGCAACGGAAGACATTTGGGGGTGCCGGTATGCCATAAACCGGCATTCGCCGAACCTCGAATAATCGTGAAAAATATATTAATGCTCGTTTAATGCTCGTTAGTTGATGCTGAATCGAATAGGTTAACTCCTGAAATGACCTCGGACGCGTGATTGAAAAACCGGGAGAAAAAGAAACTGGATCGGTCCGACCTCCCGAACAGCTCAAATTGAAGTTTATAATACACGGTTTTTCGGGATTCCGGGGTCGCCGAACAAAATTCTCCGGAAATCACATAGAAAGTTCCTCGGGTCAGATAAAGCTGCCACGCAAAATTTGAGTAGCAACGGAAGACATTTGTGGGTGCCGGTATGCCATAAACCAGCATTTGTCGAACCTCGGATAATCGTGAAAAATGTATTAATACTCGTTATCCGAGGCTGAATGCGAATAGGTTAACTTCTGAAACGACCTTAGACGCGTGATAAAAAAACCGGGAGAAAAAGGAACAGGGTCCGGTACGACCTCCCGAACGGCTCAAATAGAATTGTATAACACACGGTTTTTCGGGATTACAGGGTACCGGAACAAAATTATCCGGAAATCGCGCAGGGAGTTCCTCGGGTCAGATAAAGTGGCCACGCAAAATTTGGGTTGCAACGAAAGACATTTGGTGGTGCCGGTATGCCATAAACCAGCATTCGTCGAACCTCGGAAAATCATGAAAAATGTAATAATGCTCGTTTAATGCTCGTTATTTGAGGCTGAATCAAATTGGTTACCTCCTGAAATGACCTCGGACGCGTCATTCAAAATCAGGGAGAAAAATAAACTGGTTCCGGTGACCTCCCAAACGGCTCAAATTGAAGTTTATAATACACGGTTTTTCGAGATTCCAAGGTCGCGGAACAAAATTCTCTGGAAATCACATAGAAAGTTCCCCGGGTCAGATAAATTTGCCACGCAAAATTTGAGTAGTAACGGAAGACATTTGGGGGTGCCGGTATGCCATAAACCGGCATTCGTCGAACCTCGAATAATCGTGAAAAATGTATTAATGCTCGTTTAATGCTCGTTATTTGATGCTGAATCGAATAGGTTAACTCCTAAAATAACCTCGGACGCGTGATTGAAAAACCGGGAGAAAAAGAAATTGGATCCGTCCGATCTCTCGAACAGCTCAAATTGAAGTGTATATAATACACGGTTTTTCGGGATTCCGGGGTCCCAGAACAAAATTCTCCGGAAATCACATAGAAAGTTCCCCGGGTCAGATAAAGCTGTCACGCAAAATTTGAGTAGCAACGGACGACATTTGTGGGTGCCGGTATGCCATAAACCAGCATTCGTCGAACCTCGGATAATCGTGAAAAATGTATTAATACTCGTTATCCGAGGCTGAATGCGAATAGGTTAACTCCTGAAACGACCTTGGACGCGTGATAAAAAAAACCGGGAGAAAAAGAAAAAGGGTCCGATACGACCTCCCGAACGGCTCAAATTGAATTGTATAATACACGGTTTTTCGAAATTACTGGGTACCGGAACAAAATTATCCAGAAATCGCACAGGGAGTTCCTCGGGTCAGATAAAGCGGCCACGCAAAATTTGAGTTGCAACGAAAGAAATTTGGGGGTGCCGGTATGCCATAAACCAATATTCGTCGAACCTCGGAAAATCATGAAAATGTAATAATGCTCGTTATTTGAGGCTGAATCAAATTGGTTAACTCCTGAAATGACCTCGGACGCGTGATTCAAAATCAGGGAGAAAAATAAACTGGGTCCAATACGACCTCCGAAACAACTCAAATTGAAGTGTATAATACACGGTTTTTCGGGATTCCAATGTCCCGGAACAAAATTTTCCGGAAACCACATAGAAAGTTTCTCGGGTCAGATAAAGCAGTCACGCAAAATTCGAGTAGCAACGGAAGACATTTGGGAGTTCCAGTATGCCATAAACCGGCATTCGTCGAACCACGGATAATCGTGAAAAATGTATTAATGCTCGTTATTGATGCTGAATCGAATAGGTTAACTCATGAAAATGACCTCGGACGCGTAAGTGAAAAACAGGGAGTTAAAGAAACTGGGTCCGCTACGAGCTCCCGAACGGCTCAAATTGAAGTGTATAATACACGATTTTTCGGGGATCCAGGGTCCCGGAACAATATTCTCCGGAAATCACATAGAAAGTTTCTCGGGTCAGATGAAGCGGTCACGCAAAATTTGAGTAGCAACGGAAGACAGTTGGCGGTGCCGGTATGCCATAAACCAGCATTCGTCGAACCTCGGATAATCGTGAAAAATGTATTAATGCTCGTTTAATGCTCATTTTTTGAGGCTGAATCGAATAGCTTAACTCCTGAAATAACCTCGGACGCGTGATTGAAAAACAGGGAGATAAAGAAACTGCGTCCGGTTCGACCTCTCGAACGGCTCAAATTGAATTGTATAATACACGGTTTTTCGGGTTCCAGGGTACCAGGAAAAATTATCCGGAAATCGCGCAGAGAGTTCCTCGGGTTAGATAAAGCGGTCACGCAAAATTCGAGTAGCAACGGAAGACATTTGGGAGTGCCGGTATGCCATAAACCGGCATTCGTCGAACCACGGATAATCGTGAAAAATGTATTAATGCTCGTTTAATGCTCGTTATTTGATGCTGAATCGAATAGGTTAACTCCTGAAATAACCTCGGACGCGTGATTGAAAAACCGGGAGAAAATGAAATTGGATCCGTCCGACCTCCCGAACAGCTCAAATTGAAGTGTATACTACACGGTTTTTCGAGATTCCGGGGTCCCAGAACAAAATTCTCCGGAAATCACATAGAAAGTTCCTCTGGTCAGATGAAGCGGCCACGCAAAATTCGAGTAGCAACGGAAGACATTTGGCGGTGCCGGTATGCCATAAACCAGCATTCGCCGAACCTTGGATAATCGTGAAAAATGTATTAATTCTCGTTTAATGCTCGTTATTTGAGCTGAATTGAATAGGTTAACTCCTGAAATGACCTCGGACGTGTGATTGAAAAACCAGGAGAAAAAGAAACCGGGTCGGTACGACCTCCCGAACAGCTCAAATTGAAGTGTATAATACACGGTTTTTCGGGATTCCAAGGTCCAGGAACAAAATTCTCCGGAAATCACATAGAAAGTTCCTCGGGTCAGATAAAGCGGTCACGCAAAATTTGAGTAGCAACGGAAGACATTTGGGGGTGCCGCCGCCGGTATGCCATAAACCAGCATTCGCCGAACCTCGGATAATCGTGAAAAATGTATTAATGCTCGTTATTTGAGGTTGAATCAAATAGGTTAACCCCTGAAATGACCTCGGACGCGTGATTGAAAAACACGGAGAAAAATAAACTGGGTCCGGTACGACCTCCCGAACGGCTCAAATTGAAGTGTATATATAATACACGGTTTTTCGGGATTCCAGGGTCCCGGAACAAAATTCTCCGGAAATCACATAGAAGGTCCTCGGGTCAGATAAAGCGGCCACGCAAAATTTGAGTTAAAATTTAATATGCACGGTACTTAAAATATAATATGGTTAACTAGTTTAGACACCGTGCATTATATGCACGGTACTTAAAATTCAATATTTTTATAAAATTAATTATATAATATGGTATTTTATAATTGTTTACATTTCGCATCATTGTATTTTACTTTGATACATAAAAGTTAGAACTGAAAATTGGTTAAGAGAATTGAGTATGAGTTAAAATATATTTTAATGAAAATATTTTTATAGTATAAAGCTAATGAGTTTCAATTTGTATTGTTTTTCAAATTTTTTTGATCCCCAAAATAATAACAACGATTTAGTTTTGGTTTTATAAGAATATGGGTCAACCCACCATTTAATAATATGATCAATAAAAGATTTAACAATTTATAGTTTTATATCAATTTTATTTCATTATAATTAATATATTATAGTGTAGAGTTTAGTAAAAATAATATAATTTGGTGAAAATATTAATTTTAATGAAAATATAATAGATGAATTAAATTGAAATTGTTAATTTCCTTATTTAGTGAATAAGCGTAATTATCATTAATTTTCTTTTTTGATAATATACTTTTTAGCGGAAAAATGATAGAAATTACATATTCTTTTAGTAGAGAAGGGATTTGTATTGATCAGTAGTGTTTGTAATGTTGCATGACGTTTTCTTACTTGCTAATTAATAAACTTCAATTCTTCAAAGAATGTTTCTGCCGTTGAGTAGTACTTTCTCAGTGTTGTTACATTTGGTCATATATAATTAATGTTGCAGAAAGTTTTTTAAAGATTTGTTTTTACTGGTATAAGTCACGAGGACGGGATTGAACATGTAACACAAAGAATATGTCAACATGATACCAAGCCTACTAGTCAAGTTCGTTATTAGACACTTTGTTTCAATCGTGTTGGTGAACGAAGAAGATAAATCCATTCAACACGTAAAGATGAGTGACGATACAACAAAAGGAAAACTATTGGAATTGCAATATAAAAGAGCTTGCAATTACAGACATTATTTAAAGAAAAAATGAATATCGAGTTCAAAGCAAATGTTTAAGAAACAGCAAAAAGAATAATATTAAGTAGAAAGCGGCTAAGAGAGCCGTTCATTCCAGCTTCTAATCCTACAGCCAATTCCATTATGCAGTCAGCTTGATTTTTGAGACGATGGTACTGATCAACGAATCACTGCTGCGCCTGAAAGCATAACAGGCAAAGCTTAGTAAGTCTATAGTTACTCTATACAGACAACAACACTACCCCATCATTACCCCAAGCGGAAGTGATCTAGCTTAAATCACGTATCCTAAGTTCAAATTCCTCCGAAAGTAAAACTGCTAAAAGTTAAAACTCAGGCGGGAGAGTTTGATCTCGCTACTGGTCCTATTGTTGACTCAAAAGGCTCCTGGATATTGAATGGTAATGGCGTTATACACAGATTGAAAACATAAAGAGATTTTTTCCTAAGGGACCGTAAAAATCATTAGAAAGCTCAACCACTTACTTCAGGCTCAGCAGGTTTGGATTCCTCGGTCTTGACATTTCCTTCACCTGCATAATATTATGCATCAGAGTTAGCTTTGAAAGTTACGGGGCATAATTAACAGATGCAATTGAAAACATGAAATCTGATAAACAATTGTGAAACTGGTGGTCTACTGGTCTAAACTCTCTACTTTGTGAGACTTATTATTAGCGGTATCAAAGCATATACCTCCATCACCGTCTTCAGGCAAATCAGAGGTCCAGAGAGTGAGGTTGTCTCTGAGTAGCTGCATGATAAGAGTTGAATCTTTGTAAGATTCCTCACTCAGCGTGTCCAATTCTGCAATGGCTTCATCAAACGCTTGTTTGGCCAAATGGCACGCCCTGGAGTAACGTATACAGTACAATGATTAACTTGGAAACACGTATAGTCAAATAGACATTAAGAAGATTGAAGCTCATGTATTTACCTTTCAGGAGAATTCATAATCTCATAGTAAAAGACAGAGAAGTTGAGAGCAAGACCAAGTCGAATAGGATGGGTAGAAGGCAGATCTGTGTTAGCTGTTGCAGAAGCCGCCTAAATGAAATATCACCACTGTCAGACTCAAAAGATTAAAAATAAAAAGCAGAACAGTGTGAACTTCGATTTTTGGAGCTTAGTATGGAGTAC
The DNA here is from genome assembly GCF_048544455.1 of Silene latifolia. Classification (NCBI taxonomy): domain Eukaryota; kingdom Viridiplantae; phylum Streptophyta; class Magnoliopsida; order Caryophyllales; family Caryophyllaceae; genus Silene; species Silene latifolia. The sequence continues at coordinate 4,491,756 of NC_133534.1, read as the reverse complement.
TATATCGGAATTAACTTGCCTCGTAGCCCTTTAGTGATTGCTCAGCAGCTTCCTTCTTTTCATCATCTGACTTAAACTCAGCAAGATAACGGAAGTAGTCACCCTTCCTGCAATTCATCATAATCCACACATGCGTAAGAATGTGAAGGGAAATAACTATATCACTATTAGTGAAGTATCTCTTCCCTAAATCACAAGTCACGACATTTGTCATTAATTACCAAAAGTAATATGCCTTGGACTTTACGGGAAGTCGGGAACAGAGTCGCATTATGGGAATAGTCACTGAAACTCAAGAAAATAGCCAAATTTTCATTCTCTTACAATTTATGTATTGGCCAAGTTATGAATATAATTTACAGCAAAAGTTTTGATTTCTCGGCCAATTTATGTTTACTTTTGGGAGCAAATGAAACATAAACTATTAGCTACGAAGAACCAAAAGAAAATATGTTATTAGTGGCAGATAGGGAGTTAACGGAAGATGTAGAAAGAAATAAGCAAAATCCTCGAGGTAATAGAAACGCCATTTAAACAGGAACCTGAACAAATGAATCAGAGTCAAGACAATCAGGTGCAATTAGTGAGCATTTTTATCTAATCACAATCCATGACAGAAGCAGAAATTCAATAATGTAATTTCACACGACATTATGACTTACATCTTGCAGTAGAAAACAGTTGCCTCTCCACTACCCGAGTGAGGAACCAAATGTGCATCTATAATAGCCAAGATATCCTGGCATATCTTAGTGAGCTCATCCTCTACCTTCTGACGGTAACCCTTGATGAGCTTCACATTGTTCTCATTTCCTTTTGATTCTTCCTTTTGCTCAATTGACGACATTATGCGCCAAGAGGCTCTCCGAGCACCAATGACATTCTTGTAACCGACAGAAAGAAGGTTCCTTTCCTCGACTGTCAACTCAACATCTAGTTTTGCTACTGTTTTCATGCACTCAACCATTTCTACATTGATTCAAAATAGAAATGTCAATAACAGCAATAACAGCACGCTCATGAATACGTGACAAACTATGAGAACACGTTTGCTAGATTCACATCACACATGACAAACTAGGAACTAAAAATAAAACTACAATTGATCAACCTTTTAAAAGTCCAAAGAGTCTGATCTAAGCGACATTCAATACCCGTGCAAAAAACATGATAATTGCTCGAAAAAAATCATCCAACAGAAGAAACTATGAGGGTGTCCAAGTGCAAAATTTACACTTTATTCATGATCATCCATACAAAACTACCCCGTTGCCTCAATCAGATCATCAAAGAATAAATTATACGATGACTAAGCGATTAATCATGGTTCCCAATTACGGATTAAAAACGACCGCTTCTCTCATAAAAGAATCGTCTTTCACCCCTAAATCCCTAATTTCAGCAATTCCCTAATTTCGACATTTGAATCGCACAACAATTATGATAAACAAAACAAATCACTTCAACAATTCATCAAAAACGTAATATTTACATCTCAAATCAATCAAACAATTAATCTTCACGAATCAAATCAATCAAACAATTAATCCTTCGCGTAACAAATCAATTGAATAATCCGACAAAAATCGTATGATTATAACAGCATTTTACCTAAACACATTCATCAAATGATCAACCAAAATCAATTTCAAACCATTAACACATTAATCAAACACTAAAATACGAGGGAAAAAAGGCGAAAATCGAAAATTAACAACCTTCATAGCGTTCAGCTTGTTCGGCAAGCTTAGCGAGGTAAACCTGAGTTTCTCTTTCCTTCTCCGACGCCATTGTTCGATCGTCAAAATAGCGATTAAATTAGGGAAATTAATTTGGGGGAGAAATTGTGAAAAATTAGGGATTTCTGAGAAACCTAAAAATGGAAGGAGAGGGAAATGAAGGGAAGGGATATTTATATGCGTAAATTCTGAGTTTAAAAATTCAAAGTTATAGCGCGCTTTCCGGAAGTGTCACACATTTTGTGCTTTTTCATCCATTCATAATTTCATATCATTGAGCAAATTGAGCAATTTACCAAGCACAAATTATTGAATAAATAAAAATAGATGATGGTTTTTAAATACCGTCTTACTCGTATATTGTTAGGTTGTACAAGATAATTATTGAAATTTTTAGAAGATTTTACATTTATAAATTAGACTCTACCCTTCTAAATTGGGGGTCGTAACTGTTTTTTATTTACCTAAACATTTGGAGTACTTTGTACGGAATATACAAGTACAGTATTTGGTAATATTGATAGAGATTATTTGTAATACTCCGTAATTGATAATTTAACGATAATGTTTGTACGAAATAATTTATAAAGTATATAATACTCTTAACAATATTTGATAGAACATTTGCAGTTATATACTCCCTCCATTCAACTCCACTTTGCAACTTTCTCTTTTGTGCACTATTTACAAACGGACATTCAACTACAATTTTCTCTCGATACATAAATGAAAATATATCTATGTGAGATCTTATTTGATTCGTCTTTAAGAGTACATTAAAAATATCTAACTTTTATAATTTTTGCAAATACGCACCTAATGATAATCGCGTAAAAGTTGTGTTGGCAAACGTGATAAAGCAAACTTGCAAAGTGGAGTTGAATGGAGGGAGTACGTATATTTGAACTTTCAGTCCGTCTTGCTTCAGACCGCCTTATTTCAGACCGCAATAAGACATCTCACAAGTGAGAAGCACATGGGTGGTAGGACACCTCCAAGAGATTTTCCACTCACACCCTAAATGAGTTTTTTGTGAGAAAAAATGGTATCCGTCTGACAATTTCAGACGAGTATGACGGTTTGAAATAAGAATTTGTGTTGAACTTTTATATTGCTACTATATAAGTTCTGTCAAATCACTCTTTGTTTTTATTATATGCAAGTGTAGTTATTCCGAACTCTCATGTCGATCTTTTCTGTATGTGTAGAGACTGTAGACGATATCTCTATTTTTGTTATGCCGTTACGTTGGAGTTTACGTATGCAGTTGGTTGTAACAAGATCTTAGAAAAGTTGAACTAGGAAAGAAGGTAACTCTAAAAAATCAAAGACTTGACACTTTTGTTTGATGAAGCAGCTTTCAGCAGCTGAATTTGAAACTCAACCACGACTGATGAATACAAGTACAGCTGCAGGCTGCAGCCAACACATTTCAGCTTCTCGTATCAAATCAAACTGAGACGGACCTCGATTCAGTAATTCATGTATCTGTATATCTGTAGTACTTCGTATTAAGCATTCTGTTCTCGAGTAGGAGTAAAAAACTGATCAAGTCAAATCAGACCAAACTCGACTTGATTTTTTTTCATTCAATATAAATAACCTGCTACTTTTCGTGTTATCTACCTTTCAGAATATTGTCGTTAGTTCATTACAGATACCATTTACCAAAAAAAAAAATAACAAAGGGAAAAATTAACAAGAGATGAACGAATTCCTACAAAATGATGCCCCGATAAGTACAGGAAAAAATGCAGCAACTGTCTGCAATGAATAACTAATCTACAATTTCCACCCCGACTGTAATTAAGGATGAAAATCTTCAAAATTAATCAAGAAACCAACCCGCTTCTGTATGTTCACTCGTGTTTACTGCGCCCTGCAAAAATCGCAACCACCAAGTCTTAATGTCACCAAAACTGAACACAAATAAGTAACAGCGGCTGTTCTCTTATACGTTTATCAAGTTCATTGTTTACACCTGACCCCAAGTTTATCTGAACAGGATCACCGAGGTCACCAAAAAAGCCAGTGGAAAAATTATTTTAACATTATAACCTTATTTCTAGCGACCTTAGTTCAATAAGGTACAGTGCTGTGTGACCATGCGGATAAAAAACATCACTATGTTCGCTAATCTGTTTCATGGCGCATGTAAAGCGTGTGTATTTATTAAATTTTTAAACCAATTGAAGAAATTTACCAGATATGGAATCCCCAAGCTGTTGTTGCTCTGTTGAATTTCTGGAGAACAAAACTATTATTTTCTAAGAAATGGCTTCTGACACACAAGTAGCCGCTGATCACTCCCATTCTGAGGGTCGATTACCCTTGCTTCCCACCGAACCTGAGAAGCATGTGTCCGTGCCATCTCTATTGCTCCAACATTATCCGAAAGGACCACCCAACCCTAGTAAGACATACATGCATGATATGAATATTAAATCTTCACAATGCAAATCAAGAGACCCACACTTAGCAAATATCTGAATTAACAGAAAAGAAAAATAGAAAATTTCGGAGAAGAAAGAGATGGTCTGCACACTTGGAGCAAATATCTGAATTCACTATTCTATGGTTCTACACCTCTGATTCCTGATTAAAGAAGTTTGAATTTAAAACATAATGATAGAAATGCAGAAAAAGGCATACGAGTAATACAAAAGTGGGATTAACAAACAGTGTAATGTCTAATCAAGAAAAGAGCATGAGAAAACTTCATAACAGCGACACCAGGAGAATTCACTCTAAATAGAACAGAAAGCAAGGATTCTTAAGGTTATCAGGTATACCTCTGGTCGTAGAATTCTATCCATCTCCAAAAACAAATCCATCATTCTACATTTCTGTGAACTGAGATGAGAGAGAAGCCCGTTGGCATGAAGCATATCATAAGTTCGAGGATATGTAGGAAAAGGCTCACACCTACAAAATAGAATGTCATGATTAGCACCGCTTACCAAAGAAAAGAATGAGAATCATACTAAACAGGATATCTATTGGAATATAAATCGAACAAAGAGCCACCTCTAACTCAAGATACGTAGATGTTAAAGCCATACAACCAAAAACCAATACCAAGCTGATTACGGAATAAAAAGGACCTAATATCAAGCTATACTTTTGAAACATGCCCAGGGGTAAGGTACTTCACGAGCTTTCCAGTATAAAACTTAGGCACCTAATTCCTAAACAAAAGCAGCCTGTTTGAAGGGTTAGCTTCAAAGTCTATACATGGGCCTCTCCAGTTCTCCCACTCTCCCAGTCATAAATCCAAAATAGCAAACCCTTTGACTGTAGAAAAATATGCCCCATATATAATTTCACACATTAACTAAAATATGCATATTTGAAGTGATCAAGTTATGAACTTTCTCACAGACGTATATACTCTATGCAAGGACAGGAAAATAGTGAAGTACACATGATAGTTAACCATTCAGATTAGAAAACGATTGTTTAGCATATAACATTACCAGTCGTGCAAAACACCAGCAAACCCTTGATCAAGTATCAGAGCAAGTGTCTTGCGAGCCCCGACAGGAACTACATTCATAACCCACGCCGATTTCTTCCCTTCCAAAAGAGCAGCATTAAAACCACCATAATGAGCATTCATGTCCATCACATTGCGTACCATGTTATATGGAGGTAATGGGTCTTCATCGCCTGGCCGTTTCGGATGGTCGGAAAATATCAAAGGAGTAAGCAGTGACCAATAATTTCTAAGAGCGGATTTCCAATTTTCACTGTCTTCATAAAAGTCCTCAGATTGAACACCTGAAGAATTTAAATATTAAAAAAATCAGCAATCTAGCTTTTAACTCAACCTTGTACTCTGTAACTCAATACAAGCCAAACTACTATTAAAAAATAGAGAAGCCATATCAACCAGATGAGAGTGCAAAACTACAACACTGAAACGATACTTTCCATGAACTTCAAGCTCTTCAGAGGTAAGCCGAACACCATTGGACCTGTTGTGAATAGGAATCCATCTTTTACTGTTTGATCCAGCAATGCATTTGGCAAGAGGGAAGTAATATGGTTGGTTTTCATGCGCATCCGGACAAAGAGGCACCCCCTTCTTTCTATAAACAGAAGGATTGAAACATTAGACAGTGAGTAAATCAACAACCCCATGAGATCATGTGATCATGTCCAATAAAATAACTTAATGAGCCACAACCTAAAAGGTAGACCTTTATATAAACCCTATATTAAATAAATACCGTCTCAATAAATAAGGTGTTTTGTGGATACTCTTACCTAGCAGCATAACATTGTGCATCAGCAGTCTTCTGCCAGATAAGAGTTTCATCTTGCTGATCAAGAAGACTCCAGCAAATTTTTTGAGTGAAATCTTCAATTGGTGTTAACATGTTCCCTTTCTTCGTTGCCAGCAAGCTCCCTTCTGGCTTGATCATCGGAGAAGTAAGGACAAAGTAACCTCCAGGCTTGAGGACACGATCGACTTCAATGATAAACATTCCATCTGCGTCACAAGGCTACTGTTACAATTGATGAACATACAACTATTTTGAAGAAGCATTTCACAAAGTTCAACGACTCCAATACACAGTAAGCACAAATATAGTCATCAGTCTCATAACCGAATACAGAATTACAGACCCCTCCACACCACCATAGTGATACACTGATACCAGACAAAGACATTAGCCTGATTTGTTGACAGGGAGGGCGGGTGAGGAGCCACTTCAACGATCAGCCCAAGGTATTACAGGGTATTGTCGGAAAAAAAAAAAAGCAGTTATATTTTCCCCTCTCAAGTCTCAATTACGAGATAGCTATGTATTTCTACCTCTGTGAAACCACAAATTAAAAGCAGCCCTCACATCTGCCCTTTCCAGGGTAGAACCTCTTTAGAGACACCGGAGTAGTAGTTCTATTGCACCAGAAAGTTTTAGAGAATGTCATTAAGTGAACTATTTCAAATCGCTTCAGGAAACATATACTCTCTTACAGACGAAGAATCCAGTTCAATTTTATCTTTTCATAATGTGATGTAGCACAATAATATAAAGCCGAAGGAAAACTCTTATTCTAAAAGCGTATAGATTTATCCAAGGCCAAGCAATCAGTGACCAGGAGTTAAGAAGATATATAATAAAATGTGCAATGTGATGAATTTACCTTTTCCATCCCAATCAATACCACATTGAGCACAGTGAACCATGTCAAACGATAACGAAGGATATGGAAGTTGCCTAGAGATAAAATTGCCAATCATGGCTGGTAGTCCTCTTTCCAGGGCCAACTGAGCCTGGCCACCAGTCAACTCATACGCCGCAATACAAACTGGCATTACTTTTAGCGAGACTAAATGGGCTCCAAAACTTCCGAAACCACAGCCAATGTCAAGCACCGTTTGCACCTATAATTGTTAAAGTAAAATGTCAACTCCTGAAAGTTTTACACTTCATAGTAAATTTCTCAATAAAAGGATGCTAGGGGAGATGACGAGAAGCATCAGACGACTTACACCAGCTCGAGGGAAGTCTGAGTCACTGCCCAACCCTATCATCTCTGCAAGTTGTCGAGAATAGTCTTTAACTCCATCGAAGATTAAACCATCATCATTGTGGAAAGCAATTTGGTTCTCTTCCAGTAACATCATCCTAGTTAATCAATTCATAAAATGTTATTGAGCTTTAAAAAATGTCCATACTTTCATAATTCTCCAACACGAGATAAGTAGAGAAAATGATACCTCTTTGTCATGCTTCCAGAAGAAAGAAACTGATCTTTGGTAATTTTGACATTTCCACTCCAAATCACATCTCGGCCAGCAGGCCATCGTAAGGGAATCTTATACTCCTTAGGAGGTCGAACTAAGCACCGTTCTTCATCCCTCAACAACTCACAACGACGATCAAACTCCTCCCCATCTTTTAACCCCGCCAACAAATTTGCACTAGCATTATAACACGGCACATAATTCTCCCTCTCCCTCCCGCAAAGTGGCAGCTCCTTTTGCCTAGGATTACTCCCCGAATGAAGATACCTCAAATCAAAATAATCAACCACCGCTTGCTCCTTCAACTTCCTATAATTGACAACGACATCATGTAATCGAGGGCCAGCCAAGGGATCAAAATCTCTTGGTGATGTTGACAATGGCCGTAACAGTGTAACTAACACCAGAACACTAACGAGGCACAAAAGAAACCAATTTCGCCGGATTTTGTACCCGAAAAGCAACGACAATTTCTTAGACCAAGAGCTTCTCATGTCCAATATCTAACCACACTTCCCTTCAACAACTCATCCGAAACAACCAAATTCCTAATTTAACACACTTTAATGATCCCAAATCTCCAAGAATTACGAAAACCATACCCCTCTCACAATTATAAGCAATAATTCCTCGATTTCCACCTATAAACACCACAAATTCAACAAAAAAAAAATCCTAATTAGAATCACAAACTCATTATACCAAACACTACCTTAAAAAGCTAGATTTCAACAACAGCAATAACAACCAAAGGCGGAGTTGGCTGGTAGCAAGGGGTTTAAGATTATCGATATTTGCTACCCAAAATCCATAACATGAGACCTTAACAATAAGGTAAAACAATAAGGGGATAGTTAGCTACCCAAAATTTTATATCTAACTCCGCCCCAAACAACAACATTACACCAGTACCTCAATTGCTCTCGCAATTGCAATACAAGGGGTCGGATATACGCAGCCTCAACCACGTGTCAGAAACTACAATAGACTGTTTCCGAATAACACACAATTACGAAAACACAAATAAAAATTGCGTCCAGAATTGCATCAAAATAAATTCCGCAATCGAATAAAAAATTATAACTTGACATTAATTAACTGCTACACACAATCATATAACATTAAATGAGAGCAACAATCATCAAAATTAATAATTAAATTATTACGTACCTGAAAATTAACGGAATTATTTTCTTCCAATCACAATAATTCTTTTTTATAACTACTAATTAATTAATTATAGTTCGAATAAATTGCTCCAAATTTCTAGGGTTCATCAAAACAGAATAAAAATTAATTGCGATCATCGAATTTTCGGATCGCACAAAGAATTTATTGAACAACGCAATTATGCGACAACCAAAAAGTAAAAAGCGAAAAGCAAAAATTAAAAAAATACGAAATTTAAAAAAATATTAATGCTGTCGAAAATAAACAAAAAAATCAAGACAAAATTAATCATAAAAAAATTGATTGATGAATGAATGAAAGAAAAGAAAGAAAGAAAGAAAGAGACGTGTATAGATTCAGAGCAATGAACTAGAGAGAGAAAATTTGAGAGTAGAGTGTAATTCGGAATAATCAGTTTTTTTGTTTGGAAAGTAATTCTCGTTTCGATTAATTCTTTAATTTTGTTTTTTGAGAAAAAAAAAAATCAAGTGCGTTTCGTTAGACCAAAAAAATATACTTTTGGAATTGTTATGTAAGTCTGTCTTTCATAAAACACTAAAACTTTGGTGAGACGGTCTTTTAATAAGTTCTTGAGAAATTAGTCTTTTTGTATCCTTTTATTTATATTTCGTGACCCTTTTGTTGGTGTGATATAATAATTTCGTACATATTTACATAACAAATGTATCCATTTCATCTCTAAGCATGATTTATGTCTATTTTATTATCTTTAGTAACACTTTTTTCCTTAAAATTGTAAAATAGTCTCTCAATAAATTTCTTTTCATTCTCAAATATTTGTGTAAGGCGGGTTTACACAACTTTATTGTAAAATGGGATCTTTTAGTAACCGTTTTCCCTACTAATTACGTGTCTCACTCATCTAATTTTTACGTCTTCATCAAAATTAGTTATCTTTTCAGTTAGTTTGTCAAACATTTTTTTTATATAATTAGTTACCTTATTAACTCCTAATTTTCAACTACTTTGTGAGTAAATTTTTCAGATTTCAGTTAACTTTTCAAATTTTTGTAAATTGGTTTTACCAAACATATCCTCAAAATCGGGTAATTAAAAATGGTTTTTTAAGTGGTTGAGTCACTTGAGAGTAGACCTGGCAAACAGATCGGGTCGTGTCGGGTTCGTGTTCGTGTCACATGTAAACGGGTCACAATCCCTCCAACCCAAACCCGATCCAATTAAATCTCGTGTCGTGTTCGTGTCGACCCACTTACATAAATGGGTCATAAGGCCTCAACCCTAACCCGTTAATTTCGTGTCGGGTTCGTGTCGTGTTTTCGTGTCACGCCCATATTTTGAAAGTTTAACTATATTTATGTGATGAAGGATCAAGAAAAATTAGGATTAATTTAGTAAACAGGTCCGGGTTCTTGTTTAGAGAGGTCAACCCTAACCCAACCCAATTAAATATTGTGTCGTGTTCGTGTCGACCCACTTACATAAATGGGTCATTAAGTCTCAACCCAAACCCATTAATTTCGTGTCGGGTTCGTGTCGTGTTTTCGTGTCGTGTCATTGTTTGCCACCTCTACTTGAGTGTAGGCAAATAATAGAGGGAAGTAGAATAGGTAGGTAGAGAACAATAGCATAACCTGAATGAATAAAGACTGGTAGAAGTAGAAAAATTCACAAAGGTATCTTTAGATTTTGTTTGGCCAAATATATGCTTTTATTTGGGAATTGTTTTTGAGTATTGGTCTTTAATTTGTCTATGTCATCACCTACTTTGTGTTTATATATATCAACTAGCTTTAAATTTTGGATTATTGGTTACAACAACTAACATACAAATAACTGGACATCAATGCTTTAATTAGAGAAAAATGTTAATAGAATTGATTATTAAGTGACCCAATTGTTTCACAAATAAGATTATACATTCAGCTGTATCATAAGCATTGTACAACCAAAGTATAAGAATCTGAGCTTATATGTATTTTTTTTGAGCTAATTCAAACAACATGTTTTAAATGTGTAAATGGATGAATTCAATATTTTCTAATAAAGGTCATATTATTTAACAGAAAGCTCGAATACTTTATCACAAAGCTCATATTCTACACCGTACAACATATACAACAGGTTGTATAATCCATGAATTGAATTTTTATTAAGAGAATACCATCAACGCTTTAAACCGTGTCAGAAAATGAAATGTGTTAAGTTATGACATTATGTACCCGTATATCTTTTGGAAAATGAAAGATTAAAAGTGATTATAAATTTGTGATTACTATATATAGACAAAAATAATTGACTTTCTACTTATAGAGGAGAAAAAGGATTGTACATCAGATGTACTACATCATATTTAATGACCTTTTGAGTTTTTGTGTATTTTTTTCGAGTATTATAGAGTTTATAAATTACATTTTAGTTCTATGATGTCAAAAATCAAACTGTTTTGAGCTTATATGTATTTTTTTTGAGTTATAATGTAACTTAACACTTTGAGATTAAAGTCTAAGTAAATAAACTCAAAAACTTTATAATAAAACTCAAAAAATTTAGATTAAAACTCAAAAAATTTATCTTAATACTCAAAAACTATATAATCTGATGTACTACATCAAATGTATAATCCACTTACTGCTTATAGAGTTATAGGAATTATTTTTTTTCGATGAATTTACAGTTAAATAAAATAACAAAAGGAAAACAATTGCTTTGTAGTAATATATTTTCAATAAAACTGAGAATATTATATAAACAATTTTTTTTATACTCCGTATATTTTTTTTTTTTTTTGGTAAAACGAATCAGGATACTCCGTATATGTAAACACACATTTAATTTATTTATTAATACAGTATTTTAATAAAAACATTGTACCAAGAAGAGATACTCTACATTCTACAATCTGCAAATGCTGGAAAGATAAAATCATTTAAATGATCACGGCGGAAATCAATGATTGTATAACATGTGAGCCCCATTTAATTGTCACCTTTCTCTTTTTATCAATTGCTATTTTAATTTTTTTATACTATATATGTTTGTCACTTTTTCTACCACACTTTCCACTTATAAACGTAGTTAGGTAGAATATAAAGTAGGTGTACATAACGGCATGCACATTGCACAACTATTTGTTCCAACACCAGTCCTTATAGAAGAGAGTCTCAACTTAAAACGGTTTTTACATCCGGTTAAAATATAGATGCGAATAAAAAGAGGTTGGGAGAAGTTTTAAGTTAAGATAATTTTAAAAAAAGACTTGCTAGTTGTAAAAACAGGTGATCTCTTGTAAAATTGTTGTACAAAAAAGTACTGGAATACAAGCCGATTTTGAGAAACTATTGACTGGAGTACTAGATAGTAGATACTTATAGCTGAAAATTTAAAAGAAAACATATGAACACATCTTTTCGAGTTTCTTATGATTGCAGGGTCTTCGACAGTAGAGTTTGAGACCTCGAGTTGAGCTAGACCAACTTTCCACCGGAGTATTTCTCGCTCTAATGTGAGATCACTCTACTGTAAGCTCATCTAGGGAAGCAAATGTGAAGTTCAAATCAGGAAGCTCAAAATCAGTTATACAAATTGTTCAAAAACTGATAATAACATCAGAAACTGTTCTATAATGTGTACAAGGCGCAAGGTACATGATAAGTGTGTTCTGGTTCGACATTAAAGCACCTTACTTTGAAGGCAATACAGTATTTTGTCACATAAAAAGAAGCTCAATGGAGAAAATAAACGATTTTGACATATAAAAACAGGATACTGAGAGTCCGAGACTTTACTTCTGCCTGGTTCCGGCTTCACTGCCATACCAAGTAATAATAATTCTGAACGAAGAGGGAACTGACCTCAAGAGCGACCAAAGACAAAGATGTCAAACATTGGCTGTAATCCGTGTGTCATAACTTAGAATTTGCAAACGGGACACTTGGATCTCAGGCTGAGTCGGATGGGTAAGGTCGGTTTTGCCAGTTCTAATGCTAAACTCCGAGTTCCCGATTCAAATAATCCACAAACATCCTTTTTGCACTTTCGGCATCTGCAGGAGGTGGGTTGCCACTTAAGCTTGTTTGTCCTGTCAGTTTTATAAAAGTTCTGCGCAATCTGCGTAATTCTGGTAATCCAACTGAACTCCTTACATTAATCACTGGTTGTCCCGGGCCAAGGGAGATTCCGTTCAAAGGTCCTCCAAGAGCCTGTGATTGGGCTGCTACAATGGCAGTCATCACCTCCTGTGTAGCCCGGTCCAACTCATAGAGGGAATTTGCCTGGGAAGGTCGTGCGCTCTGTGTAGCGATTGTGGGTTGTAAGACTTTGACATCCTTCGTTCTGGAGTCCACCTTTTTGGTCAAGTAAGAGACGGCATCCAACATGGCAGGCGCGGTTTTGTCTATCCCGTCTCTAGATGGATGAAGCTCGAATAGAGGAGAATCCCATCGGTTTCTACTGTCAGGTTTCTCGAATCTTCTTACTAAATCTTCAAAGATGTTCTCATCATAAGAAGGTTCATCCTTGTTTCTGCGTTCTTCATTCCATTTCCGACAATCACTTTCTTCAACATCACAGTACACTACACAGTATCTAACGCCAGCTGCACGTGCCAAACACCATAATTCATATCTGTAACCTTTTATGCTATTCAACGAATCTACTATCACAATACTGTCTTTAGAAGTAGATCTATCAACTTCAGACCTCAGCACCCCTCTCAAATTCTTCTCAGCAGGCATGTTGGCATAGCTTTGGTTGCGATCAAGATGGAACAAAGTTTCGTCAATTATTCTGACAGTTGGGTTAGATTCTGAATCTCGAAGAGCTTCAGCTAGGCATGTTGCAGCTGTTGATTTACCGCTACACGGTTGCCCACAGATCACTACCAACGCCATTTTCCAGGAAAAACAATGGATCTTTGTTATCACTGGAGTGTCAACTACTTTAGTTCCACAATCTCAACTGAAATTCAAACAGAATGAATCAGTGTGATGAACATTGAGAATCGTAGTAATATCACAACCAAGCGGGAATCTATGTACACACGGAATGAGGGAAAAGGTCTGACCCTCCTTATGGCTGAGAATAAAAGTTGGAAGCCTTGGTAATTGTGAATAAGCTTAATATAAAGAAAGAATTCACATTCGTGAATAAGATCTTTCTAGAGAACAAATGAGAAGATTGCAGTTATTAACAAGATGCAACCTTGATAGAATTCACAATAAATAAAACTCACACCTTTTTCAGGAGGGATTCGAAGGGAAACAGCAGGAAGGGAGAGGGAGGAATGCAATCGGGAAGGGAAAGATTTGGAGGGCAAACACCGAGGGTGTGTTTGGATAGCAAAAGTGGAGGGAAAGGGAGGGGAGGGGGAAGGAGGGAAGGGAAAGGGAAAGAAGGGAAGGGGAGGGGGAATGGAGTGTGGTTGTTTGGATACAATTTCCTTCCAAATCTTGCCTATTGTGGAGAGATTTTGATTAGGCTTGGAGGAGAGAAAATGGATCCCTCCAAATCTCTCCCCCTCCATTTCCCTCCACCCTTATTTACTATCCAAACAAGGGATTTTAAATCCTCTACTCTCCCTCCCTTTCTTTTCCCTCTAAATCTCTCAATCCAAATATACCCCGAAGCTCAATGCCTTCCTTTCCCTTCCCTCCATCCCTCTTCCTTCCCTTGGCTAAAATTCTATCGAAACAAGGCCTTAAGGAATTAAGGTGTAGTCCCGTGCTGATGGCATTTGTCAAACATATGAGATTACTTAACAACTTAACACAGAATGACCCTTAGTTACTTCATCAAAATGCAAGAAACACAATTGTGCAGTCACAGCGAATTGTCACAAGCAGCAACTTTTCCAATTGCTTCAAAGTTAAATGTTACAATCTCTTCAACGAAAGCATGTAGTACCCATAGATTCATAGAAAAAGCTATAACTAAATAGCGACACCAGCCACATACATATCACATAAAAGCTGGCACCCGAAAACTTGGCGAGTGTTTACTCATACACCACTCAACAAGATACATGTCAGTATCTTACTATGGCAGGCACAAATTTATTTGACTCATCTTGCTGAAAACGAACACTTTTCCCCTTTTTCTGGATAGATGTAGGGAGGAGGAAAAATCTCTTGTGATGGGAGGGTAATGAAGGAGAGAAACTGGTGAGTTCCATTTCCTTCCTATAAGCTACATCAATGTCCTTCCACTATGGGAAAGATTCAGAAGGAACATCACAAGAATTTTCACATATGTTAAAAGAACACGGAATCTGACTCAAACTCAGCAGGAACATGTACGTACAGAGATCTTAGAAACAATAACCAAAAGCAACAAACTTTAAAGCATATTCAAACTTCTTTACATCCATGAAAAGTAGAAGAAGAATAAAATGCATATTTTACGTTGAATTCCTCATAAAATTAGTCTCCTGAAACAAACTAATTAAATTTTCAAAGATGTTTTGAAGTTATCATCAGAAGAAACAATATTACAGGAGCCAGCCTAATGACTAACTTAGCAGCATCAATAGTTCAAACCTAATAAATGACCGGCTCAAGCACCCAGAAAGAGGAAATGCAGTACTCAACGTCTCAACTACTCATATAATCTAGGTAAAAGCTGCTGAACTAATTCACGTCTAGGAAGTTAAAAAGCTTGAAGCCCCGTAGAATGACTAGCATTAATCCAACTGCATATGTTGCAATAGTGGTCATTTACATCCATATTTAAGATACATTATGCTTTCCCTTCACAATTTTTCAAACTCAAAATATCTTTTAAGTTCCCTTCTAGTAATCTTAATAAGCCTGCCATCATCACCTACTCCCGCCTATCCCCGTCCCACTAAACAAAAAAGGGTCAAAGAAAACAGCCATATCTCCTATCATTCTGATTTCTTTCATGACAATAATACAAGAGGAAACCAAGCGAAAGATTATGATTTACGATACAATACACACTAACATTGAAATCAGGAGCAATCGAGCATACTCTACTTATTTCTCGTTCTTTGCATATATTATCTTTATAATGCAACGTACAAAGAACAATGTTATGCTCAAACCAGCAACTTAATGACAGTTAAAAATGCATTCGCACATGAGCCCAGTGGCAGAGCAACGGGGCTGCCGGCCACAAAGCAACACAACAACAACAACATTACCCCAACGCCTCAACAGCTCATGCGACTTGTAGGATAAAAGGGTCGGATGTACGCAACCTTACACATGTATTAGCAACACAAAGAGGCCGTTTCTTAATAACCCAATATGAAAATTGCGCCTCAAAAGCAATGAAAAATACGAACTTTTTAGTGAAAACTTTCGACTTTTCGAAAGTCATTACTACTATATTTCATAACTAATATGAATACAACAATTGTCCAAAGTTTCTCAGCTCCAATTCACTACTCTTCTACTAATTGTATTTCAATTTCAAACTTCTACAAACAAAACCCTAAAAAATTTCACAAAACCCCACCTCAAAAATAAACAAAATACATTTATACCCAATAAAAAATAATAATTTCTTCAGAATTTATCAATCAACCAAATTGGGAACCAAGCATAGTAAACACAAATTAAAAATTAGAGGAAAGTAATTAACAAAGAAAGGGTAAGAGAAACAGAAACATAAACCCTAAGCATTAATTAAGAGAATCATGAAATTAGGTTAAGAGCTTTGAGAAAAGGGGAAACATACATATCTGTGTAATTGCAGTGCTTCAATGGCGTTGTTAGTACGAAGTATCTGATGTTGTCTTTGCGTTTTTGTTTTGACTTCGAATGCTTTGACCCGACCGTGTTAGTGAAATAACTTGACTTGAGTCTCGACTCTCGAGACTATAAATTTTAGAATCGGTTTGGTCAAAGTTCGACTTGAGTCCTACCAAACCGATTTAAAATTCGGGCTCAAGCTGATGTTAATTAAGTCCAAGCCAAGCACAAGCTAAGTAAGTATTTATGATTATTTTTATTTTAATTTAATTTTAATATTTGTGATTATTTTTATTTTATATATATGCCCTTTTAGTATTTATGATTTATCTTTTTTTTTTTTAATTAGATTCGGGAAAATGAAAGAAAGTTATGATTGAATCGTGATTGAATTGAGCTTCAATTAAGCTAGATTCTTATCGTGAGTCAATTTTCAACCAAAAATTATGTCGTTTAATTATATGCCACATAGCAGAATCTAGGATTAGAATAGAGGAATGACAATTGATACTAGTAGGATTGTTCAATGGTCGGAACAGGACGCGCAGAGGGCGTCACAGGCTGGCCGGTCACGGCTCAAACAATCAAACATGAAACCGGGTTGGGTCAAGCCAGTGTCGTACCAACTTTTTCAAGCCTGAGCTCAGTCGACTGAGTAACGGGCGGGGCTGAGCCTCCTTTGTTTTTTTATTTTTTTAGTGTTGGGACCGGGTCGAGCCAAGGAAATGACGGCACTAGCCCGACTCGAAGGAAGAGGCAGGCTGACTGAGCTAGAAAAAACTGGCCCATGAGTGCAGTCGGGCTAGGCTGGGGCCTGGGCTGCACCATTGAACAACCCTAGATATACTAGTAAAAAGAGAATGGACAAATCTCCTGGCCATGGGAACCCTAGGCGTACGTGCCACGGTAAAAGTCGCCGTCAAGTCAAGAACTTGGGAATTATCAACATATAATCGGGTTTTAGCCTTTAGGTGACTCCGTTGTTCGGAGTGGACGCTCTTGCAAAAGCTTTGATGTCGGCTTCTTTAGTCGCTATGCCAAATGGTTTTTGCTAAACAACCGCCCCATTGGAGACAGGTAGTACTTTGCTCGGGGATGAACAATTGTCGACCAGCAAACTAACCAATCTAAAAAAATCCAGTCCAATAAGTCTGACTTGAGACGCGACCTAAATCAAATGTCCCAAACATGACTCAAAACCCGTATTAATCTGACCCAACAGACCTGCCTATGCCCAAACATGACTCAAAACCTGTATTAATCTGACCCACATCTGCAGGGACTTTTGTGACCCCTACACTGACAGCCCTACAACCCGACATGAATAAGAACTTTAGATATCTTACCCTTCAATGCTCAATAGCTCCCCCTTCGCCCTCCAGTTATTTTCAACACGAACAAGAACCAAAATGAATCCCCTTTCTAGATACTTCAAATAGGACTTGGAATGACAGAATTTGAATAAATATATTTTCACAAAAGAAAGGAAGTAACATTTAATTGTCGATTTCATTGACCTACAAGATATCTCTTTAGGACTGAGCTAACAAGCCTGGTCATGATGATTAAATCGATCACAATCTTGACAAGTTTACACATTCCTAGCAGTGCGAACAGACAAATTTGCTAATCGACAACCATGGCATCTGCGCTCCCACCAGGATTTTCAGTACCAATCTTCTGCTCTTCTGAAAAACTTCTAATCTCCTCGGCTAGGATCCTCTGCTCATCCTCTATTGTAGCCTGCAACTCATCAACCTATACAAAAACAATCGATTAAGATAGTGTCTGCTAGACATTTGATAGACAATCACGCTGTTTATACAATCAACAAGGTAGACAACTAGATGAATATATTATCAACCCGCTATCTGAGAGAATTGATACTCACTCCCTTCAAATTTATTAGTCTCCTTTCATATTTGGCTGTCCAGAAATAATTGGCTACCTTTCAACTTTAGTAAAGTAAATTATTCCTACCGACTTCGGAGTATACTATTAGAAGTTTAGAGCAACAACAACACTACACGAGTCTAGAAGCATGGTATTAAATCTCGTATGCAATACCTAGTCATGACTCATGACCGAGTTATCATGAATTTGTAGGTTCGAAAACGTGTAAGCGGTGTCGCAAGAATACACCAGGTAGATCAATTCTGAGACTAAGTATCAAACTTAAATTCAATACCCTGCTTAAAAGCTCCCAACCATGACGAGGTCAAGGAGATCGGAAGTACACAACCTTACCCCTATGTTGAACAAGGAGGCACTACTTACTACTTCCGGTAACCCATGATTACTTGAAAATAATTTCATTCCTATAATCCTCTAGCTTGATATCAACACGTCATTTTAATGTCAAAGGCCAAATCACGACGTTTTTCTTAAATTGACACTGATAATTACTAACTGCAAGAAATTAAGAATGGCAAGTGACAAAACTAAAAAGACGAAGCGATGGCATACCACATGTAAGAGAAGGGCAAACTGTTTCTTGCGGAGCTCTAAAAGCCTAGAAGTAGCTGTATCTTCTGCTTCCAAGGCAGCTATCTCTTTCTCAAGTTCTGCAATCATCTTCTCAGTTTCTGATCTAGGCGGTTGCATGGCGATCAATTTTCTTATGGTCTCACATTCCTCTTTATGCTGTCTTTCAATTTTACTAGCTTCAAGCAGTTTCTTTAGGTCTTCGATTTCTGTCTGAACTTGAAGAATCTGGCTATTAATCTCATCCTTCAACTCATTGAAATTCTCCTTCTCCCTCAAGTTAGCATCGACAACTGCTTTGCTCTTCAGAAGCGGGATCTCAAAAGTTGTAAGCTCTTGTAGGAAGGCTTTTGCAAGTCTCTCACAATCGTTGTAATTATCCGAGTCTTTTTCAACTTCCGTTACTAAGGAGGTGAATTTCTTCTGTAGCTTTTTTAAGGGAGGTTCACCCCTTGTGGTGGTGGTTCGTGTCAGAAGCCTGTGCTTTATAATCATGTCATCTTCATTAGGACCGAAAGCATAGTGAGCTGCCATAGCCTCACCCTTGCCCACGGCTTTTCTTCTGCTCATCATTTTGAGAAGATGAACGAACTTTTGATTCTGGAAAAACAAAACATACACACAAATAAGCGAGTCATACAATGCTATAGTTAGTTGCATAAACTCATATAGTGAAACACGGCCAACCCTGCAATGCAACATCTATTTCCTTCGTCCTCCATTGATAAACTTTTTACTTTGAACCTTTCGTTTTTAGTATGTTATATGTGGCCATTTATGGCTTCTGACCCACACTTTTAGCCCATTTTTATTTCATCCATATTTTTGTACGCTCCTTATTTCTCGTGCAAAAGTATGAACAGAGAAAAATACATAGTATGTGCAATTATGCACCCTGAACATTTCCCATAAAAGAAGCCTACGAGAAACAGGACTACCAGGAGCAGGACCTCAGCTTTTTACTGTCACACACTTTCACATGACTCGACTCCAAACAACTCATAATCAACAGAAATTCCTCTACCAACAACCACCTATAAGACTAGAAGCTTGGAACAAACTTATTAAATTTCCACGGATGTTTAGAAGTTAATTCTCGAGAGAAGATTGTATGTCACGGGAACCAGCCTAAAAAGTAATTCAACAGTGCAAAATAGTTGTGACCTAGGAAGAGGAAACAGAATCCAGATATAATTTAAGTAAAAGCTCAAAAAACATTTCATATCCAGGCAGTGGCAGAGCAAGGGGGATAACAAAAGGGTTTTCGCCTCCTTGAGCAATGGAAAAATTGGAAATTTTAGTTAAAATCTCGATTCTATTTCTAGTTAGCGGTAAAACCCACCCCTGCTTCAAATCCTATACCGACTCTATGTCCAGTAAGGAAACATCATATGTTGGCAACACAAGTCATTTGCATTCCTATTCTCGATACATAATCGTCTAATTCTAGAGCTCAAAACATCTTCAAGTTTTCTTCTATGTATTATAATCAACCTTCAATCGCCCACTTCTGCCTATCCCTATCCTACCAAAAGAAAAGGGCAAAGATAACAATTCAACATTCCTATCCCCCATTTATACTCTTCTTTACGACAATGACACAAAAGGAAACCGAGAGTATTCTGAAGCAAGCCGGTTGACCATTTAGAGCCTGTTTAAACTCGCACAACATCCTCTATTCATAAATTTGTGCCTGCCGTTACAACCTTTCTTCCAAAGACGGCGAATTTTTTCTCCTACCACAAGTACACAGGAATCAATTTCATTATGCTACCGCTAAATTACTCTAATTTTGGATATAATCAGCTTCACAGTCCAACACCCAAATTAAAATTAAGCTCAAACCAACAACTCAAATCCCAATTCAATCATCGACGCCGAAATCAATATACAACAATAATCCAAAATTTCTCTAATCCTCTAATCATTGATCTCAAAATTTAATAAAAAAAAAATCCCCAAATTAACATCACAATCCGAGCTATTACATCGAATGAAAGATATGCAAATCAAATTGAAGAGCAATAGCAACTTCAGTAATTAAAAAGCAACTAGTATTAAAGGGAAAGGGGAAGAACAACGGAATCATAAACCCTAAATTCAAATTCAGAGAATAATCAAGTTATAATTGAAGCTGAAATAGATGAATTAGGGTTAGAAGATTGAGGAGAAAGAGGGATACATACCTGTGTACTGTGTAGTGCTTCACTGTAAACTACTCCGTATGGTGTTATTTGTACTCCGTACGAAATAGCAAATGCTAATTGCTCGTATTGTAGCAGTTGTTTATTAACGAACAATTGTCTTGGTGAAACTAATCAACTACTATATGACTCTAGGAGGTTGTCCTCTTATTTTCCACGAATTCTTATTTCAGACCGCCATATCCGTCTGAAATTGTCAGACGGATACCATTTCCTCTCACAAAAAAACCCATTTAGGGTGTGAGTGGGAAAGCACATGGGTGTGTCCCACTACCCATGTGCTTCTCACTTGTGAGAGGTCATTTTGCGGTCTGAAATAAGGCGGTCTGAAGCAAGACGGATTGCTTATTTTCGTGTCTCCTCTTATCTCACCGATTATATTGGGTAAGAGTGACACGTTAGGACTCGAGAGTAAATTAGACTAAAAATGAGACATTAGTCAATAAATGATCACAAAGTCTTTCATGTAGATGTTAGTTGGTAAAGTTATGAGAGATAACAGTCGATAAATACTCGCCAAAAGATCATAATGTTAGTATCCTTTTTTTTCCCATCAGTTACTAGACATAATTTTTGTAAAGTTAAAAATTAGAAAATTATTAATGTAAGACAATTTTATATAGATATGGAACGTCATAATAAAACCCGCGTTAATTGACCAAAACACGTTTAAAACTTCTTTGAGTAGCCACGGTAAGTATGATATGACCATTTGACCACTGGGTGTTTATATGGTAAGAAGATTTTCATCTTCAATTGTTTTGAACATGAAAGTGACCGATCACTCAAAATCTCGACTCAGAAAACAAAAGTTTCGAAACCTTAATACACAAATAAATTTGGCTCAGAAAACAAGAGTTTCGAAACCTTAAAACACAAATAAATTTGGCTCAGAAGTCTTTAGGACCAAGGCAAAGTGAATTCTTTCAATGTGATAATAGTATATTAAAATTCGACACTAGAACTCTTACAATAACGAACACTAAAATCAGACCATAGCTAGATTTCATTTCGAACATTGTACATCAATTCACGGAAGCAATTCTAGATGATAGGGGCGGAGTTGTGCATTCATGATTCCCAACAAGCGCCTAACACAGCACACCAAGGCTGTTTTTCGTTTGATACGAGCAACTTGTATAAAAGATTAGCGAGTCAGACTTTTGAACTGAGCCAGAAGACGGCTAGTACAAAAGCATAGATCTGCACAAAGTTCCCGACTTCTTCCTCATCGAGCTAACTCTACTTGGAACTTTACTCTGCTTGGTCTACAGTCATAAAAATGCCGAGACCATGGAGCAACATTCATCACCTGATGTTTAACAAGTTGCTTTACAGGTTTTGAAAGAATCAACCAGGAAAGTTTCATTCAAATTTTGACCTGAAAATAATACGAGGGTTAAATAAGCTCAGATGGGTTGTACGGTTGTACCAAGACCAGTTTAACTAAATCAGTAAACATTACCAATGAATACAATTTTGTTTATCTGGCTTTCTTCTTCTCGCCATGCACGAGAGGGAACAATCTCGTATATCTCTCTCACAGCCTGTAAAACATTATCAAAGAATCAAAAGTGATATTATTACACATGAAGTATGAGAATAACTACGCGGAAAACTGAATCACAACAAATAACCAGAATGAGAGACTATACTTGTAGGGTATGGAGTTCATTTGAATCAAGTATTCTTAAAACTCCTTTGCAACGATAAACATCCATGCCGCCTTTCTTGTCCCAAAGGATCTCTTCAAGCCATGTGCGTACCTTTTAATTTCACATCGAGTAATATTTATGAATAATAGTACAATGTAGAAAGCTTCCGTAGAAACGGCACTGCGCAAGTATCTACAATAATACCTTCTCAAGAGAAACTGCCTGTGGCTCAGAAATGCATAAAGTCCTCACAGTCGCATCATGAAGATCTCCCGTAGTTATGGATTTGTTCTCTTGAAGTAATTCTTCTAAATGAGTAGCATGCTGCAATAAACAATCCCGTATTATAAAAACTTCCATCATTTATATGAATTGATGGTAGAATTACAAAAACAAGGGAGAATAATGTCAATGAAACTAACAGCCGCGTCATAGGCACGACAATCCAATATCTTTGACAAGTCAACTTGACAGCGAACAGAACGAATAATATTAGCAAGTGAATTAATCTTGTGAATATCCTTCTCCAATTCCTCAATAGTACCGTCCTCTGGAGACATCAGGTCAACCTTATTAAGTATAACAACATCCTGCAACCATGCTCAATAAAACAGGAAATATGTAAGTCACTGTTATCTTCAAACCAAGCACTTGCACGAAGCAATAGACAATTACCGCAAAAGCTATTTGATGGAAAGCTTCGGGAAAAGAAGATGAGTCATCACGTTGCTTCAGCTGGTAACGTAGGTTCTTGGCATCAACAACCTAAGAAAAAGAAGCATACTTTTATTGAGATGGTATGAAAACCACAAGTGAACTTAGGTTTAAGTTTTACATAAATGCGCAACGGTTAAATAATCTGACTCCGCGTATGTTTCTAAAGTATGTTTCTAAAGAAGACGCGTTCCATCCTTTTTTCTTATAAAGTCCAGGCAGAGGTCATACGGGAATATCTCCTATGACTATAGGTTCAAGTCCTATCTTCGTATTTTACAATCATCCAAATTGGATGTAAAAGTAAAAAAATGACTAATGGCCCGGCCGCGGGGGGACCATGATTGACGTTTCAACGGACTCAGGGGGGGTCTGGTTCATGGGCAATTGGAATACGCCTGGGGATCGACGGTAACACAGTGCAAGAGGCGAGTAAGGGCTGAGCAAAGGAATCAAACCCTAAGTCTCTAGCCATGGAAAAGCAGAGGAATTAATCATCAATTGGTTGTGTTCCATTTAGACAGATTGACTTTACTTGTTCTTTGGTATTGCTTCTTAGACTGTTTATGCTTGGTCGTTTTCTTACGCTTGGAGCAAGGCTCGACAGCTGTTCAGGTGAGAGCGTTCAGCCAGCTGCTTGGTCAGAACAAGTAGCACCCCCAATCACCCTCAAAGCCAGAGCATGAGGTACGACCAACATTGCCTTTCCTCCATTTTCTACTTCGTTTTCATTCGCTTACATGCCCCTAGCTTCCTCTCTTTTGAAAACCAAAATCCGTTTTGGTCACAAATGGCTATTCAATTATTTAGTTATTTTAATAGCCCAGGCTATTGCATTATTCGACTTAATAATATCACCTTTGATATTTTATGTTGAAAAAGGCGGGTTGGAGGATTTCTTTCACAGGCGAAAAAGACAGCAAAACCAATCCCCGGAAGAAGGGACGCCGGTTCTAAATGCAGAACCACGAGACCTATTAAAGCATTAAATATCATAAGATGGAACTTACTGTGATAATGGAATCAAGTTTTACAGAAGACTCCAGCTGATCATCCAACCAGAGGATAGAAGCAAGAGGAGCAGGGTTTGCCAATCCTGTGGTCTCCAGTAATATATGATCAATTCTATGAAATCACAAGGGATCAAAAAATAAATATGGAATCCTTTACATATGGTTTCAAACACAGAACACAGAAAACGACTTCATCTTATTAACTCTAAAGCAAAAGAAACAGGAGAGCCAAATCAAGTACGGAGTACATAACAAAGACAATCTTCCAACAAATTATATAACTTTACTGTGTAGTATAAGATATCAGGAAAGCCTACTTTCCTAAATAGCCTCATGCCCTCATCACATAAAAAAATTACTCGGCATATTTGAACAACTTTGATGATCAATTTTCATTATTTCATCTGAGACTAAGGTTCGCTTTTTTCCAAGGTTTCATTAGCAGACCTTGCTCAATAAAAAGTGAATTGATCTCACCAAAAAAAGGCACCAATAAGGTTTATGTGTTTATCAAGTCTTTCCAAAAGCTCTATATGCTTCCAAGTGTTTCCAGTTGACAGGACACGAGTGCATCAACAACACAAAGACACTAGAAAAGCTAATGGCTTCTAGTCAAGCTTCACTGAGGAGTAACTTGTAAGACATCATTCTTTTTCGGCCAGGAGTCAAACTATTCTGCGCATTACACTAGCTGCGTTGCTGAGCATTATTACTTGATAATTTGATCATCACCCCTTACACAGCCTGACAGCCATATACTCTAAGTCAATAACCATGTGATCTTCACTTTCTCACTTGTCCATACCACCAAGTCAACAATAGTTCCAACTACGATGCCACAAGACACATAGCACGGCTTTGAGGATCCACTAAGAATTGGATTTAAGTGGCTCAACAAGCATTCAACAGTCAAAATGATCAGCCAATACAAATGAAATTTCAGAGACCGTCAATCAGCTGAACCGGCAAACAGATCATACTATCTTATGTGCACACTTTATTAAACACATATACACCATTAGACCATTACACACAATAGGGAAAAGGACAAGCGGAAATGAAGGACATAAGCACAGATTTGAAAGGTATAGCAATTTCACGTACTCAAATGGCTCAAACCACTAAAATGACATCAATACATCATCAATTCGTCATTAACCAATTTGTAAACGACTATTTTGTAAACGACTTTAGCTAACACACTAACACACTATGATTAAGAAGAAGGTTAGCTAACACACTAACACACTAACTAACCGTGCATAGCTATTTTGTAAACGACTTTAGCTCTTTTACCAAATGAGCTAAACTAAACTAAACCGACTACAGTAACTTCATAAACTAGCTCAAATCACATTTCCACTTAATCACCTACACTAAAACTCGTAAACACGACAAATAACACTCGGCAACGAGAACAACAAAAACACGAACAGACGAACACCGATCACAAGAAGAAGATGAGTAACAAACCTCTGCTTGCTTAGAACAAGCTGCTCCAATGCTTGAACTAAACTATGTTTAACAGTACAACAAATACAACCATTAGCTAACTCAACCCATTCTTCAACAACCGCACCTTCTTCTCCGCCTTCTCCGCCATCTCCTTCATTAATCATTGCTCTTTCTACACCTACCTCTTCCCCAAATTCATTCAATATCACAGCGATTCTCTTTCCATGTTGCGTCTTCAGTATATAATTCACCAACTATATTATAAAACAATTAATTAATTAACTAATTACATGTACAAATTACAGTTGAAAACTTGAAATTACAGTGTGCGAAATACTTACAGTGGATTTTCCGGCGCCGAGGTAACCGGTGATTACAGTTACGCCTACTGAAACGTCGTCGTTTTGGGGATGATTGATGGAATTAGGGTTTTCGATTTTTACCGCCATTGGAATTTCTTCATCGTCCTCCATTTTTTATTTTAGTTTTGTTTTTGCTGCCTGTCTTCTCTCTGGGTTTTTCAACTTTCTTTTAGCAGGAGTTTTTTCAGATTGTAATGAAATAATTTATTATAGAAAGGGTTTACCATCAACAGCTCTCGTAGCTCAGTTGGTTAGAGCACCCGTTTAGTAAGCGGGAGGTCTTGAGTTCGACTCTCAACGAGAGCATGTTATTTTTTTTCTCTACCCTTCCTTATCCAGCGTTTTCGCCATCATATCATGTATTAGAAAAATTCGCTAACCCAAAGTTTTATTCCTAGGTTCGCCCCTAAACAGTTGAATCACAACTTACTTTAGCATGACTGTATGAGGCAACTATGAACTATGGCATCACATAACCTGGGAATTGATATAATAAACCTATTTTCTCTGTCACCGCTCATTCACTCAAACCCGCTGATTTTTCACGGGCACAATTTCTTGCCTTGTAACCCAATCAAATGCATCTTGAAAAAAAATAAAGAATTTTCTCCGTTACCGATATTCGATCACATGCATCACTCATCCACTCTAGTAATCTTATTAATCCTATGTGGTGGGTGCGGTGAAGTTTATGAAAATGAATTACAGGGGTATAAGGGTAATATGCAATTGAGATTCTTAAGGAAAATATAATCTTTAAGTTATACCAAATATAATTTTTTAGTTAAACAAAATTACACGGGTATAGGATATAAATTATATAATACTCCGTACTACAATATTTTTTTTTAAGAAATAATAATACCATAATACGGTATACGGTCAAGAAAAGTTCCACTCCCCTTTACCAAAAAAATAAAAAAAAAAAGTCTAAAGGAAGTGAGGAGTTTAACATCCCCTACTACTAAAAGAATAAAAATTCTCTTAGTTTTCCCGCCTAAACAACTCCTACTTAATTGGACCTATTTTCTGGATATTGACACCACAACATTAGACGGATTGTAAATTGTGGATCATATAAGTAGCCCACATTTTTCTATCCCACATGTCAAAGTAAAAAACTATTAATAGCCCACGTTTTTGAATTAGCCATTGTTTTTACCGATTTTTGTTTTAAGATTAATACGTACTAGTTGGAAAGCCCGTGCGATGCACGAGACTCCCATTAGGATTATCTGTAAAAATATATTCTTAAGTTGATAAAAAAAGTCCTACTATGTTGTCATTGATAGAAACAAAATTCGTGATTGCTATAGATGATAACAAATGAATTATTAGTGATTTTAGCATAAACGTTTTGTCAACGATTAGTATAACATCAAATGACATAGTTATAGCATGTCGCTAACTTTTTAATTTTTACAGACACAACCGGTTTTTAATTAAATACAAAACGCTTTCTCTATAAACATGGTGAAGCTCATCAATATGAATTCTTAATAACAGAGACATATTTTTATGAGTTTTGCAAATTATTTTACAACTACGTAAAACTGAATGATGTTACAAAAAACAGCAGGTATCATAATTATATATATTTAGTGCGTTGAGAGAAAATGGTAGATCTCTTACAACATAATTATACCTTGACTATTTACGCTTAAGAGTATTTGCTCCTTATAAACATCACCCAATATCTCTCATTCTATTACATAGAATGCACGGGCACCTAGTAGTATTATCTGTGACAACATCAGTTAGTAGTTTATGTCATTTTTTAAAATAGTTAGGTTACCAAGTTAGTATAATAATGTCAGTTAGTAGTATATATTTTATGGCACCGCAAAAACGTTATTTTATACATTACCATGGTCTGGTAATAGAAAACTATTAAATTTAACAAAAAGTCAAACTATGCTAAAAATGGAAGCAACCAAAATTTCGGGGGTTGATTTAGATGAAGACAGATTAATCATGAGTTCCTATAACGAAAACGCAACGAAAGCGTTGTGGCATTTGCTATTTAACTATGTCAGTTGTATACTAACATTCAGAGATATAGTTGGATTATAGAGTTACCGTTCTTATTGTTTTAGCACCATCTATTTTTTACCGAAATAGTCTTTGACTACTTATCCTTAAAAACTCCATGCAAAATATATAATACGACATCTTAATTTGGTAAATTATGAAAACTTCTTTGTAAACAATGTCCTTCCTGTGGCCGTGATACATTTGGTCTCTATCATCGATGTGACGATGTAGAACGTTAATCTCTCGGATGACGTTGTTCTTGAAACTACATAAAGCTTGCCATTAATAAAAATTGGTTTCGGGAGGTAAATTTCAACATGATTTAGTGACTGTCCCTAACTCTTGTTTATTGTTAAGGTGCAGTATTAGAGCCGTCAAACAATGACACGACACGAAAACACGACAAGAGTCCGACACAAAATTAACGGGTTTGAGTTGGCATTTAACGACCCATTTATGTAAGTGGGTCGACACGAACACGACACGAGATTTAATTGGGCTAGGTTTGGGTTGAGCACTCTACACACGAACCCGACACGAATAACCTATTTACTAAATTAATCCCAAGTTTTCTTGATCCTCACATAAATATACTTACTTTCCAAATATGACATGACACGAAAACACGACACGAAATTAACGAGTTAGAGTTGAGGTTTGATGACCTATTAATGTAATTGGATCGACACGAACACGGCACGAGATTTAATTGGGTCGGGTTTGGGTTGGAGAGTTCGTGACCCGTTTAAATGTGACACCTGAACCCGACACGACCTGATTTGTTTGTCACGTCTACATAGCATGGCCTCTAACGTATATTGTCTCTTTTTAAGAATGAAAAGAATATTTGTATCTGAGGAAGTCATTGTTATCCTCGGGTTCAGTACCTTTTGCCGACTTTGGAAACCGTAAGTATCTTCCCTTATACTATGAATTTTTCAGGGCGATTGATAATAAGACATATCCCGTTAGATAATCCTCTTACGGAGTTAATGTTCCTCTACAATGTAAACGGCATACCACGCTTGGTAGAGCATACTATTATTAGTTATATTAAAAAAAATCATCATGTATACTCTCTCCCCTTCTTAAACTCTTCCACCTTGCTTCTTAGAGGTCAAAATTTTATAACTTTGACCATTAATATGTCGAAAATCATGATCTAACTTCCGCATTAACAATTGTGTAGAAGCAATACGGAAGATCATTGCGAAGAGGGAAATTCATTTAGTGTGAAATTCCTAAAAGGTAATGAATCTTACTCCCAAAGTCTACACCAACTAAAATACCCTACCAAATCTCGCATAATGAAAACAAAAGGGACGCCTAAAAGTAAGGATACCAAATGGGGAATAAGACATGACGAATGTAGGCCCTCTCATACCCGTATTTAATGGAAAAATTACATGCCCTTACTTGTCGCAACTAAAAATTTTCAAAACCATAATCGCTTCAACTTTGGGAGATCTTAAAATAGTTTAGTTCCATTTAAATGTAATATACTTGTCTATTCTATAACTTTCTCAAATAATTCTGATGTTATTTTACCCATATATAACATCCATGGTTGGCACGATTTAAAATTCAATTTGAGTCTAAAACTTTATTTATATTCGCTACATCCAAGTCAAATGCGATATAGTTGGACACTTGTGATAGATTTTCCTTTTTGATCAAATTAATTTGCTTTTTTTTTTCTTATTGTAGAGCTAACAATAATTTTTATTCTTATGTAGAAAGCTAGCATTTATTTTGAACCAATTACTTATTTATTCTGTTCCTCATGATTTTGTAGTATATATGTACCTTGTGTTACAATGCCTAATTGCTAATATTTATTCTGAATAAATAGCTATAATGGAGATTATAAAATTAAAAATGGAACTTAAGATCAACTACTAACAACAGGGTCAAAAATAAGTAAACATTGGCAAAAAAAAAAACATCAAGAAGTAATTTAGATATGAGGAAGGTCGCGCGGGAGATCATGAAAAATCTCATATTTAAGCTTTATTTCAAAGAAATTGAAATTAGCTTTTGAACAAAATTTCATTTATCTTAATTTTTTTTTGTAAATATTTGATAGATAAAATATTTACCAAAATAAGAGTAGCATGTGAGAAATAAGTTATCTGTTTTTTTTTATTCATTCAATTTTTAATATTAAATATAGAGAACTTATTATGTCCTTTTATACCATTTTACCAAAAAGAGCTACCTTTTAGTTAGTTTGCCAAACATTTTTGGCTTAATCAATTAAATTATCATCTCTTAATTTTAGTTACCTTTTAAGTGACTTATTTTCTCTATTTTTGAACTCTCTCTCCATTTGTCTACATAGTTATACCTTTCAAAGTATAAATTGACTAAGGCACAAACGGAATAAGTTCAAAAATTGGAGTTTTGAAGTAATTTTAGAAAAACATGCAACTTGGGAGTAATTTTAGCAAAAATTTCAAAAGGGAGTAATTTTAAAAATGTGAATTTCAAAAGGGAGTAAAATCTAATTAACTCGATATAGTATATGAATAATGTTTATATTATATTTAATATGCCATATAATTAGTTACATTGTGTATTTTGAGTATCACCTACTTATATTAGAATAATCTTATTAAAATAAATTTAATCTACCTTTATATTATATTTAATATGCCATATAATTAGTTACATTGTGTATTTTGAGTATCACCTACTTATATTAGAATAATCTTATTAAAATAAATTTAATCTACCTTTATTAGGATAACTTTATTAAAATGTTAAGAAATCTACTTTTATTAGGATAATTTTATTAAATTTGTTTCTAAATCTTCTCTTGTTAGGAATTCTAAAAAAGTTGGACTCTCTAATATCGCTCGAAAAGTTCCTGCTTTATATATATGTATTGATTTTAATTAGATTATACAACTAACTTAATTATATTATTAATGTCATAAAATAGTTGTATGTAATGATATACCATTATTTTTAATAGTAATAAAATAGTAACTTTTTTAAAGTATTTTTTTGATGGTAATAAGCATTTTTTTTACCTTCTATTAATATTAATATTAATAGACTATAACAATTAATTAAATCATAATTCATTTATGCAAATACTTTAATTGAGAGCGTCTCTTTATAAAATAAATCTAAAAAATGTCGTGCTTTAGCACGGGAACTACACTAGTAATACTATACACGATTTTTTAACATGTGATATAAGTATACACACATTAATAAATCGAATATGAAAAAATTTAGAGGATATTGCAAAAAAAAAACTTAGTTTTACCCTAATTCTATTCACAATATCCTCTAAACCTTTCCAATCATCAATCAATTCCCTCAAAAAAAAAACAATCATCAATCAATCAATAATACAATTATTATCTTCTCTTATATTCCCTACATAGTTAGCCGAAGACGACACCCATCTATTGTTCGGTAAGTTCTTCTTCTTCTCTCATAGTCTTTCGTTTCCAATCAATATGTCCGCCGCTGCATTTGTTGTAATCCGAGCGCGGGCAAAGCGAAACAAAACTTACGATTTGGTCAAGGGTCTTAATAATAACCAATTTGGTGCAATACGTACCCAAATTATCGGCACGGCTCCATTTCCGACTCTTTACGAAGCCTCTTACATTGCCATGACGAACGCTTATTATAATCTTGATCCGAACAATATTCCGATTGAGGCGGTCTTTAAGCAACTGAAATGTACACAGGATGGTTTAACCTCAAAAGAGGCAAACCGCAGGCTCAAAATATTTGGACCCAACAAATTAGACGGCGAGAAAAACAAAAACAAATTTCTGAAATTATTCGGTTTTATCGAAGAGAAGAGGGGTAATACTAATGTTTGTCACAAGTGTAAGTTACGAAGGGATAACAAATGGAAAGAGATGAAACCTGCGGTATTGGTACCGGGAGATATTATCAGAATTAAATTCGGAGATATTGTTCCTGCTGATGCACGTCTTCTTCAAGGCGATTCTATAATGGTTAACCAATTTGTCCTTACAGGAGAATCTCTCCCTGTATCAAGGGGTCCTGGAGAGGAAGTTTTCTCTGGTTCAACGTGCGTACACGGTGAGACGGAAGCTGTTGTTATCGCTACTGGTGCCCATACTAGCTTTTTCGGAAAGGCAGCTCACCTTAAAAAAGAGTAAAATGTGTAATTGCCAACTTCTGTATTATCTCCAGTGCGGTTGGTATTATGTTTAATTGTGATTTTTAGTCATGTTTGCAAATGCTTGTTACTAGTTTTGTGTTTGACAGTACCAATGCATACAATTTTGTTTAACTGGCTTTCTTCTTCTCGCCATACACGAGAGGGAGGGAACAAATCTCTCGTATCTCATGGAACAACAATATCTGAAGTCGTAACATCTCAGAAGGTACAATGAGAATGAGCTACGGCCCAGCTGTATTTTCATTGCAAAAGATAATAATAATCATTCAAACCGAGGCCCTAACCAGAAACACATTTCAGTAGATCAAAAGTTCCGATTTAAATTCTAAACATACGTCCAAAAGAAACCATACTCCATATTACAAGCCAAGAACGTACTACCCTTGAATTGAAACAGGTCGGGAGGCAGATCAGGGATTGGGGGTATATTCCATACTACAAGCCAAGTAGGTACTGCTCTTGAATGGAAACAGGTCGGGAGGCACGTGAGGGATTGGGGGTACCCCGATTCCTTGGATGAAATCTCGATGTTGGAGGGGGGGCCCCAAGAAGATTGAGAGCCGGGTGATGGAGACGCCTGCCATGCTTTTTAGGAGGGACGGAACAGTGAATAATAGGTCTTGGATCGGGGTTGACATTACCACTCTTGCGCAGCAAGACCCTAAGAACACCATTTGTATTCTCATATTTGACCACACTGTATTTGCAGCATTGACATGTTGAAGCTAGAACGCCTTGGTATTCTCGAGGAGCCTCGTCAAAGCGAGAGTAGTATTCTTTCTTGAAAGCTAAAGCTCCTAACAAGATGGCATTTGAAAAATTCTCTATGACGCCTGTTGATTTCAGGCAGGTATCTGGGACGTCTAGCCTTACGTAGATCAGCTGCTCTCCACTGTCAAGAGTCACGATCTTGTGCTCGTACACCCCTTTTACTCCGCTTAGGAGGTATGGATTTATGTGTTCTGAAGACCCACCTCCCAAAACTATCCCTGTACAATCAAGATTTATGTGTCAGGGAAAAATGACACGACACAGGCTGGTGAATGGTAATAGACCAAACTAAACAACCCAAAGTACATCTAAACTTTACCCAATCGAAAAAAAATCGACCTGGAACACCTATGATTAAACTTGGAGATGACCATTAGGGAGAACTGGACAAGCAACGTAGAAAATCCCTAGACAACGGAGTACTACCTCCATCCTACATTCCGACCTCAAATGTGACCATTAAATTACAATTTATCATGTTCGATATATCATATACCAAAACAAGAATGTACATTCCAATTGAAGTTATCCCAAAACACACACGGAGAGTGCAAGGAGTGGAAACAGTGGCGAAACCAGGATTTGATGTTACGGGACTAAGGGGCGACGAGTAGATAAAATCGGAAATTACCAATTTACCATTTACCAAAGGATAGTGATAGGGCGCCACCCGGTGACGCCCAAATTGGGTGCCACCCTCTCACAACCCTTTTTAATTGAAGGGGTCCCCACTCACCCCATGTGAGAGGGTGACGCCCAAATTGGGTGTCACCGGGTGGCGCCCTTTCATTTTCCTTTACCCAAATTACCATCAGCATATATTTCAACTAGCTAAGCAAAATAAATAATACGGAGTAAATAAATAAACACAAATTCTTGTTTGTGACGGCACATATCCGTCACTCTTGAGTGACGGATACCATTTTACCTCACAAAGTACCCACTTTTTCTCTCTCTGCAACACTATTCATGTGGTCCCCTTTCTCCACTAACCCATTTTGTTACCATTTTAACTCACAAAATATCCGCCACAAATGGTAACCCGTCACAAGGGAGACCAATTGATAAATAAAATAATGAGTGGGATATAATACCTTGAGGATTATTCGGGTCATGTGAAATGAATGCGATAAATGGGTCAACATCAACCTTCTCTTCTTCATCTTCCCCTATCACAACCAAAAACAAACAAAAAAACGACTAATTAGATTTAGGACAGAAACCGTCTCGCATTAAGTCATTATAAAACCGTCTCTCAAAAGACTTATTCGGCTTTAACTACATCAAAAAAGAGTTTAAGACTATTATTTCAACAAAAGTCTCATAAGTCTTAACCAAATACTCTTTAAAAGAGACCGTTTCTCATTTCACAATAAGTCATTACGATTTATGAGACCGTCTCTTAGAAGACTAACCCGGTTCAACAGAAGTAGTATCTCGATCAACAGAACCGCCCTTAGGAGAGAGAAAGTGGAGGGACCCATCACAACCAGGAAAGAACAACCTAAGACAACCATTCTTAAGGTAATGCACAAAATCTACGTCAGCAAGATGACGATCGATGACGACATAACCAGCGTAAATCCTGACGTCATCAGGAGAATCGAACCCGGTCCAACAAGGAGGAGCTTTAGCAGAGAAAGTGACGGTGCATGTTTCCTCGTACTTGACTATCTTTACGACGTCGTTTGGGACACCTGGCATGTCGACCCGGATGTATAACCCGGTTCGGACTTTTCGGGCTTCGAATGCTCCTTTTGGTGATCCGGTTAATCTCTCTGTTTGGTACGGGTGGGGCTTTCCTGTCGTTTCTGCATTTTAAAAACAAACATGTTATTAGTAAGACGGTTTTACATTAATACTCCGTATTGTTTATGCAAATTATTGTATAAGACGGTTTTATACGAGAGTTTGTTTTAAAGGCGGAATAGTGAGGATACCGGAGGAGGGAGAAGAGGAGGATGTTGGAGAAGTCATGGTTACTCTTGTTTAGAACTTGGAAGTGAAATGGAGAGTGAGAGATAGAGATGTTGGTAATTTAAGTGTAATTATCGGTTTATTTTAGTGTATTCGGGTTTGATAAATGGTGAAATTGGTAAATGTGGTTAGAGTATGGAGGTTGAGTGTGGAGGTGGTGAAATGGACGTGTCAGTAAATTATGGTAGTGAGTCAGTGAATAATACTGGGTACTTTACCTAGACTAGACTTTTCAACCTTATCAGCTAAGTTAGATAATGGAATCTTTTGAAAATATCCGTCTTAAATTTAAAATTGATTTGGTTAAATAATATGGTTATGTTTCAGCCATATACTTGATCACAAATTCCGACGGTATATATATCGTAAGTTTGCAACGAGTCAAGTATTTATCTATGTGAGATAGATAAGACAAAAATAGAATGTATATAGAATACTACTCCCTCTCATTCACAATAAACCTCCCATTTCATTTTGGCACAAAAATTAAGGAAACACACTACCCCACCATATAATTAAATTTGGACCACACAAATACACTACCCCACCATACAATTAAATTTGGAACACACAAACACTTACCAAAAAAGGAAATAGGGAGGTTATTGTGAATAACCGAAAAAGGAAATAGGGAGGTTTATTGTGAATGGGAGGGAGTAATTTTTTTTGTTTTATTTACCCACATGGCCACATAGATAGTACTTAACACGTTACAAGCTTATTACGAATATTTCCGTAATAAGGGAAACTTGGTGGCTGTGGAACCAGTCGATGAGGAAGCTAAACGAAGTCGAAGCTCCTCATGTATAGGCGTATAGCCCCGCAATGCGCGTATAGTTCCTTGAGTGGAAAAAATTGAACTCGTTTGTGACGGGTTTAGTTTTCAGGTTGAGGGCGATTACAAAAATACAACTTTGTATTATGTTATCTAGCTATTTTTTTTCTAAATGTAAAAGTTAATACGATTTGGAAAAGACGTTAACTATTAATATATACTCGGACTAATTAAAAGAATAAAATAATACACTGAGCTAAACAACTTAGTTTGTCATGAATGAACTTAATGAACAATTGTTATTCTAGTGTAATTTCTATAGCAGGTAGCAACTTGGATTTCATTAATTCAAATAGTAAGTCTCTCCTAGCGTCAGTTTTAAGTTTAAGATCGATCAAGTATATATCATTTGTGTATACATAAGAATTCAGTGAAATCATAATCACTAAAACTTTGGTAGTATTATCATTTTGTAATTGGTCTCTCAATAATATATTTGTCTTATCTACGAAAATGATATACTCATAATTAATCCGTTTTAAACTTAAAACAAATAATGCCGTTTAAAATGAGAATTTGTCTATCTTATAAAGTCTACAAGCATTTTTTCTTTTATTCCCGCTGCACTTAAATCTACCATTTTCATATAAATCTCCGTCGTCAAAAGTAAAAAAGAGACACCTGAGTAACACAATAGCTAGAAAACAAGACATTACGGACTACTACACTTTACATTTACACAAATTCTTACTTAAGACCGGCAGTATCCGTCTGAAATTGTAGACGGATACCATTTTGTGAGACAAAATGCCCATTTGGAGGATAGTGGGAGGCACATGGGGGTGTCCCCACCTTGTCCCCTCTATTTGTTTTGTGAGTGTAACTACCCGTTTCAATATTCGACCCGTCTTAAGCAAGACCAACTCTTACATTTATACTATGACAGTAAAAATTCATGATTATTGCCCAAGTAAATACGGAGTATAAAACTTACATTTTACCAAAAAAAAAAAAAAAAAAAAAAAAACGGAGTATAATTTAACACAAATTCTCATTTACATCGATCACGTGACTTTCACAAGACGCAAGTGAAAGAGGGTTATGAAAGGTAACAAGCTTGTGATATCATAACCAAAACCGTTGATTATTCAATCACAAAATCTCATTGAAGACGGCACATATCCGTCACTTTGGAGTGACGGATACCATTTCCTCTCACAAATGACCCAAATAGAATAGAGGAGAGAGGAAAGCGCGCCCCCACCTTGTCCCCATATCCGTTTTGTGAGTGGCAGATTCTGTCACTGCTCCCGAATTCGTCTTCAAAAAGACTAATTGTTATTCAATATCACAAATTCATCCAAAAACCAGTTGCCACCAAATATAATAATACTACCAAAAATTAATTTGTACTTTCAACCAGGACATACACGGTAAAACTGCACCATCCAGCTGCTCACAGCTCACCCCATTTTTTTACATTTTTTTACCTTCAACAGAGTTCATCATCACTATTTAGTTTTACCACCCCTTATTAAAAAAAAAAAAAAAAAATTAAAAGAAAATTATGGCAGCTTCATCTTCATCCTTACCCTCTGGTACGTAAAATTTACTTTCACCGTCTTAATCATTTGTAATTTTGTTTACCATTTTATTCTTTACTAGACTATGAGAGTTCTTTTAAAAGAGTAAATAAATAAATGATTGAGACGGAAAAAGTATTACTTTTATTGTTGAATAAACTGATTAAATTAATTAGTTCCATGTAAATGATCTCACACTACTTATTTTGTCACTTATAATGTTCAGCTGATTTTTCTTTGAACAATTATTTTGGGTTAATTTTACATACTTTTCCATGTAAAATCTCACAAACTTTTGATTGTTACTAACAAAATGATTACGAATTACTCCCTCCGTTCCAATAATTTGTTTATTTTTTTTATTCTTTATGATAAAAAAAATAAATTGGACCCAGGGATTTAACATATTAAATCCGTCTTAAGCAAGACTTAATGTATTTTCTACAGTCAATTTTCTTCCCTTTCTTAAAGTTAGCTTCTTTGATTGTCTTGTGTAATTCTTGCAGTTTTGTAGTCCCTTCGTGTCAATCATTTATTTAACCTTTTACATTCCGAGTATTATTGGAATGGACTAATGATTCTTACTGTATGATATTGCAGAAAATGAAAAGAAGGATCATCCATTCCAAAAATACGAGGAACCGGGACCAACCGGAGCATACGAAGCCCGTCAAGTAAAGAACTCGGGTTTCTATGTCCAGGTGGACATGCCCGGGGTCCCACCAGACGGGGTGAAGTTACTCAAATATGCTGAAACCCAAACTGTTACATTCTCTGGTAAAACTAAAGTCCCCGAGTTCTGGACTAAATTCGACTCTTCAGAAAGGGTTTATGGTGGTTATGTGGTTCTGGACCGAGACCCGACTCAGATTGAAATTGAGATGAAGGTGACAAACGGGTCAATGAGGCTGTTTTTCCCGGGTTCAGAGGGTACGCTCCATTTCTTGTCGGGTTTTAAACAGGCACCCAATGTTGAAGACCGCTGTGAGGATGATTCTGTGGTTTATAATGAGACTGGTGAATGTCAATCATGCTTTTCTTTGGGCGATTCTGCTGATTCAGGTTCGCCTTTTTAATCAGCTTATCGTCAGACCGATCCATATTATAAATCTGTCATTTATACTGATGATATTTTGGTTGCAGTATCTCCGGACATAGCATATTCCCACATCAATCCTTTTCTGATGCAAGGAGTGGAAGGAGTATACGAAAATCGAGTACTGCAAGGCGTAACAGATGAGTTGATGTACATAAGGGTGGACATACCGGGGATTGGTGAAAAACAGTGCAAAGCTGGAATCATAACTGTGAAAAAGAAAGAAGATGCTGTGTTGTATGGAGGACGAGGCAAGAAAGAGCACCGTTTGGACCAAGGAGGTCGATCCTACCTCGGCACTTTTACCCTTCATTGTGGCTGTTGCAAAATTTCCTATATGCGTTCTTATCTGATCCATGGCGTGTTCAGGATTCTCATAGGGAAGCGCAAAATCCCGGATAGCCCTGCTAAGACGCTTACAAACCGCAGGAGAAGGTAGTTAGGCTAATTACGAAGTACTAGATTGGTTATTTAATTATCTGGTGACTCTGATCCAAATGAATTCGGTTTAGGTTTGGTCAAAGACTAGATGGATGATCCGTCCATTTTTCCGTTCTGGACTTAAACTTGTTCGCCCCTGTTGTAGTCGTTTATACAACTCATTTTGTCTTGCAAGATTTATTGTTTGTGACGGGTTAGTTTCCTGGTTGGGGGCGATTAATGAAAATACAACGCCGTATTCCATTATCTAGCTGGGTATTTATAACTAAAAATATACTCGGATTAATTAACACAATAATGTAGCTGATACCGCGAAGAAGGTTATTTGGTCTGAAAACTCGCCACCTTAATGTAGCTGAGATCGCGAATTCTGATTTGAATGAGATGATATAATTCATATTGGGACTTCAAAAATTATAGCATGCATTTTTTCTTTTAATTCATTCTGCAGCAAAATAAAAATTTACCATTTTGATACAAGTCTCAGTCAAAGGTAGAAAAAGAGACACAGTAACTCAGTAGCTAGCTAGAAAACAAAAGATTATAAAGACAGTAATTTTGTTTGTTGATGCAAAAGACAGTAAAATTTATGAGTATTGGCAAACAATGTTATTGACAAAAAACAGTAAAATTAATTTGTACTTTCAGTCAGTAGTCAGTACATACACACTGTAAAACTGCACCATCCAGCTTTATCAACCCATATTTTTACATTTTATTTTTTACCTTTAACAGAGTTCATTCATCATCACTATTTTAAGTTTTACCACCTCTTGCAAAAAAAACAAGAAAGTAAAAGAAAATTATGGCGTCTTCATCATCCTCATCCTTACCCTCAGGTACGTAAAATATACTTTCACCGTCTCAATCATTTGTTTACCGTTTCATGCTTTATAAGACTTATGAGGGTTCTTTGACAACCCCTTTTTCAGTTTAACATTATTTAACTCGATTGTTATTTGTGAGTTCCGTTTTTTCTTTAGTCAATGGTTTTGGGTTAATCATGCAAACTTTTGTTGTAAAATAGATGCAGTAAAATAAGTTGTAGTTGTTGAATGTTGATGCTCCCTTCGTCTCAATTATTTGGTTACTTTTAGATTATACGGAGTATTAGATTAAATTTGACGAGGTTTGACGTATGTTGAGATTCTTATGCAGAAAATGAAAACAAACATCCATTCCAAAAATATGAGGACCCGGGACCAACCGGAGCATACGAAGCCCGTCAAGTAAAGAACTCGGGTTTCTATGTTCGGGTGGACATGCCCGGGGTCCCACCAGACGGGGTTAAGTTGGTCAAGTATGCTGAAACCCAAACTGTGACATTTTCGGGTAAAGCCCCCAAGATATGGCAAGTGTACGACTCTTCAGAGCGGGTTTATGGTGGTTATGTGGTTCTGGACCTTGACCCGACCCAGATTGATATTGAGATGAAGGTGAAAAACGGGTCCATGAGGTTGTTTTTCCCGGGTTCAGAGGGTACGCTCCATTTCTTGTCGGGTTTGAAACAAGCACCCAATGTTGAAGGCCCTGGTGAGGATGCTTCTGTGGTTTATACTGAGACTGATGGATGTCAATCATGCTTTACTCTTGGTGATTCTGGTCAGTTTTTGACTTTTTTTTCTATCGTCCGCCAATGTTTGATTTAGGGGTCGGCATAATCCGGTCCGGACCGGAAAATGATCCGGTCCGAACCGGAATCTAGTGGACCGGGATTGGAATTAAAAATCCCGGTTTGGACCAGAATGACAGAATGTCCGAAATTATTATTATTTGCATTTTTTTCTTAAAATTGTATTTTATTTCGGTCCAACCGGTCCGATCAGGTCTAATGGACCGGACTTTGAAAAAGTGGGTAATTCCGGTCCAACCGGTCCGGTCTTGGACGGGAATGTTTCCGGTCCGGTCCCGGTCCATGAATTTTGTCAATTTCGGTTCCGATCCCGTCCGGTCCGGTTTTGAACTGGTGCCCAGCCCTAGTTTGATTATCTCCTGCATTAAGATTATCATGAGACCGTTACATAGTATGAAGTCATCATTTATACGTTTACAAATGATCTTTGCTTGCGCTAGGAGTATCTCCGACAAAAGCATTTTCACACATCAACCCTTTTCTGATAAAAGGAGTGGAAGGAGTATACGAAAACCGAGTCATCAAAGAAATGACAGGCGAGTCGTTGTACATAAGGGTGGACATGCCGGGGATTGGTAAAAATCAGTGCAAAGTTAAAGTAGACAACACTGAAACAAAAACTGACGCTTTGTTTCATGGAGGAAAAGGCAAGAAAGCGCACGGGTTCTGCACTGTCGAAAACAGAATTGACGTTTTGTTTTATGGAGGAGAAGGCAAGAAAGAGCACCCTTTGGACCAAGGAGGTCGATCCTACTCCGGCTCTTTTACCCTTAATTGTGACTGTTGCCAAATTGTCGACGTGCCTCATCAAATGTTGGATGGTGTGTTGAGGCTTCTCATGAGGAAGCAAAAGATCCAGGATATCCTTGATATCATGCGTATGAACCGGAGGAAGAGAAGGTAGATTAATGTTGTAGACGGTCAAAAAACTCAAAAACTCGAAATTTATAAAAGTTGTTAGGAGAAAATCCTAGTTGTTTCAAGTTTTTCTCAGAATTTTCGGAATTTCATCCTCTGCAGACTGCAATACAGCAATGGTTGTATAAGAGTATGACAATCTCATCAATAAGATGACTTTATTAGTCATTAACCTTATCGGCTTATCGCTATTCGCGACAGTCGCACAAGGGGGCGAGGGGGCGAAGGGGCTACTCTCTCTTTTGGCATATCATTTTTTGTAAGACCGTCTATCAGGAAACTCAAACGGCATGCAATACAAAAGATGATCTAAATTCTGCAGTAAAATAAAAATTTACCATTTTGATACAAGTCTCAGTCAAAGGTAAAAAAGAGACGCACTATGTAACTCAGTAGCTAGCTAGAAAACAAAAGATTATATAATGACAGTAATTTTGTTTTTTTTTTTATGCAAAAAGACGGTAAAATTTATGAGTATTGCCCAAGCAATATTTTTCAGTATACATCCAAAATTAATTTGTACTTTCCAGCCAGTACATACACTGTAAAACTGCACCATCCAGCTGCTCATTCTCAAATCTTAACCCATATTTTACAGTTTTTTTTTACCTTCAATTGAGTTTATCATCAGATTCATCACTATTTAAGTTTACCACCCTTTACAAAAAAAAAAAACAAGAAAGTAAAAGAAAATTATGGCAGCTTCATCTTCATCCTCATCTTTACCCTCTGGTACGTAAAATACACTTTCATCGTCTTAATCATTTGTTTACCGTTTTATTCTTTATGAGACTGTGTGTAGAGTTCTTTTAATAAGTGTAACTAAATGATTCATGATTGGGACGGAGAGAGTATCATGTCATATTTTCCGTATCATATTATATTAATGATGATTTTGGGTTAATCTTACTTTTATAAATTAATTTGTTCCATGATCTTACGCTAATTATTTTGTCACTAACATAATGTTTAACTATTTTTCTTCCCTAGTTCTTGTTTAGGACCGTCTTTAATTAAGACCTCTCACAACCCGTTTTTCAATTTAACATTATTTAAATCGATTGTGATTCGTGAGTTCCGTTTTAACTTAAAACGCTCCTAACAAGAAGTTGATATTTTTCTCTAGTCAATGATTTTGGGTTAATCTTACAAACATTTGTTGTTAAATAGACTGACTAAAATAATTTGTTTCATAATCTCACATCAACTTTTTTTTGTTCAAAGGTGGCTTCTTGCATCAATTACGTTGTTGTTGTTGTTGTTGTTGTTGTTCCCTCGTCCCAATCGTTTGTTTACTTATGATTAAAATATTTCTCATAAAAAATAAAATTAAAATGGTGTAAACAAATTTGTCTTATGATTCTTACGGTATGATGCTGCAGAAAATGAAAAGAAGGAACATCCATACCAAATATACCCAAACCCGGGACCAACCGGAGCATACGAAGCCCGTCAAATAAAGAACTCGGGTTTCTATGTCCGGGTGGACATGCCCGGGGTCCCACCAGACGGGGTTAAGTTGGTCAAGTATGCTGAAACACAAACTGTAACATTTTCTGGTAAAGCCTCTATGTTGTGGCCAGGCTACGACTCTTCTGATCGGGTTTATGGTGGGTATGTGGTTCTGGACCGAGACCCGAACCAGATTGAAATTGAGATGAAGGTGACAAACGGGTCCATGAGGTTGTTTTTCCGTGGTTCAGAGGGTTCGCTCCATTTCTTGTCGGGTTTGAAACGCGCACCCAATGTTGAAGACCGTGGTGAGGACGATTCTGTGGTTTATACTGAGAATGATGGATGTCACTCATGCCACTCTATGGGTAATTCAGGTCAGATTTTTTTAATCCGCCAATGTTTAGTTACGAAAAATAACTTGTGACGTCTCATAATTCACAAACTCACAACCACCTCCCTTTTTTTAACTTTATTTTAACCGATTGTGAGACGTTTGTGTTGGTATTAAGATTCTCGTGACACCGATCCGTATTTTAGAATTATTTTTACATACCCTCTTTTTCAAATTCCGGTCCAAAAAAACGGGCCGGTTGGACCGGATTAAGTAGGCGTACATAGGGGTGGCAATCAGGTCAGTTGGGTCGGGTTACGTGGGGTCGGGTAATATCGGGTTCAGTTCATATCCGGTCAGTATACCCTTTCGGGTCGAGTCGGTCGGGTTCGGGTCGTTATCGGATCGGGTCATTTCGGGTCAAATGATGTATCAGGTCGGGTCATTATCGGGTCCGGTAACTTAATCGCATTACTATATTTTTTACCATTAAATTTAGTTTTTACCCTATTATTTGGTTTAATTACTTCATTTTACTAAGTCAAACATATCAATCTAAACACAAAATCACTTTAATTTTGATCAAAATTAAGCTTGATAATT
The DNA here is from genome assembly GCF_048544455.1 of Silene latifolia. Classification (NCBI taxonomy): domain Eukaryota; kingdom Viridiplantae; phylum Streptophyta; class Magnoliopsida; order Caryophyllales; family Caryophyllaceae; genus Silene; species Silene latifolia. Next base: position 4,447,714 of record NC_133534.1, on the reverse strand, counting down.
GTCGGGTCATCAATTTAATCGGGTCAGCATCGGGTCGGGTCAATATCGGGTCGGGTCTGTGTCGGGTTCAGGTCACTGATAATCGGGTCGTCATCTGGTCGGGTCGAGTCGGTTTCGGGTCGCAATATTTTCGGATCCTGTCGGGTCGGGTTTGCTCGGGTTCGGGTCGGGTCAAACTTGCTAGCTCTAGGCGTACACTTGTTTTTTTTTTTTACATAATAATTTTTTAAAAAATAAAAAATACAATAATTCCGGTCTTTTCGGTCCGAACCGGAAAATTCTGGTTGAAGACCGGACCGGACCGGACCGAAAACCGAAATCTTTAAAAATGTTGGATCGGGGACCGGACCGGAATTTTTAATATGCCCAATTGGCAATTGCCCACCCCTATTTACAAGTAATGTTTGGTTGCAGTATCTCCGACCATAGCATTTTCCCACATCAACCCTTTTCTGATCCAAGGAGTTGAAGGAGTACACGAAAACCGACTAGTCCAAGACATAACCAGGACGGAGTGGATGTACATTAGGATGGACATGCCGGGGGTTGCTGAAAATCAGTATGAAGTTGGAGTGACAACTCTGGAAAATAAAATTGACGCGTTGTTGTATGGAGGAGAAGGCAAGAAAGAGCACCGTCTGGAGCAAGGAGGTCGAGTCTACTGGGGCTCTTTTACCCTTTTCTGTGGCTGTTGCAAAATTCTCGATGTTCGTCGCCAACTGAGCCATAGTGTGCTGAGGGTTCTCCTGCTGAAGGGCGAAATCCAGGAACGCCTTGCTAACAAGCGTACAAACCGGAGGAGGAGAAGGTAGAAAGGCTAACTAGTATCTCAGTATCTCGGTATCTAGGTCTATAATAATCGTGTTTATGTATGAATCTAGTTAACTATGGTCTCGACTCTTGAATATTAAGCTTGGTAATTTAATTTCATAGATTTTTGCAGGAGAATTGCATACTGCAGAAGATTAATGTTAAATCTAGACTGTCAAAACTCGAAAGTTATTAATTAAAGTTGTTTGGAGAAATTCTGGTTGTTCCAAGTTTTTCTCAGAATTTTCCGAATTTCGTTCTGCAATACAGAAATTGTTGTACTATTTCTTTTGGCTGATCGTATTCTGTAAGACCGATAAGGAAACTCAATGGAGCGTGCCATACAAAAGAAAATAACCAAAATCGAGCCTACTGTAATTTCGTGTTACAGTAAACATGTAAGTAATATGAATATTTATAATAGTTGGGCCTCAACCATCACCTTAAGGTTTTGGTTGAGTTGGTTCATCTATCAGTAAGTATTTATGTTTAGAAGACGATGGTCTATGGCTGGCTAATCATCGCAAATTGTTGGACCGATTCAAATGAATTCGGTCCAGGTTTGATCAAATATAAGATGGACGGATCCGTCCATTTTTCCGTGCCAGGCCTGACCATGTTTACCTCTGTTCTATAGTCTATGGTCCTGCATACAAATTCCCTTTGTCTTGCAAGATTTACTGTTTTTGATGGATGGGTTAGTTTTCTGGTCGGGGCGAGAAAAAAATACAAATCCGTAATCCATTATCTAAGCTTTTTTTTTGTCTAAAAGTAAGAGTTAATACGATTTGAGACAAATAACTAAAAATATACTCGGGCTAATTAACAAAATAACGTTACATTTAGTTAAACAATTTATTCGTAGCTTGTCATGAATGAACTTATGAATGAACATAATCGTGAGACGGTTTTCAATTATAGCATCCACATGCATTTTTTTTTTCTATTAATTATGCTGCAGCTAAATTTACCATTTTCATACAAGTCTCAGTCAAAAGTAAAACAAAAAGACACAGTTACTAGAAAACAAAGCACTGCAATTTACAATGACAGTAAAAATTTGTGAGTAATGCCCAAGCAAATATTATTCCATATACATCCAAAAATTAACCTGCTCAACCCATTTTTTACATTTTGTTTTACCTTCAACTGAGTTTATCATCACTATTTACCACCACCTCTTGCAAAACAAAAAAACAAGAAAGTAAAACAAAATTATGGCAGCTTCATCTTCAACATCTTTACCCTCTGGTATGTAATAAAATATATTACGGCATGTTTTTACTGTCATATTACACTAATAATTTAACCTTACTTTGTTTTTGAATTGTCTAATTAAGACCGCTTTACATAAGAATTTGTGTAAAACGGATATTTTTTACCGGGTTTTTGTTTGCTTTTGTTTTCCATGTAAATTAATGACTGTTTTTTTTTTTTAAATCGTTAATGAATCCGTTTTACACAATATTAGTCTATTCTCGCAAAATCGTTTCACAATAGGTTACATTTTATTAATTGTTCCATGCACATGATTTCAGTCTAATTGTTGTTGTTGTTGTTGTTGTTGTTGTTGTTGTAATGTTCGGTTCGTCCCAATTAATTGATTACTTTTAATTAAAACATCCAAGTAAAAACGTAAACAAATGATTGGTACATATGAAATATTTAGATTAGATTAAGTGATGATATTGCAGAAAATGAAAAGAAGGAACATCCATACCAACTAGACCTAAACCCGGGACCAAAAGGAGCATTCGAAGCCCGTCAAGTAAACAACTCGGGTTTTTACGTTCGGGTGGACATGCCAGGGGTCCCACCAGACGGGGTCAAGTTGGTTAAGTATGGTGAAACCCAAACCGTGACATTCTCGGGTAAAGCCCCAAAGTTGTGGCCGGATTATGACTCTTCTGATCGGGTTTATGGTGGGTATGTGGTTCTGGACCGAGACCCAAACCAGATTGAAATTGAAATGAAAGTGGAAAACGGGTCCATGAAGTTGTTTTTCCCGGGTTCAGAGGGTACACTCCATTTCTTGTCGGGTTTGAAACGGGCACCCAATGTTGAGGACCGCGGTGAGGATGATTCTGTGGTTTACAATCAGATTGATGGATGTCAGTCCTGCAATTCTAAGGGTGATTCAGGTCAGTTTTTTTTCGGAAAATGCACGCAGTGCCTTGAGGTTTGATATTTTGGCCGAAATACCCAATTTTTTTATCCGGAAAACTTTAGGAGGCCATAACCCGTGTTTACGAGTTCAGAAAGTGATAACTTGTTTTTTCAAATCGATCGTCTTTCCGAGAACTACGATTTGAAAAAAAAAATTATCGTATTTGGATCACGTGGCTAGGTGTTATTGTATGTCAAAGGTTTTTTGACCGAACAAACTTTGAGCGACCATATCTTTTGCACAAATAACATTATACCTCCAGTGGTACAGTAGCATCATACAACCAAGTTATATCTTATCGAGCTTATGTGTAATTTTTTTGAGTTTTCTTAAAGTTAATTTTTTTATGTTTAAGTGAGTGAGTTCAGAAATTTTATGGTATAGCTCGACTTCTTTAAAACAAAACTCGAAAACTTTATTATATAGCTCGAGTTCTAGAGCATACAAGTGGTTACAACTGGTTGTAAGATCTATTAACTGATATCTCTTGGGCACGAATTCAAACTCCACAAATTTCTTTTTTTTTTCAAGTCGAGTTCTCGAAAAGATGATCAATTTGAAAAAAAAAACGTCAGGAGCTCGTAATCACGAGTTATGGCTCTTAAAATTTTCCAGATAAAAAAATTGGGTATTTTGGGCAAAATTGCAAACCTCAAGGGCACCGCGTGCATTTTCCGTTTTTTTTTTTTAATCGGCAAATGCTTGATTATCTCCTGAATTAAGATTATCGTAAGACCGACTCATATTATAAAGCTGTCATTTATACTGATTCATAAGGCACATGTAATCTTGCTTGCAGTATCTCCGACCATAGCATTTTACCACATCAACCCTTTTCTGATCAAAGGAGTGGAAGGAGTATACGAAAACCGAGTAATTGAACCCATGACAGACGATTGGATGTACTTAAGAATGGACATGCCGGGAATTGCTGAAAATAAGTACAAAGTTGAAGTGAGGACTAGAGAAAAGAAAGGCGACACTTTGTTTTATGGAGGAGAAGGCCAGAAAGAGCACCCTTTGGAGCAAGGACGTCGGGCTTACTTCGGCACTTTTAACCTTTACTGTGGCTGTTGCCAAATTGTCGATGTGCGTCATCAACTGAGCCATGGTGTGTTCAGGGTTCTTATCAGGAAGCGCAAAATCCAGGATAGCCTCGCTAAGATGGGTACAAACCAGAGGAGGAGAAGGTAATTAGGCTAACTAGCTAGTAACTGATTTTCGGGTTTGAGATTGATTAAGATACGCTTAATCTAAGTATGTCGGTCTGTAATAATCATGCTTACGCGTGAATCTAGTTAACTATGGTCAGAGAATTGCATACTGCAGACGATTAATGTTAAATCTAGACTGTCAAAACTCAAAAGTTGTAGAAGAAGTTGGAAGAAAACCTGGTTGTTCCATGTTTTTCTCTGAATTTTCTGAATTTCGTCCTGCAATACAGAAATGGTTGACGAGATTTTTGACATTCCGCCTTATTCAGATACACTTAATCATGCTTACGTGTGAATCTCGTTAACTATGGTCGGTGAATTGCATATTGCAGAAGATTAATGTTAAATCTAGGCTGTCAAAACTCGAAAGTTGTAGAAGTTGTTTGAAGAAAACCTGGTTTTTCCATGTTTTTGTCTGAATTTTCTGAATTTCGTCCTGCAATACAAAAATGGATGTGAAAAAGTATGACAGTCTCCTCAATAAGATGACTTCAGTAGTCATTAACATCAGCTCAACTACAAAACTAATTGAGTCGACGAGATTTATGACATTCCGCCTTATTCAGACAACCTCGCTAGGGGCTGCTCTCTCTTTTGGCAGATCGTATTCTGTATGACTGTCTAGTGTCTATAAGGAAACTCAATGGAGCATAACTGATATGTAAAACACAAGGGCATACAATACAAAAGAAAATACCCATAACCGAGCCCCATTGTAATTTCGTATTCTGTATGACAGTCTATATAATGATCACATTTCTTCCGTCACAATTTGTAACTCGTCATAAGAGTTCCAAATTCATGCTGCAGACAAATTCTACCATTTTTAGACAAGTCTCCGTCAAAAGTAAAAAAAAAAAAAGAGAGACAGTAACTCAGTAGTTACTAGCTAGCAGCTAGAAAACAAAAGATTATACACAAGTTCTCATTTCAACGGCCTATTCCGTCTAAAGTGAGACTTACCGAAGATTTTTTGGCAAAAGATACTCTCAAATTCTTTTCTCCTTATTTAGTTTTTATTTTATACCAAAATTATTTATTTATTTTCATGCATGAATTTAGAGCCGTTCAATAAACCCAGAACACGATATGGACCGTTAAAAAGAACACAAATTCTCATTGAAGACATGACATATCCGTCACAAGCTGAAGACGGATACCATTTTACCTCACAATGTACCCACTTTTTCTCTCTCTGAAACACTATTCATGTGGTCCCCTTTCTCCACTAACCCATTTTGTTACCATTTTATCTCACAAAATATCCGTCACAAATGGTAACCCGTCAAAAGGGAGACCAATTGTAAAAAGAAATGGGTGCTACTGTGTAAATGAGTACTGCCCAAGAAAAATTCAACATACGTCCAAAAACTAGTTGCCACGCACTGTAAAACTGGACCATCCAGGATCCAGCTGCTCAACCCATATTTTTACATTTTTTTTTTGAGTAAGTCTTGCTTAAAACGGGTCGGATTTTAAGACGGGTCGTTGTGTGAGAGGAAATGGGTAGAGGGGACAAAGGTGGGACCCCCCATGTGCTTCTCCACTCACCCTAAATGGGCATTTTGTGAGAGAATATGGTATCCGTCTTATTAATAAGACGGATACCTTGGTCTGAAATAAGAATTGGTGTTTTTTTTTACCTTCAACAAAGTTTATCATCACTATTTACCACCACCTCTTGCAAAAAAAAAACAAGAAAGTAAAAGAAAATTATGGCAGCTTCATCTTCATCTTCATCATCTCTACCCTCTGGTACGTAATAATTTAAAGTTACTTTTGTTTTTGAATTGTCTAATTAAGACCGTCTTACATAAAAGTTGTGTAAAACGGATATTTTGTCAGCGGTTTGTAAACTAATATGGGCATATCACATATGGCTAGTGGCTACTGGTTCCTTTTTTCGTTAGTGATTCCGTTTTACACAAAATTAGACTACTTGTGTAAAACCGTCTCATATAGTAGGCTAATTATTACCTAAATTAATTTATCACATGTATATAATCTCACACTAATAATTTTGAATAGACTGACTAAAGTATTTAGTTTCTCCTCCGTCCCAATTATTTCTTTACTTATGATTCGAATATAGATCACAAAATAGAATAGTTGACAAATTATTGAGATAAATGGATTATCAGATTAGATTCAATTAAATGGGGTTGTGAAATTGCAGAAAATGATTTTTACGGTATAAATGTGTGAAATTGCAGAAAATGAAAAGAAGGATCATCCATTCCAACTATACCGTTATCCGGGACCAACCGGAGCATTCGAAGCCCGTCAAGTTAATAACTCGGGTTTCTACGTTCGGGTGGACATGCCTGGGGTCCCACCAGACGGGGTTAAGTTGGTCAAGTATGCTGAAACCCAAACTGTGACATTCTCAGGTAAAGCACCCAGGTTATGGACCCAGTTTGACTTGTCAGAACGGGTTTATGGTGGTTATGTGGTTCTGGACCGAGACCCGACCCAGATTGATATTGAGATGAAGGTGAACAAAGGATCAATGAGGTTGTTTTTCCCGGGTTCAGAGGGTACGCTCCATTTCTTGTCGGGTTTTAAACGAGCACCCACTGCTGAAGACCGCGGTGAGGATGATTCTGTGGTTAATAATGAGATTGATGGATGTCAGTCATGCCATTCTCTGGGTGGTTCAGGTATTAAGATTATCGTCAGACCGACCCATATTATATAAATCTGTCATTTATACTGATTATTCATAAGGTACATGTAATTTTGGTTGCAGTATCTCCGGACATAGCATTTCCCCACATCAACCCTTTTCTGATGCAAGGAGTGGAAGGAGTATACGAAAACCGAGTACTCCAAGGCCTAACAGATGAGTTGATGTACATAAGGGTGGACATGCCGGGGATTGGTGAATATCAGTACAAAGTTGAAGGGATGATTTCAAAAAAGAAAAATGAGGCTTTGTTTTATGGAGGACAAGGCAAGAAAGAGCACCCTTTGGACCAAGGAGGTCGAGCCTACTGCGGCTCTGTTACCTTTAATTGTGGTTATTGCCAACTTATCGATGTGGAGCATCAACTGACCCATGGTGTGCTAAGGATTCTCATAAGGAAGTGCAAAATCCAGGAAGGCCTTGCTAAGACTCGTACAAACCGGAGGAGAAGGTAGTTAGGCTATCTAAGTACTCCTATCTATCTAGGTCTATAATAATCATGCTTATGTGTGAATGTAGTTCACTTTCGACTCGAATATTAAGCTTGGTAATGGACTAATGGTAACAGAAGAATAATGTTAAATCTAGACTGTCAAAACTCAAAAGTTACAGAAGTTTGGAAAAAACCTGTTTGTTTCCATGTTCTGCTCAGAATTTTCGGAATTTCGACCTGCAATACAGAAATGGTTGTATAAAAGTATGACAAGCTCATCAGTCAGATGACTTCATTAACATTAAATTCAACTACAAAACCAATTGGGTTGATGAAAATTATGACATTCCGCCTTACCCAGACAGCCTCAGAACTCACAAGGGGCTACTGTACGACCGACTTTTAGGAAAACTCGATGAAGAGTAATTGATTCCAAAAACACAAGTGCATGTAGTACAAAAGAAAATACCCAGAATTGAGTCTATTGTAATTTGTATTACGGTAACCATATATGTAATTATGTTTAGAAGGGACGGTCCATGCCTGACTGGCTCACTGAACATCACAAATTGTTAGGAACATTCTGTAGGACAAAATCCTTAACTACTTCACCTAGGACTGCAGTGCTCATTCATTGTAAGTTTAAAGATATACGGAGATTTGCAAGATAGAGAGCAACTCCATCAGGTAGGTCACTCTCGTCCATCTGTTGCCTCTCTTCCATCTGGTCGAGTTCCTCACAGCTTTGACTGTACATAGCTGCAATGAAGTTCGAATATTAGAGAATCTCATCATGTCAAACAAAATCTGAGACTAGAAAAACACAAAGTAGAGAGCTAAGCAACCGAGAGTAAAACTTCTGTCCTATTTTCCTGCTCATATCTTTTCAAGAAAGCATGTGACATAAAATGGGACAGAGGATCTCCTCTCTTAGCAACAGGGGACTACAGTTTTAACTTTCAAGTTCGAGTCTTTTAGGGAAGAAAAGCTAGCGCAATCAAATCTCTGAACATCCGGCATACTACATTAGTTCAAGTATTTAAAAATGAAAACACACCGATTCTGCAACACTGATAGTGAAAGGGGGTAAAATTTTTAAAATAACCATGAGCATTCAAATCAAAGATTAGGAGTGAACATTTTAGACAAATCTAATCACCTGAAGAATCAGATATTCCACAAGGATCAAAATTCCCGGCAGCTTGATCAGAAACATCATCAGTGAATTTCTGTTCCTTCTGAGGAAATTAAATAGGAAGAACATAAGGAGGAGGATCAACAATCAAAAACTGTAAAAACGATCACAAGTGACAACCATGACAAAATACCTCGTCAGTATCCATGGACGAGTTGTCGTGTTGACCTGAAGTATCGGGAAGAAATTGAGTGAACTCGTCAAGGAGATCTTGATGATCCTGAAAGAGCAAAGCTACCTGCAGAAGGTGAAAATGATATCATTGATTTACTCCAAACCAACACGACCCCTTGAATGAGGGACATGAAGCTAATTTAACGTACCTCCTGGTAGACCTCACTTATGGTCTTGTTTTCTTTTCTATACACACCCAAAATGTCGAGTAATGACTTGTAGATACGACGGTCATCACCTAGAAAACGATACTGCAGCAGAACGGGTCATTTTTCGAGCAAAAGTTCTATAAAAACAATGATATTCATATACCCGTTAACATTGCATGATCGTGAAGATACCTTAACTTTAGTTATAAAAGCTACTGCAGTACCAAATTCAACTGGCTTCTTCACTGCAGGTCGTTCAACCTCAGGCTGAAGGGTAATTTTGTATCCATCAGGTAAAAAAATATTTAGGCCCAAAATCAGCTTGTCATGCCCTTTAAACAGTTCTTGTACTCTTTCTCGTACAGTTGAAGTGTCGATTCTACAGAATGCCCAAGAAACAAACGAGTCTGATAAGCTACACATGATATAATAAATCACAAGTATACAAAACATTAAATAGCTTCGACGATAATCAGACCTTTTCTGTTTAAAATCTTTCATAATTTGTAGAAATTCTTCATATATCTCCATTTTGTCAGGAAATGTATCCTTCACCACTTTTAGAAAAGCTAAGGCGTCATTAGTAGTTAGTCTGTGTTCCGTCTGCATATCGCCTTGAGTACCTTCATACACAAAATTACATAGATTCCATTATTTAAGAACAATCATATTTGATAAAACACTAAATAAGCAATACATACCAGCAGAAACCCTAAAAACCTACCAATTGCAGCTGCAATTACGCATCAAATTAAACACAATTCGTCCAGCCAAAGTATTAAAATCTCGGTTTTGGTTGCAATATTAGATATCATGCCTTAATCTTGCTAAATGAGGCCAATATCGTCATAAAATACAGTGAAATTCAGTAGCTGTAACCTAAAAACGTTGATAAATCGGTCGCATATTGGTCTCATCACCAATAATTAACCATATCAAACTTATTATCAAAGAAACAAAAACTGCAGTACAATTTTGTACGAAACAAGAATCGAGTATGTACTTCTCCAGACCTCATTATATCTCTCTACAAATCAAGAAAATATCTAATTATCTGCCACCTCCGTCCCAATCATTTGTTTACTTTTTATATTCTTTGTGAGCGGTCTTTAATCAAACGTAAACAAATGATTTTTGACAAACGGAGTATGTATCTAGCGTACCAAATCTCTAATTTTCTCTTGTTTTTTTCAATCTCACTCTGTAAACTCATCAAGATTAAACAAATTAAATAAAATCATGTTTTTAAACATCAGCCCTCGAAAACGATCTGCTACCGCGTTATAGAGGTTTTAGAGGTCGTCTCAACTACTTTTGAAGCAATATTGGCCGGATTAAGCGATACTGAGCCACGAAAACCGACACTGTGACCGTGATCAAAACCGAGATTTAATATATATGAGATTAATGTAAATTCACATGACAAACATCAAAATTAAACCTAATAAACTTAGTAAACATCTAATTATCACTCTATATGACAAATTATATCTCTAATTTTTCTTCTTTTGCGCAATTATACTGATTAATCATCAAAATTAAAACAAATTGAATAAATTCCTGCAACAGCAACAAGAACTACATGGAAATAAACATAAAAAACATTCAAATTCAAAACGACAGTGATAATATAAGAGCGTAGAGCAATACAGAAGATGAAGAAGACGATGAATAATTGATGATTACTATAAAACTAAGCAGATGATGATTAATAATCATACAAATAATGAAAATTAAAGTAGAATTTAAACGTACTGGTTTGTTCAATCATTGTGATGAAGATTCTGGATATTTTTTTGTTGGAAGTTGAAGGTTTTAGAGGTTTTTGTTAATGGCGGGAGATTTTGGAGGGTTTGGTGAATGGTGACCAAGAGGACAAACTAAAGAGTGATTTATATATCCGACTTCCGTCTCAATAGTTTGTTTATTATTTTTGGGAGTATTTTTTTGTAAAAGATATTTTATGGAAAGTAAAGAAATAATTGAGATCAGACTAATTATTATTTAGTTAAAATATCTTTTAACTGTTTTTCGAATTTACAGTCGTTACCACTTACCAATTTGTAGGTGTGCACTTAATAAAACCCCGCTCATGTGTTATTAGACATGGCTAACGTGACGGTCCGGCTTGGTCCGACCCTCCACACAGTCTATTTTTCCAACCCGTGTGCTAGCACCAACCCATCACGCCTCAGGACGGGGCCTAAGCCAAAGTTTCCCAGCTCGGGCCCATTAATGAATAAGGATATTTTAGGCCGAACTTTTGCAGCCCAGCCGGCTTCTGGCCGGCCTGACTTTTTTGGTTAGCTGTTGCATTGGTAGTACCGGAGTAGTGGGTACGTGTACGAAAAGCCGAACCCATTGCAGATTTGCCGTTATTGGTGGTTGTGGATCCCTTTGCGGTGAAATCAGCGCACTAGAACACCAGTGAAAGCTGGCTTCATAGAGCAGCAGGGAAAACTCGCCCTTTCGTGGAATGATGACCAGCCTATGTGTCACGGTCCGATACTTTAGCCGAACCGTGGCGCGCACCCTTGCCCGTCTCAAGGCAAGATGCAAGCGACAAGGCTCTTCGTACTAGTGAAGGATCGCTCACTAGCACGATACTCGGGTCTCGGCAACACTCGACAGGATTGCAACGAGAGCGTCAGGCACTAGTGTTTGTCAAGCACTAGGCACTCGTAATCGGTCTCGGGGTGTGAGTCGGGATCCTAGTGTCGATCCCACAAACACGGCTTGTTAGTAAAGTGAAGGCTAAGAGTCGTTCACAACAAAGCAACAACAAGCAATACGAAGGCACAAGGTAGGAAGCAGATTTTCATTCACTAGTACTCCCTAAAGAGGGAAATATGATAGTTACATCCCTAAGAGAAAACATTGAATTTACAAGTTTAGTTCAGAATAGCGATATACCTATTTATGGAAACCTATTCTAAAACTACTAAGAAAATACTTACTACAAATGTACAAGGGAAATGAAATTACATAAGCATAAATAAATCTAAGGGCTCGAGTGTGCGGATCGTCACACTATGCCGACCATAGCCCACTATATCCTTCCAGTATTATACTGTATCAACTGCGGGTGATTAATTTTATACGTTTAAGTTCTAGCTAATTATTTGTATTGATGTCAAATTGCGACATCCTACACGCATTGTTGATCGACAATCTAAGCACTTTCCTGTGCACAGTGCATTATGCTACCTGTAGTCCTGTAGAGTAGCTAATTATTTGCATTGATGTCAAAACTCACGGACTTAGACGTTTTACCTTATCCGAAGAAGTAACAATTTCGTTGGGCTACTCTCTCTGAGTCGGTCTTACACGATATAAAGGCCTTGCAGGAGACTCAAAGGAGAGCAACTGATAACAAAAACACACATGGACTTGCAGTACAAAAGACACTACCCAAAATCAAGCCGAGTTGTAATTTCCTGTTACTATACCATACGAGTGTATGAATTTCCTGTTACTATGACCATACGAGTTGTATGCGTTTACATACTAACAGAAGATTGATTTTGAATTTAGGCTGTCTAAAGACTAGAAACTCGAAAATTATAGAAGTTTGGAGAAAATCCTGGGTTGTTTCAAGTTTTCTCAGAATTTTCGAATTTTGTCCTGTAATACAGAAATGGTTGTATAAAAGCATGACAATCTCATCATTCATCAATAAGATGAGATTTATAACATTCCGTCTTTAAGAAAACTGAACCGAGAGTAATCGATTCCAGAAACACACTGGTTTGCTTAGTTTGCATAACAAAAAATAACAACTATAGTCGCATCATGCTGTAATTTCCTGAATTCCTGACTAAAGATCACAAATTGTGAGGAACATTAAAAGAGAGATCCTTACATTCTTAGGACAAAGTCCCAAACTACTTAAACTAGGACTGCATTGCTCACAGCTTCAATAGTTTCAACAATCAAGTCATCTTTTCAAGTCATAATAAGTTTCACTATTTGCGGGTATTCAGATAGAGCTCACTTCCATCAGCGTGGTCACTCTAGTCGGGGTTTCTTACAGTCTCGACGGTACATAGCTGCAATGAGATTCTCAGTGTCATAAAGGAAACCAGTAACCGTGTAAGGGGCAAAAACATCAATATAAGCATTGAAAACAAAGTTTAGGAGTGTACCATTTACACTGCTGATCTCATCATCTGAAGAATCAGACACTCCGGAAGGACCATAATTCTCGGCACCAGAATAACTCCCGACACTTATTTCGTCATAAGGTTGCGCATCCTCAGGTGTAAGGGTAACTTCCCATCCAATGGGCAAAAAAGTATTGATGCCCAATATCAGCTGCGGATACCCTTTAAACAATTCCTTAATCTCTGATACTACAATAGCAGTGTCGATTCTACAAACGCCCAAAACAGAAACGAAAATGATAAGCTAGCTACACATACCGCGTAACAAAGCACAAGTATACTAAACCATCAATAGTTTCAATGATAATCAGACCTGCTATGTCTATGATCATGCAGAATTTGTAGAAATCCATCATAAATCTCCAACTTGTCGGAAAATGTTCTCTTCACCGCTCTTAGATAAGCTAGAGCATCATCAAAAGTTGGTCTGCCTACCGCCTGTATACCGTATTGAGTACCTTCATCCCCAAATTTAACAAATTACATCAGTTATGAACAATAACATTTGATGATCACGGTCACAGTATTAGTTATGAACAATTAACATCTTATCTATCAAACTTAATTTAATCCGCCGTTAAAGGAAACAAATTCCGTCAAATCACACCCAGTAGAAACCTAGGGAGAGTAGGGGATTTAAAATTCCTTGTTTGGATAGCAAATGAGGGTGGAGGAAAATGGAGGGGGAGAGATTTGGAGGGATCCAATTCCCTCCCTCCAACTCTCCAAGCCTAATTAAAATCCCTCCACAATAGGCAAGATTTGGAGAGAAAATGTACCCAAACAACCACACTCCATTCCCCCTCCCCTTCCCTTCTCTCCTTTTCCCTTCCCTCCTTCCCCCTCCCCTCCCTTTCCCTCCACTTTTGCTAGGGTGTGTTTGGATAGGAAAAAAGGAGGGAAAGGGAGGGGAGGGGGAAGGAGGGAAGGGGAAGGAAGGGGAGGGGGAATGGAGTGTGGGTGTTTGGATACAATTTCCTTCCAAATCTGCCTATTGTGGAGAGATTTTGATTAGGCTTGGAGGAGAGAAATTGAATCACTCCAAATCTCTCTCCCTCCATTTCCCTCCACCCTCATTTGCTATCCAAACAAGGGATTTTAAATCCCCTACTCTCCCTCCCTTTCTTTTCCCTCCAAATCACTCAATCCAAACACACCCTAAAGATCAAAATAGTTCAATGAAAGTCTGAAACCATAGTAATTATCAAAATTAAACACAAAGCATCCAGCCATAGTGAAAAATCTCAGTTTTGGCTACTATATCAGTTGTAGCCTCCTAATCTCGCTAAAATCGTCTCAACAGTTGGTAATGCGGTCGTGGTAAACAAAATGCGAACAAACTTGGTCTTGGATGCGGTATCAAATCAAATACTCTGTATCAAAAGTAGAAAAAACTTGGTCTTGGATGCGGTATCAGCCATGACAGCAAAGCAATCAAAAACAGCAATATTGGCGGCATTAAGCGATATTAAGCCACGAAAACCGACACTGTGACCGTGATCAAAACCGCAATTTAGTATATGAATTGAATGTCAATTCACATGAAAAACATCAAATTAAACATAACAAATTGTATCTCTAATTTTCTCCTTTTTTTTTTGCAATTATACTGATTAATCATCAAAATTAAAACAAATTAAATAAATTCCTGGAACAGCAACAAGAATCACACAGTAATAAACACAAATATGCAAATCAAATTCAAAACAACAGTGATAATATACGTAATACGCTCGTATAGCAATACATAAGATGATGAATTGATGATTAGTATAATTTGAAAATTAAGAAAATGATAATTGTTCATCATACAAAATAATTAAAATTAAAGTGAAATTTAAACGTACTGATTTGCTCAATCATTGTGAAGAAGATTCTGGAGATTTTTGTTTCTTGAAGGTTGAAGGTTTTCGTTGAAGGCGGGAGAATTTTGAGGGTTTGCTGACTAAAGGGTTTTAAGAGGATACAATAAGTTTCGGTTGTGACCGTCTTTTTAAAAAAAAAAAAGAACAATAATAAGATTTGGTTGTGATTATGTTTATATCTACCACGGCCCACGGGTGGTAAATTTAGTTAAAATATCGTATTTTTCTTTTAATTATTTTTTTTTTGGTAAAACTTTCCTTTTAATTTATCCTGATTTTGGCCACACTTTCTAGGATATGGAATTATTATGGATGGAATCAAAGGAGTTCGATTTTTTTTTTTAAAGGTAAGAAAACTAGATTGATCCTCTAAGATATGATCAACCAATCTCATTATTTTGAATGAGTGAGATAAGTTGAAGCCACCGGCTTTCAAACCACCTCGAAAGAGTTGTACATGAATGTCCAATAGAAGCCAT
Source organism: Silene latifolia (assembly GCF_048544455.1). Taxonomy (NCBI): domain Eukaryota; kingdom Viridiplantae; phylum Streptophyta; class Magnoliopsida; order Caryophyllales; family Caryophyllaceae; genus Silene; species Silene latifolia. Next base: position 4,432,379 of record NC_133534.1, on the reverse strand, counting down.
AAAGTCAGCAACCTTGTTTGCTTCACGGAAACAATGTTTAATTATTACTTCATCGAAGAAATGAAGGCTAGATCTAATTCCACATCCTTGATAATATTAGAAATTTCCCAAGGGATCTAAGAAGTACTACGAATTGAGTTAATAACACATAAATTATCATCTTCGATAATTTCCCAAGGAGTTTGGATGTTTGATGCACAAGTCTTGTGAAAGGACATATGGAGCCTTATGGAACACATTTTAGGCCAAGGTCCGAATTAAGATAATGATAACTTTACCTTTTCGATAAACTAAAATTAGAGTTGGTAAAACTTGATCCGATTCGAGACGTCCGAAATCTGACCTGATAGAACCTGAAAATTGGATGAACCGAACTCGACTCGACCTGAACCCGACCTGTACCAACCCGATGCGATCCGACCCGTGCCCGATATTCACTCAACCAGATGAATGACCCGATAATGAACTAGCTTAATAATGATATAACTAAGACCAAAATGACATTCATCTTAATTGTTATCACTTAAAACTACAATAAATACAAATACACATTGTTTAAACATAAAATTATCCATCAAAAACTTAATACGTAAGACAAAATATATGTTGATAACCTAATTCGGAATTGACCCGCTAATGACCCGACCCGACTTGCCACCCGTTGATGACCCGACCCGAAGATGACCGACATGAACAGTAACCGACTCGAACCCGCCATTGACCTAACACAACCGATACCCGATTTAACCTGACCCACTTTGAACCGACCTGGGTGATCCGATTGCCACCTCTAACTAAAAGTCATCATTTTCCAGCATTATATATGTTAATCAAAACGTTTATCAAAATTGGTTAATAGATGGCGAATCACCAATGATAAGTTTTATGGATAAATGGATAATGAATGTGTTAATGAGATTTGAAAGTAATGTTTACCCAATCCGAACTCAATGCATTATCTGACTTAATCATAATTCATAACTCAAGAACGAAGAGCCCAAAACTCAAAATGACAAATTCTTATACTTCCTCCGTTTTTATATGATGTAACCATTTTTTAAATATATGAGTGAAATATTTTAATAAAATGGGTACATCATATGAGAATGGATGAAGTATAATATATATGACGATCTTACACACAAAGTCTACAAAACAGGATCTTGTTACTAACTACCTTCAGTAGCATTTTTAGGCAAGAGGACCTTACACACTACGACCACAAATATAGTCTAACACTCAATAGACCTATAGTTCCAAAGTCACAAGTTCACGTTGTCCACCCATAAAACACGGACCCATCCACCATACTTCTATCACAAATTCTTATTTCAGACCGCCATATCCGTCTGAAATGGTCAGACGGATACCATTTCCCCTCACAAAAAACCCATTTAGGGTGTGAGTGGGAAAGCACATGGGGGTGTCCCACCACCCATGTGCTTCTCACTGTGAGAGAGTTGTCTGATGCGAAATAAGGCGATGCAAGAAGACGACTTTGTCTTCTATATATAGAATTATAGATCAAAAACCGTCCTAATAAATATTCTATATATGATGTAATGATATAAAAAATGACTATTTTATTATAAAAAAAATTACATATTTTTGACATAAAATGATACTTCTGTTATAAAATATGTATAGTGGATGACCATTATACCCTTACATCCCCAACCATTGTATCTATTCCCAACCATTGTAACATTTCATCTCCTTATCCTTTAGGAACCATCGTTACCTTTCATCAAAAGGTCTCTTTGTATTCTCTATATATATGAACATGTACTTGGAATAATATAATATAACAATGCTCACTTTCTCTTATATTGTTCTCTCTCTTTATATTATCTTCTCTTATCAAATTAGAATTATAACACGTTATCAGCACGATTCTCTAATCAAGATTGATAACAAATTTGGGAGAACCATCAAATTTAGGTTTGTTACAAACTTATATTTATTCAACTTTGATTTCGATTCATACTTAACAATTCTACCAAATTAATTTGTAAGTATTTCTATCTATACTAAATTTATATTATTATGATTATGATACATTTTTTTTGTATGCATTCACTTGTATATTTGAATTCATTTGTTCACATAATCATTTCATGCACATAATCATAATGTTTAAACGTAGTTAAACATTTTATATTCCATAGTAGATGTGCGAGGTATATATATTTTTCTTATGCATGAGTCAATATTTTATTGCCCCAAGATTGTTGATGATCGAATGCTTAGGAGCACTATGTGATTGTTTATTTGTTTGGAGAATATTAGAACCTCTATATACTTGGCATGTGTGAATTATAACGTATACAATATTTTAAGATCATGTCTCAGTGATATTATTCATTTGCATCTTTGAATCTATATTCAAAAATGTTAGTAATTTGGCAATCTTTGATTATTTTTTTTCGGATTTCGGTATAATTATTAATGATATTTATAAATTTGCAAGTTAATTCATATATGGGATCATGTTAGTTTTTCGCATTAACATTGTTAATTCATTGAGGGGTTTTTATTTGTTCAACGACAATTTGGGTTTTGATAATAAATATTGGTCACTATTTCTCAATCTTTAATTATTTTATAAATTCCTCCGATTTTTATTGGTACATTATTCTTATATATCTTTATTAATGACTTGTTATATTGACCAAATCATTTTGTCCATTTGGTTCATATGTTAAATTATAATGCAGTTTGTGTAAGTAAATTAGCATCTGCTTTCACATGATTCCATCGCTGCGACATATTTATCCTCTTCTTTGCTAATTGTGTTCATGGAACATATTGCATTTGTTTGATAAAGGGTTTTAATCATTAATCATGAGAATTAATTATGTGACTTGCAGTATGTTATATTAGTAACAACATGATTTCATTCGTAAAATTTTATGTGAGGCGCCTCCTTGGTATCCGTGGAAATTATGATTACACATTTTGATAACGTTATATGAATTTTGTTTAATTGTAAGTGGCCAGAACTTCACATGTAAATGGTAGTGGCCAAAAGTTCACGACTGTGATTGTATGAACTATATTTGAGTTTAAAATGGCTAAAGCGGTCTTTATTAAAGAATTTTTTTTTTTTTTTTCGGAATTGATTTCGTGTTCGCCTATGTTCGCCTTTAGTTGAACAAATTAATGAAATCTGATTGAAAAGTCATAAATCATGTTCAACTAAATCTAATCCATTCCCAATAGTAAATGTGATATCTCATAAAGACTCTACCTGAAGTATAGATAGAAGATGTGGCTTAAGAATGAGCCTAATTAATGATGCGGCCTTAATTGAGCCTAATATTGTGGCCTTTGGTGAGCCAAATAAGAAAGCCTTAATTGAGCCTAATGATGCGACATTTATTGAGCTAATTTCGTCCACCATTGAAAGAAAATATCTCATGAAAAGTCATGTGAGACTCATATATGCTAGAAGTTCGGTATGAGAAATACTATGTACGAGTTAAAATTTTAAATTCATACGATGACCTAAAATTCATGGAGTTTACAAATATTCAAACTATGACCAGAAGTTCATTGTGTTTATAGATATATATTGAAATTGTGACCTGAAGTTCATAGTGTGTACAAATTTTTCACTTTTCATGTAATTAATATATTTTGAGCAATATTAACTCGGGATTATACATGGATATTTGCAAAATATGAGATACTCATAAAACTTGAAAATCACATCAAATCCATTCAAAATATTTCCTTGTAACGAATGAGATATAATGTTTTGAGGATGAAATTATTTTATCTTTCATAAAAATAATGTAGTCCTGTAGACGTATTATATATGGTATAAGTGGCTTAAAACAGTATTTGTGAAATCTTGTTTCACATGTGGCTCGACAAACTAATGAGATAATATAGTCGTAAGCCTTGTCCTGTTGGTTACCATCATTATTCCTTGAAATGAATATGAAATTGCACGCATAATAGATTTGATTGAACGAAATATACCAACAACGACAGTGGTTAAGTATGAGCATGTAGATATTTTCATGAGCTATGTGTTCATTTGAAAACACTGCTTTTTCCCACCAGAAGTGGATATTACTTCACTCTTGGAATAAAAGTGATAATTTGATCAACTTATGATATATTATAAAGTAATTGGCTGAATAATACAATTAATTTGAAAGTTGTTGAATATTGCATCACCCCTGAAGGGAATAATTGATTAAGTAAGTTGGATTATAATCAATTTACATGAATGTGTATGTCATCATTATATGTTGATGATTATAATTGTTGATCTTATGATAAAATTATATATCAAAAAATACTCAAAGAGTAATATAGTCATGTTCCCTGAAAGAATATTGATGAGTCTTGCCTACATATATGAGACACTTGTTGTGTCCTATGTCACATCATTTATCTGGCCAGATATGAAATTTTTAATTTGAGTTTATATGATACGAATATTGCTAACTTGATGATTAGCATGAGAAATTATAGCAACTTAAAATGCGGCGTGTGATAAGTGAAGTTTTCGAAACACGACCAATGCTTATGAAAGATTGACACGGATTAGGCAAACCGATAAAGTCGACATGAAATGGTTAAATGTGACAATTGAGGCCATCCGGGTTCATATTATACCCGTTTTCATAAACCTGGAGTTTATCATAAAGAAAATATAAGTGCTGAAATTCTCTCGTGTAGAAATTTTATTAAAGGCAAGCCACTGCACTGAGATTGAGTATATGTGATGTTGGAGATCTAAACAGTGCTCGGAGTTGAATAAAGAACTTAAATGTTCATGTATGGATTGATGTTATATTCAAGTGGCTTATAGCTACATATTGAATTTTCTGAGTAGTTTTCGTGATTAAAAATCACATTTTGATTATTATATGTAATCGGTGATCTCTCGAGTTGGGCATTGTGATTCAAAGATATATAAAATCCAACCAACTGCATTATATGTTACTCCCCGAAATATTTTGTTCTTGTACAAAAATGCCCATGTAAAATCTCATCGGTGATATGAGAAATTGATGTCTAAGGTGGTTATGATAAATTTTTGACTATATATTGGTTATAGTTTTTACCATCTTAGGGGAGAAAAGTGAGTTAAAAGTGGTAAAAACAAATATGGAATGATCCCTTACATCGAACTGAGAAGTTCAAATAATGTTATACATCAAATTCAATTTGAGTAAAGGTTTTGAATTTGATATAACAAAAAAATATTTTTACCGTGATTGATACATATACACCTGAAGTGTAATTCAATAAAAGTCAAGATGAATTGACGGTTCCACTATGAAAATGAAATAGATGATAAATAGCAAGATGAAGCAGTTGGTATGAAATAAGAATGCTATATTTGGAGTGTTCCCGAAGTGACACGAGATATCCGAATGATAATAGATGGCCTAGATAAATATAATGGTACCAAATATATATTCGATTCGGATATCATTGAACAAAGATGCGGATATTATCAAAAGATGATAAATTATATCGATATATTTATGGAACCTATATATATTTGCGCGCGATATCTTATGGACTCGTAATGGGGATCTTCTACTTAAGTCCATTTTAATTGTCGACATATAATCATTTATTAAATGAGCTCATGGACATGAAGTCCATACATTGACCAAGTCAATATATGTTATGAATCTTGGAAAATAAACTCATGTACGTTGCATTATTGAGTCATCACCATGTGCATTTAGAGATAAGTACATTATTTGTATATTAGATTTTATATATATCCATCATTGCATTATTTTATAAATATTATTTAAAAAATAGGTTTCATGTCATATGAATGCATGTACATATTTCATAATATTGTTTTAACTTGTTATATTATTAAAAGGAGAAATGTTATCTTATAAGACACTCCAACGAGGATAACTCCCTGTAGGAACCTCTTATAAACGATCATCAAATGATGATGATGCTTGATCAATTGAGTTTTGAAAACTCTTGGTTATAAATATAAACCTAGGCCTCTACCATACGATTGAAAGATTATCGTGATTAGTTCCAAAAGGGAATATTCAAAATACTAAAGAGTTTATTTGAATAAATTGTGTTGTCTCAACCTGTAGTTGAGCATATGGAAATTCATATATGAATGAATTTCAGTAGCGAAAATCTATAATAAGGATGTCAATCCATACAGTAATAAGATTTGGCAAGAAAGATCGATGATTTTTCAAAGATGAATTGTTAATCAGATTGATTCTCCTGAAGAGAATGAATTCAGAAATGATAGCTGCACTCTTTTTCCCTTCGACTAGGTTTTTTATCCCAATGGGTTTTTCCTAGCAAGGTTTTTAACGAGGTAGCATAATAAGCGCATTAATACGCTATAGTCATGATGATCATCATGATTGTTAAGGTGACAATTGGTACGTTTAGGCATGCATATAATGTTATGTCATCCATTGAGAAGAATTAAAATTATTTTCTCTCGGAATTGCGGTGGTATTTTTTGAAATGAAAATCAAAGAGTTATCATGAAATGATGACCATATCCAGATTATGAGTTCCGAAGAAATATGATACTGAAACTATCAAGGATTTCTATTGATTGAAGATAACAAGTTTATTATCAACCACGATAGGTTCTATTTCAACGATCGAGAAATTACGTCAAAGCATGGATTATTTCAAGATATATCAAGTTGTTTAATCATCAGGGGGAGTTAATACGCGTTGTATTTTTTTTCCTTATCCATGGTTTTGTCCCACTGGGTTTTCCAAGGAAAGGTTTTAATGAGGCAGCTTGTTATGCGTGTTAGGAGAATATTGTCATCGTGAGACATTGTATTTTTTTAGGTAATGGTCATCCAAGGGGGAGTGTTATAAAATATGTATAGTGGATGACCATTATACCCTTACATCCCCAACCATTGTATCTATTCCCAACCATTGTAACATTTCATCTCCTTATCCTTTAGGAACCATCGTTACCTTTCATCAAAAGGTCTCTTTGTATTCTCTATATATATGAACATGTACTTGGAATAATATAATATAACAATGCTCACTTTCTCTTATATTGTTCTCTCTCTTTATATTATCTTCTCTTATCAAATTAGAATTATAACAACTTCATATTTTTTTTTATCAGAAAATTCTCAGATTTTATCATAAAATGATCATCTCATCTAACCCGTCAAACCATATAACAGTCGCACATAAATATAATACGCTTCCAACTGTAATGTGCTGTTGATATTGTATTATACTAAACTAAATTATGCATCATGTTCTCCACATTCCTCCAACTATTCTTCCTCTTATATAATCATTTGTTTGTTCAACATTGCCATTATTCTGGCCAATTCAAAGAGAAGCAATGGTTCATAATAATAAACACATTTTTGGTTTATTTAGTGTATTATTGTTGTTGGTAATAAACATGGTTATGGAGGGTCAAGATTATAATTCGGGTTTCGCAATGGCGGTAGATGATTTTAATAGAGGAAGTTTTCCTGATGGATTTGTCTTTGGAACTGCTTCTTCAGCTTACCAGGTTTGTTCTCTTTATTTAGTCTGAGTAAATCTCCTATAAAGCGGTTTTGCAGTAAAATATTGTAAATCATATGTTAAAAACCTCGATGCTTAGTGAGGTTATCTAGGTAATATCACTAACACATATGTAAAATGAGCAAACATACTCATGTAATTTAAACGGTTGTGTATACAATTGTTATTGTAAAATCATTGAGTTTATGCAAGAATTGTTAATTTTCATATATTAGATCAGTTTTTCAAACAGATAAGTTGACACTTCAATTTCTCATGATAAATGAAGACTTGAGATACCAATTAACTCATAAAACACCATTTGGTAGGTCTTATATGTGGTACTATAAATTAGGGTTTTTTTGTCAGAAAATACTTTTTATTTAGGGTTATTTGTGAACAACTACCTTTCATTTTATTTTTGGCTTTCAACTACCTTTCATTTCTTCATTTTGCGAAAGACTACCAAAAATCCACTTTCGGCGAACAAAAGTCAACTTTCCGGCATTGACTTACCATTTCATGTTGAATCTAACTCTTTACTTCATAACCCTAATAATCGATGATAAAGATTGATTAAACCCGACATTAATCACCTCAATTTGTCTATCTCTTACCCGAATCAAAGTCCTAATCACCGAAACAAAATCATCATTGATATTAATCATAACATGCTAAATAATTCTTCAACAATAATGATCTATTATGGCCTTGTTGGCAAAATTAACTCCTAGTGTTAATTATTCGAAAATAATCATGGATTTACTCGTAGGATCACTTGTGTGCGACTATCTCATTAGTTTTCGTATACTCAGCATCTTACCATGAAGAAAGAAAGAAGATCTTTAATATGACTTAGATGGACAGTAGGTTGATGAATCATGAGTAGTCTATAAGGTTGTTGAAATGTAAGGGTGAAGGTGAAAGTGATAGTAAAGGTGATGACGGAGACGGGGATGGAGATTGAGATGGTTGATGCGTTGATATTGCTTTGAACAAACTTTTGATAAGGTGTTGGGCATGGAGATGAGCTTTTTCGGATTTTGTTGGGTGAACAAAGGGAGAAATATGGGTTATATGTATGAAAAAGGGAGAAAAGAGCAAGTCAACGCCGGAAAGTTGACTTTTGTTCGCCGAAAGTGGATTTTTGGTAGTCTTTCGCAAAATGAAGAAATAAAAGGCAAAAATAAAATGAAAGGTAGTTGTTCACAAATGATCCTAAATAAAAGGTAGTTTTTGACAAAAAAACCCTATAAATTATGGTAAGACATTCTCAATTTCTCGTAATATGGGAATAATGTTAAAGGAAGTATTTTATTGGTAAGGATGTACTCTCACATGATATTATATGGAGCACTGTCTAGGTCAAAAGTGAGTATACTTCAACGAAATGAAAAAGTCAACAACTTATAGGGCAAGAAAGCTAGAATATATACACCGGATTAATGAAAAAGTCAACAACTTATCCAAAGTAAACAAAAAGTGAGTAAAATTAATGGAAATAGTAATTGTTTTAGATTAGTCGCAAATGCAAAGTATTAGAGGTCTTGCCGGTAGTGGTTGAGCTAGAAATCTCAATGGAACGAACTATTAATGTAACAGCGTAAACTCTGCAAAAATGAAAAGAAAATTCCAACAACTAAAAGTTTCAACATCTTCTTCATTGTTTAGTCGGGGCAACCACCCATGCTAATTAACCCTTATCAGATAATAATAGAGGAGTTTCAGTATCACCCTCTCACATACCTTTATATAGGACGGCTAAACACGGCTGTTATTTTAATGAAGTCTACATGAGAGGTGATACTTGTAAGTGGCCAGGCACTAATACATGCAATCATCATACATAATGTGATCATTCAGTTTACTCTTCATGCGCAGTATGAAGGAGCCGTAAAGGAGGACGGCAGAGGCCCTTGTATATGGGACAAATTCGCACACTCATTTGGTAAACTTACACCCCACAATTAAATTTATTTTCATCTATTATAAACTCATTTTTTTTGTTTGAAAAGAGTCACGCGAATCACGAGCGATTTTGAACTCAATTCACATAAATAACTCTTTTCATAACTTTACCAACTAAGCTAGTGAACATTCGCATCTGTTATAAACTCATAAAAATGATATGGCCTCGTCTTTTATGGGCTATACGACTAAGACTACATCGTAAGCTCAAACTAGAATTTATGATCGATAAAACTAATCGTCTATAGAGAAGTAACTACCTAGAGTACCTACGGAGTACCTTGTAATCTTGTCAATCTGCGACATTCACATGAATTATTACATCATATTTATCGATTTATTACACGGCCTTGAGGGCTTCAACACATATATTTTGTGAGTAATTGTAAATATTTAAGTTGTTTTTCAGGTAAGATTATTCTGGATTTTAGTAATGCGGATGTAGCAGACGATCACTACCACAGATATCTTGTGAGTCCTTTAATTTGTCAAAAAATCAATGTTCGTCGAGTTTCATTTCAAATCCTTCAACTCTTATACGGTCATTTTCTCGACTTGACGCAGGAAGATATAGGACTTATGAAGGACATGGGCATGGATACCTATAGGTTTTCGATATCTTGGACTCGAATTTTTCCAAGTATACTTCAATTTATTTTTCTTCCAATTTTCAGTAATCTCATTTAGACCACATTTTACCAAACCCATTAGCATGGAAATCATGATACTATCTTCATTTGTCAGGTGGAACGGGACAGATTAATCAAGCTGGTGTCGATTTCTACAATAATCTGATAAACGCGCTGCTTGCTAAAGGTATTCACTTGTTACTTGTTTACGCGAGGGACCTCAGTATTTGTGTAAAGTCAAACAAGACAGTTACTTCAGAACGTAACTTATGTTAATATGATTAAGTTTCTTATATGGTTCACACGACAAATCACGCAGGAATTGAACCGTATGTAACAATTTTCCATTGGGATACCCCTCAAGCCTTGGAAGACCGATATAATGGCTGGCTTAGTCCCCAAATCATGTAAATTTTCCGTCTTCTATTTTTCAAACTTTTGCAATACAATTTAGTATATATCCTGGCTAGGTTTCGTAATTTTTGGTGTTTGATTCAGAAATGACTTTGGAGTTTATGCTGAAACGCTGTTTGAGAAGTTCGGAGATAGGGTGAAGCATTGGATAACATTGAATGAACCACATAATTTTGCAATTAATGGTTACGATTTAGGCATAGCAGCACCAGGAAGGTGTTCCATTATTCTACTGCACTTAATATGCGGAGCAGGAAATTCCGCTACTGAGCCATACATTGTTGCTCATAACTTGCTTCTCGCGCATGCTACAGCTGCTCAAATTTACAGACAGAAATACCAGGTAATTTATAATGTTTCCAGAGTAAACACAAACCGATTAAGATGAATAACAGAAATTAAACGCTAGGCTCACTCGAATGGCAGGCTAAACAAGGGGGATCAATTGGAGCAGCATTTGATGCATTATGGTACGAGCCAGATACCAACAGCACAAAGAACGTCGAGGCTGCACAAAGAGCTATGGATTTTCAACTCGGCTGGTAAATACAAATACTTTAGAAAATAATGCAACTACAAAAATATCATTACAAAGTACTTAACAACAGTGGCGGTTTTGATGGGGGTGCAGGGATGCACCTGCACCCCTTTGTTCAGAAATATGTAGAAGTTTGTTTTAATAAGGAACATCAAATGTTTAGTGGTTCTGTGGTTGGATACTTAATTTCCAATCTGATAGTCTTGAATTCGATCCCTAAGGCAGTCATTTTTTCACTTTTATCTCATTCAGTTATAAATTGTGTTTTTAATGCTTAGTTTTTGTTTAGTGTTTTACTTTTATCCTTGCGAAATCATTGTTAAACTTGCACCCCATGTGATCAAGTCCGAGAATCGCCCCTGCTTAACAATGTTGTACTGTTTAATCAGGTTTCTGGATCCAATAATGTTCGGGGATTATCCAAGTTCAATGAGAGAGCGAGTTGGAGATCGTTTGCCAAAGTTTTCTCAAGCTGATTCAATTCTTGTTAAAGGGTCATTAGACTTTGTGGGTATAAATCATTATACATCTAACTATGCAAAAGATAGCAAGATCGATTTGAAAGGGATGGTGCTTAAAGATGCTCAGTCGGACTCTGGCTCGTCCACTTCTCGTATGTTATTTTTCTCGCCTTCAAATAATCTGACCTTTTATTTCTGAAAATGTAATTGTTGAGTTTATGGATTCAAGTACCTAAGAGGGGGAGGGGGTGAATTAGGTACTCTTTTAAAAATTTTAACTTCAACTTTATTGGATTAAAGTAAGTTAAGTGAACAAAAGAGATTTAAAGGATACTTAGAATAATATTGAAAGATTGAACAAGTATCACGATGAATGTTTGCTGAAGTATGAAAGCAACAATCGTTCTGACTGTATCTATTTGTCTCAGTTTGTGAAGTATAACTGCAGACCAAATGCGACAGTATGATGAACTGTTGCTTCTAAGTTTAAGCGAAACAAAACAAACAAAGAAAGAAAGCAGCGGAATTAAAGAGATAAGCAATGAACACGAGTTTTTGAATTGGTTCGGCAAATACTAAAGTGCCTACGTCCAATCTACCTTTTTATTACTTTCCTTTAGTGATCTACTCCGACAACTAAAAGACCCTTGTAATAAAAGACGCCAACCTACTCCGGTTGCAAAGCTAGTACAAGAACTACTCCGTTCTATGACAAGCTAACTCGCAATCTACTCCGATTGCCAACTCACAACCTACTCCGGTTGTCAAGAGTAAAAGACTACTCCGTCCTAAACTCTTCTAACACACTTAAAATGTAAAGGATCAAGTTTCCACTAACACATTCTTAACAAAGAATAGAGGTGGACAACTTTTACAAGATCAACACTTTTAAGCAAGAGAGTTTAGTATAGAAAAAAAAATGAGATAGCCACGACTGTAGAAACTGAAAGACACTTGAAGACTTTTAAAGGATTTTGCAAACAAACACAATTTTAAAGCTTTGAAAATGATTTGCAAAGTTGGAAGAATTAATTCAGAAAAGTCTTGAGGATTTAATGAGGAGGATGCACGGTTTATATAGAGGAGGTGAGTGAAGGGGTTGCTAGGGTTTTGAAGGGTCAAAGACCTCACATGTGAAGACCATTTGCAACCACCTAATAACTTGCACCAAAAAGGAGTCTTTTGCAAAGGTAAGAATAGAGAAAGAAGGTTTGAAAGACAACCTTAAATGCTCATGCTTTTTCAGAAAAACAAAGGATGTGAGACAAGTCACATGATGACAAGTTAGCACCAAAATGGCAAAAAGCAATTTTTGTTTTCTTAAAAACCAAAGGATTGAATTTGCATAAAGAGGAAACATTTTGAATAATTCAAACCACTCTTTAAAGAATACTACCTCCTTAATAAAATCAGATTTTTATCTTTGAAAATATCAGTCACGTGAAAGCATTTGAGAGAAAAAAGAAGCTTCAAGTTTCTACGAGTTGTGGCAAAGTCCACTCAGCTGTATGCGTGTTAAAGCAACAGTCATCTGGACTGTTTCTATTACTCTGCTATACTTAACTTTCCCACTTGTACATTAAATGACACATGACTAATTACAATGGGATTAATAACAACTTCAATACTTCTTAATCCAAGCTTGATTACATCATTAATCCTGAAAAGGTAAACTAAGAATACACAAATCAAATGGGCATGTTATCATCAACATAAGGAACCCAACAAATTCCCCCTTTGATGATGACAAGCCCCAAACGAATGTATAAGCAATGTAAACACCTTAATTCAAGATTTAAGCAAGCAAGATCAAATGATAGAGAAGGGACAATATTACCTTACCAAGGGCAAAAGCGAGAATCAAACTATCATGACAATTTTACATTGCCCCAAACAAGAATCAAGCTAAGAAGGTTAAACAAGCCATTAGTTTAATCAATAAGCAAAGAGATTTAAAGCATGAGTTTACCTTTTCCCCCTCTTGACATCATCAAACGGATAGGGATGTCAAAAGCATTAGAGTGCAGATATTTCACAAGAAAACACAAAAAGACACATGTAATTGTAACAAGGTAACAAGGTCAACATAAACAAAGATTAAACATAAGTTAATCAAAGTTCAACATGGCTAAAGATAGTTTAAAATACACCACCAAGCATCAAAATAACAAGTAAAGAAAATAGTCTTAGGAGGGCACAACAAGGTGGGACAAAAGATGTAAGGCAAAAGACAAGTGTGATTATGGGCAAATTTAGGGTACGGAAGTTTGGTCATCATTTTGGAGGATAATGAAGAGGATTGAAAAAGGTGGAGGTTTGACAATGAAGGGCCGAGTCACGTCATCTCAATCATTGCATTGGATTTTGTTATATTGAAACCACCAAGGTATGCATCGATATACCTTCTCAACATATGATGAAAGAGCATCAACTTCTCATATTTTCCTTAGTACACGACATGTGATGGGGGAACATCAACTTCTTATATGTTGCTCTCATTTCATGAAAATTCTTGACAAATTTGATCTTGACCTTTGAGCATAGCAACAGTGGCATACACTGTGACTTCCTTTCAATTTCTTCCAAATTTTTGCTTTCCTTCTTTTCTCAAGACCGTCGCATTTTTCAATTTCATCTATCTCGTTTCCAATAATCACTTTGACATTTCACATATTGCCTTCCCGTTTTTTTTTTTTTTTTTTTTTTTTTTTTTTTTTTTTTTAACCAACTTCAATTTTTAATTTCATCTATCTCCGTTTTCTAACCAACTTCCCGATCATCTCTTGATACATATGTAGAACATAGACCTTTGCGACGATGAAGTAGCTTTCTCCTTTCTTTAGTTAGCTTTCCTTGCCTTGGATCGGAACTAATCGGTAGACTTAGTCGGATTCTCATTCAAATCAATTGGAGTTTCTTCAATCTCATCGACATTCATAGTCACGGTCTCGGTGGAGGAGCTTGGGATAGTGGTGAGAGGTCATTTTCACGGGTTTGATGGGTATAGGGGTATTGAATGACGTCTTGACCATGGTGGGTTAAAGAGTAGGTTAAATGGAGGGATTTGGGAGATGAAGGGATAAGTGGGTTGTGAGATTTCGGTGGGTTGAGGGAGTTTGGACGGTGGGTTGTAGGTAGGAAGTGGCCCAATAAATGTGGTAAGTGAGGTAGTTGGCCCAATCTTGAACATATTTAATTACTCGAAATAAAAACGCAAGGTAGCATATAATAAACGTAAATTTAGATATGAGGTTGAGTGATTACCGACTCACAAATACGGTGTCAATTTTTGGTCCAAACATGATGTCAATGCACTTAGAACACTTAATAACATATACCCAATTTTAATTTAATCAATTAAGGAATTTTGTAAAACTCACACTAAAAATCACAAGCTATTAATTAACCCAATTTCAAGTCTAAATTTCTCAAAATGTTCTCTTGCAAGTGGCTTAGTAAAAATATCGGCAATTTGATTTTCGGTCTTGCAAAAGATAAGTTTAATATGTCCTTTTTCCACATGATCTCGAATAAAATGGTGACGGATATCAATATGCTTAGTTTTAGAGTGTTGAATAGGATTTTTGGAAATATTTATTGCACTCGTATTATCACACATTAAAGGAATGGAGTCAAAAATAATACCAAAATCCAAGAGTTGTTGTTTTACCCAAAGGAGTTGAGAACAACAATGTGCCGCACTAACGTACTCACTTTCGGCCGTAGAAAGAGCTACCGTGTTTTGTTTCTTTGAGGCCCAAGAAGTCAAGCAAGGACCCAAGAACGTTGCAATTCCGGAGGTACTCCTTCTATCCACCGTGCACCCCGCATAGTCCGCATCCGAAAAGCCTATAAGATCAAAAGGACAATATAAGGGGTACCATAGGTAAAGATTTTGTGTTCCAATCAAATACCGAAGAATTCGTTTAACGGCTTTGAAATGTGATTCTTTCGGATTTGCTTGGAACCTAGCACATAAGCATACACTAAAGAGAATGTCGGGACGACTTGCGGTCAAGTAGAGAAGTGAGCCTATCATACCTCTATACACCTTATCACTAACATTCTTACCGAGTTCATCTTTGTCCAATTTGGACCCGGCTACCATGGGTGTATCATGAGGCTTACCATTAGTCATCCCAAATTTCTTAAGCATTTCTTTGATGTACTTTTGTTGATGGATCATGATTCCATCCTTTGATTGCTTAATTTGGAGCCCAAGGAAGAATCCTAGCTCACCCATCATGCTCATTTCAAACTCCGATTTCATTAGTTCCAAAAAATATAAGTAAAGGAGTTCATTTGTTGCACCAAATATAATGTCATCGACATATACTTGTACAACCAACAGTTAAATCTGATTGCTTCAAGAACAATGTTTTGTCAACGGAGCCTCTTTTAAAACCATTTTCAATAAGAAATTTAGACAATCTATCATACCAACATCTTGGTGCTTGTTTTAAACCATAAAGAGCTTTGTCTAATTTGAAAACATGGTTAGGCAAGTCATTGTTCTCAAAACCCGGTGGTTGCTCTACAAAGACATCTTCTTCCAAATATCCATTTAAGAAAGCGGTTTTGACATCCATTTGGAAGAGTTTAATGCCTTTGTGAGCCGCAAAAGCTATAAGCAATCGTATGGCCTCAAGTCTAGCTACCGGTGCATAGGTTTCATCATAATCAATACCCTCTTGTTGGTTATAACCTTGCACCACTAGTCTAGCCTTGTTCCTTACGATTTCTCCCGAGTCATCAAGCTTGTTGCGAAAGACCCACCTAGTACCAATGACGGTACGATTAGGCGGTCTAGGGACTAAGTGCCATACCTCATTTCTTTTGAATTGATTGAGCTCATCTTGCATGGCAAGCACCCAATCCGCATCCATCAAGGCGATTGTTACATTTGAAGGTTCAATTTGAGAAAGGAACGCATTGTGGGCACAATACTCATTGAGATGAGCGAGATTGTTGAGGGATGATCTAGTTCGAATTCCCGAGTTGAGATCACTTGTGAGATTAGTGAGTGGATGAGAGCTTTGATGTTTCCACTTCTTTGGAACAATAGTTTCTTGTTCCCCTCATCATCATCCACAAAGGTGGATTGTTGCTATTGGCCTGGAAGGTTCTTCATCCTCACTTTTTTTGGTTTTCTTGATTCTGAGGTAGAAGCAACATGCGTTGGGTCTGTTGCTTCCAGAGAGGAATCGAAGTACTCCGTGTTCCCCCGAGTTGCTGCTCTCCTTTGAAGGTGACAGTCTCGTGTCTGTTGCAATTCGGTCTTTGGGAGCTTCTTCATCCGTGAACACGAAGTCTTTTCGAACAAGACCAATCTCAAACTCATCGTCATCGTCCTCATCATCATTATCCATGTTTTGTACCTGTCCAAGCACACTAGATTCATCAAAAATGACATGGATGCTTTCTTCAATTAACAAGGTTCGTTTATTGTAAACTTTATAGGCCTTGCTATGATCGGAGTACCCAATAAATACTCCTTCGTCACTACGTGGATCGAACTTACCCAAATTGTTTTTACCATTGTTGTGAACAAAACATTTGCTTCCAAAACATCTAAAATATGAAATGTTGGGTTTTCTTCCACGCAATGATTCATAAGGGGTTTTATTTAAAATACTCCTTATCATGACACGATTATAAATGTAGCAAGCGGTATTTACCGCTGCCCAAAAGTTCTTAGGCAACTTACTAGTTAATAACATTGTTCTAGCCATTCCTTCAAGGGTTCTATTCATCCTTTCAACCACACCATTTTGTTGTGGGGTTCTAGGAGCCGAGAAGTTATGGTCTACACCATTGTCATCACAATAAGCACCAAATGATGAGTTTTCGAATTCGGTTCCATGATCGGTTCTCATTGAAACAAGTTTTAAACCAAGTTTATTTTGAATCTTCTTTAACCAAATTAGAAACTCATCAAATGTCTCATCCTTAGAGCTTAGGAAGAGTGCCCAAACAAACCTAGAGTAATCATCAACAATGACACACACATAACGACTACCACCTCTACTTCTAGTTCTCATTGGTCCACACAAGTCGATATGTAAAAGTTGCAAAGGTTGAGATGTACTCATAATTCTTTTGGATTTGAAGGAACTTTTAACATGTTTACCTCTAGCACATTCATCACATACTTTATCAATTTCAAATTTTATATTAGGGATGCCTTCAACCAAATCAAGTCTTTTAAGGGTATTAAGAGTTTTTGTACTAACATGACCAAACCTTTTATGCCATAACCAAGGATCATTGTTTATTACACTCATGCAAGACATGGTGTGACCGGATAGAGAGTTCAAATTAGTTAAGTAAACATCTTTGACACGTCTTCCTTCGAGTATTAGTTCATTAGTAGTGGCATCAAAAATTCGACACATATTAGCATGAAATTCAACAACATTACCCTTATCACAAAGTTGAGATATACTAAGGAGATTATGTTTCAAACCTTTGACAAGCCGCACATTGTCGACACAAAGTAAGGATGACTTACCAACTTTTCAAATACCAATTACTTCACCTTTCTTGTTGTCACCAAACCTTACCGTGCCACCATCATACGCTTTAAGTGAGAGGAATTGGCTTCTATCACCCGTCATGTGACGAGAGCATCCACTATCCAAGTACCAATTGCGGCCGCCTCTCACCAAGCCCTACACAAGATTAGTTTTTGAGTTTAGGAACCCAAATGAATTTGGGTCCCTTTTTGTGATCAACATAACTTGTGGTGTCTTTCTTAATGTTCATTTCATTTAATGCTTTGGTGTTCTTGTCAATGTCATCAAATCGTTTTGAACATCCATTAAAAACATGACCATTGTCACCACAATAATTGCAAATGATGTATTCGGGAAGACCTACATACTTCCTTCCTCTAAAATCGTTTTTAGGCTTCTGGATGCAACAATCGACTGATTCTCCATTTGAAGCCCAAACCCGCAACTTTGTCACATTTCTCGGTTTGATTCGTGAGGAAGTTTAACACGGTTTGACTTCCTTCCCATTTTTCAGTGATGTTCTTAGCATTAACAAGTTCATTGGTCAAGTCATGGACACGTGAGAGAAGATGCAAATTCTTTTCTTTTTCTCTTTTAAGTTCATCATCGTTGTCACTTTCTATGGACAATCTTTTCTCAACAATGAAGTCATGGGTGTGGTTGTTGAGCTTAGACACAAGATATATGATTTTTTCTTTGGACTCTTCATATTTACATGTCATCTTGTCAAGTCTTTTGTTTAGATCAACGATTTCATCGGATCTAAGGTGAGGAGAAGAGCTAGAAGTGCTACATTCGGGCATACCTTTTTGAAAGAAGGTAAGCCTATCATGGAGATCTTCTATTTCATTTTTGAGACAAACAACCTCATTCTTAAGACACTCATTTTCATTTTCCAACCATTCACCTTTTCTTTTAAACTTGTCTAAATCGTGGTCAGAAGCAACAGTCTTAGAGACTGTTTCTCTTAAGTCTACAACTTCAACAACAAGGTCATAGATCTCATTTTCAAGATCGTCTTTGTCCTTCAAAAGATCATCACGTTCCTTGGTTAGTGAGGAAACTTGCATCACCAAGGTAGTGTTGACATTTTCAAGGTCAGAGACGTCCGTGGGTGTCGACCTAAGACGCTCTAGTTCTTTAGTCAAATGTTTGTTTAACTTGTTGACTCTTTTAACTTCATTATATGCCTCGGATGTGTGAGTGACGCATCTGTTGCTTTAGTTCATTTTTCAGATTAAAGTTCTCTTGAGCAATTTCCTCAATCTCATTTTGCATTATATCAAGCTTATTAGTTTGAGACCGACACTTATCAAGAAGTTGATCAAGAAGCTTACATACTTTCTCTTTGGAGTAAGTTCTAGCCTTGGCCTTTAGATGATTTACCTCGTTGTCGGAATCGGAGTCGGAATCGTCGGGGTTAGCCATGAGGCATCTTAAGTGTTCAAGTTTTGAGGTTTTTGAGACTTTTTCTTTGCCATGATTTGCAAGACACATTTTAGCCTCAAGTTCCTCCTCGATGAGTTCCTCATCTTCCTCGGAGTCGGACATTCCCCATATAGCACTCATGACTCTATGTTTATAGTCTTTTTTAACCTTTTCTCTTCTTTCCTTAGATTTGATTTCCTCCCACTTGGGACATTCTTTAATTTGATGAGTTTTGTCACCACATTTAAAGCATCCCACGGTGGAAGTAGGTCGTCTCTTAGGAAAGCGCCTTTTCGAGTAATTATTAGTGAACTTTTTGTTACCTTGTCCATTTACCAACCCGGCTAAGTTTCTTGTGAACATAGCAAACTCGTCTTCCTCCTCATCTTCTTCATCACTTGGAGAAGATGTGAGGGCGAGACTCTTTCCCTTTGATGACTCACTAGAATGCTTATCGAGATTAAACTCGTGAGCCATTAGTGATCCCATTAGTTCATGAAGAGATAGGGTTGACAAGTCTTTGGCTTCCTCTATGGCGGTGACTTTAGGTTGCCATTTAGGAGTTAGACTACGAAGGATTTTTCGAATGATGTCCTCGGACTCGAAATTCCTTCCTAGACTTTGAAGCTCATTAATAATACAAGAAAAACGTGAAGAGAAACTATTTAAAGACTCGTCCTTTGACATTCTAAACATTTCATATTGTTGCATGAGAAGGTCAATACGGTGTTTTCTTACTTGGGACGTCCCTTCATATGCAAGTACAAGAGAATCCCAAATAGATTTAGCCGTAGGACACCCGGAGATTCGACTAACTTCCCCCTCACCAACACAACGTTGAAGAATCGACATTGCTTTGGAATTCTTTTCGGCAAGCTTGAAGTCGTTCTCATCGTAGTTTCTTTCCTCTTTTGTCTTGGTGAAACCGTTAAGAATATCGGTTTCCTCAATGACAAGAGGTCCATTTTGGATGATGTTCTAACATTGATAATCGATACTTTTGATGTAATGTTCCATCTTGAGTTTCCACCAACCAAAATTCGAACCGGTAAAGACCGGGATCTTGGAGTGTTTCTCGGAATCCATTACCCACGAATCAAACTCTAAGGGGATTAGCCTCTATCAAGAGCACGAGGCTCTGATACCAATTGTTGAGTTTATGGATTCAAGTACCTAAGAGGGGGAGGGGGTGAATTAGGTACTCTTTTAAAAATTTTAACTTCAACTTTATTGGATTAAAGTAAGTTAAGTGAACAAAAGAGATTTAAAGGATACTTAGAATAATATTGAAAGATTGAACAAGTATCACGATGAATGTTTGCTGAAGTATGAAAGCAACAATCGTTCTGACTGTATCTATTTGTCTCAGTTTGTGAAGTATAACTGCAGACCAAATGCGACAGTATGATGAACTGTTGCTTCTAAGTTTAAGCGAAACAAAACAAACAAAGAAAGAAAGCAGCGGAATTAAAGAGATAAGCAATGAACACGAGTTTTTGAATTGGTTCGGCAAATACTAAAGTGCCTACGTCCAATCTACCTTTTTATTACTTTCCTTTAGTGATCTACTCCGACAACTAAAAGACCCTTGTAATAAAAGACGCCAACCTACTCCGGTTGCAAAGCTAGTACAAGAACTACTCCGTTCTATGACAAGCTAACTCGCAATCTACTCCGATTGCCAACTCACAACCTACTCCGGTTGTCAAGAGTAAAAGACTACTCCGTCCTAAACTCTTCTAACACACTTAAAATGTAAAGGATCAAGTTTCCACTAACACATTCTTAACAAAGAATAGAGGTGGACAACTTTTACAAGATCAACACTTTTAAGCAAGAGAGTTTAGTATAGAAAAGCAACAGTAGCCACGACTGTAGAAACTGAAAGACACTTGAAGACTTTTAAAGGATTTTGCAAACAAACACAATTTTAAAGCTTTGAAAATGATTTGCAAAGTTGGAAGAATTAATTCAGAAAAGTCTTGAGGATTTAATGAGGAGGATGCACGGTTTATATAGAGGAGGTGAGTGAAGGGGTTGCTAGGGTTTTGAAGGGTCAAAGACCTCACATGTGAAGACCATTTGCAACCACCTAATAACTTGCACCAAAAAGGAGTCTTTTGCAAAGGTAAGAATAGAGAAAGAAGGTTTGAAAGACAACCTTAAATGCTCATGCTTTTTCAGAAAAACAAAGGATGTGAGACAAGTCACATGATGACAAGTTAGCACCAAAATGGCAAAAAGCAATTTTTGTTTTCTTAAAAACCAAAGGATTGAATTTGCATAAAGAGGAAACATTTTGAATAATTCAAACCACTCTTTAAAGAATACTACCTCCTTAATAAAATCAGATTTTTATCTTTGAAAATATCAGTCACGTGAAAGCATTTGAGAGAAAAAAGAAGCTTCAAGTTTCTACGAGTTGTGGCAAAGTCCACTCAGCTGTATGCGTGTTAAAGCAACAGTCATCTGGACTGTTTCTATTACTCTGCTATACTTAACTTTCCCACTTGTACATTAAATGACACATGACTAATTACAATGGGATTAATAACAACTTCAATACTTCTTAATCCAAGCTTGATTACATCATTAATCCTGAAAAGGTAAACTAAGAATACACAAATCAAATGGGCATGTTATCATCAACATAAGGAACCCAACAGTAATGAAACTGGCGGAACAATACGATGATATGAACTAATCTGACCTTTTATTTCTTGTTATGTAATGCAGCAATTGGACATGATTTAAAACCCATAGGAGACAGGGTAAATACGATGCACAAAACTTTATGAGACGGTCTTATATATGAATCAATTATTTCCCTGATCGTTTAACTTGGGGTCTTTCGAAATGCAGGCTAATTCCTTATGGTTATACATTGTTCCCTGGGGAATGAGACGGTTGATGAACTACATTAAAACAAGATACGGAAATCCTACTGTTATAATTACTGAAAACGGTACCATACCCGATACAACTTTGAGCTGTGACAACTTCGGTCTGAAAACGGTATCATTTTCGGACTAAAACCTTGACTACTCTTACCCGCCATTGTGTTGTATAGGAATGGATGATCCAAATGTCCCCTTTATGCCAACAAACATGATTTTGGAGGACAATAAAAGAATTCAATATCATCATGACTATCTTCAAAACTTAGCAGCCGCAATCAAGTAAGTCTTTGTGTATCGATTTCTTGAGCACGTACGGTTCGATATTTAAGAACATTTTATTCGAAAACA
The DNA here is from genome assembly GCF_048544455.1 of Silene latifolia. Classification (NCBI taxonomy): domain Eukaryota; kingdom Viridiplantae; phylum Streptophyta; class Magnoliopsida; order Caryophyllales; family Caryophyllaceae; genus Silene; species Silene latifolia. The sequence goes on along the minus strand of NC_133534.1, from coordinate 4,409,651 downwards.
AGACTTTCTACTAATTAAAATTGGCAATATACAGGCCACTACGTATACTAGTTGTTGTAGGTTCCCACGTCATACAATATAAAATTGCTAATTAAAAATCCGCTTATTCTAATAAGAATCTTGATAAAAGTGTAAACCTCCATTAATGGAGTCTCTTGAGCTTGAGCTCTCTGACAACCAGACGAAATTAAAATGATTATATTGATCTTAATTAACTTGTGTATGTACAAGTGTTTATATACAGGAGGTAGTTAGTCCGTACGAGTTTGTTACATCAATTAGCATTCTCATTACAGGTTGTTACGCTTTGTTAGGAATCACATTACCGATGTCATGGCCGATGTCGAGATAGTTCCAACATCCCCCTCTCAAGTTGGGCTTGGTGAAGAGTCAAGAAGTCCCAACTTGGAAACAAAATGAAAGTCTTTCTGCTCGCCCAACGCTTTGGTGAAGACATCGGCAATCTGGGAATGAGTAGGAGTGTGAGCGATCGAATAAGACCTTCCCGTATCCGTTCCCGTATATAATGACAATCAAGTTTCGGTGTTTAGTACGTTCGTGGAAGACAGGATTTGCGGCTATATGTTGCGCGACCTTATTATCACAAAGTGCAAGGTGATTGGTAAGGGAATGGAAATATGCAATTCTTTCAAGAGTTCGATGATCCAAACCAACTCACCGGAAGTCCGCTCATCTTTGCGGTATTCGGACTCGCAGAGGACTTGCTTACCGTGGCCGCTTTTTTGGTCTTCCAAGAGACGAGGGAAGAGCCCAAGAAGACACAATAACCAGTTAAGGAACGCCCTGTATACGCACAGGTGCCCCAATCAGCATCACAATAACTGGTGACAGTTAAATCAGCAGATGAAGGATAGAATAGGCCAAGATTGATGGTACCCTTGAGATACCGTATCAGATGAAGTGCTGCTTGGAAATGAGGAACTCGTGGTTGAGACAAAAATTGACTCAACTGTTGCACACTGTAAGACACATCAGGTCTTGTGAGATTAAGATATAACAGACGGCCAATGATTCGTCTATACACATCAGGCTGCTGTAGGAGTTCTCCTTCATCTGTACTGAGTTTCAAACCACGTGGTAAAGGGAACTTAGCTGAATGACAGTGCTCCATATTACTATCCCTGAGAATATCCAAGATGTACTTGCGTTGATTGAGTAGTATCCCTGATGAGGACCTAGCAACCTCAATGCCCAAAAAATATCTCAGGGCTCCCAAATCTTTGATGGTGAAAGCTTTATCAAGAAGACTCTTGATATTGGAGATGTGATCTGCATTATTCCCAGTAATTAGGAGGTCGTCCACATAAACCACAATGACAGTAAAGCTCCCCTGAGTATCAGACTTTGTGAACAAAGAATAGTCAGATTTGGCTTGAACAAACCCTTGCTTGGTTAAGAATTTGGATAACTCGACATTCCACTGTCGTGAAGCCTGCTTGAGGCCATATAAGGACCTTTTTAAGAGGCATACATCAGTAGGATTGCCAGTAGTGTACCCATCTGGTTTAGCCATGTATACTTCTTCTTCTAAAAACCCATGAAGAAAGGCGTTGTTGATGTCAAGCTGGTGTAGGGGCCATCCTTTGACAGCTGCTAAAGCAATAATAATGCGAACAGTAGTAAGTTTGGCAACAGGGCTAAAAGTATGCTTGTAATCTTTCCCTTCAACTTGATTGTACCCCTTGGCCACAAGGCGTGCCTTGTAACGTTCAACAGTGCCATTGGGATTGAATTTGATCTTGAAGACCCACTTTGCACCAATGGCTTTCTTTCCTGGTGGTAAGGGTGTGAGAACCCAAGTTTCATTATCTTCAAGGGCAACCAGTTCCTTCTTCATGGCCTCTTGCCAATGAGGATCAGCCTGAGCTTGAGCATAAGTGGAGGGCTCAAACATAGGCAAAGTATGTCGAAAAGACTGCTGAAATTCACCAGTATAACCATCAAGATTTATTGCAGCAGCAACCAGATCAGACTCAGAATGAACAGTGCCAGTGTTCTCAGGATTGTCAGCACCAGAACCAGGGGCAAAAGTCTGCAAGATGGATGGTGGTAACCCCTTACAGATGTACCCTTGCAGTTTACTTGAAATCTGGCGAGCTCTGTGAGACTTCCTGGATTCAAGATCAGTATGAGAAGGAGCACCACGGGATTGTTGTGCTCCCGTTGTAGTGGTAGAAGAATGATCAGTTGTAGTTGAATGATTATGTGTTGTATGAGATATATTAGTAGGAGAAATAGTAGTATTATTGTTTTGTGAATGTGTATTATTATTTTGTGGAAGAACTGGTTCAGAAGTAACTGATGAATCAAAAAACAAATTCTCATTGAAATCAGGTGAATTTGTGCTTGATAAATGTGGCAGTGCAGTGGGAGGTGAATTCTCTATAAACACTGGTGCTACAGTAGGTTGATAACCAGGTTTATAAGGAAAAATATCTTCTTTAAAGACAACATCTCTGCTGACAAACAGCTTGTGCTGATCAAGATCATACAGTCTATATCCCTTTTGCCCAAAAGGATAGCCAAGCATAATACACCTGATTGCTCTCTTTTCAAATTTATCAGGGCCCTTACATGAGGCATAACATAGACAACCCAAAGTCCTTAAATGTGAGTAATCTGGCACCTTCCCAAATAAGAGTTCATGTGGTGTCTTCCATTTTAACACAGCTGTGGGCATTAAGTTGATCAAATGAGTAGCTGCTAGGATCAACTCTCCCCAAAACTTTTTAGGTATATATCCTTGAATTCTTAAGGCTCTTGCTGTTTCCAACAAGTGACGATGCTTTCTCTCAACCTTCCCATTCTGCTGTGGGTTCCCTGGTATAGATCTTTGATGCACAATTCCATTGACAGAAAATAGGTGACTGCATTCAGTCTGAAGTATCTCACTACCATTGTCACTTCTGATGTGCTTAATGGTAGTATTAAAATGATTCTTAACATAGGCAAAAAAATGCACTAAAGTAGCTGAAAGAGTGGTCTTGTCTTTCAAAAGAATTGTCCAAGTGGTTCTAGAGTAATCATCCACAATGGTAAAAAAATAAGAGTGGTTGCCTAAAGACTTTTGTCTATAAGGCCCCCATAAATCCATATGCACCAATTCAAATGGAAAATTAGTAATAGATGTACTAATAGGAAAGGGAGATTTATGATGTTTAGCAAGAATACATGTCTCACAATGGAAATGTTTTTTATTAGGTATAGAACCAGGCAATACATGTTGGATAGCATTCAAAGAAGAATGACCTAGTCTACTATGTAACAATAGTACATCATCACAACTGGCAGCAGACAAGAGTGTATTATTGCATTTATTTAAAACTATGCTTGGTTGTCCTGAGCTTGTAACAAACTGGTAAATGCCAGCATTTCTGGAGCCATGACAGAGCACCTCCTCAGTGGAAGGGTCCTGTACAGCACAACCAGCAGAGGTAAAATGAGCATGGAGATGATTGACTGATAAAAGCTTTCCTAGGGACAGTAAATGATGTCTGAAATCAGGAATATAGAACACATCAGACAATCTAAGTTTCTCAGTCAATTGAATATCTCCTATATATCTGACCAATTTCAACTGTCCATCAGGCAAAGTAATGGAAATAGGCGTGCTTAATTTTTTATGAGTCAAGAATTGACTAAAATCATAAGTCATATGATTGGATGCACCAGAATCAATGATCCAAGTATGATCATGTGATTGAAAATTGTGCATAACAGTGGATGCTAGAGATATACCTGCAAAGTTAGCAGCAGGTTTATCAGAAGAAGCTTGATTTTGCAGTTTGAAAACTGCTTGAGCAACAGCCTGAACAAAAGAAGGATCACAGGCATCCACAGTAGCTGAGTTCTGATTATCATTGGAAAGATCACAAGGAGTATCATCTTCATATGAGTTATCTTCAACATGTGCAGCATATCCTCTTCCCATAGCAGACATATTAGAAGGACCTGAACCACGTCCCCTACCCCTGCCTCTGCGTTGAGGATTAAACCAGCAGTAATCAAAACTGTGACCATACTTCTGACAACGATCACAAAAGTAAACAACCTTCTGTTTCTTGCCATCTCTCCTCCAAACATTAGATCCTTCCTGAAATCCAGGGCCTTGGGAAGTGCCTGGAACAGAAGGACTGGAAGAGGATGCATCAAAATTCTTAGGCGGATAGTGTTGTGCAGCTGCCATTGCCACACCATCCGGATCAACCTTAACATCACTCTCAGTAATTTGCTTTTGCAGCTCAGCTTGATGAACCTTCGCAAAAGCCTGATTGACAGATGGAAGCGGATCTAAAGCAAGAATATGACCTCTGATTTGATCATATTTGTTGTCCAATCCCATGAGAAAATCAATCAAATTGTTTCTATTATCTCGTTCAACAATACGCTTGAGTAATTGGCAAGAACAAGCAGCAATGGCGTTACATGTGCAATCAGGTAAGGGATCAACAGAACGATGATCCTCCCAAACAGATTTCAACTTTGCGTAGTACTCAGCTACAGAATCATTACCTTGCGAAATCTGTGTCATCTCCTTGCGCAGCTTATATAGGTGTGGAGCATTGGACTGGTTATACCGCTCATTCAACTCCTCCCATAGCTGCTTCGAAGAAGTGACATAGTTGAAAGTGCGAGCAATCTTCTCACTCAAAGAGAATTGAAGCCACCTCATGACTGTGTAATCAGTCCGTATCCAGTCACCATGCGTGGAAGCATTATCAGCAGGCTCAGGACAGCCGCCATTAACAAATCCGAGCTTATTTTTGGAGATTAATGCAATACGCATATTTCTGGACCAATGCAGGAAGTTTTGGCCATCAAAAACATGCGGAATGATCTGAAGAAGAGATTGATCTCCAGTTGTGAGATGAAGAGGATTCTTGTACACCGAATTTGATGTTGCATCAGGCATTTTGAATGAAATTATCACAGCGGAAGAATTCGATTGAATTTGATTGAAAATCGAAACAAAAGAAGTATTTTGATATGAATTTTGATGTAATAACAACAAGAAATGAAGAACAAAGTGTAAAGAATTGAGAATTTAGTGAAGATTTGCTGAAAAAATTTCACAGAATCAATAATCTGGCGATTGATACCATGATAAAAGTGTAAACCTCCATTAATGGAGTCTCTTGAGCTTGAGCTCTCTGACAACCAGACGAAATTAAAATGATTATATTGATCTTAATTAACTTGTGTATGTACAAGTGTTTATATACAGGAGGTAGTTAGTCTGTACAGAGTTTGTTACATCAATTAGCATTCTGTTACAGGTTGTTACAGTTTGTTAGGAATCTGTTACAGCTGATGTCATGGCTGATGTCAGATAGTTCCAACAAATCTGCTGAATACTAAACAAACCATCGATTTGATCTTTTTGTGATGAAATTGCAGTGAGGATGGATGTAACGTAAAGGGATACTTTGCATGGTCACTGTTGGATAACTGGGAGTGGGCAGCTGGGTATACTTCTAGGTTTGGTCTTCATTATATTGACCGTCATGATAATTTGACAAGATATCCCAAAAATTCTGCTAAATGGTTCAAGAAATTCCTTAATTCATCCAGCTCTTAATCTTTTGTAAATACAATTGCATTGTAACAAATTATTCGTCATGTTAAGCTCTTGATCTTTTGTAATTATAATTGCATTGTAACAAATTATTCGTCACGATAATTTGAAGAGATATCCTTTCAAATAAAACCACTGTTCCATTTTACGTATCTAACAATTATGTCGCCTCAAGTACGTAGAACCATCTCGTGTCGGTTTATTACTTATTTGAACCATTCTAGGTCAGGCGATCAGGCCGAGTCATTTACTCGTAATCACAAATGATTATTCTATCAATTATTCAAGGACGTTTCTAAATATTTGACGTTTTTCGCCTTGTTTGGCGATTAGGAAAAAAAAAAAAAATCAAAAGTATGACTAATAATCATGCAACTATCTATATAGATCACGTCATCAAGTGTATAATTCAATTCAACTTCTATTCTAATTCGCATAAATTTAAATTCATCCGACAAGGTATTAGCATGCAAAAATTCTCACGGCTATCGGACCGTCTTATACAAAAATTACTATATTATTAAGGGATAGCCACACTTATTACGGTTTTCTCGATCTTCATCCTTTAGCCCCCAAAAGTCCCGGTCATTAAGTGGCACAAGACTTTCCATGTACGCAGAGACTGTTTTACAACGCTCTGCCTAGTGGTCTTTTTGTTCTTGATGGGGCATATTCTGCACCGCTGACCAAGTCAACATATTGAGCAAGGTCAAGGGTATCCACAGCAAAGTCAACGACTCAGACAGTCTAGCCGATGCAACCCATCGGCCTGTCACCTGGGTCTCGGCCTCGCAACCCGCCAGCCGGGGCACATATCCGCGTACTCATATCCAAGACCCCTCGGCCGGCCTGCCATAGGTCCATCGGCCGAGGGTAGAACGGTCTTTCCACCTGCTAGCCACTTGGCCACTCGGCCACTACGTGACAAAAGGTGAAAGTCTATAAATACTCCTCAACCTTCATTGAGGAAAGGATCCATAATTTGACCTAATAACCACTATTCATCTGGTAATATCTTCCTTATCTCTCTACAATATACTCTTAGCCAAGTAACAACAACTTACCTCTCTAAGTTAACTGACTTGAGCGTCGGAGTGAGTACGCTCGGCCAAAGCCGAGCCCTCAGTTTGTTCATCGTTTCAGGAGACCGCAAGGAGGATTCAAGCAAGGACATCATTCTACGAGCCACGAGTGGTAACAAATATCTGCTCTGGAATTACACCCGGAACAATTGGCGCCGTCTGTGGGGAAGAAACTAGAAGCTAGTCATAAACATTCCCAAACAAAAACATAAACACAAAAAAAAACCCACCCCAAAAGCTAAGAAGATGTCGAAACAACAAAAGGTGTTCGTAAATGACGAAACCGAACTACACCAAGATGATACCTTTCACAATTCTGGAGTCGTGCAGCCCTCCACCGGCGGAATAATCCAACCGGAATTCGGAATGCCGATAATACCAGACACGCCGCTGCCCGCCAACCAGGTCACCATCATGGGACATGTGGTTGACACAACAAAACTGAAGATGCTCCTGGACCTAATTGGGAGTACGTCAGCTCACACTGTCACGCCGACAAGAGCGGCGGAAACCGTCCAGGAGACCAGGGCCCAAAACGTGACTCCGAGAAATTTGAACGGAGCGCTGGGAGAAGCCGACCCTACCAAGACGCCGGAGGAGCCCAAAGTGGTCGTGGTAGACCTAAGTCCTTCTCGCACTCGTGAGAGGACAGCGTCGCCGCAAAGACCGACGAGGCACACCCCGAGGAACCAGAGAAGTCCGACTCAGCAGAGTCGGAGAAGAAGCCCGAGTCGGAGAAGGAGTCCTTCCCGCTACGAGGAGAGGAGCCGGACTAGGAATGCGAGGAGCCGATCGCCGCGTGTCATTCGACACGTGGTCAGACAGCCCCTCAGTGCTTATGTCCTTGACACCGCCGTGCCAACTAAGCTGAAGTTGTCGGCGTTCACATACAAAGGAGATAGTGACCCAACCGACCACGCCGAGGCTTTCGAGTCTTACATGTCGGTATGGGAGCAGCCCGATGAGGTCTGGTGCCGAGTCTTCCCAACAACTCTGCATGGGATGGCTCAAAATTGGTACAAGGGGCTTCCCGACGGCTCGGTAGACTGTTTCGCCGACCTAAGGGACGCCTTCGTAGCCCAGTACTCTTGCAACAAAAGGAGGGCCGTGGAGACGTCGGACCTCCTAACTATCAAACAGGAGGAGGGCGAGTCTCTACGAAGCTATGTGAAGAGGTTCGACGGCAAGGTTCGGCGATTCGGAGATCAACCCCGAATCTGCGCGGCTTCCTTTAGATCGATGAAAGGCCTCCCAAGGGGAGACTTAAAAGACGATCTCATCAAGTACGGGGGTTTGGGCCTAGATGCCGCTAGGAAGATGGCCGACCAGGCCATCAAGGTAGAAGACTATCACAAGACCTGGGTAGGCCCCAGCGAGGCCGAGCCCTCAGAAAAGAAGAGCCGCCGGGATGACAACCCGGATGAAAGACACCGTGACAATAACGGGTCAAGATCCGATGAGAGACGCCGTGACAATAATAGGTCACGATGACGATCTGCCGGAAACAGACTCGACGGGCGCCGGGGAGTTCGGGGGACGTTTTACCAAAGGCATTACCATGATAAAACCCCTCTGGTCGTAACGGCCGCCGAGGTCTTCGCCCTGAGCAAAAAGGAGGGCCAGACATGGGAAAGGCCCCCCAAGCCAAAGGGGGACGGTGACACGAGCCAATACTGTGAGTACCACGGCCACACCGGTCACCTCACTGACAACTGCCGGCATCTGAAGAATGCCATTGAAGAGCTGATCCGGAAGGGGAGCCTCAGCAAGTATGTTGCCAAAGGCAAAAATACTGACGCCAGCGGTTCAGATAAGAAATCCGTTTTTCAACGGATAGGAGTGATCCATGTAGTCATCGGGGGCAACGAGAACGGTGGGTCGGCTCGGGGCACAAACGACACTGAACGAGCCGTATCGGGCCATCAACTTTGTGCCCAACACAGCGATCCCCGCTTCCAACATTCCCGATATGACTATTGGAGGGAAGGACTACGAGGAGTCATCGCCCCTCACAAATGACCCACTTGTAGTCAACTTGGACATATCCAACCACCTGGTGAAGAGGTGTCGATTGACACAGCGCCTACACGAACATCATGTTCGGGAGTGCTTCCACGCCTCGGCCGAGAATCAAGGACTTGAGCCCCCGCACCAATCCACCGTGCATGCTTCTCCGGGCCTGGTACCCCTGGGTTCAATCAGACTACCGGTGATGTTCGGCGAGGGGAATGCGGCTAAGAATGTCCTAGCTGAGTTCGTAGTCATTGACGGCTCGTCCGCCTACAACGTTCTCATAGGCCGAGTCACTCTGAGCGAGGCCGACGCGGTGATGTCCATCCGGGCTCTGACACTTATGTATGTCTCGGACCGGGGGGAAGCGCATAAGCTCGTCTCCAAGGACGAGAAAGACGAGGTGGTCAACGTCCAGATATCTGCCAGAGGATGCAACATGCAATCCCTCAAAGTGGCAAAGCAGTCGGAGAGGGGGAAAAGCTCATCCTTACAACAGGAGGGCGACCTCATGGATGCGACTGACGGCTTATAGGGAAGGAGCGCCTCTAATGAGGCATTAGGAAACTGGTAGACCTTGTATAGCGGCGGAGGTGTCCAAAACAGCTGTGGGCACCCCGACGCATGTTTATATCTAATGTAAAATCGACCAAGTCTTCCATCAAAATGTCCATTTTTCCCATAGTCACTAGCAGGAAGAAAGAAGCCGACGCCGGCTCACACTGTCATACCGACAAGAGCGGCAGTCGTTATGAAGAAAGAAGCCGACGCCGGCTCACACTGTCATACCGACAAGAGCGGCAGTCGTTATGAAGAAAGAAGCAGACGCCGGCTCACACTGTCATACCGACAAGAGCGGCAATCTCTATGAAGAAGCAGACGCCGGCTCACACTGTCATACCGACAAGAGCGGCAGTCTCCATCAAGAAATAAGCGCCGTCGCAGTCACCTAAAGTAGTAGACGTAACGGCAGTCACCCCCAGAGGTGTGGCGCCGTCGCAGTCACTCCAAATGGTAGACGCCACTTAACACGCTATCAAAGAAACAGACGCGCTCACACTTTGTCATACCGACAAGAGCGGCGGTCTCCATCAAGAAATAAGCGCCGTCGCATCACCTAAAGTAGTAGACGTAACGGCAGTCACCCCGAGGTGTGACGCCGTCGCGATCCTCCAAATGGTAGACGTCACGTAACACGCTATCAAAGAAACAGCGCTCACACACTTTGTCATACCGACAAGAGCGGCGGTCTCCATCAAGAAATAAGCGCCGTCGCGAGTCACCTAAAGTAGTAGACGTAACGGCGGTCACCCCCCAGGTGTGGCGCCGTCGCGATCACTCCAAATGGTAGACACCACGTAACACGCTATCAAAGAAACAGTACGCGCTCACACCGTCATACCGACAAGAGCGGCGATTTCCATCAAGAAATAAGCGCCGTCGCAGTCACCTAAAGTAGTAGACGTAACGGCAGTCACCCCCAGAGGTGTGACGCCGTCGCAGTCACTCCAAATGGTAGACGCCACGTAACACGCTATCAAAGAAACAGACGCCGGCTCACACTGTCATACCGACAAGAGCGGCAGTCTCCATCAAGAAATAAGCGCCGTCGCAGTCACCTAAAGTAGTAGACGTAACGGCAGTCACCCCCAGAGGTGTGGTGTCGTCGCAGTCACTCCAAATGGTAGACGCCACGTAACACGCTATCAAAGAAACAGACGCCGGCTCACACTGTCATACCGACAAGAGCGACAGTCTCCATCAAGAAATAAGCGCCGTCGCAGTCACCTAAAGTAGTAGACGTAACGGCAGTCACCCCCAGAGGTGTGACGCCGTCGCAGTCACTCCAAATGGTAGACGCCACGTAACACGCTATCAAAGAAACAGACGCCGGCTCACACTGTCATACCGACAGGAGCGGCAATCACCCTCAGAGAGCAGGCACCGCGACAGTCGCGGCCAGCACAGTTGATACTCGCAAAAACAATCAAAATGCCTTAGAAGCGTTAAACACAGTTGAGATACGTACTCTAAACTGCCTCGGCCAAACCGAGGCGGAAACAAAAGGAGACGCTCAATTAATAACGTAAGAGGACAACTCAGACAAAAACGAGAAAAGACCTCGGCCATGCCGAAGGCAAAAGAAACGAACTCTTATTAAAAATGATAACAAGTTACAGGTGAAGAGAATACAGACGACGGCCGTCCCCATAGGGATAAGCCAAAACACAACCTACCAAAGTTGTACAAAATACAAAGAAAGAAAAGCAAAAAGTTACAAATGTGTCATTTGGAGCGCCAAAAGATGGCAGGAAGGAAGGGCTTAATAATTGGCTCCCGAACAGCTGAAGCTATCCGAGACGCCGGGTGAGCCTGGTGACAACCGCCCGTCTCCCTATGCCTGTTGCTGCTTGCCATCAGCAGCGGTAGCCGCATCTTCTTCGGCGGGCAACCCAGCAGTTTTCCTAGCAGCCTCAGCCTCAGCTTTCTTAGCAGCCTCAGCCTCAGCAGCCTCAGCTACCCTCACTCTCTCAGCTTCCTCCTTGGCCGCCTTAGCCTTCTCAGCAAGAGCAGCTTTCTCCGCGGCCGCCTCCTTCTCTATCTTCGCCCTCACCGCCTCCTTGGCCTTCTCCGCCACGGCCTTCTCCTTAGCTTCGAGCTTATCGTCAAGCAGCTCGTCAAATTTGCCCCACGGAAAGGAACCATCAAGAGGGAAGAGCTCCCCGATCACTTCCCTGGCAGCTTCTTCGGCCAAATCCCGGAATTCGGCGCACAGTTTAGGGAGCATGACGGATTGGAGCATCTCAATGTCCTCCTCCTTTTGCCTAATGATGGCCTCTTTGCTCCGAACCACCTCCCCCTGGGCCTTGAACAGATCCCTGGATTCGTTCCTCTGCTGGAGATAGAGGTCGGCGTGCCTCTGAACAAGGTTACACTTCTCCAGCAGCTTCGCAGCTTCGGCCGCCGCAGCCCCGGCCTTGGCCCTCTCAGCAAGGACCTCCTTTTCAGCGTCCTCCCTGAGTTTTCTCTCAGCCAAGAGTGCCTTCTCGGCATCTCCCCTAAGCTTCTGCTCATTGAGGAAATCCAGCTTCGCCGACACGGCCACCTGCTTGATGGCATTACGCTCAAAAACAGATTGAGCCACGGCTCTCTCCTGCTCTATGATACGAGCACCGGTCAGCTCGTTCCACCTCGCCAGCTCCTTGATCAGCTTCGTGCCTTGCTCTATAATCTGGGAGACGGAAGCCTTCTGGGATGAAGAGACGGTGGTGACGTTTTGATCACCAGCCTGCAGCTGGGAAAGGGAAGCCTTCTGGGATGAAGAGACATTGGTGACGTCCTGATCACCAGCCTGCACGGGGTTCTCCTCCACTTGCTGCCCAATAAGAGCGACGGCCGACAGCGGCTGGTCTGCAAAAAATTTAATGAAAGCATCAGTGCCAACACCTAATGAACCAGCTAAAACTGAGCCATAGGACAGATCTGTACCATGCTTGGCCTTCTTGGCCGGAGGACGCATTTCCTTGCCAGCGGTAGAGGCTGTCTCCTTCCTCTTACGGACAAAGGGAGATTCCTCCGCATCGGAGTCCCCATCAGGAATATCAACAATCTCCACCGTCTCCTTCTTAGGGGGGGGGGGGGGATGGGAGGTGAAACCGGTGTCGACGCCGTCGCCGCCGAAGACTTTGTTTTCCGCGTCCGGCGCGCTATGCCGCTAACAACCTTCGCCTGGGCCTCCTCCATGCTCAAGCCCTTCAGCTGTTGCTCCATGAGATCATTCGGCGACGTCCTGCGGTCATGAGCCAGATCCTTGGGATGCAAGTTAGCAACGGTTTTATCTTTGTGCAGCCCCATTCTCCGAAGGATATCCTCAGACAGGTCCGGTCCAAAGTGGTCTGCGAAAGAAACAAAGCAAGAGTTAAGTAGAAGAAATAAATCGAAGTTCGAGAAACAGGAACATTGAGAGCGGTGATGGGCCTCACACCGACCCCACTCACCCTGTGCTAGGGCCGGTATGAGGCCGACATGGCAGAGCAGCTCATCCTGAAGAATGATCTGCGTTGGGGGAATCCATCTTTTCGGCACCCCACTCTTGTCCACCTCAAAAAGCCTCATCGCCAGCTTCTCATCCTCCTTAAGAGGGACCTTGCTGGCATCCATCTTAAGCTTTTTCCGGGAGACCCATCTGTCGTGCTCCGCTTTAGTCTCACACCGCAAATTAACTTGGTGCTGGAAGGAGCGGGGCAGCGGATAGTCATCCGGCACCTTAACGTACACCCACCGACCTTGCCAGTCCTTGCAAGAAGAAAGTTTGTCAACAGAGACATAACCCTGCTCCATTTGCACACTGTACCATCCGACGCGGCCAGAGATTGATGGTTTGAGATGATGAAGCCGGCGGAATAAATTCACCGTTGGGGCCTCTCCCTTGAAAAGACAGAGCCAGACAAAGCCGATTACGGTCCTCATAGCCAACGGGTGCAGTTGGGCAACGACAACGTTCATGGCTCTAATAATGGCCATAACGTACCCATTCAGCGGAAACCGGAGCCCGTACTCCAAATGCCGCATGTATACGCCGGTGTAGCCCGGTGGAGGGCAACAGACGGCCTGACCCTCCTCAGGGATAACAATTTTGTATCCCCTACCAAAGAAAAAATGGCCCTCGAAAAGTTTCTCGCCGGAACAACTGGCGAGCTTATGGGTCCAAGCACGGTCAAGACGGACCTTACAGGCATCACCGTGATCCATAACGTACTGCCTCCCCTCATTAGGACGAGAGCTTTCCACATCATCACCGAAATCATCACCGAAATCACCGACATCATCATCATCCTCCCATTCCTCCAGAATTTGAGGATCAACTTCAGGAGAAGGAGACCTAGGGCCCCCCGACGCAGGTTTACTAGGTCCAAAGATCGTTGAGAAGACATGTTCACAACAATTACTAACAAAATAAAAGAAAATTTGTTTGTTTACCTTAAAGAAAAACACTCGCGGATCGGAGACTCAAAGATTAGAAGAAAAGGAAGCCCTTGAAAGTTTAGAGAGATGAAGATTTTGGAGAAAATTTGAGAAAATGAAATTGGTGGCCAAAATCACGGAATAATCGCCTATTTATAGGGAAAAGCCCATGAAGAAGGACCAATCGGGGCATAGCCCATGAAGCGTCGACCAATCGGCGAACGAACACGTGTGTCGGACATGCAACCACGGAATGTCAATCGTTGCAACAATGCTTAAACGTCAATCAATGCAACAAAGGACCAAGCGTCTTCAACACGCCCATTCACATCTCTTCGCCTGTTCATCTTCCTCAACAAATTCCTAGGTATCCGCTCTCCACCGCCACATGATCAACCAAGCTATGAAGCACCGGCCGGGGGCAATCAAAAACAACCGGCACTCTCAACCCTGGTCTCGGCCAGCATCACTTTCTTTTCCACATCGGATGCCCTTTACACATCCATGTGGAGGGGGGATACGGTACGGCCTAACAAGAACCAGGCCGAGGTAGAAGAAGCCGATACAGTAGAAGAAGCCGATACAGTAGAAGAAGCCGATACACTAGAAGAAGCCGATACAGTAGAAGAAGCCGATGCAGTAAAATTTTCAGAAATTACTTGCGCAGAATATACGCTCAACATACATCGGAGCCCATACCACGGCATAGACTACGCTGGGGGCAAACTGATGGGGCATATTCTGCACCGCTGACCAAGTCAACATATTGAGCAAGGTCAAGAGTATCCACAAAGAAAGTCAACGACTCGGACAGGTCTAGCCGATGCAACCCATCGGCTGTCACACTGTCTCGGCCTCGCAACCCGCCGGCCGGGGCACATATCCGCGTACTCATATCCAAGACCCCTCGGCGCCCGCCATAGTCCATCGGCCGAGGGTAGAACGGTCTTTCCACCTGCTAGCCACTTGGCCACTCGGCCACTACGTGACAAAAGGTGAAAGTCTATAAATACTCCTCAACCTTCATTGAGGAAAGGATCCATAATTTGACCTAATAACCACTATTCATCTGGTAATATCTTCCTTATCTCTCTACAATATACTCTTAGCCAAGTAACAACAACTTACCTCTCTAAGTTAACTGACTTGAGCGTCGGAGTGAGTACGCTCGGCCAAAGCCGAGCCCTCAGTTTGTTCATCGTTTCAGGAGACCGCAAGGAGGATTCAAGCAAGGACATCATTCTACGAGCCACGAGTGGTAACAAATATCTGCTCTGGAATTACACCCGGAACAGTTCTGTTAGAGAAGATTACGATATTCTGATATATCGTAATCGGAATAATATCCGGATTATGCAATAAGTTATTATGTTAACATTATTAGAAGATATTATGATTATGTTTAGATATATTAGAGTACTATAAATACGGAGCTATTGTAATAGTTGGAGGCACGAACTATCAATAACAATTATGAATTCCGCTCTTACATCTATTTATCATGGTATCAGAGCCTCACGCTCTTGAGACCTAAACAAACGATATTTTGCCACCTGCCGGTGGGCATATGATATACAACGCCCACCGGCGGAATTTCGCTACCAATTTCAGTTTACTCGTACTTTCATCTTTATTTTAAAAAAAAAACGACGAATCCAAGGATTTAGATCCAAGGAAACCACACTAATCTTTCATGCCACTTGTTGGTGTGATTCGGTGATGCACAAAATCTCATTGAAGACGGGCGATATCCGTCACAAGCTTGTGACGGATACCGTTTCCTCTCACAAAATGCCCATTGAGAGATGAATGGGAAGCACATGGAGGGTGCCCCACCTTGTCCCCTCTCCCTTATTGTGAGAGGCAATTGGTCTCCCTTGTGACGGGTTACCATTTGTGACGGATATTTTGTGAGATAAAATGGTAACAAAATGGGTTAGTGGAGAAAGGGGACCACATGAATAGTGTTGTAGAGAGAGAAAAAGTGGGTACATTGTGAGGTAAAATGGTATCCGTCTTCAGCTTGTGACGGATATGTCATGTCTTCAATGAGAATTTGTGATGTCAATATGATAGTAGCATAGGAGTAATCAATGGTGGTTTTGATTTACTTCTTTGCCATTCAACATTTAAACGGATGATTTTCCGTTAAATCGAAATTTGTCAGATTCGAAAACTTTTGACATTTCTGGCAACGAAATTTTAGTGAGCTCGAAAAACGAAAAAAACAAGATCGACTTTCTTGTTTTAATCGAATTTTATCAGGTTCGAAATTCGACGTTCCTGATCACGAAATTTCAACGAATTCGAAAAGATCAACGTTCTCGTTTCATTTGAATTTCGACAGGTCCGAAAAGCTACGACGTTCCCGTATACCGAAGATCGGAGATTGAAGATTAAAGGTTGAAGAATTGGATTTTTCTTCATTCCTTATTTGGCAAACCCATGGAAATTTTGACAAATTACCATGGGTTTGAGGGGGATGTTAGAGAAGATTACGATATTCTGATATATCGTAATCAGAATTATATCCGGATTATGCAATAAGTTATTATGTTAACATTATTAGAAATATTATGATTATGTTTAGATATATTAGAGTACTATAAATACGGAGCTATTGTAAATTTGTAATGGTTGGAGGCACGAACTGTCAATAACAATTATGAATTCCGCTCTTACGTCTATTTATCAGGTCCAATAGTCTAATACTATTGTGACAAGTCCACGGTAGTAACTAGTTACTCCACAAAAACCGTGTATAGCAAGTAGGTCCAATAGTCTAATGCTATTGTGACAAGTCCACGTTAGTCACCCCAGAAAAATCTGACCCAACTATCATGCATTCATATACGTCTATGGTTTCATACAAGGTTGAAAGAAATCGAAAAGAGATGATCGATAGCATTTTTTTATTAGACGGTCTTAATAAAGAGTGGTTTTTTTTTGAATGAATTGAATTTAAATTAAAAACAAATGAACGTGAATTGAATTGAAGTTCTTACTTAATACTTGAATAAAGATGAAATAAGTTGAGCTGAAATGAAGTCGAAAAGAAGTAGGCCTAAAAAGTCATCAAATAAATACAAAAAAAAAATATGGAGTACAAATGATGTTACTCCGTATAAAAGTGTCACAACTCACAATTCACAAACATAATTGAAAACGGAAGCGAATAATATACCATAACATAATTTTTATATACTTGTTGAAGTGATCTTACGATAAAATATTATGAAGGGTTTTTTGATAACTACTACCTTTGTACTACACGGTTTTGAGAACTACTACCAAAATAATTTTCGTTTAAAAACTACTACCTGTAAGTTTGATTTTTTTTTAAAACACTACCAAATCTCATCTAAACCCAATAAAACACAATTTTAACCATTTATTTTTGAATTTCCATCTTAAGTTGTAAACTTTACCCCTTTAGCACTACTAATACTACTGTTTGCCAATCATTTTGGGGCAAATTTACTTTAAATTAGCTTCATCTAATTCACCTATGTAACGTAATTAAGGTAAAAAAGTTGCTTAAACTTCATCAAATTAACTAGTTTAAGGTATCAACTTAGGATGGAAATTCAAAAATAAATGGCTGAGATTGTGTTTTATTGAGTTTGGATGAGATTTGGTAGTGTTTTTTAAAAAATTCAAACTTATTGGTAGTCGTTTTTAAACAAAAATTATTTTGGTAGTACTCCCTCCATTCAACTCCACTTTACATATTTGCTTTATCACGTTTGCCAACGCGACTTTTACGCGGTAAATATCTTTAGCTACGTATTTCCAAAAATTATAAAAGTTATATATTTTTAATGTCCTCTTAAAGACGAATCAAATAAGATTCCACATGAATATATATTAACTTATATATCGAGAGAAAATTGAAGTTGAATGTCCGCTTGTGAATAGTGTGCAAAATGGAAACCTGCAAAGTGGAGTTGAATGGAGGGAGTAGTTCTTAAAACAGGGTAATACAAAGGTAGTAGTTATCAAAAAACCCTATTATGAAAGCAAGAATGTGTCAAGTGGTAGAGTTAGAGAGTTAGCAAGGACGCTAGTCCTCGCTGGCAGATGAAAAATTCGAACTTATAAAAAAAAAACCAATTCATAATTAAAACCATCTCAAACAGTAATTATCGTGATTTGTGAATAATATGCTTACAAACATGCCCAACATTCCATGATTGTCGACTTGAATACTTTGCTTGTTTCCTTACTGTTGCCATTTTTCTTGGCAATTTAAAACACAGGCAATGGTTCGTAATACAAATAAACACATTTTTGGTTTGTTTAGTGTATTATTGTTGTTGGTAATAAGTATTGTTATGGAGGATAGAGATTGTTATAATCTCGGTTTCGCAATGGCCGTAGATGATTTTAATAGAGGAAGTTTTCCTCATGGTTTTGTCTTTGGAACTGCTTCTTCAGCTTACCAGGTTCGTAATTGTTCATTTTCTATAATTCTGGAAAATAAGACGTATGTATAAGTCTTAGTATCACGTTCTCACATACAACATAGAATATATTAAAATAATTAGCTCTACATAGAGTTATATGAGAAGGTTGTATCACCAGGTAACACCCTAACATTATCGAGTGACGAAGGGTAAGCTCCCTACCACCTTATCTTGTACAAGTAATTTTTGTGGATAGTATTGCATGAATGGTATTGGTCACTATTTAGGCTTTTGCTATCCCATTGGTCTCTAATAATCGAAAAACTTGTACGTTTTACTTAGGGGTGTAAACGAGCCGAGCCGAGCTCGAACTCACCTATGATCGAGCTCGGCTCATATTGTAAAAGTCGAGTCCGAACCCGAGCTTTTGAAATCAAGGCTTGGGATCGGCTCATATGATATTTTTACGAGATCGAGCTTTGTTCGAGTACCATCTTTCCGAGCATTATTTTAAATCGAACGTAATTTTTCAATTAAATATTTCATTTTAAGCTAGAATTTTTTCCGTTTATTAGTTTGAAATAAGATTTTTTATGTTATTTTCTTTTCCAAACTAATATTGTGATTAATTTATCGTAAAACAGATATATTTTAAGTAAACATTACTGATAAAAATTAAGTAATTTAAAAAATAACGAGCTCAAACGAGCTTCCGAGCCGAGCCTTAGTGTGCTCGGGCTCGGCTCGGTTTCGGCTCAGCTTGGCTCGAGCCGAGCTTTGACCGAGCTGATTCCGAGGGCTTGTCGAGCGGGCTCAGTTCATTTCTACCCCTAACTATTTCCGTTTTTTTCATATATGATGTTTTTGGTTTTTGAGATTAGCTTTTAACTTGAATTTTTACAAAAATATGACATATTTGTAATTTCATTTTACTATTGATGCGCAGTATGAAGGAGCTGTAAAGGAGGACGGCAGAGGCCCCTGTGTATGGGACAAATTTACCCACTCATTTGGTAAACTTACAAATCTTTCCATCAAAACCAAATTTTAATTTATACTCCGTAGTATATTCACTACATCTACTATAAACCCGTAACAAGACTCGAGTTGGCAGTGCCATTAAGGAGAAAAAGACCACCTCATAAACTCGAATTAGATGCAGTCATACAAATAAATGTATGTTATTTAGCTCAGTTGGTAAAGTCATAAGAGGTGGTACTCATGACTTGGTTTTGGATTTCAGTAATGCTGATGTAGCAGTGGATCATTACCACAGATATATTGTGAGTCTTTCAATTTGTCCGAAAAACAATTGTTAGTCGAAATTCATTTCAAATCCTTTTAGCGCTTAATTCGATCATTTTCTTGACTGATCGAACACAGGAAGATATAGGCCTTATGAAGGACATGGGCATGGATTCTTATAGGTTTTCAATATCTTGGACTCGAATCTTCCCAAGTACTTGATTTTCTTCGACTTTTAATAATCTCGCCTGTGCACTAATTAATCCGAACCCCTAAGCATAGAAATCATGATATTATTATGTTTCATTTGTCAGATGGAACTGGTCAGATTAATCAAGCTGGTGTTGATTTCTACAATAATCTGATAAACGCGCTGCTTGCTAAAGGTATTCACTTGTTACTTGTTTACGCGAGGGACCTCAGTATCTATGTAAAGTCAAACAAGACAGTTACTTCAAAACGTAACTTATGCCAATAAGATTATGTTTCTTATATGGTTCACACGACAAATCACGCAGGAATAGAACCGTATGTAACAATTTTCCATTGGGATACCCCTCAAGCCTTGGAAGACCGATATAATGGCTGGCTTAGTCCCCAAATCATGTAAATTTTCCGTCTTCTATTTTTCAAACTTTTGCAATACAATTTAGTATCCTGGCCAGGTTTCGTAATTTTTGGTGTTTGATTCAGAAATGACTTCGGAGTCTATGCTGAGACATTATTTGAGAAATTCGGAGATAGGGTGAAACATTGGATAACATTGAATGAACCACATAATTTCGCGATAAATGGTTATGATGTGGGCATAGCAGCGCCCGGAAGGTGTTCTATTCTACTGCATTTGTTCTGCAGAGCAGGAAATTCCGCCACTGAACCTTACATTGTTGCTCATAACTTAATTCTTTCTCATGCTACTGCTGCACAAATTTACAGACAAAAATACAAGGTAATTTATTATGACTGTAGTGTAAACACAAACCGATTAAAATGAATAACTAATGGGGGTAATTGAATGGCAGGCGAAACAAGGGGGATCAATCGGAGCAGCATTTGATGTAATATGGTACGAGCCAGATACCAACACGACAAAGAACGTAGAGGCAACACAACGAGCTATGGATTTTCAACTCGGCTGGTAAATACAAATACTTGAGAAAATAATGCAACTACGAGTACTGTCATTGCAGAGTACTTAACAATGCTGTACTGTGTAATCAGGTTTCTGGATCCAATAATGTTCGGAGATTATCCAAGTTCAATGAAAGAGCGAGTTGGAAATCGTTTGCCAAAGTTTTCTCAAGCTGATTCAAATCTTGTTAAAGGATCATTAGACTTTGTCGGTATAAATCATTACACAACATATTATGCAAAGGATAGCAAGATCAATTTGATAGGGATGGTGCTTAAGGATGCTCAGTCGGACTCTGGCTCGTCCACTTCTCGTATGTACTGAATCTTTCTGAACAAAGAGATTATATGAATTTACGTCGTAGACTAACATTTTTCTGACCTTTTTTTTTTTGGAATTTTAGCAATCGGGCATGATTTAAAACCAATAGGAGACAAGGTAATTATGATGAACCTTATACAAGACGGTCTCGTGTGAAATCAATAATTTAGCTGATCATTTAATTTGTTGGGATTTTCAATATGCAGGCTAACTCTATATGGTTATACATTGTTCCCGGGGGAATGAGACGGTTGATGAACTACATCAAGACCAGATACGGAAATCCTACTGTTGTTATTACTGAAAACGGTACCATGAGTATAACTTTGAGCTATGCCAATTTTTTTGAAGTATTAAGGCCCTGTTCTTTTGGAATTTGGAATTAAATTGTATGAATTGAACTAAACTTAATAAACCTGAACTGAACTTATAAGAACTAAATTAAGTCCACAGCAGTCCAAAAGAACAGTTCGGTGTCTCATTCAGAACAACTGTTCCATACGATGATTCTATGTACTAATGTAGGAATGGATGATCCAAATATCCCTCTTATGTCAAGAAGTTTGATTCTGAAAGACAACAAAAGAATTCAATATCATCACGACTATCTTCAAAACTTAGCAGCCGCTATCAAGTAAGTTTTCGTGTCTCTGATAAAATTCCGTTGTAATTACATGAACATTTTAGTTAGAAACACGATCTTCTACTACGCAATACCGGTTATTTGTCCCTTTCAAGCATCTTTTATAAATTTAACTCCGTCACTTCGATAGTCAAATCTACTACTAAAACCCGTCAATCCTAAAATGTTGCAGTGAGGACGGATGTAATGTGAAAGGATACTTTGCATGGTCACTATTGGATAACTGGGAATGGGCAGCAGGGTATTCTTCAAGGTTCGGTCTGCATTATGTCGACCGCAATGATAATTTGAAACGATATCCAAAAAATTCTGCTCTTTGGTTCAAGTCCTTCCTTACTTCATCTACCTATTGATCTCTTGTAAATTACAATTGCATTGTAACCAATTATTCATATACGAACTCATCCGCCTTATACTCTCCTCCTTACGGAATTGAAGTATGTAAGTTATTAGTCCCCTCTAATACCGTTTTATATTAAATATCATATAATATGTGAGGTATAAGATGTGAAAATCGATTAGATTATAATTTGAATTCTCCGAATTGGGAATTCGAAATGATTCTCATTTCATCCTCATAGAACAAAACAATTCTACATCACTCAATCAAACACATTACATAGCAATTACTCCCTCCGTTCTAATCATTTGCTTACCTTTGATTAAAATACTCCAAACAATGAATATAAAAGATAAACAAATGACTGAAACAAAAAGAATAGTTATTAATTAAATTAGTTAAATTGTCATTTAATTTGTTTGCCTTCATAATTATCACCAAATTTCCAGCTAGGAGGAACAACATTATCAGATATGTGATAGAATTTGACAACGAGAGGGTATATGACGGACCCGGACTTCGCCGCATTCAATTTTTTTGCGAACAAAGTGGATATCCATTTTAATGTGTTTCGTTCTTTGATGTTGGACTGGGTTACCTGTGAGATATATGGCGATCACATTGTCTCAATAGACGAGAGTCGCCTTTGTCATTGGGACGTGAAGCTCAACAAGCAAGTTGCGAAGCCAACACGACTCGGCTACAACATTAGCAACTCCACTATACTCCGCTTCGGCACTGGACCGAGAGAGGGAAGTGAAAATGGGGTGAAAATGGAGCGCCCCACTTGCCTCCCACTTGCATTTGTGTGAGAGGAAAGTGACCCGTTGATACAAAATAATGGTTTTCCATAAATCATTAGGACTAGTTTATTTCCTAATTAGAGATTATTATTAGTTTATTTTATTTCCTAGTTAACAGAATAAGGCAAGACGGTTTTAGGTAAGTTTCAGATTGTGTTTTAGGTTAGCTAGGTTGGTTTCTAACTCCTATATAATGAGGTCTAATGTATTGTTTATGACATAGATTGAGTTATTGAATAAAAACAGTGAGTTTTTCGTTTACAGGTTCGACGAGTTCGTTCCAAAATTGTTATTGTTTGACGCGTTTTCAAGCATTAACCCGAGTTATAATCAATAGGTCTTGATTATAGTTCACCACTAGTTTTCTTGCCCGTGCGTTGCACGGATGTTAAAATAATGTGTGATAAATTTTATAATAAAATGGAATATAGACATATAGTACATCGTTCATGTCTAAGATTTTATGTATGCCGCCTGACCAACAAATAATTACCGTTAACATAATATTGACATAAGAATAAAAGAGTGTTTGATTAATAAAATACTTTTTTTTTAGGAAAATAAAACCAATATGAAGTTTATATATATGATACTTGGACTGATAGTTTTTAGAATTTGTTCATTAATACCTGTTTGTTTTTCAATTGGTCAAGGAAAACAATAATATCTACTCTGCATAATCAACTCAATGATTCAACAAATCTCCTTCTTTCGAATAACAGCCATAATTTAATCATTGTTGGATCAAAATGTAATTATGTAAATCATTTAGAGGTAGTTAGAATGTCATATCTCCCGGTCAAACTATAGAAATACGTTTGAATGTGAACCAAATTCCAACACAATACTACATGGCTTGGGCTGCTTATGACTCACCCCCCCCCCCCCCTTTCTATAACAATAGTCTTGACCCCCATCTTCTCATTTGAAACAAAATATTTCACGCAGATCTCTATTTTTATTATCTATTCACACACATGATCTAAAACAATCTCATCACTTGAAAGATCGATCCTTTTCTCCGAAACTTATCTCAAATTTATCAAACCAAGTGAAAAACTAAACCTCTACTTATAGAAAAATCCACAGTCCAATGGAAATTAACCCTTACTCTCGACAATGTTGTTAGAATTAAGATTTTACTTTAATTTGGATTGATGAGGTCAAGATTAAGTTTATCAGTATGATGTTTTGAGGTTGTTTCTTATTATTCATGTTACCTATATGTTTTAATGCAAACGATATTTTGCTAATAAATAACCTTATTTATTATCATTGTCCTCGCTAAACTCATCACCCTCCACAAATGCACCCTCCCTCCTTCCCACTAATTTACCCGCAAAATAAAACATTAGCAACTGTGATTAGTTCTTACTACTTGAAACAACCTCCAATCCACTACTACCATCACTACCTTTCTGCCACGTTTTACATCTAAGAAGTCATAAATCACATTCAGCTCCATGAAACACCAATCTTTACTCTAGATGATATGGATCCTCGTCTCCCTTATCGAAGACAATTTATTTCTCCATCAACAAAGAAAAGTTTAAGAAGCAATCTTCTCTCTTATCTCTCTCCCTTTCCCTTCCTAGTCTTTTTCTCGTCTTCTCCCCTACCTCCATTCCAGATACTCAAACAAAGTATTTTGGTACTATGTTTGTAAACTGAATAAGTTTGAATATTATATATATACACACGTACTTTGCTATTTATTTCATTTTGCATAAATAAATCTTACTACCTCCATCTCATTTTTATTGTCCTTTTTTCTTCAAATGTTATTATCTCATAATTATTATCCCCTTTCTAGATCTAGTAAAGAAAACCTTTAGTCAACCAACTCGTCGCAATCAACCTCATTCCCACTCGAAACAACCTTTAGCCCACTACTTAATCCTTTCGGTTCACACATAAAACGGTCTAATATGCAAAGCTTTCATCTCTCTCTTGAAAAGTCCATCTAACTAACAGAAAACTAACCGCTACTTTCTAAACTTCATCATTTTTACATCCCGTAAAGATCAAGTTGAACATGACAAAAAAAAATGCAGAAACTTAGTTTTTCTTTGATAACGACATATTGAACATTTTTTTTAGCATTTTGAGAGTTTTTACACTATTTAAATAACAAATGTGATATTTCGAGTGTTGATCATCGACATATTGAAATAGTAGATTGTGGTGTAATTTTCTGTTTTACATTATGACCTTTCATTAGTATATATTACAAAGAAAATAAAAATTGAGGTTTTTTTTATCTCTGAGGAAATTAAAGATCAGACTTTATCTTTATCATATTTATAATTAATATTTTTCACTTAAAATATATAAATTTAAGCAAGTTCAAATAAGTTAGCTAAAAGTTATAAATCACGAATTGTACGAAGCAGTATAATCATTTTTTTTATTAATATGAAATAAATGTCATAAACTTCATGAAAATATTAATGCAGTAGAGAACTATAGAAGAGTTGGCAAGTACGTGACCCCTTTTTAGGTTTAAATTTTTTTCATTTATTTTTAAATTTTTGCCTAAAGGTGGTTAAATCATCGTATTATGCATGACGAATATGTCTCACCCTTCCCCAATTCGTATCTCTCCCTAAATTATAGTGATGATGAGCCCAATTTACACAAAAAAAAAAAAATTATAGCATCAACGATAATTAGTTTGCTCCATATAATCGAATAGTACCGTTTTTTATGCATGTAAATTTTTCAGAAGAAAAGCTTGAAAGAGACGGTCTTCACTATGTTAGGGAAAGACTACTCTTACCCTTTTATGTGTTTATCATGACTTTTTTTTTTAATGTTGATCGTTGCTTGAATTGAATCTTAACCTTATACATATTTCTATAATAAGTGTATCTAATTTATCTTCAAGCCTCATTCAAATCTATTTTATTACTCATGGTACCATTTTTACTTTAAATTGTAAAACAATCGCACAATAAAGTTTTTCAAAACATTTACTCATTTGTCATAATATGATATTTCGATTTGCATATTAGCGGCAACTTTCTTTATCTTTTAATACTCCTTGAAAAATAGATATCAAACTTTGTACTTATCAATAATTTGTGAATATCTTATTTAAATTTGGATTAATATACTTTTATATAATGACAAATGAATGTAAATAATATAATAATAAATTATCAATAGAAGTTGAAGTGTATTGTGAGGGAAATAACTTTAAAATTAGTAGGAGAAATACATATGACATTTGAAAAATAAACTTCGTATTATGTATAATTAAATATGACATTAACAATAACAAAAGACGTAGGGGCATATTTCAGCGTTCATTTTACTCTTTACATGAGTAAATTCCATGTAGTACGTATTATGAATGCACATTTGTCACAACCCAGTTCAGCCTATGGCCTTTTAGCCTCATAATACCTCATTTTTTTAATCGGAAGTTGTCATAAAATTGGATATTATAAATATATCAAAGTTTTTTTTTCCTTCGAATTTAATAAAAAGTGAACAGATACTAATGAATAATTTTTTAGTATTAATAAATTGTAGATAATTAATTTATTTCGTGTTTCTAATAATAAAATTTTAAAATAATTAATTAATTGTCATTCCTAATAGGAAAATCATATTCCTAATTATAATAGAAAAATTTTAAATAATTATTATCTCCTAATTCTAATAGTATGATTAGGAAAAAAAAGCCTTAATAAATTGTTAATTTATTTCCTATTTCTAATAGGAAAATTATAAAATAATTAATTAATTCTCATTTCTAATAGAAAATTATATTCCTAATTATAATAGAAAAATTGTAAATAATTAATTATCTCCTAATTCTAATGTTAATAGTATAATTAGAAAAAAAAGTCTCCTTTAGTTATATATATTGAATATTGATTGATTGATTGATTGTTCGATCTATAGGTCTAGATCGCGCAAATATCCCATTGTTTCGATTTCTAGACAGATTTCGAAGCAAATATCCCTTTTTCGTTATTGATCGTTATTCTATTAAACCGCTTCCGCACAACTTTCGTATCATAACCACTTATGAAATAAACTAGTCCTAATGATTTATGGAAAACCATTATTTTGTATCACCCGTCAGTCACTTGTGAGGGATAGTGTCCGTCATAAGTGAGACTAGCTGGTACTTTAAACGAAGCTTTCCATAATTCATAATTGTGACACTAACAATTCATCAATAATACGAGTACCTATTTAAAGGCCTCTAAAGCTCTCAACATACAAATAATAGATAAGTTATCACTTTCACAAAACACTAAATAATAGATAAATTTTACCAAAACAGTATATAATTTGAATGTAGAAAGAAGTCAGCAGTAAAACATGGTATCCATGACTTTCTCGTGGATCTTGGGCAGCATTGCTATCTGTGGTGCACTTGACAATCCGCTTTCCGACTTTGGCGTCTCTTTCATGTAGTAGCGAGCTCTGTGTGCTGCCAGGTCGGCATAGGACACCGGAGGGACTGCAAGTTGGTGCACATATTGTTAGCGAAGAAAAGGCCTAATTTTCAGAGAAGTTTCTAGGAACTACATTGATTTTACAAGGAAAATTAAAGGAACTCACCAAGTGAGACTGATGTAGTGCCGCCGCGGGCATGACTGAAGATTACAAGAAGAAGAAAACTTAGATTAATAGCAAAACAGAGAGCATTAGCACTTTCCAATGTCAATTTGTAAATTGGATAAAGGTGTAAACATGTAAGAAAGCAAACACTTACGTGTAGCAGAGACTGTTGGCGAGGTTCTGAAGTTCATCAGCTGTAAAGTGGTTCTCATCTTGCAGCACATGGTAGTGCATCGGCCTACTCGTTCCCTACATAGTACAATTACACAAGATGAAAGGCAGATGGGTAGGTTAAATTTTGGAGCTGAGAACACAAAGGAGACAAGGACTAACATACCTTCTCACCAGGATGACTGCACAGGTAGAAGTCAAACTGACACGGATGACAGATTTTCGTGTCAACTACTGTACCTGAGGCATACAATTACACTTTGCTGAGATTTTTTATTTTTTTATTTTTTATAAAATTAGAGTGAAATTAAGATGTTAAGGACACAGACCTGGCATGACGTTCAAGCTCTCGCCTGGTAGATTGTGGTGAACAGGGAAAAGACGAGTTTTGTGCCTTTTCAGCACCACCACGAATGTGACCTTAGGCTGATAGCCAAGCTCCAAAGTAGCACAAGCCTATGGTATGACAATGGCAAATTATTTACCTCCATAGCTTGACAATTGCTCTAAAAAACTGTCGAAAGATAGATTCATTACAAGACCAAGTAAAGAGTACCAGTTTTATAGCCTTCATTTCATGAAGCAGAACATTTGCAAACTGGGTTTCACACACTCCATCTCTGCACATTAATAAGAGATTAAACAAAATTATTGGTAAGATAGTTGGGAGTTGGGAGACAAATTGTACCTGTAGAATATGATCCGTTTAGGCTTCTGTTGATTATTTAACCTGTAGTAAGATTTCAAAAGTTCCCTGTAGGAAACACAAATTAGAACCCAACAAAGGAAAATTTACGATCTTGAAAAGCCAAATATGAAGCGGTAATGAGATTCAGTTACCTGATCATCCCAAAAGGTTTTATTTTATTATCTTCGACATATTGTGTGTAAAGTCCCGTTATGATCTCTTCCCCGGGACCCTGAGTTGAGACAACCCCCTTGTAATACGTAACCTCTGGCCAGTCCATGGAAGCAACAACCTGCAACAAACAATCGAAGCTCATGAACCAGAACACTCCCTCAATTTTAACGTGAATTGTCTCTGTTTGATTTTCATGGTCAGCGACTATTAATGTTGACAATGATATAAAAATACTAATCATACTGCTGCAATTGAAGGAGTAGAACCCTCTCTGGATGAGGGATGTGTTACGTCAGCACCAAAAATTATTGTTGGTTCTCCTTTGTCCGTCAAGATTGGAATACGCTTTGAGATAGCATCAAGCAAAACAGAGTTGCGTCCTCCAGCCTACACATGTTATTGGATTGCTTTACTTGCCATTGAACATAGAAAAGGATAGATAATCAAGTAAGTGCATGATTTTACCTTCAAATTGATTTTCAAACCCACATTTTCAAGGTATAATTTCTTTTTGCTTCTCTCTAGCGTCATGATTTTGACAGGCTTAAAGCACTGGGAGACGATGCCAAGCTCAGTTTCACAAATAGTTTTTATTTTTCCTAGATTTTCAAAATAATCCAAGAATTTAGCAGAGACGACAAACAAGGCAGGAGACAATAATCCCACAAGGATTAAATGCATAACTAATGGCAATTGGCAAAGAGAGGCACATACCATAAGTTTCAGGATCATGATCCGGAAGTATAACAAGGAGCAACTCCAAGTTATTCTCAGCGTTCCTGTTTATCTCACTTAGGACTTCATCAAGTTGCTTACCCGTATATGTGTTAGGAATAACGGGTTCCAGATTGAATTTCTAGCAACGTCAAATTAAAACATCAATCAGCAAATATGGACTCGCAGAGCAGTAGACCAACATAAATTCAACTAAAAAAACAGGAAAACGTACCATTCCCATGCCCACACACACAGAAATTAAATCCTTACAAAATTGATCCATGACTTGTTGTTTCAGACTACCAGACAGGTTTAAGCATGTCCATTTATCAACAGTAGCACCCTTGTACAATATCTACATATGCCAAAAGAGCATGAGAATAACTCTCAACAAAGTGACTCAAAACTAGAGATCCAGATCCGCGGATCCGGGCCCTGATGGGTATGATATGGATCCTAATTTTTCGGACGCCGTGAATATGGGTTGGATATGGATCCACTTATTTGAAAATGGATCTGGATATGGATCCAACGTTGATGTGGCGGATATGGATCTGGATCCTATCGGACCCTATCCAGATCCGGTCCATTGTCATCCCTACTCAAAACAGATGACAAACTCCCTATATTACGGCTGCCTCCATCTCAAAATACCCAATTAGGATTCTCTCCATTTCCTCTCACAATCCATTTAATAATATTTTCCCCTCTACACCCTATTAAACCTTTATTTCCTTAGATAAATCTTGAACCGTTCGATATTAACAGCATGCAATCCGATCCGTTGATAGAAAATGGCATCTCCATTTTTTTTAAGAAATGGGAGGATCTTAACTCCAAAATATCCATGGCACTGTTTAATAAACAAAAGTAGGATGAAGATGAAGAGTGTACCTTATCATTCATAGTCCACTTTCCTCCAACTGGTGCAACTTGACTCTCCTTTCCAGTTTCATTGTACTTTATCTTTACAAAAGAAGCATTCCATCAATAAAGTAATTGATGAAAACATATATGGCTGGGTGAAGAGTAAAAAATAAGGAGTATTCACGTAACATACCATCGGTGAAGGAAGGACTCGAGCATCAACAGATGTACACATTTCAGAAATTTGCTTCTCATATTTCCCCTTAACAATTTGCTTTTCCTTCAACATAGCTTTCACCATCTTCAGGAACAAAACAAACACCTAAACAAAACAATTTACTTTAAAAACACAATTTTAGCTTTATGATACGTTTAAAAAATACAGATAGAAAATTCATGAGAGCATTTTAATAGCGAATTGTTTTACAAATCAACATCAACATACTAATAAGGAGAGATGGTCCCATCTGAGTTGGCCGGATGCTTTGATGGAATCCGACCCAAAAGTGGCAAACTGCTACTTGTATTTCCCAAGGACAACGACTCAGCAAAGACTGATTTTCTAATTCTAACAACACTGTTTATCCAAAACAAAACAAAAAAAAATTGTTATAAATTAATACTGTTAGAATATTACAGTAAAATCAATAGAATAAAATCTTAGTCTGGAATTTTAAGCAGCTTTGTTGTATTAATCTCTTGTTGCAACTCAGATAAAATTGCAGGCGAAGATTGAACCTAATTAATTCAAAACAAAAAATTAAGTCACAAATAGAGGCGGATCCAGCCCAAAATTAAGTCACAAAATTAAGAGCCCATTTTCTCTCCATTTTCTCAAAAGAAATGGAGAGGCAAATACTTATTAATGGCCCGGATGACATATTGATAACATCTAATGGTTTTAAATTCATAAAAATAAAAGAAAATAAGGGTAAAAGAGAAAATAATTATTTAAGGAGATTGTGAGAAGAAATGGAGAAAAAAAAAATGGAGATGATCCATTTTCCAAAATTAAGTAACAAACATAGGCGGATCCAGCCCAAAATTAAATCACAAATAGAGGCGGGTCCGGCCCAAAATTAAGTCAACAAAGTGCATGAATCTACTATCTACTGCTCCCTCCATTCAACTCCACTTTGCAACTTTTTATTTTGCGCACTATTCACAAGCGGACATTCAACTTCAATTTTCTCTCGATACATAAGTGAAAATATATTCATGTAGGATCTTATTTGATTCGTCTTTAAGAGTACATTAAAAATATCTAACTTTTATAATTTTTGCAAATACACAGCTAATGATATTTATCGTGTAAAAGCTGCGTTGGCAAACGTGATAAAAGAAACTTGTAAAGTGGAGTTGAATGGAGGGAGTACAACTGAGTCAGTGTTAAAATATAGTTTCCTTCTCCCCCATTGTCGCTGATGTAGGATTTTTTCAAGAAGGTGGTTGTCATGGTTGTTGTAAATAGAGAAAACCTTAAGGGTGTGTTTGAATTGACTGATTTGGAGAGAAAAGAAAGGGAGTGAGAGTAAGGGATTTAAAATCCCTTATTTGGATAGTAAATGAGGGTGGAGGGAAATGGAGGGGGAGAGATTTGGAGGGATCCAATTCCCTCCTCCAAAATTAATCAAAATCTCTTTCACAATAGGCAAGATTTGGAGGAAAATTGTATCCAAACAACCACACTTCATTCCCCCTCCCCTTCCCTTCTCTCCCTTTCCCTTCCCTCCTTCCCCCTCCCGTCCCTTTCCCTCCACATTTACTATCCAAACACACCCTAAGAGTGTTTTGGATAGTAAAAGTGGAGGGAAAGGGAGGTGAGGGGGAAGGAGGGAAGAGAAAGGGAGGTAAGGGAAGGGGAGGGTAAATGAGATATGGGTGTTTGGATACAATTTTCTTCCAAATCTTGCCTATTGTGGAGAGATTTTGATTAGGCTTGCAGGAGGGAAAATGCATTCCTCCAAATCTCTCCCCCTCCATTTCCCTTCACCCTTATTCGCTATCCAAAGAAGAGATTTTCAATCCCTTACTCTCCCTTTCTTTTCCCTCCAAATATCTCAATCCAAACACACCCTAAAGGAGTTCCCGCAAAGATTATACTAAAATCGCTTACTCCTGAGATGTCATATAACTATACCAAATTTTGAATTGGTCTGTCCAAACTCACATTACTTAAAATATTCCGTCCAAGCTCACATTACTTAAAATATTCCTGAGTTGGGATTTGGGAGCAAATTTTTGCCTAAGTTGAAGTTAAGGTAGTAATTTTAGCAATTTGTTTTAAAAGAGAGTAATTTTAGCAAAACGTATTTTAAAAGCACAAAATCTCATTGAAGACGGCAAGTATCCGTCACTTTGGAGTGACGGATACCATTTCCTCTCACAAATGACCCAAATAAAGGAGAGAGGGAAGCACATGGGGGTGCCCCCACCTTGTCCCCCTATCCGTTTTGTGAGTGACATTAGCCGTCACTTGCTCCGACCCGTCTTCAGCAAGACTTGTTGTTTTAAAAGTGAGTAAAATCTAATTTACTCAAAAATTTATTTGGGCCATTGAATTTCGGAAAAAAGAATTTTTTTGATCAGGAAATTAATGCAGTGATTAATGGACAATGAAAAGAGGAATGTTAAAGAGTTGTTTGTCTTTTAATCTTTTTGCCGCTTAATGCATACCAATATCACAAATTCTCATTGAAGACATGACATATCCGTCACAAGCTGAAGACGGATACCATTTTACCTCATAATGTACCCACTTTTTCTCTCTCTGCAACACTATTCATGTGGTCCCCTTTCTCCACTAACCCATTTTGTTAACATTTTATCTCACAAAATATCCGTCACAAATGGTAACCCGTCACAAGGGAGACCAATTGTACCAATATACAATGCTCTATAATGTTCTATAATGGGTTTTTTTGTTGTTTAGATGTCATATAGCTATGTCACATAAGCTTTTTAAATTACCTCTTAACTAACCTTTTTATATTATTGTATAGATTTTACCAAAACAGTACGTAATTTGAATGTAGAAAACTTGAGATGAAATTTACCATACTACCCTTGCAGTAAAAAAAAAAGTCACTATTTACATCAAGTTCATCTACCTTTAATTACCTCACAGGCTTACAGTAAATAAAAAAGTACTAACAACATCTTAAAACCATTAACTTTGCTTGCTAATCTATTGAGTACCATGTAAAGATTACATGCGTGGAAAGCACACCGGTAACACAAATTCTCATTGAAGATGGGTATATCTGTCACAAGCCGAAGACGGGTCAAGCAGGGGCGGAATTAGCCCATTTTTACTAGGGCTATAGCCCTAGATGATTTTCAGTTAAATAAAAATTAGGAAGTATAAGAAAGCATTCTAACAAGCTTGCACAAATGGAAGACCTGTTTGCTTTAAGGTAGGTAGGAGATTTTTGAATGCGGGGGTTCGACTCCCACGTCCAACAAATATTTTTAAATTTTTATTTTTACATATTGTGGGTCTACTAGACTACTAGTCCTTTTTGTTGCCTAGAATACGTATTCTTTCCTTCCTACACCATTCGTTTTGTCTATTTTTACACCTAATGTCATATAATAAGTCAATTAATTACAAAATTGATATCATAAATATTCTTTGTTTATTCGAAAAATTCACGTGTTGCCCTTAAGGTTTGCTACTTTGCACAAGATGCCTATTTTTTCAAAATGAAAAACTGTAAGTGACCATAACTCGTATTTCCGAAATCAGAAAACGACGATTCTTTTTTTTTTTTTTTTTCAAACTGCCGTCTTTTCGAGATTCTGCAATTTGAAAAGAGTATTTGCCGCTTGTCAACTTAATGAGATACGAAATTGTGTTGCGTCATTTCATGAAACGAGAACTACAAACATAAAAATATGATGCATAAAAGAAAAAAAAATGATATAAAATTCTAAGTTTGAAATGGCTAAACCTTATTGAATAGAGTTTAATTATGTTGTAACCATTATTATTTAATGATAATGGCAAACAGTGGTAGATAAGCCTGTATTTCGGACATCTAATTTTTTTTTTTTACCAATTTTTTTAAGTTATAAATTTTAGCCCTAGTAGCTAGCAATTTCTGGTTCCGCCCCTGGGTCAAGTAACACCCAAATGAGTAGATAAGACAAAAACAAAATGCATTTGTCTTATCTACTCATTTGGGTGTTACTTGACCCGTCTTCAACATGTGACGGATATGCCAGTCTTCAATGAGACTTATTGTTTTTTTTTTTCTGTAAGGAAGTCGTGTACATGTATCACGTCCATATGTAGATCAAATTATTCCTAATCTCGCTCAAACTAAGATAATAAGCTATAATAAGGAAATTAATTCCCATATAAAAAAAAAAGAATATTAACAATTTAGGAAATTAGACTGTGGATTTGTTCACAATTTGGAAATTCCAAGATTAGGGATTTTACATGACCATTAGATGAAGCAAGCTAACTAATGTATATCGAGCAACACAAATTATTTCTAATCTTGCCAATTTCTTTATTTATTAGACTATTAGAGGAAGCAATAATTGGCTGTTAGTATTCGCAAATTCTGGTCAATAAGTTCATACACAAAATCTCATTGAAGACAATTAAAAGTTGCGAGAGATGAATAGTCTAGGGTTCCTAGGGTTTGTCTAATTTCTCTTAGGTTCCTCCTCTTCACTCGGGGCTCTTCTCACAATCTTCGATTGTGAGTAGGGTTTTCTGTTTTGTTTTCTCTTGCGTTCTTGTTTCTTTTGTGCAGGTCCAGATGAGGAGTACAGTTCGTGGGTCAAACCGGAAAGACAAGGGTATATGGCTGCATGATGTAGGGGCGGCGGAGGGTGATGATGCGGCTGTCGAATGGGAGGAAAGCACCGATGAGGCTAGGGGTAAATGGTTACTTGTTGGAAAATTATGGGCATCGAGATCAATCAATGTCAAAGCTGCTACCGAGACAATGATTCGCTTATGGAATCCGTCTAAACCAGTCCTGGGAAACGTGGTCGATGCCAAGGAGAAAACTTTCGTCTTTCGATTTGATAGTGAACGAGATAAGGCGAGAGTGATGGACGGCCAACCGTGGCACTTTGAAAAATTTGTATGGTGTTTTAACGAACCAAATCAAGCGGGCAAGGTAACTGATGTCCCTCTTTGTCATTTTCCTATTTGGTCTCGAGTTTACGACCTACCTATCGCGGGTAGGGCTAGCTTATCAATAATTCGGAGAATTGGAGAGAATCTGGGTACCTTTTTGGAGGCCGATCTAGGGCAAAATTATGAATTGGATAGAGCTGTTCGCATTCGAATCATTCATGATGTTCAACAACCTTTAAAAGCTTCAGTCCCCATTAAAATGAAGGATGGTCGAATTGTTAACTTTGATGTTAAGTATGAGCGATTACCCATTTTTTGTTACGGCTGCGGAGTAATTGGACATGGGGAGAAAGACTGCGAACATGGCCCGTACGATGATGAGGATCTTGTGTTCGGAGAGTAGTTGCGTGCGTCCCCATGGAAAGTGACGAAAACGGCTAGTGAGGGGGCGGGGAAGGCTAAAAGGAATTTGAACCCGACTTTTGATATGGAAAGAAAACAGGAAGCGGTGAAGGATATTTCTTTAATGATTGAACGCCTTCAAGCTATTGCTATCGATTTCAAGACTAAGAAAAGCGGCTCAAAAAATCAAAATTCGGGGACGAAGCAAGCTGGTGAGGGAGATATGAGAGAGCAGGGGTTGGAGGACCGTGGCAGTAATAGTGAGGAGGGGAATTGCAGACAGATTGTGGAGGGGATGGTGGATAAGTTCACTGAACAACAGGGGATGGGGGATATGTCGGGTGCTCAACTGGAAGACAGGGGGCCAGTAGGAGGGGAGGACGAAGTGCAGGGGGTGGAGAAAGAATCTGGGATGAGCTCAAATCTGAGAGGACACTCGGGGGTGGGGACAAAGAAACGAAGGGAGTGGAAGAAACTTGCAAGGGTCCAGGGAAGGGACGATAATTGTGAGATGATGGGGGCAACGAGTGGAAGTAAGCGTGAGAGAGCAGAGGAAGAGGGGGTTGGTTCGGTGAAGAAGATCAAAGCTATGGCAGACGGGGGCGTCTTGATACCTGAGGCGGTGGTTGAGGGCACTCAACCCCGCCGGGCCCAATGAATCTCCTAAGTCTCAACTGTCGGGGATTGGGCAACCCCGACACGGCTTCTGCCTTGCGCACCTTTGTGCGTAAGGAAGCCCCGGCCATGTTGTTTCTTTGCGAGACGAAGCTATGTGGTCGTGATATGAGGAGGGTGAGGGAACGATTGGATGGCTACTATGGTATGGAAGTGGATAGTGTGGGGCGTTCGGGGGGTCTCGCTTTTCTTTGGAGGAAGGAAATTGATTGTCAGTTTGGTTCAAGTCGGTTCATCATATGGACTTCCATGTAAAGGAGGGAGGGAAGGAATGGAGGGTTACTGGATTCTATGGTTGGCCTTCTGTCTCGGACCGCCACCTTTCATGGTCGTTGCTTCGTTTACTTCATAGTCAGTCCGAGTTACCGTGGATTTGCATTGGGGATTTTAATGAGATTTTATATTCTACTGAAATGAAAGGAGGGAGTCGGGCTCAATGGCAAATGAACAACTTTCAAACAGCTATTGATGATTGTGGTTTAAGACCGGTGACTTGGGAAGGGTATGCGTATACTTTCGACAATGGACAAGCTGGAGACGCGAACCGACAATGTTTACTGGACCGTGCTTTGTGTTCGGAGTCTTGGACTGATTTGTTTCCATATGCTAAAGTTTATCACTTGGTTAGAGAATGGTCTGACCATGCTCCTATTCGGTTGGCTTTTGATAGACGTGAGATAGGGAGCAAAACGAGATCCCGGTTCAGGTTTGAACAAGTGTGGGTGGGGGAAGAGGGGTGCGAAGAGGCAATTCGAAGGGGTGTGGAACGGGGCAATGGGGATTTGGTTGACACCATATCAGCTTGTGCAAAGGAGCTCTGCGCTTGGAAAAAAATCAGCATTGGTAAGATAAACCGTTCAATTGAAAGTAAAAGGCGACAGTTGATACGATTAAATGAAGGGCCGAGGACTGAGGAGAATGTGAAGAAGCGCAAAAAGGTGTTGGCTGAGATCGCAGGCCTACTCAAACAGGAGGAGCAATATTGGAGACAACGGTCGCGGGCTCTTTGGTTGAAGGACGGAGATCGAAACACAAAATTTTTCCATACAAGAGCAGGGGAGCGACGTTCGAAGAATTTCATCGGGATGCTAATTGACGATGAGGGCAGGGAGTGCACGGGAAATGAGGAGGTCGCAAGAGTGGCAAATAATTATTTTCAGGATTTGTTCACATCAGCTGATCCGTCGGGTATGGATGAGGTTCTTACGGGTCTTGAGGGACGCGTGACGGATAGAATGAATATGTTCTTACGGGCGGAATATGGTGAGGCCGAGGTGTCTGAAGCTCTTAATCAAATGCACCCGTTGAAGGCGCCGGGTCCTGATGGGATGAATGGTCTATTTTATCAGACATATTGGCATGAAATTGGTCCTAATGTGGTGAGTACTGCATTATCTATTTTACGGGGACATGAGTCGCCAGCTAGGTTAAATAAAACCAACATCGTCCTAATTCCGAAGAAAAAAGCACCTGACAAAATTCGGGATTTTCGCCCCATCAGCTTGTGTAATGTTGCTTATAAACTCGTCTCGAAGGTGTTGGCCAATCGCCTAAAGCTCTTTCTCAGTGATATCATTTCAGAAAATCAAAGCGCTTTTACTCCGGGCCGTCTTATTTCTGACAACATCTTGATTGCTTTTGAGATGTTTCACTTTATGAAGAATAATAGACATACGGAGGGATATATGGCTTTAAAATTAGATATGGCGAAGGCGTATGATAGGGTCGAATGGGAATTCTTGCGACGAGTTTTGGTGACTATGGGGTTCGATTTCCATTGGGTCCAACGGGTTATGAGTTGCGTTTCTACGGTGACATTCTCGGTTCTGATAAATGGTTCTCCCAGTGATGAGTTTAAGCCGAGCCGTGGTCTGAGACAAGGAGACCCGTTATCCCCATATCTTTTTCTCCTTTGTGCTGAAGCGTTATCAAATATGCTACGGAGGGCGGTCGAGAATAACTCCCTGCATGGTATACGTATCTCGAACTCGGCACCTGCTATTTCCCATCTCCTTTTTGCGGATGATAGCATTTTCTTTGTCCGAGCCAATATTGAGGAGGCGGATATTATCAATTCTATACTTCGAAATTATGAGAGAGCTTCAGGACAATTAGTGAGTTTGGAGAAGACGACGGTGGCGTTTAGCAAGGGAGTGGGGATGGCCCAACGTGCTGTGGTGGCGGCTAGGCTGGGGGTTAGTGAGGTGGAGGAACATGCTAGGTACCTTGGTCTCCCTACGGTGATAGGTCGATCGAAGAAAATTATTACGGATATTATCCGTGATAAATTGCGTAAAAGATTACAAGGATGGCGCGGGAAAATGTTGTCGAGGGCTGGTAAGGAGGTTCTTATAAAGGCCGTGGCCAATTCACTCCCTACCTACGTGATGAGTGTGTTTAAGATCCCGCTAAATTTTTGTGATGAACTTCGGTCTTTGGTGGCCCGTTTTTGGTGGGGACATGACGAGAACAAGAGAGGAATTCACTGGGTGGCATGGCGTAAAATGGCGAGACCAAAAGGCAGTGGCGGAATTGGATTCAGGGATTTCCACCTCTTTAATCTTGCGCTTCTAGCTAAACAAGGCTGGCGTTTAGTCACCAACACGGACAGCCTATGGGCGAGACTAATGAAAGCTAAATACTTCCCAACTGGAGAGTTTATGACCGCTAATTTGGGATACAACCCTAGCTACACGTGGCGTAGTATTTTGGAGGCGAGGGAAGCGTTGAGCAAAGGTTTGAGAAGGAGAATTGGTGACGGGATGGAGACGATGGTGTGGGGGCATGCCTGGGTTCCTAATACGCAGTCGGGGAGGATAATTTCACCGTGTTTACCGGGTAACGAGAATATGAAGGTGGCGGAGTTGATTGCACCGAATAGTGGGGGCTGGGATTTAGCGAAATTGGATCTCCTTTTACCGTTTGAACGGGAACGGGTTCTCAATATTCGTATTAGCAATGTGAGTAGGAGAGACATATGGTATTGGAGTCTTGAAAAAGATGGGATTTACACGGTTCGAAGTGCCTACAAGATGCTTGCTGGGGACCCGGGGGATATGGCGGGTGGATCAAGTTGGGAACGTGAACGTTGGCTTTGGAACAGATTATGGAGTACTCCGGTTTGGCCCAGAATCAAACTCTTCGCCTGGCAGCTGTGTAATGAAGCATTAGCGACAAGGGCGAACATTGCAGCTCGACTTGGAGGTGAGTTCCTTTCCTGTCCTTTATGTCTTTCAAATATTGAGTCAAGTGTCCATTTATTTAGAGATTGTGGAGTAGCTCATTGGGTGTGGGATGGTTTGGGCGTTGAGGGAGTGATAGGCTAGGGAGAGGGATATTAAATCCTGGGTGGAGGAATGTTGGAGGAACATGGACGAAGATGATTGTGTGAAGTTCTTGACCGGCTGTTGGGCAATGTGGGAGTTCCGTAACAAAGTCGTGTTTGATAATGTGGTTGTGGAACCGGAGCTGATTGTAAGACGCACCAAAGACGTGATTGCTGAGGGTGTGGGAGACTGGGGAGAAGGGACTATAGGGACGCGTGCTGTACAGCGAAGAAGAGGGAGGAATATTGGAGAGGAGCAAGGCTGGAAACCTGCGAAAGAAGGCCATGTGAAGCTTAATGTGGACGCGGGGGTGAAAGAGGGGGAAGGGGTTGGGACGGGTGCGGTATGTCGGGATTCGAGTGGCTTGGTGCTATGGGGTTTGTCTGTTTATCGCTTGCAGGAATGGGAGGTTCACTATGCGGAAGCCATGGCTATCCTGGATGGGCTCGAAGAAGCTGTCAACCGTGGGATTACTAAAATCGAGGTCGAAAGCGATTGCCTGCCCGTGGTGAATGCTATAAGAGAAAGAAGAACTGGTCGAAGTGCCTTTGCGTTAGTTATTGATGATATTATAGAACTTAGTTTACGTTTTGATTCTTTTTATTGTTCACATGTTAGTCGATCAAACAATTGTGTTGCGCATGAGTTAGCTCATTTAGTTCCACGTACTATAGGTAAGGTTATATGGGACGCGGGACTGCCGCCGTCTGCGAACGCTGCTGTAATTTTCGATCGTAATGCTATTGAGTAATGCCTTTTAGGCATTTTCCCTCAAAAAAAAAAAAAAAAAAAATCTCATTGAAGACATGACATATCCGTCACAAGCTGAAGACGGATACCATTTTACCTCACAATGTACCCACTTTTTCTCTCTCTGCAACACTATTCATGTGGTCCCCTTTCTCCACTAACCCATTTTGTTACCATTTTATCTCACAAAATATCCGTCACAAATGGTAACCCATCACAAGGAGACCAATTGTTCATATACGAGTATATATTGTACACGATTGGTTAGAATTATACTCTGAATGTATTCCCCCTAAATTAGTAAATTGTATATTCCATTGGAAGAATTAATATTGTATTGCATGATATAATTCCGAAAATTCTAAGAAAAACTTGGAAGAACCAGGATTTCTCAAAAAAAAAAAAAAAAATCTCCGGAGTAGAACGGTCTAGATTTAACATTAATCTTGTGTTGCCATTAGAGTCCGTTACCAAGCCTAATATTTGAGAGTTCAAGACCAAAGTGAACTAGATTCACACATAAGCATGCATGATTATTATAGATCATCTTATACAAAAAATTACTCCATTATTATTAAGGGATAGACACACTTATCTTCATCCTTTCGCCCCCAAAAGTCCCAGTCATTAAGTGGCACAAGACTCTCCATGTACGCGGAGACTATTTCACAAAATTATGTAACGTCTCTTTTTTTTTTCCGCACCTCAAACCTTGAGATTTCTTCCGTATTAGAGTCACATAAGATTAAATAATCTCGGTAATCTCGTTTATAATCAAATAACACCAAATTATTATCCACGGAATAATGACCAACTCAACTCCTAATCCAAAGATCAAATTGAAGTTTTACGGTTAATTCCTTATTCCAAATGCAACCAGGGCAATTGAACCCTTGTATACCATAAGATACTCGGAATACCATTGATCGTCCATTTCTTCTTTGATACACTTATCGGGTAGTCCGATTTCTTGGCACTCTTCCGTGAATTTTCGAAAGATTTTTCCATAACAATTTGTTTTTTTAAAAATAAAGTGGTACTCCCTTCATTCAACTCCACTTTACATGTTTCTCTTTTGCACACTATTTACAAGCAGACATTCAACTTCAATTTTTTTTTGATACATAAGTTAAAATATATTCTTGTGGGATCTTATTTGATTCGTTTTTAAGAGTACTTTAAAAATATCTAACTTTTATAATTTTTGCAAATACGTAGGCAACGTAGCTAAAGATATTTTGTTGGAGAATATTACGGTATTATACCGTAATCGTAATAATATAATTACGATATGAATAATATTTCCTAAAGGATTCTAGGTCTAGGTTTAAGACACTATATAAAGTGTCTTTTATTGTATGTTAGACAACGGAACGATAATCATCAATAATACAACCATTCCCTTTATGCTTTCTTCCCTCTCTATTTCTAATATGGTATCAGAGCCTCACGCTCTTGAGGCCTAAAATCAAAAAATTCCGCGGCCTACCGGTGGGCTAATGAATTACGAAGCTCACCGGCGGGATTTTCAATGAATCACTCTGATTTCTCTTTTGCGTTGAATTCAAAAAAAAAAAAAAAAAAAAAAAATCAATTGTTTTTACAACTTTAATTCAATCGATGAACATGATCCATCGAATCACGGGACGTGGTTTCATGCCATGTCCATAGTTTCCAGCTTCTTCGACTAGCATTATGGTAGTCTGTTTGTTCAAGAGTTTGCTACACGGATGAGACTTTTTTTTAGGTGCACATTCCCTAATAACGTGGGCTTATGCCTTGTTCATGGGTTTGTGTGCAAGATCTTAATTATTTTGGACGGATGATATTCCCGTTCGCCGAATTTATCAGGTTCGAAAAATTGTAACGTTCCTGATCACGAAATTTCAGCGAGTTCGAAAAAAAATCGATGTTCTCGTTTCGTTTGAATTTTGACGGGTTCGAAAAACGACAACGTTCCCGTCCAATGATTTTTTTGACAGGTTCGAAAAG
Source organism: Silene latifolia (assembly GCF_048544455.1). Classification (NCBI taxonomy): domain Eukaryota; kingdom Viridiplantae; phylum Streptophyta; class Magnoliopsida; order Caryophyllales; family Caryophyllaceae; genus Silene; species Silene latifolia. The sequence continues at coordinate 4,367,664 of NC_133534.1, read as the reverse complement.
TTGCGATGTTCCTGTCTAAGATTTGAAGATCGAAGATTGAAGAAGTTCAAATGTTTTTCTCTCATGTTATCGATATTGTGCAAACCCATGGAAATTTTGCCAAATTACCATGGGTTTGAGGGGGGATGTTGGAGAATATTACGGTATTATACCGTAATCGTAATAATATAATTACGATATGAATAATATTTCCTAAAGGATTCTAGGTCTAAGTTTAAGACACTATATAAAGTGTCTTTTATTGTATGTTAGACAACGGAACGATAATCATCAATAATACAACCATTCCCTTTATGCTTTCTTCCCTCTCTATTTCTAATATAATTAGCGCATAAAAGTCGTGTTGACAAATGTGATAAAGCAAACATGTAAAGTGGAGTTGAATGGAGGAAGTATTAATCATTAAAGAAAACATACCTAAAAAGTTTCCAACAATCCCATGTTAACAACACAAAATCTCATTTGTGACGGCACGTATCCGTCACTTTGGAGTGACGGATACCATTTTCCCTCACAAATGACCCAAATAGAGGAGAGAGAGAAGCACATGGGGGTGCCCCCACCTTGCCCCCTATCCGTTTTGTGAGTGACATTATCCGTCACTTGCTCCGACCCATTTCAGCAAGACTAATTGTGTTAACAAACACATGGAATTAGTGGGGTCCGGGGGATTATTACAAAGTCAAAGGGAGTCATTATTTCAGGTTGAATGGTTTGAGTTATATAATGTTAACTATATTTACAATATGTCTTGAATATGTCTTGGTATAGACGGGTGGGGCGAACAAACGGGTAAAGACCTCTAATAAAATGGATAGGGGGACAAGGTGGAGCACCCCCATGTGCTTCCCACTTTATGGCAAATGGGTGAGGAAAATGATATCCGTCTATACGTATAGACGGATAGTGTCCGTCTATAATTAAAATTTGTGCTATATTTATTGTAGATGAGTAAAGTGAGTCATTATTTAAAATGTTCAAAATAAACGAGGGTGGGTGCAACCAATACAGGTTGGATCCATCTTGCTATGTTGTGAGTCCTTCAGTTTGTCTGAAAACCAATGTTCCATAGAAGTTTATAATCGAATCCTTTTAACAGTTCAACCTTATTCGATCATTTTCTTCACTCAACACAGGAAGATCACAAATTCTCATTTGTTTGTTGCAAATTGACGAGATGAATTAATAATAAATGACACTAGTAATAAACCCGAAACACCTGATTATTCCCATAAATTATTAACCCAACCATTATTCATCTCCGATTAATGGTAAACAACAAATATACCTACCAATCATGAGATTAAATTCACCTAAATAAAGAGAAAAATATATAGAAATCAAATCATATAAATAAAATGCAATAAACAAAGAGATTAAAGAGAGAAAAGAGAGCCCTCCGTCGTAGATGTCAGTGTTAGAAGATAAATTCAGAAGCAATTGCCGGTGCCAACAGTAGGCGACATCGATAAGATAACTCATCATTGTAGCCTACTGTCAACACCTGAAATTGCTTTGAATTTGAAAATTTTGAGTAATTATATTAGGAAGAAAAAATAATTTTGAGTAATTATATTAGGAAGAAAAAACCGAAGTTTGAGTAGGAAGGAAAGATGAGGGAAATAAAAAAAATATTGGTTGATGAGATTTGTAAGAGTGTGAGAATATGATATTTATAAGGGAAATAGTATTGTGTGATTGGTTGATGGAGAGGGAGATGGATTGATGAGGTGGAGAGAGGAAAGTGAGGTTGTGTTTGTTTTGTGAGAGTATTTGGAGATTGTGTTTCTTGCGTGAGGGGAATGGTGATGTAATTGATGTGTAGTACACTAGTACTCCCTTCGTCCGTCCTACTTATTTATTATTTACTAGATTTCATGCCCGTGCGATGCACGGTTCTGAACTAATGTCATTCCACACAATTCTAGGGTAAAGATTCTAAAATTGAACAAAAATATTGTTATTGAAAATTGTAAATCCACTAAATCAAAATCAGGGAGAGATGGTTTTTTTAATAAGTTATTGAGAGACCAAGTTTTCGTACCTTTGTATTTGTATTTCGTGGCCCATTTGTTGTTGATCGTGACATAGTAATTTCGTACCTATTTACATAATAAAAGTGCCCATTTAATTTTTAATCATGATTTGTACCTATTTTATTGGCTGTAGTACCACTTTTCCTTAAAATTGTAAAATAATCTATCAATAAATTTGTTGAAAGACCATCTCTCAGGAGACCTACTCATAAGAATTAAATAAAATAAGCCATATGGCATAACGTGAGATCTAACTCAAAAAGTGTAAGATGAGTTATTAACAAAGTATGTAACAATATTTTGAGTCCTGGGATGCAGGAGTGTTAAACCTCATGAGGAAGTGTTTCACCGTCCTATTGGTCTTATCCGACTTTAATTCGAACTAAACTGAACGGTCTACATCAAAAGAAAAAAAGCAATATGTTAATTTGGAACCAAGTAAAATAATATTCATTGAACTTTCTAAATCATCATAAATGGAAAAGGGAGATCAAACTTATCACATGTATATCATTTAAGATGTGCATATTCGTGTTAACCTTAAGACGGGTCAAGTATTACACGTAAGACAAAAACAGAATAAATTGAGATTAACAAAAGTTTTTCTATGTATGCAAGTTGGGTGTTATTTAACCAATTTTATTCTTACCGTCTTAAAGAAGATCTACTGCATATATAGAGATGTATGGCGCTTGTTTTTGTTAGCAAGTAAATTGCAAGGTGTTGGAACTATGCCCCAGAGCAATCGTTAATGAAACGTTTTTGAACAAATTTCATACAGTGTAATTATTAATGGAGATTAATAATTAGATGGCTTTTTCTTATTATCTTATTAAGGTATTAATTCGATGATAAATCCTTGATTAAACTGGTATACTTGACATCATAATGGAGATTATGATAATGAGAGTCGAGTATTATAAAGTTTAGTCTAAAAGTATTCTTGGTCGTTGGATTATCAGAACGGGATTATGAAAATCCGGATAGACCAATATATTGATAACGGTACTCATAGGATGAGTATTAATGGATCTCATTCATTAAGTTATAATATAGATAATGCATATGGAGATATGATTATTGAACGTGATCAACAGTGAGATTTCCCAAATGGTTATTATTACCTATGCACTGTCAATGTGGAAATTCTCTTAAGGAATAGTTGTATACTTTATCCTTTGACCTGAGATCATCATTGTAGTTAATAGACTACTTATTGTACTTAGATACCGGACACCTAGTGTGTAAAAATGTTAGTTGAATGGTCATTGGGTATAATTAAGTACTTATGTAATTAGTGGTGAGTCAAGATGGAATCCGTCAACTCGGGGTAATGAGTTTGAACTCTATGTTGTCATAAATCTTATTGGTCATATAAAGACCTTGGTCAGGGCATACGAATGTTTTAAGAAAGGAGTTTCTTAAAGTCATTCTTGACCGATAATGATTGACATGTAACATAGTGGTCATCTAGTGGGGTTTGATACCAAACCATACCCTAGGATGATCCGGAGTTGGAACGAGCGGAGGGAAATAAATACAAAGATCCTTTACCAGGTTCGAGTACATGATGAAGTACGGTGAATATTGGTATTATTCACGCTATCCGGTCCGGGGAGTGTTGTTAGACGCCAACCTCGATTAATAGTTAATGAGATTAATTATTACCTTTTAGTGATGAACCTATGTGGTCACACACTTACGGTGGATATTTAACGTTTACGATTATTTAATTTATTATGAGATAATTAATTAAATAATCTCGACGACATATTTTTTATATTGTCCGCTAACACGGAAATATAGTTAATATCGGATAAATGTGTGTATGAGAGACCGAGACGTGATTGGCTATGAGGGCCACGTACGCGCATGTCACTTGGCAAATTGGAATTGTTAGCATTGCCATGCTTTTGTACGTGTCATATCACATATGGATAGTCATCCCTTAAGTGTTAAGGAAATGACTCACTTCACCAATCATGTATGTTTGTGCACGTGATGTACCTTGATGGCCAAGAAAACTTTTACTATAAATAGCCATGCATTCCTTGCCTTTTATACGTACACACAAACACACAAAATATCATATTTCTAACCTTGTCTCTCGTATAAAGTGAGAAAGTGATTCTCTATATTATTCCGAGGTCGTCTCAAGGGTTGAGAACGTTAGTTTATCTACCGGTGTGGATACACTAGAGACTCCGTATTTTCGGGATTAGACCAATTTATTGTCTACACATATAGTATGTGTCCCTTTACCCAGTTTTACAAGTTTTTAATGCAATAGGTCTCAGGAGGACCGTGTTTCTGTCTTCCGCTGCTACATGTGATGTGCCGCGGTCCCTTCAATTGGTATCAGAGCCAATTTTGCATTTACATTTTGTAAATTTGGGTCTCGCGAGAATGGTTCTCGCAATTCGTTGAAAAACGAATCTATACCTGCATGCGTAAATAGCTTTGGTATATTATGTGGATATAAAAGGCATTTCCACTTTAGTGCTAATCATTGTTTCAAGCATTACATTTTGATCATTTATTGATAATATAATGTCATTATAATGTTGAGTAACATATGAGTGTGTAAGTTTTTTTTAAAAAGCTTATGATTTCTATTTAGCATGCAAAGTATATGGTGATAGGAGCCGACTCTTGTATGAGATATAAGGGCCAGTCTTATCAGTTGGGTTATATTAGATATAGCCAAGTGTGTTATTCAAATTGTTTGAATGACATTAAAACTTGACCGATTAAATATTATTGAGTTTTAATTGATAAAATATGAGATATTTTGTCAAAGGTTGCCACTCAGGTAGATAATAAAATTATTTTATTTTCGTTTACAAGAAGCGACCTGACAACCAGGGGGCTTGTAGTTCGGAGATATAATAATATTGTCTATTGTATATGATACGGAGGTGAAGAAAAGTTAACTAATCTTGTACTTTTAGTCTGGACAACCCAGAGGGTATGACATTTATTAATTTTCTGTCACTAGAGTGGATAAACTCGACTACACTAATAGGAACGACCTGACAACCAGGGGACTATGTAGTGTAGAGCCTGGAATGATTTTATAAGATAAAATCAGATAAATTTTAATTATGATGAGAAACGACCTGACAACCAGGGGGCTCATGCATGTTTTAAAATTCTTATATATCATTATGAGGAATTCCATATCATGATGATGTATGATTATGTTCTTATTGGATTGTTTTCTTTCCGATTTATATTTCTCAAAGAAGGCTAGTGGGAGTACAGTCATTTTCTTAGGGCTATATGTGGCTGACATATTGCTATAAGAAATGATGTGCTAGCCATGAAAGAGATAGAGATTTGGCTATCTGAACAGTTCTCCATAAAGGATATGGGAGAAGCGGCTTATATTCTTGGAATATATAAGAATCTATGGAGATAGATTCAGGAAGCTGCTAGGGCTCTCCCAAACTTTGTACACTGAGATGTCATGTTGTACAAGCCTGATGTGGCTTACCCGCTAGGAGTAGCGAGTAGGCATCAGACAGTCGGGGTGAGGAACATTGGAAAGTGGTGAAAACCATCCTTGAGTACTTGAGAAGGACTAAGGACCAATTCCTCATTTTTGGAGATTGTAAGCTAAAAGTGTTTAGCTGTACTAATGCAAGTTTCGCATTGGATAAGGATGATAGCAAGTCTACCTCTAGTTATGCTTTCACCTTAAATGGTGAGCAGTGAGTTGGAAGAGTTCCATAAAAACTAAAGTAGCTGACTCAGTAACCGAAGTAAAGTACTTAGCCGTATGTGATGCTGTTAAGGAAGTCGTTTGGATAAGAAAGTTCTTAACTGAACTTGGTGTTGTTCCTTCAGTGGAGGAAGGTATTCCTCTATTGTGTGTCAATAAGGAGTTATTGTACAGGCTAAAAAGCAAAGGGAACCACCAACGATCTAAACATATTCTTCGGAAATTTCACCTAATGAGAGAAATGTTCGAACATGGAGATGTTCAAATTCATCAGGTGTAAGGGAAAGAAACGATGCAGATCCTTTCACTAAGGCGCTTTTATCAAAGGAGTTTGACGAGCGCAAGTGGGATCAGGTTCATGACCGATTGCCTCTAGGTCAAGTGGGGGATTGTTGGAACTATGCCCAGAGCAATCGTTAATGAAACGTTTTTGAACAAATTTCATACAGTGTAATTATTAATGGAGATTAATAATTAGATGGCTTTTTCTTATTATCTTATTAAGGTATTAATTCGATGATAAATCCTTGATTAAACTGGTATACTTGACATCATAATGGAGATTATGATAATGAGAGTCGAGTATTATAAAGTTTAGTCTAAAAGTATTCTTGGTCGTTGGATTATCAGAACGGGATTATGAAAATCCGGATAGACCAATATATTGATAACGGTACTCATAGGATGAGTATTAATGGATCTCATTCATTAAGTTATAATATAGATAATGCATATGGAGATATGATTATTGAACGTGATCAACAGTGAGATTTCCCAAATGGTTATTATTACCTATGCACTGTCAATGTGGAAATTCTCTTAAGGAATAGTTGTATACTTTATCCTTTGACCTGAGATCATCATTGTAGTTAATAGACTACTTATTGTACTTAGATACCGGACACCTAGTGTGTAAAAATGTTAGTTGAATGGTCATTGGGTATAATTAAGTACTTATGTAATTAGTGGTGAGTCAAGATGGAATCCGTCAACTCAGGGTAATGAGTTTGAACTCTATGTTGTCATTAATCTTATTGGTCATATAAAGACCTTGGCCAGGGCATACGAATGTTTTAAGAAAGGAGTTTCTTAAAGTCATTCTTGACCGATAATGATTGACATGTAACATAGTGGTCGTCTAGTGGGGTTTGACAGTCAAACCATACCCTAGGATGATCCGGAGTTGGAACGACGGAGGGAAATAAATACAGTATCCTTTACCAGGTTCGAGTACAGTGAAGTACAGTGAATATTGGTATTATTCACGCTATCCGGCCGTCGGGGAGTGTTGTTAGACGCCAACCTCGATTAATAGTTAATGAGATTAATTATTACCGGTTTAGTGATGAACCTATGTGGTCACACACTTACGGTGGATATTTAACGTTTACGATTATTTAATTTATTATGAGATAATTAATTAAATAATCTCGACGACATATTTTTTATATTGTCCGCTAACACGGAAATATAGTTAATATCGGATAAATGTGTGTATGAGAGACCGAGACGTGATTGGCTATGAGGGCCACGTACGCGCATGTCACTTGGCAAATTGGAATTGTTAGCATTGCCATGCTTTTGTACGTGTCATATCACATATGGATAGTCATCCCTTAAGTGTTAAGGAAATGACTCACTTCACCAATCATGTATGTTTGTGCACGTGATGTACCTTGATGGCCAAGAAAACTTTTACTATAAATAGCCATGCATTCCTTGCCTTTTATACGTACACACAAACACACAAAATATCATATTTCTAACCTTGTCTCTCGTATAAAGTGAGAAAGTGATTCTCTATATTATTCCGAGGTCGTCTCAAGGGTTGAGAACGTTAGTTTATCTACCGGTGTGGATACACTAGAGACTCCGTATTTTCGGGGTTAGACCAATTTATTGTCTACACATATAGTATGTGTCCCTTTACCCAGTTTTACAAGTTTTTAATGCAATAGGTCTCAGAAGGACCGCGTTTCTGTCTTCCGCTGTTAGACGTAATATTTGGAGATCTGTTAGCCATATTTTGTGTAACAAATCATATCAATATGATATGATTCTTCCTTAATTCATGCGTTGACTTTGTACTATAAAAGGCTACATATTTCTCTAATAAAACAACACAACTATTCTCTTCCTATCTCTCTGTTAACATGGTATCGAGCCAGCCAAAAATTCTCAAACCCTAATTTTTTTTTTTTTCATCTCTCAAAATCTCGACATGACTGATACCAGCGTCGGACAGAATGTCGAATTCAAAATCGACCCATTATCACCCTATTACCTTGGATCTCATGATATTCCTGGGATCAAAATTTCAAATTTTTCTCTAACTCATTCAAATTATGAGGATTGGAGTAGGTCAATGCGTATGTCTCTTAAATCCCGTCGCAAATTTGGCTTTTGTGACGGGACCATCAAAAAACCAACAGAACCGAATTTACTAGCACAATGGGAGGTTGTGCAGTGCACTATTGTTCAATGGCTCCGTCACACGATCGACTCATCGGTTCTTATAGGCGTCCCGTTCGTAGAAGATGCTCGGACCCTATGGAAGGAATTGGAGGAAAGGTTTGCTGTGGTTGATGGGACGACAGTGCACTCGCTCAAAACCGAACTCGGTAATTGCAAACAACTTAAAGGTATGTCCGTTACTGAGTATTACGGAAAATTAAAGTCTCTTTGGGATGCTCTTGCTGTGTATGAACCCCCTTTTGCATGTGAGTGTGGTAATTGTACCTGTGGTATATCGGCTAAAGCAATTAAGCGTCTAGATAATGAAAGACTCCACCAATTTTTATGGGTCTCGATTATAGTTTATATGGACCGCTTCGAAACCAACAATTCCAACTTGATCCGTTACCCACTCTTAATCGAGGGTATCATGCTGTATTACAAGCCGAGCGGCTGCTTGCTAGTGCTACGACTCCTGATGTTACAGATATTGTAGCATATGCGGTTCCCGGGGCATCTCGCACCCCCGCTGATTGGAAAGCGATACGCGAGAAAGAAAAATGGAACGTCGTAAACTGGTATGCTCGCATTGTTCTCGTCCTGGGCAGCCTATTCATGGTCATGAGGTTAAAAATTGCTTTATTAAAATGAATAAGTTTCCGGATTGGTGGGGCAGTCGACCGCGTAGTCTCGCTGAACTTCATCACAGCAAAAAGACTGAGTCAGGCGCGTCTAATGCTGGGTCACACGACAGTGCTCCTGTTCATGCTAATGCGGTTAACACGGCTCTTGATCTCTCTGCCTCCGATCGACTTTCTGGTACGTATACTTCTTGGATTGTCGATACGGGTGCTTCTAACCATGTCACAGGTGATTTGTCTTTATTTACCGAGAGCATGGTTATTCCTCCGAGACCGGTTGGATTGCCAAATGGGAAAAGGATCATGGCCTCTAAAATGGGCACCGTGCATATTACTGATGCCATCACACTCCGACGGGTTTTATTTGTGCCTCACTTAACTTGTAACCTTATTTCGGTTTCCCAATTAACAGCTGATAATGATTTTATTCTCCAATTTACTAAAGATTGTTGCATGATACAGGACCGTTCCTCGAGGACGATGATTGGAGTTGGTGAGCTGCGGGATGGACTGTTCTTGCTTCCGTCGAAGAATCTGATCTCCTCGGTGCATTCGGTGGACATGGCAGGCGGGTACAATTTGTGGCATCGTCGACTCGGTCATCCAGGGGACAATGTGGTTAAATTTATTCCTTTAGCTAAAGACATTTCCTTTAATAAAAGCATGGTTTGTGACGTGTGTCACCATGCTAAACAAACTCGTTCCATTTTTCATTCAAGTACCAACATTGCTTCTGAAATTTTTTCATTAATACATTGCGATCTTTGGGGACCGTATCGGACCTCTTCTACTTGTGGGGCTAAGTATTTCTTAACGATTGTTGATGACTGTTCTCGGTCTGTTTGGGTATATTTACTCCTTGCTAAAACAGAAGTTACGGGCATATTTTTACATTTCCTATCTATGGTCCGAACTCAGTTTTCTAAACAGGTAAAGACGGTGCGAAGTGATAATGGGACAGAGTTTAATTGTATGGCGGACTATTTTTTGGAGCATGGCATACATTTTCAGACGTCTTGCGTTGGTACGCCCCAACAAAATGGGAGGGTCGAGCGTAAACATCGCCATATTCTTAATATAGCTCGCGCTCTACTTTTTCAAGGTAACCTCCCTAAGAAATTTTGGGGTGAGTCCGTTCTTACTGCGGCCTATTTGATTAATCGTACGCCCTCTGCTCTTCTTGCTCATAAAACACCATATGAAGTCTTATTTGGGGTTGCTCCATCATATGCAAATTTACGAGTATTTGGGTGTCTCTGTTTTTTCCATAACCAAAAAACAAAGGGTGACAAATTTGAAACAAGGAGTCATAAGGGAATTTTCTTAGGCTATCCGCACAACAAGAAAGGGTGGAAAATTTATGATCTTGAGACGGAAACTATTGTTATTTCTCGGGATGTGTTTTTTTATGAAGACAATTTTCCTTATAGCATGATAACAGGTTCCACTGACGACCCGGAACCCCCTCCGTTTGTTTTTCATGAAGACCCACCCGAGCCAACACCCACCCCTGCTGAACCTACGGCTGACCCCGAGTCCCCTGCTACGGCCGCCACCACTGAGCCTGCACACGAGACCCCCGCCACCGCTGCCACCGAGGCCCCGACTGCCGAACCCGCTGCCACTGAAGCATCCACTGCTGGTCCCACGAATGCTCCTTTATTAGGACGTGGGCACCGGGAGAAAATTCCTAATTCTAATTTACGAGACTACCGGATGGTGCGATTCTGACTATGGAGCTTGTCCTCTCACTCGCCGCTCTGTTTCGGGGTGGTTTATCTTGCTCGGGGACTCTCCCGTGTCTTGGAAAACGAAGAAACAGCATACCGTTTCACTTTCTTCGTCCGAGGCCGAGTATAGGTCCATGGCCGCCATTGTATGTGAACTAAAGTGGTTGAAAGCTCTCCTTGTCAGCCTCGATGTTCCCATCTCATCTCCTATGCGATTATACTGTGACAATCAATCTGCCCTTCACTTGGCTCAAAATCCGGTTTTTCATGAGCGCTCCAAACATATTGAGATAGACTGTCACTTTGTGCGTGATGCCATTACGGATGGTCTTGTTGCTCCATCTCACGTCTCGACAACCGAACAGCGTGCTGATATTTTCACAAAGGCCTTAGGCTCTCGTCAGTTCCACTACCTTCTTAGCAAACTGGGCATTCTGGACCTCCATGCTCCAGTTTGAGAGGGGGTGTTAGACGTAATATTTGGAGATCTGTTAGCCATATTTTGTGTAACAAATCATATCAATATGATATGATTCTTCCTTAATTCATGCGTTGACTTTGTACTATAAAAGGCTACATATTTCTCTAATAAAACAACACAACTATTCTCTTCCTATCTCTCTGTTAACATCCGCTGCTACATGTGATGTGCCGCGGTCCCTTCACAAGGTTCCTACAAGATCAACAAATGAGTATACGGAAAAAAAAAAACTTAATACACCTATAGAAATAAATTTGCAAACAAAAGAAGGAGTAATATAGAGAGAAGAATAAGAAATTTTATACAAAGTGTATAGAATTGTTTAACAAACAAAATAGAAACAAAGTTAATAATATAAAGGATGATGGGAGGCACTGGTAGAGATGTGCAGGGAAAAAAATCATCTTGGTCAACATTCACAACGATAAAACATATACTCCTAGTCCTAGACTTCTATGTGTATAAACAATGGTAGATACTTTTCAATTTATAGCTAATAAATTTTACGTTTTATACGGATCATATGCATATTTGTTTCTAAAACCAAGACAAATTCCCAATAAGAATTCTTTTTCTTTCCAATACAAACTTTCAATAAAAAATTAAAAGCTAACGGCAAAGAATAATAATATAGTTAGTCCCTAGTGATTATATTACAACTTTGTAATCAGACGGAAGATTATGATTGGAAATAATCAGAGGTAAAATTTTACAATCCTTCAACGCCGAGTTCCATAGACTTCTACCGCCTTTTATATATGAGGAGTTAACATAATATAATCTGTCACAAGGCCAACAAAATATATCAGTACTTGCTGGATGAGCATATATTTTTTTTGTCGAGCAGATATTGGTACCATGCAGGTTTATTAGGAAGTACGCTATGCGCAACAATGAGGCAGTTGCAACATCTATCGTCTTTGTGGTAGTAACGTTGTCGCATATGCCCAATCAGTAATAGTGATTGACCCTGAATTTTCAACCTTGATTCCTAAGTCTGCCCAAATCTTGCTTGATACCCCGCATCCCTAAACAGGTGTTCTGCATTTTTCAGAGTGTCTGAAAAAAGCCTCTTTTATATATATATATATTGATTTCCATTTTTTTGTATATCAGTGTTATCTATTTTTTATTTTTGGTAAGTTTTATATGTAAAAGGTAGTGTGCAAGTGGTTGAAATAATAATATTATATTACTTTATTAAACATTCACCTGCATTTCCTTTGTCCGTGTGCTAAATACAATAGATAACAAATGATCGAAACGGAAGGAGTATGAAAGAGCTGTAAAGGAGGACGGTAGAGGTCCTTGTGAGTTGTGACCTTGTCTATGGGACCGATTTACCCACTCATTTGGTGAACCAGCTAGTCTTGCTATAGACGTATATATCCGTCTAGTTAAAGACGGGTCAAATATCTTGAAAGTGGTGACATTTTTTGCCCCCACCACCCCATTTGTTGCTTGTTCTATTAGGAATGTGGTATTGTATTTGGCTCGTTTTTAATTATAGACGGATATGTGCCGTTTATAATGAGATTTTGTGCTGGTAAACTACTTACACCACTTTCAAAACTAATTTATTTTTAATTTTATCGCACCGCAATTAGGCCTGCCTTACTTTACGGTTCCGAGTGTTGGGCGGTGAAGCATTGTCACATTCAAAAGATGAGTGTGGCGGAGATGCGTATGTTGAGGTGGATATGCGGACATACAAGGAAAGATCGCTTAAGGAATGAGGTGATTAGGGAAAAGGTAAAAGTGGCGCCAATAGAGGACAAGATGATGGAAAACCGACTAAGATGGTTTGGCCATGTGAGAAGGAGACCTATGGACGCACCGGTTAGGAGACTGGAGACTTGGAGAACAGAAAAGGTCCCTAGAGGTAGAGGAAGACCGAGACAGACATGGTTGAGAGTGATAGAGCACGATATGAGATTTCTGGGGCTTGAGGAGAGTATGGTGACGGAGAGGGCACAATGGAGGGAAAGGATGCATGTGGATTTTTAGTATTTGATGATTTTTTGACATATTTTAGAGTTTTTATTTAATTTAAAAATTTATTTATTTGTTCTTCTCCCCTTTATTACATTTTTTTACCAACCACTTTCTTATATTTTTTTACTTGGTTTACTTTTAAGGCATTCCGGATCACTAATTCTATTTCGGTTTTCAAAATCCTTTTAATATTTTCTCTCGATTTAAATTTTAAGTTTTTTATAAAAGAAACCCCGAATTCGATTTTAAAACCTTTAAGTTTACCTTGACCTTGCATTACATTTTTGCTCTCCCTTTTGTTTTTCATTTTACCTTTTCTATTCGCATTTTGAGTTGTGCGTTCACCCATTGACGGTTCTAAAGGATGATTCATGTCAGCCGACCCCAAATCATTTTGGGATTAAGGCTCTGATGTTGTTGTTGTACTCTTTCGGTCTCAATCATTTGTATCATTAACATATTCAGTGTGTGAGTTATTTTAATCAATCGTAAACAAATGATTGGGACACCGGAAGTAGTACATCTATTATAAACGTGTAACATGAGTCGGCCGCTTCCTTGAAAGAGAAAAAGGCCACCTCATAAATTCGAATTAGATATAGTTGTATCATGTATGACGGCTAGCTCTGCTGGTAAAGTCATGAGATGCGGTACACTCCATATTTATGAATTGGCCTGGTTCAAATCCGGTCAATGTCAAATTTAATTTGCCCTTAAAATAGATGTGACGGAGTTTTTAAAGCAAGACAATACTCCTAATGTCCCGGTGAATATTTTACATCTGCTTTATTTTGTGACGGGGAAATCAAGCAAATGTAAACTATTGATTGAAACGGATGAAGTATTTGTTAATGGTGTTAGTTTCTAAATTTTCTTAACAAAAATGTAAATGATTCGCAGTTACGCTTTCTTGACTGAACACTGGAAGATGTAATCGTTTGCCTAAGTTTTTTCAAGCTGATTCAAATCTTGTTAAAGGATCATTAGACTTTGTCGGTATAAATCATTACACAACATATTATGCAAAGGATAGCAAGATCAATTTGATAGGGATGGTGCTTAAGGATGCTCAGTCGGACTCTGGCTCGTCCACTTCTCGTATGTACTGGATCTTGCTGAACAAATAAATACAGTATGAATTTACTTGGACTAAATTTTATCTAACCTTATATTTCTTCTTACGGAATTTAGCAATCGGGCATAATTTAAAACCCATAGGCGACAAGGTAAATGTCATGAACCTTATACAAGATATGGAATGAGACGGTTGATGAACTTCATATATGGTTATACATTGTTCCCGGGGGAATGAGACGGTTGATGAACTACATCAAGACCAGATACGGAAATCCTACTGTTATTATTACTGAAAATGGTACCATATCCTTTATAACTTTGGGCTAGGAGTCTATGACAAGTTTTTTTAATTATTAAGAAGTTTTTCGACATCTCATCTCAGAACGACTGTTCCATAAGATGATCCATGTTATGGTGTCATCTAGGGATGGATGATCCTAATGTACCATTTATGCCAAGAAGCGCGATTCTCAAAGACAACAAAAGAATTCATTATAATGATGACTATCTTCAAAACTTAGCAGCGGCTATCAAGTAAGTTTGCGTGTATCCAATAAAATTCCGTTATAATTACATAAACATTTCAGTTAGAAACACGATTTTCTACTACTCACAACCGCGCATACTCTCCTCCTTACGGAATTGAAGTATGCAAGTTATTAGTCCCTTGTGATGCCGTTTTACATAAATATCGTATAATATTAATGGAATTTTGACGAATATATAAGCATCAACAGTTTTCGAACCCGTTTTCTCTTCTGTAAGATTACCCTACGCAAGAAGTTATGTCAAGTACTTGTATAAGATAAAAAAGGAGATTATAATTAGAAATGGTTTTCATTTCATCCGCATAGAACAAAATAATTCTACATCACTCAATCAAACACATTATATAACAATTACTCCCTCGGTTCTAATCATTTGCTTATCTTTAATTAAAATACTCCACAAAATGAATATAAAAGATAAACAAATGACTAAAACGAAAAAATAGTTATTAATTAAATTAGTTAAATTGTCATTTAATTTGTTTGCCTTCATAATTATCACCGAATTTCCAGTTAGAAGGAACAACATTATCCGACTGAGCCATCTTCCCATCAGTAGTAGTCACTTGAAACGACATGCCTTGACCTACAAGTCGAGCTTCTGTTACCCAAATTTGACCCCATTTCCGATCCATAGGTAACCAGCTGCTAGTATTCGAACCCTTGACCTTTACGTCTTTTACAACACCAACACCACCCACATTATAAACTAACACACTTATCCACCAAGGATTACCCTTAATTTCAAACTTGATTCCTCCTTTTTTTGCACATTGTACACGGCGATACAACACTGGGACAATTCCGGCCTTGTATTCAGCAATTGTCCGAAACATAGGCTGAGAAAGATCAAAGTGTTTTAAAGGAGGATTACACCAATTTTCATTTGGTTTCGAGTAGTTTGCTGGACAAAGATTGGTTGCTGTGACATGAATAGATAATGGTGCATTATTTTTTTGTACGCACCATGTTGTATTGTAACACATAATTTGATAGCAACCTCCACAAGCCCGACCATCGTTAAAGAGGGCTACGCTTAACGCTGTCGTTTCAAGGCCGTAACCTTGTTGGAAGAGATCGCCATAGCCGCATGCTCCTTCTGTAAATACCAAACAACATATTTGTGTAAGTAACACATGAAATAGTTTTGAAATATACTTATATAAGTAATAAGTAATTATTTATAGAACGTCAGCATTATGAAGTACTCTCGGGATTTGAACCCTAAGTCATCATGATTCATGAGTATCATTTCTCATTATATAAAAAAGAAAAAACATTATCTCAACCTCAAATAAAATTGTCATGTATCTATATTTGTTGTCGTTCTATTTAATCAAGGTTAATTCCGATATATACAATAACAACATCAGAGCCTTAATCCCAAAATGATTTGGGGTCGGCTTAATTCCGATATATATATATATATAAAAAAAAAAAAAAAACTTACGCATGGTGTCATTGCCAGTCATATCTCCATAAAATGTTGCATGGGCCGATTCCCAACCATCTTCACCGGGTTGCTGAGCATTGATAGTACAAAAAAATTGGATTAGGGCTACTAATAATAATGTTAATGCTTCTAATTTAGCACTCTTCCTACACTTACTACTCTCCATGATTATTCTTTAATCTCGAACGTTTTCTTAGTGTTTTATTGTTGTCGAAATTATATACAAAATTAGTGTATTTATATTAACTTGTTAAACGATAATCTACCATTTTTGAAAAGGCATGCAGCCATGCAGGAGTTACGTAATTAATCCTAATTAATGCAAACAGCAAAAAAATCATGGTTTTCTTCTTTACAAGTTTTATTTTTTCCTTATATCCCTCACAAAGTCACAATATTAAGTATTGTAACTCCTTTCGTTCGGTTGAATTCCATACATTTGATTAAAATATATCTCCTTACGTCCTCACATATATTGAATAAACGTATGGAATTCAACCAAGCGTAGATATCTTTCCTTCTTCTGCCCGAGGTTTTACTTAGTACCCATGGTTATTATCTGTCTTTTTTAAGTCTACGATCATTTTAGAGGAAGTGTCCTGTAAGTATTATACAGTAATAAATAGTGAAATACCATCTATTGACTATCTATGACCTTGTTTTCTTAGTTTTTATATGGGTAGTTTTGTTAATTACAAGTGATTTTCATTGACAATGATAATTGGACAATTTAAAATGTGAACAATTTCAAAAATGGGACAAATTTAAATATTAATTAGTCTCACTTTAAACGGATATAACCGTCTATGTCACCACTTACATAATAAGACAAAGTGGTCACATCCCAATTGTTGTTCGTCTTATTATAAAAGTGGTATTATATTAAACACATCTGCAGCTTTAGACGGATAATGTCCATCTAAAGTGAGAATTTGTGTCTAAATATATATAGGGGAGATGATGACAAATAAATTTCTTGGATTTTCTAATGTGTTAACGAAAATTTAACTCTTTTTTAGTCGTTTAACGGTTATTGTTATTAGAATCCCGATTTGAATTACCAGAATCGTACCATAGTTCATATTCTGATATTCATGGTCTCATGCGCTTACTTTTGTTAGTAGTTGACTATTTGCCTATTTGGGCTCATAACACTAGTCCAGCCCATTAAAAGGAATTAAGGCCAAATTTCTCCTAGAATCGAGTTCTTCCATTTTAACCCATGCTTGTTATTATTAAAAGAAAAAACACAAAACAAATTACAAATTATTGTGGAAAACCATTTTATTCATAAGACTAGTTTATTAACCAAAAACCCAAATAGATCATTCAATAAATTTGTAAAAAAAATATTTTATTTTAATAACCTAAACTTTATATTGATAACTTGTTTATTTAAATGTGTTAGTTTTCATACTTGTTAAAAAAAATTAAAATACAAATTAAATTAAATATATATGGGCTTCTCTCCTTTTGAGTCAGTCTTATGCTATAGGACGGTTCTATAAGAGAGTCGCTGAAAAAAAATATGTGACAAAACATTTTTATATTGGCCCCAAAAAAAATTGCAATTTGTTCCCATCAAAATTGATCTTACAACTCAATTTACCCTAACAAGCAGAGGTGATAAACAGCTTGTGAGCAACTTGAGATCGGCTCGGTCAAAGTTTGGGCTTGGGATTGATCGACTTGAGAGCTTAAGGAGTTAACCAGAGCAAACGCTGGCTCAACTCGAAAAGCTCGTGAGCGGCTTGAACTTGTGTGATTCGATAAGGTATTGCTCATATTTTACAAAAATATTTTATCATGTTTATAACTTTGCATCACACATATCAAATGTTCTCTGATTTGCCAAATATTTTTACATATACCCTTCAAGGCTTGAATATCAAAAGTAAAAATTAAAAAATTAACAATTATATATAAGCTCGATTTGGGCTCGCGTTAAAGACTTAAAGCTCACAAGCTTGATAGCGAGATATTTTTGTCAAGCTCATGTAAGCTCGAGATCGGCTCGAACTTGGATTTTATTTCTTGAGCCCAAGCCGACCAAGGCCAAGTTCGGGCTCAACTCGACTCGTTATCATCCCTAGATACAACTAGTAAATTATATCTACGCGAATTAGAAAGTAAGACTGTCTTACCGTCTTACATCTCATCCCCTATATACTAAATGAATAGAAAAAACTCAAAGTTTTCCCGCCTAAAATATTTTCCCTATTTTGATATAATCTTTTATTTTCTTTCCTATTTCAATATAATTCACTATTTAAAATTTGGTTCTAGATGTTTTGATGATAAAAATTTCGTTTTTAAGATAAGTTGTAACTCAGTTCATAGACTATACATCTGAGGAAGTACCTCTTATTGTTTATTTTCTGAGTTTTATTTTAAAGTTTTTGAGTTCTACTTTAGTATAAAGTTTTTGAGGATATTTACTAAAACATTACACTAAAAAAATATAATAACGCTCAAAAACTATATTTATAAATGGTAATATGCTCAGAAAAAATGTGTATATGCTCAAAAACTATAAGGTCAGAGGTACTACCTTAGATGCGTAATCCTTTTTCTCGTTGTAACTAAAAGATACGCTATTAAGAAAGTTATAAAACAATATCATTAAATATGTGTAAGAAGTTTTTTTCATTAAAATACACATTTCATGTTACGAGTATTACTTAAATTGTTTTTTTTCCCTCAAATCAAAATACAATGATGAAAAACGTTAAAAAAAATAAATTGTCAATTTATACTCTATAAATATACTCCCTCTATTTTTCTATATATGACTTTCTCACATTTCGAGATACACACTTCTCTCTTCAATATCTTTCAAATTATATGTTTAAATATAGTGATATGTATACTCATATGAAAGAGTTTTTCATAAGGAATTTAATGGTATAATTTTTATAATTTTTTACCAAATATATTTTTGTAAATATTAAAGTCAAAGGCTCGCCTCGAAAAAACAAAACGTCATATATTAAAAAATGGAGGGAGTAATATATTAAAAGGTAAAATTCTATAAACACCGTGCATGCATTGCACGGGACCTATACTAGTTTGGTATTAATTACACTCATTTATTTTGTATAACCCATGATCAACTTAACAAATATGAATTTGTTTTGAGTACTCTATAAACAAACGTTATTTTATTGTTTGAAACTAAGACAGGAAAATATCGTCATTTTGCAACAAAAATTGATCATTTAATAATAAAATATTGGAGCTAAAATTACAATAAAAATTGTTCACATTTTACTAAAAATTATTCTGGTAATATTTTATCATAAATGGGTAATATTTTCTCCGTGTTATTTTCAAACGAAAAAAGGTGCATTTGGGGGAGTTGCTGTTTATTTTATCAGCTAGTCTTGCTTGTGACGGGATAATCCCGTCACAAGCTTGTCACCTCTCACAAAAAGGGAGAGGGGATAAGGTGGGGCACCCTTTATGTGCTTCCCACTCACCTCTCAATGGGCATTTTATAAGAGAAAACGGTATCCGTCACAAGCTTGTGACGGATATCGCCCGTCTTTAATGAGATTTTATGTTATTTTATTGCTATATGGTAATTGAAAGAAGCAAAAGGTTTAAAGCCTCCAAGTCGTATTGGTTGACTATCAATCAGCCACCTTTACTTAGATTTTACTCCCGGCTTGTTTCTCGTCTTCCCTACACGTTTAAGAGTGTAAAGAATGCATTGCGTACTAAACATAGTGCTTGAATCCTACACAATCTCTAAGCCATTGCACCATGTACATCATTATTTCCCTCAATTCCTAAGTTTTCATACTATATAAAGGATCCGAAAATAATACTCCGTATATACAGTTAATCTCGTTTAAAATTGTTTGTACGAGTTGATTATAAAAAAAAAGTATCTAAGATAAATAAATGCTGATTATGTTCTTTGATGAGATAGATTAAGGTCCGTTAGATAACCGCTGGTATTCATCAATTACTCATGCAACAGTTTAAGATAAAATTGTATAAATTGAAATTGTTAGGTTGTAAAGATCACACAATTTACCATAAAAACGAATTATGTCTAGTTGTCATAAATATTGGATAATCCAATTTCACTCATGTTCCTCTAATTTGAATTTTTTTTCCTCATTTTATGTAGTTTTGGTTCTGGATATCATTCCCAAACAGAATTTTGGATTATTGATTTCTTTCCTTTCCCCTTCGTTCTAATATCTCTTTCATTTTTTAATTTCTATTTCATACGTTACGTTCTACGGTATTAGAGATCATTTTAGATACTAAATAAAAAAAATACTCCCTTTTATGCACCTGAATCATATCATTAATTGAATATATGTTTAGAGTATTTTATTCAATTGTTATGATTTCAATGAATGGGAGAGTATTCATTTTATTCTTCACATAATCAGTCACCAAAAAAAGACATAACGGATATGGGTATGACACACGTCGCCTTTTTCGGGTTGTATCAAGGTGATATTTGTTTTAACTCTGTTTCGAACGTGTTATAATAGTGTAATTTCAAGTAGATGTAGATATATGTGCAGGCTGACTCCTCTCGGCCAGTCTCCTGGGGCTAATTTTTGTCCAACCCGACCCGTCTCACCATTATTGTCGGGTTCAGGCTTCAACTTTGAGGGCCCAACTCGCTTGGCCCGTGAATGTTTTTTTTTTTTAAAAAAAAATAGTCTGGCCTACTCTAGCATGCCCCATTACATACAGGTCGGTCCTGGAGCAAACTTAAGGTAGCACGAGCTGCCTCGACCTGACTTCCTCTCGTGCATGGCTCGGTCCAAGGCTAAGGTTGCTTATGGCCAGCCCGCATCGACTCGACCCGCTATCTAGATCAAGATACAAGTACCTTGAGGTAATGAGCTTGTATGTTATTCGTGTTTGATATTGGTCCCATGTTGTGTCATTCCCTGATTGAGGTGGATTTAGATAGATTCATTTAGGGCTTGCGAATTTCGATCCAAGTCAAGGACATTGTGTTAGCATTATTGTTGACCTGGTTCATAGTCAAGCGGTTTTAAATAGATTTTTCCTGGTCTAGCTAGTTGACTCAAAGATTCAAAGTATAGTACCTGAATGGGCGAAATGAATCTTAATTGATCTAGTCGGTCGAAACTTAATCTAAGTTGATTTTGCTTTTGTGCCACTGTATTCGAAAATGACCTGATCTAATATGATGCAAAGTAACCCACCATGAATCTACTTTTATTCATCTCGCTTATTTTCACCAAAAAGAACAAAAAAGACTTACCAGAAAACCGTACCCAAAATAACCCGATAACAATAAAGCAAAACAAAACTTACACGATTTGACAAAACCCGATCCAATTCTCTTATTCACTAGGTCGAATTAAAACACTTTCTAGTCAAACTTTTAACAAAAATATCTTAACCAGTATTCCAAAATAACTTGACTTAACTTGCGTTTTAGCCTTATTCTAGACCATAAGTCCAGACCCAAACAATCACAATCTAAACTAACTCGATAAAAATTCATAAGAAACCATAAGATTATGGGGTTCCAACTCCATACCTTTCAAAACATGTTTGGTTCATCAGAAAAATAAACGTAAAGGAATGGAGTTAAAATCCATGGGAAGGAGGTGGTGGGTATAGGATTTCAAGGGGTTGGGGTGGATTTAGAATCCATCAGGATTTTAACCTCATTCCAAAATACCCAAACAAACACTGAAATGAGTAGAATCCATTACAAACCTCTCAACCAAACACCAACATATACGGAACCCGTAACCCCAACTCGACTCGATATGATCCTAATGTAACCCCGACTCACCCATTTACCAGATCTATTAGGTTGGTAATTCAATTGGTAGAGACATAAAAAACGTGCAAAACAATCAAAGGGCCCTCCTCCATCGTCCTCCCCTCGAGTCACCTCGTTGTTTGAAAATGAAATAATACTCATACTCACACAGTCACACACACCGTCACTTTAATTTTAATAATTTACAAAAGGAATTGAGCAAAATAGTAAAGAAACAATTACTTAAAATTTAGGGTTATTTCATGAGAATAATCCAAACTATGACACATCTTCTCATATTAATCCATACTAACATTTAACCGAGAAAAATCTGAATTATTGCCTCATTTATCTTCCATTGAACTGAGCCTAATTTTTACCTGTTGCAACAGGTAAGCTTTCAGGTCATAAGGCTGTGGGGCCTTTTTTTTTTTTTTTTTTTTTTTTTCTTTTTTCGCTAAAATCTACCTAATTCTTGTTGTTCTTCCTGATCTTCAACTTTTCCCAAATTAAACAAAAACCCAGAAAATCAGATTTACTAAATTGCCCAAAAGTGGACATGGATATGATGGTTGACTGCGTGTAGCTGCAATTCCTATCCGATCGTGTCGCACATTAATGCTTCTTGTATTATTGACTGAATTGCCCAAAGGGCTAACCATTAGGGTACCAATGATTATGCTTTTTGGACTACTAAGTATTGCAGTGCACTAATATGTCTGCAAATTACGTTTTAGAAACCAATCCCTCTTCGTCTTCTCTCAATCTCTCTTGTGTGCTTATCCCCAAATATAACCCTAATATCATTCATTTTGCGGATTTTTTTTTCATGTTTTCGCCTATATCATCTGTTGATTTTGGATCTTGATGACTTGATAGACGCTGCTTCATCGCCTCGAGATTCAAAGCTTACTGATTTTTAATGTTCATCTGTATTTTTTATAATTTTAGTAGATATTGATGTGAATTGAACGGGATTTTGTTGATTTTGTCTTGATTTTGGTTGATTTTGTCTTATTGCTTTGTGATTGAGGGGTGATTACTCTTGCCCAGATTGTTTAAGCATATTAATTTCTCAAGCTCCTTTGTCGCAATCTATGAGGAGATTTTCTGGGTTTTGTTTTTATTTTTGTCTTGATTAATGAGGTAAAATGGGTTTTGTTGATGTTCAAACTGAGGAGAGGATGAGTGATTTTAGATAGATGAATATGATGATAGGTTATGTGAACCGGCTGTCCAAGTCTCCCTTCCCTAAGTTCGGTGAAAGTTAAATGAGTCAATAGTTCAGATTATTCTCAGTTAAACGTTAGTATAGATTAATACAAGAAGGGGAGGCATAGTTTGGATTATTCCTATGAAATAACCCTAAAATTTACGGACAATACCAACACACATAAAACCATATAAATACACTGCACTTGTCTATTCTCTCCTCATTCGTCGGCATAATAACGACTCTCTCTCTAATTCTCTCTGCTTCTCCTTCACATTCTTCCTCCCTCTCGCTTCTCAGATCTATCATCTCACTAAAATTCATCATTTTTCTCCTTTTTCCTTTCAAAGTTACAATCTTTTCATCATTTTATTGCTGAAATTCACCAAAAGGTATAAACTTTATATGATTTAGCATTGTTTTTTGTTCTGTTTGTTGTTTGTTTCATCAATTTTGATTGTTTTTCGGCTAATTTTTTGTGGGTATCGGTTAATTTGAACTGTTGTTGTGTGAATTTTAGTGGGTATGTTTTGTTTTGGCTTGCATTGTTGTTGTTTCACTGAATTTGATCTGATCTTGGTGTCGAAAATGGCGGGTTTTTGTGAGCGGAATTTTGAACAAACGTATGGAAATGACTCCAAATTACGGAGTAGATCTGGTGTAAATACTTAAATTTATGTAAATTTTGTTTCATAATTCAGTGTGCATACGTATAGAAAATGGTGATTATGATTACACTGGTACAGTTGCTCTCACTTTGATAAATAGTACTCCCCATTCCGAATCATTTGTTTACATTTGATTAAATTATCGTCACAAAGAATAAAAAAGGTGAACAAATGAATGGGACGGAGGAGAACTATGTACATTTTTGCTGTTTCATGTTAAGATCATTGGATCTTCACTTAAAATGGCTTTTTTTATGATTTTGTTCTTAGATCTATTAATGTTTAGAATTTCCTCATTTTGTTGATAATTTTATACTCCTTATTTGATACAAAAACTATGTTGCTTGGACTCGGTTAGAAGCGTGTCATGTTTTTGGTCTAAAATGAAGTGTCCAAGTGTCCTACCCATATCCGAATGTCAAGTGTCTAGTGTCTGAAGAGTCGGAGCAACATAACTAATAACAAAAATCTTATGAGCTTTATGCCAATGCTAGGTCGCCAGTCGCCACCTGGTGTTACTGATTATCGGGACTACCCCTCACGTGCCCTTATGTAGGGTCCATCATTTTAATGGACCCTAAATGTTGTATGTGAGATGGTGGTACCATGTACCGACACTTGGTACCACCGAGGTTGGTGTCATCTCATTTTCCTATTAGAGTTACGAATTTTGAATCGTGTATCAGGAGACAGTGGTACATTTGGTAGATGTTGAGACCACTTAGGTAATGGCCCCGCAATGTTTTTCGGTAGGGTGCAAATTGATTGTTTTGTGGTTGCTCATTTCTGTTGTTTCCTGTTTTTGGATCTGATACAAATTGTGCTCTTTGCCCTTAATGTACCCTCGAGGCTCAAAGTAAGTTTATACACCGACAAAATATTACTCCGTATTTTTAAATTTTTTAAGATTCAGACTGTCAAAAATCAATATGTGAGATCCATCATCCTTTACCCTCGTGATTGATTACTAAGCAAAGTTTGAAGTCGAGTCTTGAAAATGTTGCATACAGTCAAGGATAAAGTCGGTCTAATGGATCAGATTCAATTGCTACGAATGTAACTTTTTCTGTGTGATTATATGATGCTAAACAGGTTATAAGGCAACAAAAGATGGTGAAGATATGCTGTATTGGTGCCGGCTATGTTGGTGGCCCAACGATGGCGGTCATTGCATTCAAGTGCCCTGAAATCGAGGTTGCTGTTGTGGATATCTCTGTTCCAAGAATCAATGCTTGGAACAGTGATGTGCTTCCGATCTATGAACCTGGTTTGGACGAGGTTGTTAAGAAGTGCCGAGGGAAAAACCTCTTTTTTAGCACTGAGGTCGAGAAGCATGTTTGTGAGGCTGATATTGTCTTTGTATCAGTCAACACCCCAACAAAAACTCGGGGTCTTGGGGCTGGCAAAGCAGCTGACTTGACGTATTGGGAGAGTGCTGCACGTATGATTGCAGATGTGTCGAAATCCAGCAAGATTGTTGTTGAAAAATCGACAGTCCCCGTCAAAACAGCTGAGGCTATTGAAAAGATCCTAACCCACAACAGCAAAGGCATCAACTTCCAGATTCTTTCAAACCCGGAATTTCTTGCTGAGGGTACTGCCATCGATGACCTCTTCAAGCCTGACAGGGTTCTAATTGGAGGACGGGAAACTCCCGAGGGTGCTAAGGCAGTCAAGACCTTGAAAGATGTCTATGCTCATTGGGTGCCTGAAGACAGAATCATTTGCACCAACCTATGGTCAGCTGAGCTGTCAAAGCTCGCTGCCAATGCTTTCTTGGCACAAAGGATCTCGTCTGTGAATGCCATGTCAGCACTTTGTGAAGCGACTGGAGCTGACGTGGCTGAGGTTTCTCATGCTGTTGGTAAGGACACTAGAATCGGATCAAAGTTCTTAAATTCAAGTGTCGGGTTTGGTGGGTCTTGCTTCCAGAAGGATATCTTAAACCTGGTTTACATCTGTGAATGCAATGGACTTCCTGAGGTTGCTCATTACTGGAAGCAGGTCATCTTGATGAATGATTACCAAAAGACCCGTTTTGTGAACCGTGTTGTTGCATCCATGTTCAACACCGTTGCTAATAAGAAGATTGCTATCCTCGGTTTTGCCTTCAAGAAGGATACCGGTGACACCAGGGAAACCCCGGCCATTGATGTTTGCAAGGGTCTCTTAGGCGACAAAGCCCAATTGAGCATTTACGACCCTCAAGTATCCGAAGACCAGATCCAAAAAGATTTATCCATGAAAAAATTCGACTGGGACCACCCTGCCCATCTTCAGCCTACAAGCCCTACCGCCATCAAACAACTTAACGTTGTCTGGGATGCTTATGAGGCCACCAAGGATGCTCATGCAGTCTGCATCCTAACTGAGTGGGATGAATTCAGGAAACTCGACTACGAGAAGATTTACAACAGTATGCAAAAACCTGCATTCATTTTCGATGGAAGAAATGTCGTCGATGCTGAGAAGATGAGGAAAATCGGGTTTATCGTGTACTCCATCGGTAAGCCGCTTGATGCATGGCTTAAGGACATGCCTGCTATTGCTTAAAAAAACTAGAGAAGGGCTTTCTGGGTAGTGTGGTGTTTTCTTGGAAGTAGATTGAAGAGATTTTAACATCTTATATGTTTGATCTTTTGGCCTATTATTAAAATTCGAGACCGTCTTATAAGAGAATTAGTATGATGAAGGTTTTATATTTCTGCATGTATCAAATCACAGGATTTGTATACTAGTGCAGAATCTAAGTTTGTTTGTTTGTATTAGTTTTTCTATTGGTATTATTAATAAATTTGAGATTTGTTCCATTAATTTTTTAATTCTAAATAGTAGAAAAAATATTGAGTCAATGATTCACCTGAATCTATGTTTTGAAACTTGTCCTAATGTCATGTTGATATGAAAACAGGTCTGCCTTGTGGTATATTCTTTGCCCGGTCCCGATTTCTTATTTAAGACGGATATTATTTTAAACTTAAAATGGGTTGAATAATATAAATAATAATATAAATAAATAAGATAAAAATAGAATGCTCGGTGATATTAACAGGGCAAGGTTTTAAACTTAGCGGGGGAGAAAAAAAGCTTAAAATCGAAGAAGTTAAAATTACAACTAAAAATTTCAAAATTTCTTCTGTCAGTGGTGACGAACGTCCGTCCTAGCCTTCCCCTAGCTAAACCAATGTCTAAAAATTAGTAAAAAGTCTATCTTATTTATATAAGTGGTGTTATTTAACTCGTTTTAATTTTAAAACGTACATGTTTGTCTTAAGGAAAACCTACCCGTTATCGTTATTTTTAGTTGTGATGTTGGTCAACCAGCAATATTTTTCTACCCAAGCTACTAAAATATGAATTTACGACTGAATTGCAATCTACCAGAACTAAAAAAAAAAATCACTTTTGACATTCTCCTTGGATATTAGGCTACAAATCATGATCGCAAATTCACCATTAGGCTAGAAATCACAATCATACTGAAGTTTTAACTAACATAATCAATGCACTTTATAAGGATTTTTTTTTAAAAATTTTTGCAAGCATATGAAGATTCTTAAGGTGACACAAATCCACAATTACTAAAAAGTAAACCCGCTTTATTAGAGATTTTGGGTTTATTTACATTTTAAAACACATTTATTTATTTTCATGTTCTGGTCTTACATATATGAATGCTATATTTAAGCTATTTTCATACGAAGTAAAAAAAATGCACCATTTCATAAGACCATACCACGATACAAGGGATCACACGATTCACACCGGCGAGAAAACTCAAGATTATATAATAATTCGGTCTGATAAAAATATGTTAATTAATATGACCAGCATAAAATGAAGATATCCCCAAAAGATATAGGATTCATTTATTTTATATTTTAAACTCCATTTTGAAATTTGACAAGTTATTTATCAATTATGAGTCGATAATTGATCAACACACAATTATGCATCTTTAGGAAATAAAGGAGACAATATACATTTCATTATTACAATAGTCCGCTTTTCCATATGTCATTCCTATACGCGTAAAAATGTTTATATTTAGGTCATTTATCACTAAGTTTTCCAATGTATTTGTACAATTTCTCAAAATCAATGTGATATTTTTATTTTTAACTAAGAAAAGGTATTTTTTTTGTTTTCTTAAAATCTTCAAACTCGTCCTCATCCTCAACAACAACAAATCTCAAAATCTTCAAAGGATAACATGTGTTCAATTCATCATAAATTCAGTTTGATCTCCTACTAACTTTTTTTTTGGTTTCCATGCATGGAATTCCACTATGGACCATGGACTATGGTGAATTGGTGATACAAAAGTCATAGATGTGACTTTTCCCAAATTAATTACTTGCTCATCACCGTTACATTCATTCACAATACTCATTAATATAGTCATTAACTCATTTTTTTGATATTTGGCATAAAAAAATATCGACTAACTTAACTGGTAAAGTTATGAGGGCTTTTAGGCCTATTCTTTCTTGCTTAATTTCAACCCATTTCAGTTCAGTTCAACTATTTAATTAGTTTAGTTAATAAGTTCAGCTTTAGTCAGTTTTGTTCAGCCGGTCTCTTCACAAAATTAACTCTTACTTCACCTCTATTTACTTCAGTTCAGTTCAGCTCAACTCTATTCAACTTAGTTCAGCTCGTTTAAACCGAAAAGAGCATGACCTTACTCATTACCTGAGTTTAAAACTTGTCAGCGTCATATCCGTCCTTATAGCTAGCTTTAAAAAAAAATGGCTTAAGAAAACTAAACAAAGTTGGTCTACAAGTATGTAATACATACTCCTTAGTAATTATATTTTCAACTTTTAGATTTTAAAGGAGTTGAGAAGCTTGAGAATTTTAGATAAGACAACTATTTTACCGATTTAC
Organism: Silene latifolia; assembly: GCF_048544455.1. Lineage (NCBI taxonomy): Eukaryota > Viridiplantae > Streptophyta > Magnoliopsida > Caryophyllales > Caryophyllaceae > Silene > Silene latifolia. The sequence continues at coordinate 4,338,978 of NC_133534.1, read as the reverse complement.
ATTTAAAATTAATGTTCGTGTTGCTAATATATGAGGACACACAAATTCGATTCATAAAAAATAAATCACAAATTCACATATAATTTATTTATTTTTTGCAAAACTTCTTACTTACATACGTTACTTTTTTGTTTCATTGTCTTAATTATTAAAGATCATAAAGTCACCAAAAAATTACTCCATACTCGGTAACTTTCAACACTCCATTTTAAGGTAGGCAAGTTTGACTACAATAACCGAGATCCTAATTACTAGCCTGAGTTGAAAATACATTTACCATTTTACCCCTTCCTCAGATTCAAAGCTTAACAAACTTCACATAAACAAACAAACTACTTACATTTTTTCCAAATTAAATTTTATTTTTGTATGAGTAAATTACATGGAAATTAATATTGAAAAAAATGAAATACAAAAAGAGTAATGGATCTATTTTTAGAGCTTTTTTTTTTAAAAAAAAAAATTCTTAAAACTAAAGTAATTTGTGATTTTTTTTCCTTTTAAAAAAAATTGTTTATCAAAATAGGTCTTTTTATGTTCTGTTTGATAAAATATTATAATAGATAATTTAAAAATGGCTTCTAACTAAAACCTGAAAGAATAATACGAAGTAAAAATTAAAGGTAGCTGAAAAATGAAAATGTAATTTTAGGCAATGATCATAAGTTAACTAATTATTTTAAACTAAAATGTTTGGCAAATTTACCGAAAAGTACAGTACCTTTTTTTTTAAAAAATAAAATAAATAAATTAACTATCGTTGTCAAATTGGAAACAAATTAAAGTTGTCGAGACAGCGGTACAAAATGACCAAGCATCGACACATCACCGAACAAATCATCGAAGATATTGGTAAACGAATGCCAAATCTACATAAACTCATTTTCGATACACATATTAATTGTACAGTAGATCTCTTGAGAGACAGTCTCTCAATAAACTTACTGAAAAACCAATTGTAAAATGAAAAAATAGTACAAAAAATAGATTGCTTAGGAAATCAGAAACTTTTATCTCATTTCCGATATGAATATTAGTATACCTGGTAGAAACTGACCCGACAGGCCGACACCTAAACTTAACCCGAACTTGAATGTCCTGACTTAAATGTTTATTGTAGCAAGCTGATCAAGTAATCATCATATATCTTTTAATAACTTGAAAATAACGACCCTAATTCTTGCAAAATCCAATTGACTCGGTCTGAAATGACCGGAAACCGGCAAATTAACCAATTTGAATAATATTTAACCCGTAGACCGTTATACACTTGGGTCGAAAATAGTCATCCTAAGAAAGATCAACTGTTTTCCATAATATATTTCCAATTACACCCAATTTTTTTCACTATTTTTTTTTTACCATTTAAAAAAAAAAAGTTTTCATTCTATTTACATGGGTCGGATCCTAAACCTTTTACAAAACAAAAAAAAAAAAAAAAAAAAAAAAAAAAAAAAAAAAAAAAAAAAAGTCACATCTCAAACTTTGATATTTCCTGGTCATACTCTTCTCATACATCAATTAGCATTAAATTTCGTGATCCATTTTTACCAAATTTTGAGCTCTCCACAACTCTCTTCACCTTTTTACTCCTTTTTTTTTTTCACTAATGTAGCTTCAATCTTTTTTACTCAAAACTCCTAAAAAATTCAATCTTTTTTGCTTAAACTCCCCAAAGATCCAATCTTTATAATCCTAGTGACAATCATCAACGTCCGACACACAAACACAATAAAAGTAAGCAATACGATTATTATAATATGGAGGAATTTAAGCATGTTTGTAGAATTTGCAAGAAAAGATTTCCAAGTGGTAAATCTTTAGGTGGGCATATGAGGTCTCATGTTATTGCTGAAGCAAGAAAAAATAAACTCTTGAATCTTCAAAATAATAATAAAGTTTCAAACTTTATTGTTAATAACCATGTTAATGATGATGATGATGATCATGAAGATGATGATGATGATGATGTTGATGAAGAAGATGATCATGAAATCAACAGGAATTCAGGGTATGGTCTTAGAGAAAATCCCAAAAAAACTTGGAGAATTGTTAATTCTAATTATAATTATAATTATAATATTAGTAGTAATAATCATAATATTAGTAATAATAATGATAAAAATCAAGAGAAATTGAGGGTATGTGATCAATGTGGAAAAGGGTTTAATTCTATGAAAGCATTATGTGGGCATATGAGTATTCATTCTAATAATAATAATAATAATAATATGAGTACTGATTTTCGCAGTACGCATTTTAATAATAATAATAATAATAATAATAATAATAATAATAAAAATGAAGATGATGAAGATGAAGATGATAATTCATGGTGTAGTGATAGTATTGATCAACTTTATTTAGCTATGGATTCTCATTCTTCTGATAATATTAATAATAATATTAATTCTAAGAGATTAACAAGATCTTCTGTGAATGTTAATGGTGGTGGGAGTTCATCTAATCATTCTGAGATTGATCAGTTAGAGCAGGAGGAAGTAGCAATGTGTTTGATGATGTTATCAAGGGATTCATCTGGTAGTAATTATAAGAATAATGGTAATGGTTTCGAGTTTCGGGTTTCAGAGTCATCTGATAATAATTCTGTCATTTTAGAAGGTGGGTTGAAAGTTGGAAGAGTAGTGATTAAGGGTAAAAGTCATGAAATGGTGAATTCTGATTCCGGGTATTTTGAGTATGGTGCTAAAGAGCTTGAATCTGATGCTTCTGTTGATGGGTTTGTGAGAAATAAGAGAAAGATTCGAGATTTGGGTGAATCTAATGAGAATTACTCGAGTAAAAAGATCAGAAACGATTATTTTCACTCGAGTAATAATACTGATACTAATACTAATACTAATACTAATACTAACAATCGCAAGTATCAGTGTCCGATATGCAACAAGAGTTACAAGACACATCAAGCATTAGGCGGTCATATAATTAGTCATAGGAAAAACGGTGAGAATAGTTTTGAAACTAGCAGTAAGAAGGGAAATGCATCAAAGAAAGTGAAAGGTCACAAATGTCCATTTTGTCTTAGAGTTTTCAAGTCTGGCCAAGCATTGGGAGGTCATAAAAGGTCTCATATGATGGGAAGCAACAATGTTGTGTTGCATTCGACTCCGGTTGTTGAACCGGAACCCGAGTTGAAGCAGCCATTAATTGATCTTAATCTTCCTGCTCCTTTGGAGGAAGAGGCTAGTGGTAATTCCCAGTTTATGTCTTGGTAGGTTGAAGGTTTTTTGTTGGAATTTTTTTGTATTTTTGGAGTTTTCCTTATTGCACAAAAAATAGACAAAAAGGGAGATATTCTGAAGGTGGGTCATGTCATATAATGGGTACCACTGGATCAGTGGAAAGCAGATCATGTGTGTACTGTACACAGTTGCATGCAGTTTGGCTAGTTGGAAAATGAGACAGCCTTGTCCGGTAATATCGAGTTTCAGTACCATTTTCCCACCTGCACCGCTAGAGAATGTGGGTGGTACATTTTGAAGGTAACTCTTCCATTGGCAGCTTAATCTGGTAATATCGAGTTTCAGTACCATTTTGTCACAATGTAGGCAATTGTTCCATTGGCTGTTTACTGGTCGGAAAAAAAAAAGCCGAATTTTGGTTGCACATTAGCTGTAATTTTTTTTTTTCGTTTCGGATTTAATTAATTCTATGATCAGAACATACATATCTACTAGTATTATCTTAGTATTACATTGATTCTTTGATGCTGTTTTATGTTATTAAATAATTGCTTTGAATCCTTCATGTGGTAAGCTGAAGTCATTTTTTTAATGTACTCTCTTCGTCCAGGTCATTCGTTTACCTTTTTTATTTTTATTTTAGGGTGTCTCAGTCAATTTTTTACTTTTCTATTCATCAACGCTCAATTTGGTTTTACTAGTCATCAAATAATTGGTTATTTTCTCTTTTCTTAATGTTTAATCAAAGATAAATAAATGATCAGGACGGAGGGGAGGGAATATGTTTGTAGTTAATCTGTTAGCTCTGACATCCATGTTCTATGCTGATGTATGACTTCATTAGATTTAGTAGCTTCTTTGGTTGTAATTATTTGATTAGTGCAGATTATTATATTTAATTAACAGAATGAAAATGTTATTAAAAAATGTTGGTTGGTGAATGTGGTGGAGTGGTAAGACAACTTGATCATTGTGTTGGAGTTCTTTCTGGATAAATCATGGTAGAATGTAGATGCATATGGACAAGGTACACAAATACAATGCTTCAAGTAAGAACTTTGTCTAGTGTGTAACCAGTTCCGCAACAACATTATCCCAATGCTTATAAATTTTTAGTTTTAGTAAGACGTGAGATCGAATACCCTTTGAATAGTTGACAAGAAGAACTTTGTTTAATGTAACCAGTTTTGCAACAACATTATCCCAATACTTAGTAAATTTTTGTTTATAGCCAGACGTGAAATTAAATTCACGCAAGATCAGATATGAAGTCCAAAGCTACATAGATAACAATCCTATCGCGAGTGCTATCTAGTATCCATTCATACTCTAAGGAGTATTCTGTTGAGAGTAGTAGATGTAAATATACGTAACCTTACCCGTGTATAATTGGGTAAGAGGGTCCCACAAGTAGGGTAATATTACATAGAACTAGTAGTAGTTAGGCTAGAGTTTAATCACTTGTGAAGGATGATCAAACATGATTGAGATATGAAATAATTAGCAATCAAGATTGACAAAACTTAAAAGGAATTGGCATTGTGTGTCAAGTTGTGAAGATTTTTGAAGGTATGGTCACCCACCACTATCATTTCAATACACCTGACTATGTTGGTATTGAACTTCTATTGTATTGACGTATTGTGGGACACATTATGTAATATGTGGCCTTAAGTTGAAAGACTACAAGGAAAATAAAATAGGACAAATAAGTAGAATTAGACTCGTCAAAATTAGATCCGATCCGTAAATTTAACCCGTGTTTTCAGGTTAAAAACCCTTTAATCTTGAAACTTAACCTGATTGAATGGAATCCAAAATGATCTGTTATTTTAGGGTTGAAACTTAAAATCCGACCTGAAATGTGGGGATATAGAGTATAGATGTGTCATGCATGGGTCCTTATTCTTTGGCATTCTGATAGTTGCTTCCTGCCTTCATAAATTTCTACTTTTGGTTTAAACTAGTTGTCTTTTACAGTTTTACCTTCTTTTTTCTTGACTTTTAATATTTTGAGACATTTATGAATTTCTTAATGAAATTGGAAGTATTGAAACTGTTCTCGTGGCTCCTTTGACCCCAAATATTAGAGAAATAATTTAAAATCGCGACTTTAAATTAGTCACTCATAAATTTGGAGTGGCATAGCCGGAAAATTTAGTAAAGTTGCAATGTAATTTGAAAACCGTTTTGTATCAGCACAAAAACTCCGAAGAGACGGTCTCTCAATAGCGTTATTGAGAGACCTCTCACATGATGAGGTGGGTGACCCATTAAATTTTTTTTTCTATTATATCTCTCACTAAATTAGTGGGAGACGGTCTCTCATAAGACCTACTGTTGTATCAGTTAATGAGTAGAAATGGTCATAGGGGAAACCCAAGCAAAAATGCAACAAAATCAACTATGAAGAAGGATGAACACACAATCGAAGGCTATGAGGGCGTAAAACCGTGCTTAATTATAGGTGTCCTTTTACAAATTTCCGTAATATACAATTATACATGCCATGGCGTGAACCTTTTTTCATGCACCAATCTCATTGGAGATGGATAATTTTCATCACAAATTGAAAACGGGTTTAATGTCGCCATTCTTACGACAAATGTGACCATTTATCCGGACAAACTGTTATAGCTTGCAAAAGTATTCTGGTTACATTTTGTCTTAAATGGACAATATTTACCCGTCTCCAACTTTATGATAAAATGCGACCCGTTTTCAACCAGATGTATTTTTCTTTAGCGAACACTTTAAAGAGTTTAGAGATGTGGTATGACACGAGTTAAGATCACCTGTCCCATTTTTATGTACCATCTTGTGTCCCATTACCTTAAGATCTTGACACATCACACTTTAAAGGATAAAAATGGCGATAATAAATAACAAAGTGTTTATGTGTCATCATCAGAAGTTATAGGACACAAAATGGGACACGAAATGGGACAGATGATCTCCATTGGTATGACACATACAAAAAATGCTCTTTCGTAAAGTCAAAGTCAACGCTCTTAGTGATTGTATGAGTAAATCGTTTCAAATTTTAGATGTGTATATCCAAGATCTTTTTTTTTTTAAGACAAAGGTATATACCCAAGATTTCAGATATAACCAAAATATCATTGATTACCTTTTATGTGCATCCAAAGATTTGTGTACATTGTTATTAATGCATTACATACCAAAATTAAATATACATATATGGAATTATATTGTTCTAAGGAAGGAAGAAAATTCTTTGTATACATTACTACATATATATACCTCTCCGGTCTCCATCGCTAGTTTACTACTAATAATATGCACATATTCTTAATAGAGAGGATCTCTCATAAAACAATGTTATAATAAAACATTGTAAAACCATGTAATAAAGATCATGATGTCCTTATTATGGAAAAGTAGCGGTTGATAAAAATCATTTTAACGAGATTATTTAGTAAAGTAACACTTGATTATACAATAAAACTTGTGTAATTAAACATTTTTATAAAAAAAATTATTATAATATATCTACGTATCAAAAATAATTATTATCATTATACCATAATTAGTACTCATGTATATATATGGAAAAGTGGTAAATATTTACAAGATATTTTCATCAAATATTGTACCATAATTAGTGAAAATATCTTGTGGATCTTACTACATTTAGGTTAATTAATGTGTACCCTTATAACATACGTTAGAAAAACCGATATACAATATTCCATAAATTACCCAAATACTTTTCAAATTTAGGGAAAAGATCTATATTCCATATATTCCCTCGTATACAACAATATAAACCATATAAATAAGGGGAACAAAACAAAAATTACTTTTGTCCTAATTACAACCCTAATACACAACACCATTAGTTCTACACAAAAGCTTAGTAATTGACGATGAAGAACACAAACCTTGTGTCTCTGGTTGTTCTAATTACAACCCTAATTACATTCCTTACACTCCCTTCATTAACATTATCAAGAAAATTAACCGGAACCGCGCCGGTCGTTGATGTCATCAACCGCCTTGTGCCAACTGGTCCAGACCCTCTACATCATCATGGCTATGTAGCCGATGCTCCACCTCGGTATCTGCGTGCCACATCATCTGTCCACGTAGACCGTCTTGTGCCAGGCGGTCCAAACCCTCTTCATAATAAGTATCCTCCACCTCAGCATCCTCATGCCACATCATTTGTCCACGTAGACCGTCTTGTGCCAGGTGGTTCAAACCCTCTCCATAATCACCACGCTCCACCTCAGTATCCTCATGCCACATCATCTGTCCACGTAGACCGTCTTGTGCCAGGTGGTTCAAACCCTCTCCATAATCACCATGCTCCACCTCAGTATCCTCATGCCACATCATCTGTTCACGTAGACCGTCTTGTGCCAGGCGGTCCAAACCCTCTTCATAATAAGTACCCTCCACCTCAGTATCCTCATGTCACATCATCTGTCCACGTAGAACGTCTTGTGCCAGGTGGTTCAAACCCTCTCCATAATAGGCAAGCCCCACCTCAGTATCCTCATGCTACGTCATCTGTCCTGTGGAGTCTATTGATCGAATACGAAAGAGGGGGGGGGGTGAATTGAGTATTAAAAACGATGACCGCTTTTTCGAAATATATGATATAAATTAATTACTTGATTTTATTGATTAAAATCAACTAATTAAATTATTAACAATAAATGCAAAATCGAAATAACAATAATAAAGAGAGAGAGAAAGAGAGACACACGGGATTTTGAAGTGGTTCAGTTTCACAAGTCGAAACCTACGTCCACTATTCTCGATTAATAATTTTTAGTACCTTTCTCCGGATTACAAAAATTACCAATCCACTCGTATAATCAACTATATGATTATAACTCAGATTGAGTATCGCTAAATACTCTAGGTTGCTCTTACGTTAATAAGAAAAATACAACGATAAATACTAATCTCACGTTATGCGAGTGAGTATACTATCCTTGTGTATTTAATATCCAATAACGATTTTTCTTCGAGTGATTGACAAATTTGATGCGTGATTTTTGTATAAGCAAATATGAAAATAAGAATTAAAGCTCAAATGATTTTTGCTTAAAAATATTTTTCTCTCTTGAAATATGTAGATGTGTGTGTCAACAATTAATGTTGAATGAATGAGAGTATTTATAGTAGAGAGGATTAGGGTTTGGAATGATCTGGAATTAGGGCATAGGAATGTTCTGGAAATATCAAACTTGATGAACAAGTAAGAAGAGAAAGGAAGGAGGAGATTTGGCCTCCTAGGGTTTCGGCCACCCTAGGGTTTCGGCCGGCCCAAGGCCTCCTCGGTCCATCCTTGCTTCTCTAGCCCGCAACAAATCGAGATAGAATTTAGTTAAAGCCCTAGGTTGCATGACGATATAAATATCGTATTACAAACCAATAGTTTATTTAACTTAAATTCTAATTAATTAATTCCAACCAAATAAATACTCTCTTATTTTTATAAACCATTAAAAATATATTTTCCAAAAATTAACGCATCATTTTTGTCTAGCAATGAAGTTATGTCTATTAGGTCATAACTTCACTAACCTTTAAATCAAACAAAGTAAAACCATTACCGAATGACGACCTATACTATCTAATCTTCGTGAGATCTTCAAGACACGAATCGTCTCTTCACAAGTCTCTCATCTTGAGTCTCGTGGTTGTTGTTTGGTCTTGATCTTGCTTGAATACATCGATCAAGTGTATTTGAAGTTGTACCTCCTTGGTCCAAACTTCAAGCTTGCGTCATTGTAATTGTTCCTTTCTAAATAAAGACTTAAGCACACAATTACACGCATATGTTTATATATTAAGTTCACATACAAATCATTATCACATTATCAAAACAATTAATTAGGACTAAAGGTCCAACAAATTCCCCCTTTTTGATGATGACAAGTCTCCTATGATTTGTGTCTAAGTCTAGTTCCCCCTCAACATAATACTTCCCAAATTATAGAACAGTTGAGCGCAGAAACTAATGATCTCTTCAAAGTTATAACTATAGAACGCCATGAGAGAATTAACTTTGAGACGGTCGCAAATCATAAAAACAATTCCCCCTCTTGGCATCATTGAAAAGATAAGAACAAACATAAAACGACCAGAATAATATATTATGAGACAAGAAATAATCATGAAAATCATATTATATTAAACGCAATCTAGTTCTTAATTAGCATAATAATAATATAAACTGAAATCACACAAGGAATAATGCGGAATTGAAAAAGCTAATATCCATAGGAATGGATTTTTATTGTGAGCAAGGATTTAAAAGATAAGGCTAAGGTGAATGGATTAGGGCAAATTGATCAAGGGTAGCGAGGGCTCGGTGGGTTCGACCTAGACGGGTGCGTACTCCAAGTCCTCGAGTCGCGCATGACAATGGTCGAGAAGTGCGGAAGAGCGATTAATCGAGTATCAAAGTTACCAATCCTCAAAGTCATTGCTTTAATCGCTTCATATATTGTTTGCATCTCGGACCTCATCTCCTTCCCATTGCGAAGATCATCCCCAAATTTAACCAAACTAGCCATACCTTCCTTTATTTGAACAGACTCAGAGTGAGTTCGCACGGCGGCCTTCGAAACACCTTCGAGCCGAGTATCAAACCGTGACAACACGGTCTTGATGTGAGCATTGCTAACTTCACTCGGTCCACTAGTATCAATTCTCCTTTGCTTTGTAATTAGGTCAAACAATTCTTCCAATTTCTTGTCTTGTTCATTAATCCGTCCAAGAATAGAAGTAAAGTTTGAATCCATCTTTGAATCCAACATATCAAAATTCACATAGCTTTTTCCTTCTTTTTCTCCTTTTTCTCCTTTTATCTCAAAACCTAATTCGTTGCCATTAATAACGAGCTTCATATAAGATAGATAAAGATCGCTCATCTCGTCATTAGTGATAACTCCATAACTCTGCTTCCCAATTACTCCTTTCTTTTCTAAAATTCGTGAGATCCAATTCCCATAAGGCAAACTTAAAGTAGAAGCAAAATCTTCCATCTTAGCCGTCACACTAGCTTGTATAATTTTATGAAACACAAGCAAGGGTAGACTAACCTTTTCTCCTTCAAGCCAAGCCTTCATTATAATCATCTCATGTGCCCCGAACTTATCTCTACCTTCTTTTCTAGGGACAATAGTACTCCAAAGAAAGTTCAAAAAGAACCTCAATTTAGGTGACAACTTCGCAGCTAGGATAGTCTCGGATTTAAGTAGCATCTTGTTTGAAATACCGTTTCACTATCAACCTTTTTCGTAACAAACCTCCCCATTCTACGCTTGATTGATCTCGGTTCCTCCTTCAGAACTCGAGCCAAGTCGCAGAAATCACCAGGTGAGACTTTTATGGAAGTCTCATTGACCACAAAAATAAATTTCCTTCCTTAAGATGAACGAAGCATAAAATTGATATACCTCAATAGGAAAGACAGACCACTTACAAGAACAATATTTTCCCATCCTTGATCCTTGAGAAAATTTCTAAAAAACCCAAGTGCTTTGTATTTCTTTAACCAATCAATCGAATATACTCGTCCCGCGTGAATGCGATATTGAGCAACTTGATTGACATCTCTTCTTTCACCTTGAGTTAGTCTAAGATTATTAAGTCCATTGTTGGTGTAATCATCCATATGCTGTGCGTAAAGAATACGTGAAGAACCATCTTGAAGTTTATAGTTCTCAGTCTTAGAACATACCTCAATTTCCGGAACCGTCTTTCCCTTACCCTTAAACAACTTTCGACGCTTGGTGAGGTTGGCGGTTGGTCGGCGGCATCAGTGGGGAACGAGGGCGGTCGGTCGGTGAGGTGGAGCGGGTGCGAGGTGGTGATTGGCTTACCTTCTTTCTAATGACAACATGTTTCTTTGATTGAAAACGGGTTGTAGGTTGATTAGTCATTGTGAGAATTATAGAAGGTAGTAAAAGGTAATTAGGGTTTAGAGAATTATGATTGATGAGAATTAAGGTGAGATTAAAGGGGTATATATAGTATAAGGAATTTGAGTTAAGGTAAGATTAGGTTTCCTTAAAAGATAGAGAATAATACCAATTTCCTTATTTCTTTAATGCCTTTCTTTTTTTTTTCGGCATCTTCTTTCCCGTTTTTTTTTTTTTTTTTGTTTCGTGCCCTTTTTTTTTTTTTTGGCACTTTCCTTTTTTTTTTTTTTTTTTTTTGGTTTTTTTTTTTTTTTTTTTTTTTTTTTTTTTTTTTTTTTTTTTTTTTTTTTTTTTTTTTTTTTTTTGTTTTGGCATTATTTCCTATTTGATATAAGATTAGGAAAGAAAATCTTTGATGGAGTTTAGGCAGGATTTGTGGAGGAATATAATAAGATAGAATTATCTTTATTATATTAAGGCAATTTATTGTAGATTTTGTCGATTTTTGTAAGGAAATGTGATTATGCAGAATATAAAATATTACTATACACATAAGCAAGATATAACACGTAAAATAAATATTATTTAACATAATTAAACTTGCAACAAAAATATACGGACACAATCGTACAATCTTATCTTCCTAGCCAGTCATTCAGGTTCCCAGACATAATTATGACGGATTTAATTATCACTAATTAAACCAATCTCAAGTCTCAATAACTCAAAGCGTTTTCTAGCTAATGCCTTAGTCAAGATATCAGCCCATTGCCTTTCTATACTACAAAATTCAAGTGAAATGTTGCCTTTCTCTACATGATCCCGTAGAACATGGTGTCGAATATCTATATGTTTGGTCCTCGAGTCTTTGGGCAGGGTTCTTAGAAATTACTATAGCACTCGTATTGTCACACATAATAGGCATACGACCTACATTAATACCATAATCACATAGTTGTTGCTTTAACCAAAGTAATTGAGAACATACCAGTCCTGCAGACACATACTCAAAGCCAAAGAGAGACATTGCAAACCGAATTTTGCTTCTTTGATCCCCATGTGATAATACAGGTCCAACAAACGTTGCATACCCGTAAGTGCTTTTCCTATCTAAAGAACATCCAAAGATAATCTGCATCTGAATATCCTACTAGATCGAAATTACACTCAAGTGGATACCATAAGTATAAATTAGATGTACCAATTAAATATCTCAAAATACGTTTAACTGCAATCATATGTGATTCTTTAGGGCACGATTGAAATCGAGCACAGACACATACGCTAAACATTATATCAGGACGACTTGCAGTTAAATATAAAAGTGAACCAATCATACCTCGATATGTAGTCTCATCGACACACTTACCATGTTCATCTATAGTCATCTTCTTTTCTGGTACCATAGGTGTATCGTATGATTTAGCATTTTCCATACCGAACTTTCGGATTAGTTCCTTGATATATTTCTGTTGGTGTATCTTTATACCATCCTTTGTTTGTTGAATTTGTAAGCCTAAAAAGTACTTCAGTTCTCCCATCATGCTCATTTCAAACTCAGAAGTCATTAGATCAGAAAAATACTTGCACAATTTTTCATTAGTAGAACCGAATATAATATCGTCTACATAAATTTGTACAACAAGTAAATTAGAACCCTCGGATTTTAGAAACAAGGTTTTATCGACAGATCCTCTTGTAAAATTATTTTGTAACAAAAACTTGGATAATCTGTCATACCATGCCCTTGGAGCTTGTTTCAAACCATATAGAGCTTTGTCTAATTTATAGACATGGTTTTGAAACTTGCTATCTAAAAATCCAGGAGGTTGTTCTACATAGACTTCTTCCTCCAAATAACCATTAAGAAATGCTGTCTTAACGTCCATTTGGAACAGTTTCATTCCTTTATGAGCGGCAAATGCAATAATGAGACGTATAGCCTCAAGTCTCGCTACAGGTGCAAAGGTCTCGTCATAATCGATCCCTTCCTGTTGATTGTAGCCTTGGACAACTAGTCGTGCCTTGTTTCTTGTAATAAGTCCTGTATCGTCCAATTTGTTTCTAAACACCCATCTAGTACCAATAACAGTTCGATCACTAGGTCGTGACACCAAGTGCCATACCTTATTGCGTTCGAATTGTTGAAGCTCTTCTTGCATAGCGGTTATCCAATCAAAGTTCAAGAAGAGCTTCTTCTTAATATTGGTAGGTTCAATGGTTGATAGAAACGAAAAGAACGAGCAGAAATTATTCAAGGACCTTCTAGTTTTAATGCCTTGCTCTAGATCCCCTAGGATTTTGTCCAAAGGGTGGGAACTTTGATGTTTCCACTTTTTGAGAATTCTAGGCTCATTATCATTTGATGGACTAGCATCATCTGCAGACGAAGAATCATGACTTGTTCCCCCTGAGTTGGACTCGGGATTTTCTTCAGAAGCATCACTAACTTCATTAGACATATCATGATTTGGATCGGAAGTTACAACATCATTAGGTATAACTTCAAGATCTCTTTCTTTATCCAAGGAAGGGTCAATAGTATCATTAACTATGGACTCATCACTTCTCTTAGGATTGTTTGCAGAATTCTCTAGTTCATCATTGATACCTTGAATATCTTCTTCTTCATTTAGAGGCTCATTTCTTGCTAAAAAGAAATCGGGCTCATCTGGATCCTCTTCTTCCTGTTCAGCTTTATCAAGCACATTATCTTCGTCAAAGCGAACATGAACACTTTCTTCTATGCGCAAGGTTCTTTTGTTGAACACTTTGTAAGCTTTACTATGATCCGAATATCCCAGAAAAACAGCTTCATCACTTCGGGGGTCAAATTTTCCTAAATTTTCTTTTCCATTATTATGAACAAAACATTTGCTCCCAAAGCAACGGAGATGTGATATATTGGGTTTTCTCCCTCTTAAAAGTTCATAGGGAGTCTTTTTCAAAACAGGTCGGATCATAGCTCTATTATGCACATAGCATGCGGTACTAACAGCTTCTGCCCAAAAGCTTCTAGGAAGGCCACTACACAAAAGCATAGTACGAGCCATATCCTCTAGGGTTCGATTCATACGTTCCACGACACCATTTTGTTGTGGGGTACGTGGTGCGGAGAAGTTATGCCCCACACCATTTTCCCGACAATATTCTATAAATAATTGATTGTCAAATTCCGTGCCGTGATCCGTCCGAATCGAAATAAGCTTATTATCATATCTATTTTGGGCAAGCTTCATTAATACCACAAACTCATCGAAAGTTTCATCTTTAGAAGAAAGAAAGATTGGCCAGACGTACCTTGAGTAATCATCGACTAGAACAAATACATACTTTGATCCACCACGGCTTCTAACTCTCATAGGTCCACATAAATCCATGTGTACCATCTCAAGTGGTCGATTAGTGCTAACTACTCTCTTAGGTTTAAAAGAGGATCTAACATGTTTGCAGCGGGCACATGAGTCACACATTGTCTCTTGCTCGAAATTAATTGAGGGCAAGCCTTCAACTAAATCCATAGACTTAAGTTTCTTTAAAATAGTTGGACTAACGTGTGCAAACCTCTTGTGCCACAAGCAAGACTCATCAGAAGTTACTTTCATACACGCAAAGGAATTTGTATTGACAACATTTAAGTCAATCATATACACATTCCTCATACGGTGACCCTCAAGTAAAACATTACTAGTACCTTCAATTATGATACGACAAACATCGGCATGAAAAACAACTCTATTTCCTTTGTCACATAATTGAGAAATACTAAGTAAATTATGTTTAAGACCACTTACCGGATATACTTTATCAATTGAATGAGAGGTCAAATTCGATTTTTCCTACTCCAATAATCGTACCCTTCTTGTTATCTCCAAAGGTAACCTTGCCACCAAAGAAGGGCTCTAGTGAAAGAAAAGATTTCCTGTCTCTGTCATGTGTCTCGAGCATCCACTGTCGAGATACCATAGGTTATTTTCTTTCACTTCTACCTGCATATGAATCAAATACAACTTTTAGGTACCCAAGCTAGGTTGGGTCCTTTATGGTTAGTAATTCTATATATTTGATCCTTTCTAACCCATACTTGTCTAGTTATTCTTTTGGCTTTGACATTGGGTTGTCTAACAATCGGAACATAAGGTACTTTAGGTTTTGCTCTAACAAAAGTAGCTCTAGGTCTAGTACCTTCATGAGACGCTCTAGGTTTAGGGTTTTGAACTTTGGGCTTGAATGTATGCTTTCGATTCTCATTCATTTTGGTTGATTTTGAAGGAATAGATGAGTAATCAAAAGCCATATCATAAGTCCACCTAAACTCATTATTGCGTTCTTCATTGTCGTTGGGTTCATCTATAGTAGAGACATCATCTTCTACTATGAAATCACAGGTCTTAGCAGTTTCGACATTCTTTTTCTTATCCCAAGCAAGTTTGACACAATTGACTTGTATATGTCCAAGAGAGCCACGAGTAATTGCAAATCAAGTATTCTGAAGATTGACATATTTCCTTTTTCTCAAATCATTTTCGGAAGGATTGGATTTGCATTTATCATGGTCTCTACGGCTATAGCATTCATGACCAAGTCCCATCTTCATGTTATTGTCGATTGTTCGAGTAAGGAAGTTTAGAACCTTTGTGCTTCCTTCCCATTTATCATGAACTTTTCGAGCATGTAAAAGTAATTCTTTCAAGGACTCAATTTCTTTTTCACATTTTGAATGATCTACATTTGAATCCTTGGAAGAGCTACCTTTCTCAAAGTTATCACGAAATTTATCAAAACGTTCATTTAAGACACGTTTCTCAATTTCATGTTGTTCCTTAAGTTTGGACATGCTATTACTAGTTTCATCCAATTGCTTAGAGAGAAATACAATTTCTCTCTTGTGTTCGGAAACCACACTATCTTTGCCATTAAGCTCATCTGTTAAGATCTCATTGACTTTCTTCAACTCAGAAGTTATAGCATCACTAGCTGTAACTTTAGCTTGTAGATGCTTTATGTTGAGTTTAAGCTCTGAAGTTATGGCATCACTAGCCGTAACTTTAGCTTGAAGATTCTTAATGTTAAGTTTGAGCTCTGAAGTTATAGCATCACTAGCCTTAACTTTTGATTCAAGAGCTTTCTTCTCAGCATTTGTCATGTCTGAAGTTATAGCTGGAGTAGCCATAACTTTAGATTTGAGCTTTTTGGCGTTGGCTTTAAGAAGTTGGTTTTCCTCAGCAATATCTAAAATTTGTTCTTTAAGGTCTTTTAACTCTAGACTTTGTTCATGACAATGATCAAGGGAATGTTCAAGACACTTAATTAAACCATCCTTAGAAAGTTTCTTAACACGCTTTTTAAGTTCAAGATAACTTACCTCTTCATCCTCTCGAATCAATCAATTTCCAACAAAACACTTCTCAAAGATCCCAAGCATTGCTTTCATTTTCGCTTTCGGAGAATAGGTCAAGACCGACGCTACTTAGACAAACGTTGGCGCTTTCTTCTTCTTCTTCGATTCGCCTTCTTGAGTCCAAGTCTCCCAACAATATGCCATCATAACTTGCCTGAATTCTTTCTTTGTTTTGTCTCGTTGATTCTTGTCCTTAATTTTCTTCCATGTAGGGCAATCTTTGATCATGTGATTATCATCACCACACTTGAAGCATCCACGATTAGAGAAGGATCCTTTTGACTCAAACGATTTCTTAGGGGTTTGCTTTGATTTGTTATTTGTCTTATTTTGATTTTGAAAGAAAGACCTTTTCTTAAGACGTTTAATAAGCAACGCATTTCATCTTCAATATCCAAGAATCATCAACTTTGCTAGACTCAGCTTGTAAGGCTATCTTTTTGCTTGTACTAACTTCCTCCTCATCCTGATTCAGAGTAATCTCGTGAGCCATTAAGGTTCCGAGTAGCTCCTGATAGGATAATGAAGTTAGGTCCTTACATTCTTCTATGACAGATACTTTATGTCTCCATCTCATGAGACATACTTCTGAGTATTTTTCTAGCAATTTCCTCGGAGTCAAAAGTTCTTCCTAAATTTTTTAGCTCATTGATGATGCTAGAAAAGCGAGAGGACATGCTATCAACTGACTCGTTTTGCTCCATGGCAAACAGCTCGTATTTTCGCATTAGTAATGCCATACGTTGCTTTTTGACAACAGTGGTTCCCTCATAGGCTAATTCTAGACCATCCCATATTTCCTTGGGGATGAACTGGTTGAGAAACGATCGAATTCAATGGCAATCATACCGTTTTGCAATAAGCTTATTGCTTTTGAATTCTTCTCAGCCTTTTTATAATCCGCCTCAATATAGTCTTCTTCTTTCTTTTCGACGGTAGTGCCATTACTGGTTGCAAGTAAGATCTTATTCGGACCATTCTTGATAATCAACCAACACTCCCAGTCGTTTCCCTTAATGAAGTGGGTCATCATATTTTTCCATAAACCATAGTTCTTCCCATTGAATATAGGACACTTTAGGTGTTTGGAATCCATTTGATAAAAAATAAATGCAGCGGAAAAGACGATAAATAGACTACAAAAAAAAACGATCAACTCTAGCTGTTAGGCGATCAAGAGCACGAGGCTCTGATACCAATTGTGGAGTCTATTGATCGAATACGAAAGAGGGGGGGTGAATTGAGTATTAAAAACGATGACCGCTTTTTCGAAATATATGATATAAATTAATTACTTGATTTTATTGATTAAAATCAACTAATTAAATTATTAACAATAAATGCAAAATCGAAATAACAATAATAAAGAGAGAGAGAAAGAGAGACACACAGGATTTTGAAGTGGTTCAGTTTCACAAGTCGAAACCTACGTCCACTATTCTCGATTAATAATTTTTAGTACCTTTCTCCGGATTACAAAAATTACCAATCCACTCGTATAATCAACTATATGATTATAACTCAGATTGAGTATCGCTAAATACTCTAGGTTGCTCTTACGTTAATAAGAAAAATACAACGATAAATACTAATCTCACGTTATGCGAGTGAGTATACTATCCTTGTGTATTTAATATCCAATAACGATTTTTCTTCGAGTGATTGACAAATTTGATGCGTGATTTTTGTATAAGCAAATATGAAAATAAGAATTAAAGCTCAAATGATTTTTGCTTAAAAATATTTTTCTCTCTTGAAATATGTAGATGTGTGTGTCAACAATTAATGTTGAATGAATGAGAGTATTTATAGTAGAGAGGATTAGGGTTTGGAATGATCTGGAATTAGGGCATAGGAATGTTCTGGAAATATCAAACTTGATGAACAAGTAAGAAGAGAAAGGAAGGAGGAGATTTGGCCTCCTAGGGTTTCGGCCACCCTAGGGTTTCGGCCGGCCCAAGGCCTCCTCGGTCCATCCTTGCTTCTCTAGCCCGCAACAAATCGAGATAGAATTTAGTTAAAGCCCTAGGTTGCATGACGATATAAATATCGTATTACAAACCAATAGTTTATTTAACTTAAATTCTAATTAATTAATTCCAACCAAATAAATACTCTCTTATTTTTATAAACCATTAAAAATATATTTTCCAAAAATTAACGCATCATTTTTGTCTAGCAATGAAGTTATGTCTATTAGGTCATAACTTCACTAACCTTTAAATCAAACAAAGTAAAACCATTACCGAATGACGACCTATACTATCTAATCTTGATAGATCTTGATGACACGAATCGTCTCTTCACAAGTCTCTCATCTTGAGTCTCGTGGTTGTTGTTTGGTCTTGATCTTGCTTGAATACATCGATCAAGTGTATTTGAAGTTGTACCTCCTTGGTCCAAACTTCAAGCTTGCGTCATTGTAATTGTTCCTTTCTAAATAAAGACTTAAGCACACAATTACACGCATATGTTTATATATTAAGTTCACATACAAATCATTACTGTCATTATCAAAACAATTAATTAGGACTAAAGGTCCAACATGTCCACGTAGACCGTCTTGTGCCAGGTGGTCCAAACCCTCTTCATAATAATTTCCCTCCAAGTCCACCTCACTATCCTTATGCCACATCATCTGTCCACGTAGACCGTCTTGTGCCAAGTGGTCCAAATCCTCTTCTTCATTAGCTTCGTAACTATGATTTTGATCGAATTAAAAATAGGATGCGATTTTATACGAATAATGATAAAACATATCACATGGAGATAATATTGAGTGAGAAAGTTATATGGTCAAACTGTTACGGTTTTTCTAATGTGTGCGGTCAAATTGTTACGGTTTTTCTAATGTGTGCAATTAAATTGTTACGGTTTTTCTAATGTGTGCAATTATTATAATTCATTGTTATTATCATTATTCGGTTTTTTCCGGATGTTTACTGAAATAATTTTGAAAATCTTTCTCTAATTACCTTATTAATATGTGTCTTTTAAGGCACTTATTAAAAATTAGAAAAACTGTTATTCGAATTATGGACACTATTACTCGTATAATTATTTTAAGCAATTTAGTTCACACATCAATTACAATCTTTAAGTCTCACATGAAAAAATTATGCTAATAGATCAAACATGGAAACTTTTTATATCAGAAGATAAAATAAAACAATAAATTCTTTTTAAAAAATAAAATAATAAATTTAAAGTATGTAATTTATATGTCGCGCTTTTAATAAGGGCCTTAGAGCTAGCATGATCGATCTAAGCTTTAGCTACTAGATAGTCAAGTCTTTTAAAAAGCCAATGTTAGGACGTAGCAGATAATACCAAGTCTCGGTATCACTCTATCACATGTTCTATATAATCTCGCTAATTGTAATGGTTTTTATACTTTAGTTTGGATTAAGGGGAGGTATCGTTACTCGATACCCACCTACCATCTCAATTTCGTTTTCACGGATTGGCACATCAATATTCAATAGGTTATTGTACAATCATATATTTTACTTCGATTAATTTCGACATTTTAATAGCAATTTTATCTTTATTAATTCAGAAGACAATACTGTAATTGTGTGCTTCCACGTCATAATTTGTAGCATTTTTTTTTTCGAAAATTCAGAATACGGTGGGTCCCGTTGGTGTGCATTGCATTTATTTGTTGATTTGATAATTCAGATTGTTAATTGTTCATGTTAATAATTGTTAATTCAGATTGTTAATAATATTAACATTATCTATTACACATTAATCATGTATATCACGGAATGTTACCTATTGCCCAATTATTAATAGAAATGCAAATTTAAATATTCATCAAAAAAATATTCATATCGATCTAATACATACCCGTGCAATTTTGCACGGGTTTAAAACTAGTAATTCATAATTTGTTGATCACTAAAATCCCGGCCTGTTGCACCCGACCCCGATCATACCGCTAAGTCATCCCTGTTAGGAATATTACCTAGATCTCTATATTTTTCCTCATCGTTCATAGTTTCCAAATTGTATTTTTTTTTAAACCAAAAAATTGTATTGCGGGTTCAACCCGTAATTGTGATATGGTATGGACCATTTAGTAATTGGTATCTGTCTCACACTATATTTTAATGTGAGACAGTCTCTCAAGAAACTAATTGTATTATTTGCCTTTCTCTTGTATTTTCCATATTCTAGTTTTCCATATGGTAAATATTCCCAATTCCTTAGATTTTATTTTAGTATAAATAGGACTTCTTGCTTATATTCATTGAAATATCATCAATATACATACAACCCGACCCAACCCGATACATCACAATATGATTCAATTTTGCCATCAAGTAGGACTCTTATAAGAGTCCCTAGATTGAGGGTACTCTCACTCACACGGTCACACGGCAATACAATCAAACAAACACAAACATCACTTGATCAACTAGTCAACTACACACAAATATATATATTCCTTATTATATATATACATATTATAAATACCTTATTTCACCATCCAACTAATTCTACACTTTCATAAAACTCCCATATCTCTTCTTTTTAACACAAAAACAAACAAACAAAATTTACAACCATGAAGAACAAGGAAACTCCTCTACCCATCACATTCATAATAATTCTAACAATTTCTTTCTTTTTCACCGTATCATTATCATCATCGTCAACACCATTGTCGCCTTCTAACTCGAACACGGTCTACTTACCTTCATCCATACATCACCGTTATTGCAACCCTAATTACCCTCCTTCACTTTGCTTCCACTTTCGCCACCTTCCTCCTCCGTCTCCATCTTCCTCCTCTTCTGACGAGATTGATCCTCGCTATGGTGTTCAGAAACGCCTCGTCCCCAGCGGCCCTAACCCTCTTCATAACTAGCGTGATTCGTACGTATTATTTTGGATTCTTGGAGTTCTTGGTGAAGAAAGGATGAGAATTGAGAAAGGTTTACGTTTGCATGCGTTTGGTCTATTAATTTTAGATTTACTTGTGTAAAGCGGTTTTATACGAGTATTTTTGTTTTCTTTTGTAATTTTTCTTAAGGGTTCCTAGCGAAGTATCGATGTTTAGTTTCTTGATTGTATAGAAGTATATGGTATTCTACTAATGATGAAAATACTAGTATAATTCAAGAAGATTAATAATCTTTTCTAACATTTGTTACCAGAGTATCAATCTTCTTGTTATTATTCTTGTAAATTTTTTTACTATGAGCAATAATATTTTTATTTGAGAGTATTGCTTCTTGTTGTAGCCCCTAATTTCTTAATTGTATAATTAACAAATCATAAAATAAGACCGTTTTTTAAATTAGACGGTTTTATAGATAAAAGAACCGTCTTATTTCAATTAGACGGTCTTAATTATTATTATTTTTGGGTACATTAGAGAGTCTTAATTGTAAACACTCATTTGTTACTATGAATAAATAAGTTCTCTTATATATAAAAGGACCGTTTTATTAAAACGGTTTTACGGTTTTACGCAATAATTATTGAATCATGTTGGTCATGAATAGTAGTATTTGGGAAAAGCAGAAGAATCTCATGTGTTCCATAAATATTGGAGGGTCGGGAGATAACAAATTTGTTAGGATCTTGTGATCAAAGGGTAATTTTGTCTTTTTGTTTTTTTTTTATTTCAACCCTCTTCATGTGGAATCCATTGGTGTATTTATTATCATCATGTAAAGTTCTTCGTCTTTATAAATTTTGTACTCTGTCATTTAATTGATTGGTTCCCATAACATTACAGATCATCATATAGAATTTCTATTGGTCCTATAGTTCACATTGATGATTTGATTATGTAAGTATTTTGCACAAATGTACAATATTTCGCTAATTAGTCTATTTTGTTAAAATCGCTAAAATATAATATGCTTTCAAAGTTGCAATATAGTCATTATAACTACGGTTAATGAATAATTGTTTAATGTGAAAATAGGTTGTTATGCAATGAGATTATGTATTTATCTCATGATTGATGATTGTGGAGGGGTAGGTGCAATATTTCTTTAGATGATCTGAAATGAGATTTAATTAGTGATCAAAGTGATACCTATTCGTATTTGGTTATATATACTTATATGATTAGCTATGAAATTGTAAATGTTAAAATCTAAATGAGAAAAGATACAATGCAATTTATTAAAAAGTTAAAAAAAAAAGGAGCTTGTAAATCATTAATTTATAAATTACACCATGCTCACTAACTACACTAATACAACTTTTTTTTTTCCTTCCTACACCTCTCAGCCTAAATCTAATCAATGAAGTTAAATTTCACATTATTGTACTAAGCTAGGTTGTAACAAGTGTCACCCAAATTATGAGCGCATTGCGCAGTCATAACAACTAGAGTAAGCAACTAGCCAAATACTAACTAGACACGAATCATTCCAAAACCCAACACGATAGAACACGACAATTGGATAAAGTAAACCAAACCCGAGGTCAAAGTGAAAACTGTCTTATTTGTCTGAACCCAAACTTGACCTGAACCGATCCAACCGAATTCTTGATTTCATATTAACTCAATCCAATTTTGACCCGATAACAAAATTAACTTAATAATACTGCAATTATGATCAAATCGTTATTTATCTTAATTTTTTAAGCTTATAACTAATATCAATATATTTCTAAATTGTTTTACAAGGAGTTATCAATTAAATTGAGATATCATTTGTTCATGAGTCATGACCCAACATTAACCGTAGCGGATCCAAACATGTAGTTGACCAGATACAACTCGAACCTGATATAACCTAACCGTTTTAGCGCGATCTATAACCGACCGAGTAACCCGATTACCGCTCTATCCGTTCTACTTGTAATCGTCACAAACAAGAATGGTGAATATAGATAGATTGCCCTCCAAAAATCGTAATCAAGAAACAACACATCAACCCCAACGCCATACTACTTTACTCAAACCGACACTCCATTACTGTGAATATTACCACCACTTCCATTGTTCCACTGTCACAGATCTTCATACACTGTGACTAACACTGAATCTTAATCTCACTCAATTCTCAAATCTCATTCGATTGATTTCTGTATTAACTCATTATCAATTGATTCCTTGATTTTGATTTTTCGTTGTAAAAATGGCGAATTCGCCATTGTCGATTATATTATTCTCTTTTATGATCTCGCTTCTCTTTAATGTCGCCCTCTCTAAAACCCTCAAACGTGATGGTATGATTTACTTTTTTTCTGTTAAATTCTGTTCATATTCATGTATGATTTGATGTTAATTTAACTGTATCGTATAATTAGTGGTATTTTTATTGTATTTTAATCTGTTGAGATGGATCTTGTAAGATTTGGCTTAGGAAGGAGCTTAATTTGGTGTTATAATCAATCCAATTAGTGTTGAAAGGCGGTTTTACGCAAAGATTGTGTAAAACGGATCCAAATTGCAAGGAAATCATGTCCATTTTAGTGTAAAAGTAGTTATCCGAGAACCCGTTTGACAATATACTGGTGTAAGGCGGTCTTACACAAGTACTCTTTCCGTTCTAATCATTTGTTTACCTTTTTTTATTCTTTGTGAGGGGTATTTTAATCATAGGTAAACAAATGATTGGGACAGACGGAGTATTTGTGTAATCTCTAGTAGCGAATTATGAGTATGACACTGTGATATTGATGATATTAGGGAATGAATGCTATAAGGTTTGTGATTGTAATCTGTTGAGACAGGCATTTGTTTAATTTATTGGTGTTAGATTGATTTGCCTGGAATCGCAGCGTTTTGTAGTTGGTGTTAGGGTTTGGTGCAGTCTCATTATTGTATTGTAATGAGATTTTGTTCATGATGTGTGATTTACAGTTAAAGCATTAAATGAGATAAAGTCGTCGCTTGGATGGAGGGTTGTTTATTCGTGGGTCGGTGATGATCCTTGTGGAGATGGTGATTTGCCTCCATGGTCTGGGGTTACCTGCTCTGTTCAAGGAGATTATAGAGTTGTCACTGACTTGTAAGTAATTTTCATAGTTGTTTGTAGACTTTCTTTTCCATTTTCAAGGCGTTAGGGCTAGCTATTATTCGGTTCTGAGTTATGATAAACTAAGCAAAATGGCTCATCAAACCGATTGCGTTTCTTTTTATCATGTAGTAGCAGAATAGCAGTCCTTCAATGTAATTGTGAACACAATTTTCATTATGGGTCATTGGAAACATCGGGGCAAAGTTGCTTGCATCTAAGCCGTTTGTGGCAGCCCTTGAGGGCTGAGACACTCGGTTACTGCTGTTGTTTGCAGTCTTACTATTCCTTTTGCTAGCATAATGCTGTAAGAACTAACTGTTTCTCGACAAAATTTCACATGTAAACAATTCTTCTACGTTGTAGTTCATGGGGAGAAGTGGGGTAGGGGGTTTGACAAGCAAGTGTATGAGCATTTGCATTTTGCAGGGAAGTTTATGCAGTGTCAATTGTTGGACCTTTTCCTATCGCTGTGACTAATCTGTTGGATCTTCAAAGGCTGTAAGTGTCTTTATTAGCCTTGCTTCGTAATTTGGTTATTTTCTGCCATCCTATGATTTTGATAAACACGACAAAACATTTATGCCAGGGACCTCCACAACAATAAGTTGACAGGGCCAATTCCTCCTCAGATTGGACGATTGAGGCGTTTGAAAATTCTGTAAGACCTTTTTCCATCTATGTCTATGATACTTCTGGCTTTCTCATGTCATTAGGGGGATTCTGATTGGTGGGCTAGACTTCAATATTTGCAGTAGCTTCCAGTCCTTCACCCGTAGAGTGTAGTTTCCCTTGTCATTTTTCAGACAATTCTAGCTTGGTAGTTGTTGAAGGGATTCTCTAGAGTTGAAACGTAAGATTTAGCGGTACGCTAGTGATTTGGTCTTAGCAATAAGCAAGTCATTGATGATAGGGATGGACATAGGGTGACTCTAAACTTGGAATTCAGAATCAGTTGATAGTAGGCATGTCGTGCACTATTTGAAGATGGGTGTAGAGATTTTCTCCAAGACCAAAGATGCATTCTCAAAAAGGTGACATGTCGATATTGGAAATCTGTGTTGGAAGTTTTATCTGGCAAGAGTATTCCACCTTATTAGAAGGTGAAATAAAGCTGTTTAGTAATTGTGCTTGCTTTGTTGTCATGGTAGAAGTGCTAGCTATTTAAGCCTACACTACCCACGAGAATGTTTCGCTATATGTGTGATCATTCTTGGAAACATAGAATTCCAAGCACATCATATTTGGATGAGGAAGAGTAACACAAAGCACATAAAATAAGCCATTCTAAGGCATTGGGTTGGTTTTTGGATCAGTCGCGGAGGATGGGATGATGGGTGTTCAAGATTTAGAGAGAGATGGAGGAAGGTGTGAATGTTTGTGAAGAAATTATTCTAAGGCATAGAGTTGAGCTTTGATCATTTGAGGAATGACGGGACTTTGTGCTATGTTATGATTACTGTTTAGACTATAGAGCTTAACTGAGGAATGATCAGTGTTGGGTTTTTGAAAAGACGAAAGCTCATAAAGTATTACTTGCTAGATGATTGAAGAGGCTTAACTTGTGTTTATGTGTTGCATAAATTCATAACCTTCTTAGTTTCGCATTGTTGTCAACCCAATTTCCAATTTCTTTTATGTAAGTGGGAGAGATCCTTATATCTTGTGGTACATCCACCTCTACTTTGTGAGTTTATCAGCATTTTTATATCAGCAACCAGGGTTGTACTTGTAAATAAAATGAAATTGAAAGTGAAGATGTAGGTCCCGTGAGAAACTTTTAAACCTTTTCCTTCTCATTAATTAGTCTTTCTTAAGGATATATGGTCTCTACCCACTACTGAAATTAATGGTTCTCTGAGTCTCTGGCCTCTTGCTTCGCTGTATGGATAATTTGAAAGCGCAATTGTCAGAGGAGTTGCTGATGAGGTCTAGTTCATAGATATAGACGTTTGTGATAAACTTTTGGTTTGTTGTGACTTGCGATAATTCAGTGTCACACTTCACGCCAAATGGTTGGGGTGTTACAGCATGCCTGCACTCTGCATCTGTCTTTCAAACTTGAGAACTTTTTCTATAAAACTAGATTGTTTATAAATTCTGGTCGTTCTTCTCTGAATGTATATCTGTTTTTCTTGTAGGAATCTGAGATGGAATAAACTGCAGGATACTCTACCCCCTGAAATCGGTGAACTGAAAAGTCTGACTCACTTGTGAGTAATATATCTTAGTATACCTCATTGTCTGGGCTCTCGTGTTTCTCGTGAAATCTCTTTTGAAGTTCTAGCAATATGAATTCTTTCACAGATATCTGAGCTTCAATAGTTTCAAGGGAGAAATTCCCAGGGAATTGGCCAATCTTCCTCAGCTAAGGTATCTGTATCTTCATGAGAACCGTTTCACCGGGCGCATTCCCGCAGAGTTGGGTACTCTACGAAATCTCCGGCATTTGTGAGCTTCTTTACTCTTAGATATTCGATACATTTTTCCTGTTTAAGTTGGTCATACTTTTGAGAATTTATATTTGATGATGCTATCTGAATGACTTGTAGGGATGTGGGTAACAATCACCTAGTGGGTACTATTAGAGAACTCATACGCATTGAAGGGTGCTTTCCTGCCCTCCGTAACCTGTAAGCTGTTCGCTGACTGTTGTCTTCTGCCTTTTCTCTTAAATCATCGTTTGCATTTACTAACTCCTTCCATTTTATCCGTAGCTACCTGAATAATAACTATTTGACTGGGGGAATTCCAGCTCAACTGTCTAACCTGACAAACTTGGAGATACTGTAAGTAATGGATTTGTTCGCGGGGTTAGATGAAATTCATTGTTGTATTTCAAAATCCAAAATAAATCTATTTCTGTTTTTTCTCGGAACTTACTGTGGAAATTTATGTTATCCTAGGCATCTTTCATACAACAAAATGACAGGAATTATACCATCCGCTCTATCCTGCCTCCCTAAGCTGACATACCTGTAAGTATCCATCATTCTGTCTTCTACCTAAACTGGAGCATGATTACAGGATTTTCTCGAGAATAATTGACGGAGATATTTGATAATTGTGTGGCACGAATTGGGGTTTCTCCAATAACTGCACTTCTCATGTAGCAACAAATGTGAAAAGCAACGTACTTCGACCTTTAAAATTTGTCGTGGTGATTCCTTTCAATTTTAGTTGTGATGATGCGCCCCTCCCTTAATTCAGTTCTTTTAAATGGCAGGTATTTGGATCACAATCAATTCAGCGGACGTATTCCTGATCCATTCTATAAGCATCCATTTTTGAAGGAAATGTAAGTCCGCGAACTCTTGACATTTGAAGGTGTAGGATATAAAACGATCCAATCTCATGTCTATTGGCTGTTCGGTGTTGTGTATATGCAGGTATATTGAAGGCAATGCTTTTAGACAAGGTGTTAACCCAATTGGTCTCCACAAGGTCCTCGAAGTCTCAGACACCGAGTTCTTGGTCTAAGCGACATACACCCTATTCTTTATCCATGTAGAGATATGTTTCTTAAGATTAATCCGTCATGTCATTGAATTTTTAATCAAGTGTAGATGAAGAAATTACATTTACTTATTTTTAGTTAATTAAAAAGTTGGCGAATTTTTGTTTCCGTTTTTCCACTGGTTAAGTTCTAACTATATTCCTAGAACATTAAATACATGTGCTCACGGTCTAGCTAAAAGGGTCATGAGAATGTAATTAGTTCGTTTTACCGTTGCCAACAAAAAAAAAAAGTTGGCGAATTCGTCTCTCTTGATGCCATGGTACCACAGTTTAAGATTTGTTCTCGAAGTTGGTCATTGCGACAATTTTTTCTTAGTTACACTAAAAGTGCTAACCAATTTAAATACGAACATTTGAATGGATTCGGTGCATTATTCGTGCTATGATTAGTCGGACAGAGTTCTGTACAATAAATATCGGGACTTACAAATTCTTGTGTATAACAATTTTATACGGAGTACTAGTTTTATCATCAAATCAAGCAATATTTTACTAAGTACCATCACTAAAAAAGTCCTTCGACTATCATATTTCATGAGAATTGCGTCGCTATCTTTTGTAGATAATTTGATTTTAATTTTGTTGTAAAATCGTTTTATAAGAGATTTGCACAAGTACGAATCACACTCTTACCATATGCAAGCTCCCAACTTCTACGATTGGTGTGTCGATTTGTTCTTGGCCTCTAAGACTAAGCTATGTCTACTGAATTACTTCGTATTTAGACAATCAGCTCTCGTAGCTCAGTTGGTTAGAGCACCCGTTTAGTAAGCGGGAGGTCTTGAGTTCGACTCTCAACGAGAGCATCGTTTTTTTGGTTTTTCAGTCATACTCATTTTTTTTTGGTTTTTTGAAATTAAATGTTTATTTGTGAATAGTGTAAAAAATTGAAAGTGGTGAGAGTGGAGTTGAATGGAGGAAGTATTTTTTTTGCTGCTAATTAGGGGTGTCCTTAATCAACGGTTGAGTCGTTGAGACAATTTCCTTTGACCTTTGTGATTGAACACAACTTTCGTACTCATTTTAGTTTGTCTCTCGATATAAGAACGAACTTTAATCTATAATTTTAATGACATAAAAGACATGTTTATTAGTAATATATTGTAATTATTTAATTAATTAAGCGTAAAACTCGAATAAAATTATGATAATGCTATTTACCAAGTACTCGTACCAAAAATAGCTAGTTGGATTTCACTAAAGAAAAAAAAACGAGATGAAACATGCAACTAGACCTGGTAAAAATAAACCGAACCCAAAAAATCAATCCAGATTCCAGATTAAAAGAATCGACAGTACGGTCTTACAAAAGACTCGTTTGGAAATATCCGAACCGGTTAAAAATAAACCCAAAGACTCAAAGAGGATAGTTAGCTTCCTGCTTACTTTAGCTCCACCCCTCAAATTTGATTATGAAGGTTGCCGATTTTCCACACTTATTTACTGGCGCCTCCTTCTTTCCTCTGTTTCATTTCCTTGCTGCACAATTTGTATGTTTCCTTTCTCGTATATACTCGCTTCTTCTCATTCATTTGTTTACCTTTTTATTCATCGTGGCGGGTATTTTAATCAAAGGTAAACAAATGATTGAGACGGTGCCACAATGGGAGTAGTTTTTTATTGTATTGTTTTGATATGCCCTTCATGTTTGCAGTTTGCCCCAGTTATTTATTTACCTTTGATTAAAATACCCGTCACAAATGATTGGAGTTTAGGTGTTCATTAAGCGGACTGTAAATGTCATTTCTTTGAATTGAATTGTTGAAGTATTTAAAATTAGGGTTTTTCATTAATAGGAGAAGTGCATTTGGGTTGATTAATATTGGTGATTTGGTGTTGAAGATTTGATGCCAAGAACTATTAGGGTAATTAATGGAAGCTTGAATTGTAGTTGGAAAACTCGAAAAAGTCGAATTCAATTATATAAAAGAAGCATTCACTCCGATTCTTGTGGTCGTCGCGGTGAAAGCTCAATTATTAGATCTAGTAATCTTCAACATTGGTTTAAGAATTGGCAGGATTTAAGAAAAAATAAGCTGACAGCTAGTACTTTCGCTTTGGCGATAGGGTTTTTTCCTAAAAGACGGGTTCAGTTGTGGTTGGAGAAGATTGGGGCGATTGAGCCATTTCCCGGGAATTTGGCTACTTGTTGGAGTAATATTAAGGAAGAGGAGGCTTTGGAGAGGTATAAGTTGATTACTGGGAATACCCTTGTGTTTCCGAGTTTTCAGGTGCTTGATAGGTGTGGGTTGGAAGATAAGGATGATTGGCTTGCGGCGTCTCCTGATGGGGTTATTGATGTTGATAATGTTGTTTATGGGTTGTCATCTGGAGGGGTGTTGGAGGTTAAATGTCCGTATTTCGGTGGTGAGATGAGGAATGCTTCTCCTTGGAAAAGGCTCCCGCTTTATTGTATTCCACAGGCGCAAGGGTTGATGGAAATATTGGATAAGGATTGGATGGATTTTTATGTTTGGACTCCTCATGGTAGTAGCTTGTTTAGGATATATCGTGATGTCGAGTATTGGGATACCTTAAAGTTCGCGTTGCATGATTTCTGGTGGAATCATGTGGTGCCTGCAAGAGAGTTATATGCCAAGTACAACATCACTAAACCTATCTCTCAGTTGAGTCATCTTAAACCAGAACCTCAACATGACTTATACAGTTATATTGTTTATGAGAGCAAGCGAATTGTGGATAATTCGAAGTTATTGGTGCGGGAAATAAATGGTAAAATACAAGACTACTGAATTCTTTTTGGTGGAAGGGAGTCCAGGTGACTGTTCTGATGCTGATGTCTTTTGCAACCAGGTCATGAATCTACTGGTTTACTGGCTAAGCGAGCTTTGCATCTCCGTGACTACTGAAATCTGTTCTTGCAACCTTTCATCGAGATAATGATCGTAATTCGTACATACTTTTATAAATGGGAACATACGAGAATATTGATTATTTTTTGCTGTAAAAAGAACCATGGTGACAATTTTGATGCCGAAGTGTTCTGTAACAAGGTCGTGATTCGTACCTTTCATCGACTTTACAAGTTAAGCTAGCTTTACATCTACAGGACTACTGAAATGTGTGCTTGCGACCTTTCATCGTGGCGATGATCGTAGACACTGTTATTTTTGTGCCTACCGTCAGTATATGCAGCTGATACTCCTCAAGGGTCAGACTGTGACAGAACAAGGATCAGCTGCTACCACTGAGCACACATCTTCATCATACATCTACCCAAGTTTTGCCAAATTACATTTGTATATTTTGGTGCTCTGATTTCAAGGCTATATTCTGTGATTTTTGAGGTAAGTGTCAAGCTTTTTGCTAGACATTTTGCAGAGATCATTTCGCTGACGATCTGTGATATTTAAAGCCTGTGGCCTGCATTTACCTCACAAATTGACTTTGATAAACTCGGCTATTTGATTTTCAGAACTCTTTCACTGTGTTGTAGCGTGTTTTTTCATTCGCTTCCGTTCTGTTATTTTTATTTCTAATTGAAAGTTGATAGTAGCTTCCATATTTTGGTTTGAGCTCTCATGTCTTATCCAAGACATCATCTGATGCATTATTTTTCTTGATTATCTTAGAACATTTATTCCATTTACCGACATATATTCTACACATTGGGTATAATTCCGTAGTACTTTTAGGGACATTCATGACTAGAACAGTCACAAAAGATCACAATTTCTCTGTTTGTTTTTAATCAAACTATGGTTTACTTTTGCTCTTGCAGACTCCGAGCTCAGCTAATGTTTCCAATGGGACGGGCTTTTTACCTTGTCTTGTCGGATGATAGTAATTTTCTGGTCTTGGAGAAACACATTTTTTTATGAGAACTATGAAGATTTACTTGCACTTCACTACTTGGACAATGACATGCGCTCAAGTCCAGTCAAACTGTTGTGTCATATTCATGTCATCTCAAAGCGTCGGGCATTTCTGGTGTTATAGATCTGCGATCATGGACGTCTTGTTGCTCCAGACTGTTTTCTACACATTTTGGAAGGTAGCTTCAATCTGAGTTTCTTTTTCTTCTACAGTTTCAGGTAGTTAAAATGTAATACGAAAATATACGGGTATATGTTAATTGTTGTACTCGTTGTTTTTGAAATGACAAGATTTGAAATTTTGATTTGTTTGAACCAAGAAAGGTTCTCCAAATAGAATTGATATTGTTTCTGGATTAGGAAGGTGGTGGGTTCGTTCTTGTGGGTCATTTTTTGCAGAGGGTAGAACATGTTTTTCACAAACTTTCTTTATGGGAACGGTTAGTTACGATCCTCGCCTCTAGATCCTCCTCTTTGAAATTGACCCTTTGAGGGATGCATGCATTGGAAACTTAAGCCCAGTTAACTTATAGTTTTGAACTATCTTATCTCTTCCAGATCGGGATAGATGAAACCAGCTACTATACTTACCCCGCATGTTTCGAACATTATTGCATGTGTGGTGCTTTATTTGAAAAGTTTTGGAAAAAAATGTTTCCAGAATTTAGATGTTTTTTACTGTTACTATTATATTGCATGCATAAGATGATTTTACACTACTAAATCAATATTAATAGACAAGTTCGGTCTCAGATTGTGGGCAACTTGAAGCATCAAGCATGCTAGACCGATCAAGAAGTGAAAGATGGAGCAGGACGAGTAAGAGACGGTTTCCATCTTGAAGTTTCCTTGTGTTGAGCAATTAGCTTTAGAAGCTTAGTTGGCGTGCTCTTGGAAGCGGCTTCCATCTTGAATTTGGTGAGTTTGGGTCGAAATTTGGAACGAGCATCAAACTGCACACATCTTGATTAACATGCCCCCACCCATGTTATTTTTATAAGTGGGCAAGACTCTGTAATTCACAAATAGTGTGAAGGTCGGAGTTTGTTGGAAAATTCAAGCGCCTTGTTCTTAACGTTAGCTTGAAGACCTCAACTGAATGTACGTACTGATTTGCCATGCATCCGCAAGTTCAACCAAAATGTACACAGCGGGATCTTCAACTAAGTGTACCTAGCAAGATCATGGGTCCAGTGGGATCTTCAACCAAAATGTACACAGTGAGCCTTGAAGAATCTACGTTTGATACGCCATGATACTGTAAAGAATACTCCGAATTAGTTAAGCTCGTAATTTCTTGCTTCTTTAGTGTCTAGTGTCTTAAGCATGGAGTGAAACAATGAATTACATTGGCCATCTTAGATTCGAGACGCACCACTTTTAATAGCTGCAAGTATGCAACTATTGCTTCAATTATCTTCTTCTCCACTAACTCTCTGAGGTCCTTTTCGAAATCCGTATCTCGGCCTTTGTCCTTGGAAATGAATGTCGGTAATGGAAACCCAATCCACCATAGATGCAGAATCGGGGATGGACTAACCAAGTGTGGTAGCGAGAAATTCATACTTGGATGCATTTTTCCGGTCTAGTTTCAAAACACTCTAACGTGGTAAAATCACCGTCATGATTCTAATAAACTCGACTATTGCAATCAATCAATTAAATCAGAAATGATTTGGATTTGGGCAAATTAAGTTCTAATGAAAGAGATTTGCAACGGTTCATAAGAGAGGAAACTAGATTAGTAGTTGTCTAGTTGACATGGTTATTAGCCGAGTACATTGAGTTGAGTTAAGAACGATCAAAGATGGTGAGATTTTTTGTGTTACCGATAGAATAATTGATTAATTGTGATAATCGGTTTTATGTTGGGATTCAAATTATATATACGGAGTAACCGTTATTGGGAATTGGTTGTGAATAACAAGACAAAGCATCGGATAATAAAAGCAAGGCTAAGAATGTTTTGATTTTAAACGCAACATCTAAGACAAGTAAAGAACTAAAACATTATTACTTTCCTAAAAAGGCCCCCATGCCCCCATCTAGCGACAAAAAAAGACTTCCTTTTCGTATTTAATATTGTGAATAACAAGACAAAGCATCGAATAATAAACGCAAGCATTCTTGCTTTCCAAGAAGGCTTCATTAAAAGTGACTTCACTTTTCTTATTCGATGCTTTGTCTTATTCATACCAGGTTCACCGAGCTAGTATACAATTTTTAGTGAAGAAAATTTGAGCTATTTTTGGATTAGTTTTTAATAAAATTTGATTTATTTGGTTTTTTCATAGAATGCTTCATTTTTTTCTATACTATTGCCCATCCAGCTGCAGTATCACTTTGACGGACAAGATCGGCCCCGCAACGAAACATGACATAATTATTACTGTATAAGATTTTGAAGTAGTATCGGAACCCCGTATTAAACCGACATTAGCAAGCCTGTCGAGTTGGCCGATTCTGAAATAAAGTCTCAAACCGAAATATAAACTATGGTGAGGAACTGATGATGGAGTCATCTATTCTGCAAATGCAACATTCCTGGTTAGAACTTAGAAGGCATTTGTAGATGCTGCAACGACACCGTACATTTGGTCTATTTTTCTAGGACACAGAATCTCAAAGATGGAAGATGTGGAGAATAAACCCTGAAATTTAAAAGAGAGATTCAGCATATAGAAAGCATCAACAGAAAGGAAACCTACTTTCCTGCAATACAATCTTTCTGTTTTCTTTTCCTGCAGATCAATGAAAAAAGACTTTCTGCAGCAAAGAATATTCTACCTTTACTTGCCCTACACCACAGTATTTCCTGTAATTAACCTTAATTAACACCATCAAAGTTTCACCTATAAATTTCACAGTAATCCTCATGTTTGTTCCAAAACGGTTCCGTCTTTTGATTGATGGAAGATCTGCTCAAACAAGTAAGGTACATTTGGAAATTGGAATTCCGATCATGAATTCTTGTTTAGGATATGATGACGATTGTTGACTAATGATGGCTGCTTTTCTCAGATCAAAATTTAAAGGACAAGAAGAAATCGGCAGCTTTCGAGAAGGAAGAACTCCGTCCTTCAGAGGAGGTTATTGATGCTCAAGTTTATTTTATTTTTTTTCCTGCAAATTTCAGAATGCTAAAGTTTTAACTTAAAAATGGCAGCTTTATTAATGATATAATGTACTGTAATTCTGTAAATGTGTACAGAAAAGAAACCTCAGAATTGGTTAAAGAGACAGATGTCGCGCCAGATGAGTTTCACCCATTCCATAGAAGAAGCCGAGTACGCAGCTGCAGTAGCAGCAGCTGCTTTTGCAGTTACCGAGCTTGATTCATATGCTGTGGATCAAAGAAAACCAGAGCCAGAACGAAGAGCCTCGCTCCCAAGAATCATAAGTGGATTTATTAGCTCTGCATTTTCTGCCGAACCTGAAGAGTCGCCAAAAATCTATGCAGGTAAAGGTTAGAAGTGATCATTGTGCCAACAACTC
The DNA here is from genome assembly GCF_048544455.1 of Silene latifolia. NCBI lineage: Eukaryota > Viridiplantae > Streptophyta > Magnoliopsida > Caryophyllales > Caryophyllaceae > Silene > Silene latifolia. The sequence goes on along the minus strand of NC_133534.1, from coordinate 4,303,623 downwards.
GGGCCAAGATGGCTAATTTTGCCACCTGGTTTTTTCAGGCCGCGCATTTCTTAGTCTTTCCTAGTTTATTTCTTGATCCCTGAGCCTAATCACAGAATGATAGAATCTGTTCGTGGTATTATGTCAGATGAAAATGATCATGAGGCGACTAGGATGATTCCAGAGAAAACTATCCATCCAGTACCATCTATCAAAAGAACTCCAACCACACCAAGGAAAAGACTAACCTTTGCAGACGAGTTGGCTGAAGATCCCGGCAAACCTTCTTCAACGTATGGAACCCCGCTTTTTGGTGAAGAAGAGTGGAAAGAAGTGGAAAGAATGAGAACCAACTCCACGCCGTCCTTCAGGACACCATCTATAAGAAAGAATCCATCTTTTGGAGAAATTGAATCGGAAGATGTCCAAAAAAAGAAACCCTTTTCCATTCCGTCCTTTAGAAAAACACCAACTGTGAGAAAGACTCCGTCTTTCGATGAAGAAAGTATGGAAGAAACTAGAACAATGAGATCACCTAAACGTCCGGCCCTACAACCCATTTTCCCACCCCCTATTCCACCACCACCAGCGGTCCCACCACTTAAGATATATCCAGAAGTTCCGCCAAAAAGGGCACAAAAACCCAGAGATCAGGAATATGATGCAGATGCTTGGGAAAGAGAAGAGATGGATAAAATTAAACAAAGGTATCTGACAAACTTCAAGAATATCTTCCAAGAATATTATGAGCGTGAAATCGTTGCATTAAAAAGTCTAATGATAATAATATGCATAGGTACGAGAAACTAAATGCAACCATTCTGGAATGGGAGGACAAGAAGAAAAAGAAAGCTAGGCGCAAACTAGAGATGACAGAGGTTCGAGTTAAATTTAACTACTACTCCCCTTGTGAAAAAATATGGAAAGAGATATTAACAAAGATATGCTTACAAGAATCGCAGAGAGATCCAGATAAAAAGAGGGTTAAAGCTATGCATAATTACCAACTAGAGATGGAACGAATCAAGCAAATTGCTGACGGAGCAAGGGCACAGGCAAAGGGCAAACAGAGAAATGAAGAAATGAAGGTGAGGGAGAAGGCTAGCAGGTACCGAGCAACAGGCGAACCTCCTCTTCCTCCAATGTGCCTTTGTCTGTGAGGACAAATCGGGGTCCATTTCAGCAAGTTAAAGACGCTGTCACAGACTCAAAGTTCCTTTCTTTCCAACCTTATTTCATCATCACCAGAAAAAAGAGGTCCGGAAAAGAAAGTAAAGAGGAAAGTCATAATGAATGTATTGTAAATAGAACAAAAACAAGATTTCAGACACATTTATACATTATACAGTTCACATATTATGATAATATGCTGTACAGTATCTACACATATTACATCTCGTGACATTTTTAGTATATGAGTTATTTTGCGTTCATAAACCATGGCATATAAAATCATTTACAGAAAGAAAAGGTTAAAAAAAAGCAGCTAAACCTTCATTTTTCTGAATAAAAAATTATCTGGTGAAACTATTGGCCCTTTGAGCATCAGTTTCAGAACCATCTTGATACAGTAACAAATAATAAGGTAGTAGAAGAGAAAAGATTACCTCACATACCTTCTTTAAATAAGTACTCTATGGTAAACTGATAAACCACCGTAAATAGACAAGCCCATGGTTGGCAAAATTCAAGAAGTTATATTTAAACACGAAGCACAAGATAGTGAGATACAATCATTTTTCAAAAACAGAAAAAACAACCAAACGAAGATGTATTTGTTTGAAGAATATCGAAGATTGGTAGCCATGAAAGTAGACAGTATGACAGGATTCTGGAAGTAATCTTAATGCCATTCCAGCTCTTCCATTCCTACAGAACCCACATGTAAGCCTAGATTGTCGGACATCAGCATAAATAACGAGTCCTGAGTGTGACAATCCTTGGCGCATCGATCTGCTTACCTATGGTTTTAATTAACTGATGTTTTTTGAAGAACATCCTGGTATTCCTTCAGGGTTCAGCTTGCTAAGCTAAATCATAGAACAGGTTGATTACAATAGGTTGTTTACGCTTTTCAAATTCCTATTCTCGTATTTTGAAAAGTGTAAATAATCTATTGGAATAAATGGAGTATCAAAGAACTAGACCAGACCATTTCCTGCAACGCCTAAACCACAAAATTTGAAACAAGCAAATCACCAAGAGCCTGTAGGCTCGGAACAATCACTACAGCATTTATTTGTTGACAAATCAATGCATAAACAATTTACAAATCAAATACAAATATAGGATCATCAAATGTCTCGGCCCATCTCAGAACCTTAATAAACCAAAGAATTAAAAAAAAAAAACAATCAGAGCTGAAAAGCTTGTTTAAGAGAACTATCACACTGAAACCGACTTACTTATCACTAAGACGTTAATATCAATGTAGCAAACCAAACCTCAGCTCGCAATTTCTCTTAACAACCACTCCAATGTAGGATATGAAAAATACAGTATAAGGAATGACGGAAGAGCTAATAGCACGCTGATCAGAAAATACAGCACCAAAATGGTGAAACTTCCAGGTACTACAAGGAATATAATGACCAAGAAAATGATAACCAATGGGAACTTAGCTGCAACGTGAATGAAGTAGTCAAGAGATTTGTGAAGTGAAAATTGAGACCGGTCCACATTAACATACCCATTGCCACGAGTACCATCATTGTTGGATAATACCCTCCCTTGAGAATTAGTAAGGCGAGTCGACCTTGGGCTGTAGTTGCTAGCAGAACCCCTAGTCAGTGAGGTAATTCTTGGAGAGAAAACTGGTTGACTAATATGACTATCACCCCGCACTGAAAATGAAGACTTAGATCGCTCTCCATTCAAGCTCTCAACCATCCAAAGAATGAAGTAGTTCTTCCGGGGAAACTTAAGATGCCCTCGATAGACCAAACGAAGTGTTAACAAATTGCACCACGGGCAGGAGACAAAAAATGGGAGTTTAATCTTCTGAGCAGGAAGTTTCAGTACAGCCCATTGAAGCGCTAGAACACAATTTTGGCATAGAGAGTGGCCACACCATAATACATATGGCACATTCTCAACAATATTAAAGGATTCCCAGCAAATCGGACATTCTAACCCTTCCTCTCTGCTGGAACTCGATGTAGCATCATCATCAGATAAATCATTGCAGCACAAATTTGGCTCGGTTGAGACTTTCCTGAGCCGAAGATTTGATATACTATTTGGAAAGCTCCACATTCTAGTCATTGAAAAGTTGGTTATATCAGTACATCAAATACTTACTCCAAACATTATTATACATAAAGATTCAATGCAAAAACTAAACCCACGTCATATCGATCCCTCACTCATGTCAAAGTAACTCGTTTTAATTATCCATTGAATAGTCAAGATTATCTGATTGTAAGCCTCCATATCCTTTAGACCACATCACCACAAAGCCAAAAAACTCTTGCTAGATTGCTCAAATGGCGAGGTGTTAAATCTTATTATGTTATTAATATTACAATGTCGATAATCATTTTTATGCCCAGATGCAAATGCTAATACAAGGAAACGGACAGCAAACTACATCAAGCTAGCTGTGAATTCTGAAGCACATTCCATGCTATAAAACTCCTTTTATAATCGCATTAACGGCTTATTCTTATATTCTATTCATAAAACCGTCTTACACAAATCTAATCCGCAATCCAACAACAAAGAATCAGACTTTTTTCACCAATTTACAGAAAAACAGATAGCTAACAGCATAACACCAAAAATCACATCATTAATATCACAATTATGTACCAACAAATCAACAATTGCAAAACAATCCCAGAAAATTAAAACAAACCCATAAAATACACGCGAATTCAATCAAACCCAGAACAAAATCAAAGGTTAATATCAACATTCAAACCCAACAAGATAGATTAAACTATGAATGCAATCAACCAACAAAATCAATAAATTGCAAGAAATAATGATAAGAAAACATGATTTAAATGAAGAAAGTAATCTTACGAAGAACAGATTATGTAGAATGTAGAGAGAAATGAAGAGAAAGGAAGGAACAATTATGAAAAAACAGATCTTTCCTCCCTAATTTTCTCTCTTTCTCATGAACAAAATACAACGAACTTTTGATCTGTTTTTTGTTGGGGCTTTTACATGTTTCGTCCTAGTTGTTTTGGTCCCGGTTTGTTTACCGAATTCTGACCGCGTTTACTATTTTAAATTAGAACGGTTTATGAGTCGTTCACTAATCCAGTTTATTGAAGGGTCCTGCTATACGTCGTCGACATTTTACTAAATATCGTCGACAATTAACGTAAAATTCCAAGTTTGCCCTCCATATCATGACTCCATATTGGTCTCACCAAAATGCAATTTCCGTCTCAAAACAGAAATGAAATTACCGTCTCACTAAAACACAAGTCACCGTCTCACTAAAATATTTCAAACAAAAAAAAAAAAAAGTCGGGTTTTGTAATTAACAACATGAACTTAACGATTTTAACAACGATTTCAACAATGAAGATAGTAACGAGGTTAGTTTACGATTTAGTTTTGTTAAAAATTTATGTTTTATTATCGTTTGAATCCCGAATTAGGATAGATGCCATGAATGTAGACGGAATTATGATAGAAATTGTGACGGATTTATATGAAAAAGCAATTGAAAAAAAAAAAAAAAAAAAGAAAGAACACGGAACTGGGCTGAGACGAGGGTGTTCTTTCGTCCCAGTGCCCGATCCAGGGCGAAGAACCTGCTCGTCTAATGTTGAAACTTGGACGAAGGAATCCTTAAATGCGGGCAGTGTTGACGAAGGATTCCTTCGTGCAGGCTGGTGTTGGACGAAGGTTTCCTTCCCCGTGCAGCCCAATCTTGTTTGTTTTTTTTTTTTTTTTTTTCTTTTTGTTTTAGAGTTTCTCGTTACTTTTTTTTTTTTTTTTTTTTTTTTTTTTTTTTTTTTTGTTTCCGACTCGTTTTGTATAAAATAATTAATTTCCGTATTTGTATTAAAAATTTTTATTTTTTATAGTTTCCGACAATTCAAATAATTATAATTAATTTCCGTTATTTCCGACTCGTTGTGTACAAAATAATTAAATGCCGTTTTTGTATTATAAAACAATTGAATTAATTAATTACCGTCTTTATATGAAATTTTTATCTTTAACATTTCCGACTCGTTTTGTAAAAAATAACTTATTACCGTGTTTGTATTAATTTTATATTATTTTATATTTACTTCGACTAGTCCCGTAGCAAATAATTGAATTAATAACTAACTTATTGAAATGCGTGCGCCGGTGATTAACGATGGAGACGGTGTTGATTACTCAGATCATTTTACGACAACCAGATTTTTTGCATCTAGTACTGAAGCGTTTAATTGGGCATATGAGATCGGGCTCCGACTCGGGTTTGGTATAAAAAAATCAAGCAACAAGAAAGTTGGTCGTAACACGAATTTGAGACAACGTTATTTTGTTTGTCGGATGGGTGGAAAAGGTCCCGTAAATAAGGATGCCGATTCTTTAATGAGGGTAACACGCTACCGCGTGGTGCAATTGCAAATTTTCAATGAAAGTTGTTGAATTAGAAGAGAATAAGTGGCGGCTTGTGATGAGATCCGGGTTTCATAATCATGGTTTAACGTTGTATTGTGACGGCGACAGATACTTTGCAAAGTTTGATGACGAGGAGTTGGCTTTTATCGATGCCCAAGTTAGAGCTCACGTTAGACCGGCAATTATTAGTGCGGGTTTACATCAGCGGAATCCGGAAAAGTCAAGACCTAATCGGCGACAAATCTACAACCGTTCTCGAAAAGTAAGGGTCGAGGAAAGAGATGGGAGAAACCCTAAGACAACAGATGTTAGCACTTGCGGTTCAGCATAAGTACGTTCATTATTGGGTCACTGATCAGGAGACCGATGAGCTAACCCACGTGTTCATGGCTCATCCAGAAGCGGTTAAGATGTTTCGATCATACTATTATGTGGTACAGATCGATTCCACGTACAAGACAAATGACTACCGTCTTCCGCTTGTTGAGATGGTTGGAGTCACACCCGTCGGGAAGAGCTTTGTCATCGCGTATGCTCTTGTGACGCATGAGTCGGAGGAGAAATATCTGTGGGTCCTACGGAAATCGAAGGCCCCGCTCAATGATGCCGTTCAACCTAATGCTATTGTTACTGATTGCGAGAAAGGTTTGTTGAACGCGATTCCCATTGTTTTTCCGGATTCGTCTCACTTGCTATGTCTTTGGCATATATATTCTAACGTGGAGACGAAAGCACTTGATATCACGGGTCAAGATAGTTGGGCTAAGCACGTAACTTTTAACTTGTTTACTGCGGTTGTCGAGGCGGAGACCGAAGATAATTTTAATGTTGCGTGGGGCAAATTGGCAAGGGAATGGGCGGGAGTGGCGGCTTATATTGAGAGGCAATGGTTCCCGCACTTGGAAAAATGGGCCAAGTATAGAACGAACAACATAACTCATTTTGGCAATACTTCTACATCCCGGGTTGAGTCGGCTCATGCGAATTTGAAGAGATGGTGAATAGCGCTTGAAACCGGCGATTGATAGCATCGAGTCGGTTTCATTCTTTGATGGAAACGCAACATGTTGAGATCCGACACTCGTTGGAGTTATCTAGATCGAGGCGGTTGACGGGGATTCAGCGATTATTTTCCAGACTTTCTTGCAAAATATCAAAGAATGCCATCATTGAATTGCGTAAAGAATTCGAAAGAGGTGCCAAGATGACGGAAGATGCCTTGACGATCGATTGCGGTTGTGTAAAGGCTACTACACTTGGTTTCTTATGTGCTTGTTCACTTCACCGCATTTCTAGAAACGGATCTCGGGTCCCTGTTGATGTGTTACATGCATTTTGGAGGAAGTTGGATTACGATGGTTCGGAGGCAATGCCGACTTGTGATGATGATCGGTTGGAGGAGTTATTCGATGAAATTCGAATGCGGATCCGAGTATGAGATCATCCATGTTCGATGCCCTTTACTCTCAGATACATCCGGATCAGGAGGATGTAAACGAGCCTCGGGTCAACGAGAACCCTAGAGGACGTCCGAGTAGGGGAACTCGTAGAGATCCGTCCGCCGTTGAGCATGCACGGGTTCGTGTTCGAGTAGGTACTCCGTCTTCCCAACGTACTCCGTCTAGTACCCCCCGTTCTACTCCGACGATTCCTGTTACTCCGTCGTCTACTCCCCGTTCTACTCCCCGTTCTACTCCGTCGGTTCGTTTTACTCCGTATCGAACCCCCCGGTCCACTCAAACGGGCCCCGGTACACCGTCTACCACTGCTACCACGACTACGAGGAGTTTCGGCACAACGTATTGCGCACCTCTTGAGGTCGACTACACCATTGGTGATTTGAGGTATTTTCCTTATCGTGACTTCCTGCCTTCATTTTTTCACGAGTATGTAGAAGCATGGTTTAATCCTTACGGAGACGGTCATTGTGGTTTTCGAGTTATCTCACATGCTGTTCCAACTTAAAACATAACATAATTAAATAACTACCGAACTTAATTATCTTCCGATGATGAAGATGACGATTCCTCATCTTCTTCATGATCTTGAATCTCAATTTCTTCAGGTTGGGTAGACATATATTGAGTCAATAAATCATTCAAGTAGAGATAAAGAATTCCTTGCCCCGGACTCTACCAAGGACATAAGTCTGATAGTCTTGGGTAATCAATCACGGTGAGAATGCGCTCAAAATATGTAAAGATATCACTTTTTAACCTACGAAACTCCCACATCTTCTCGTTTAGTACTTCATCAGAAACAACCTCATCTCTAACTGCTGGAGTTAGAACATGATCCGGGTTTCCTTGTAAAATTATACAAAGGGTACCAATTGGAGGCTCTTCAAGCAGGTGCCATACAGTGTCACTAGGAACCACTGATTCAAGACGCTCAATTAGAATTGGTAAATTTTGAACAATTAAATCGATTCTTATTTGATAAACTCTGATTTTTTGAGCATTTGTGAGAACCATTTTAGGATTGGATGTTGTGAGTGAATAATTAGTATTGTAGTGAGTGAAGATGATTTGGATGTTGTGATTGAAATTGACATAGAATGGCCTATTTATAACCTATTAATTGTAACGGTTATTTTTGAATTACAACGGTTATTTTGAATTATAACGGAAATTTTGAATTATAACGGTAAAATTTGAATTATAACGGTAAAATTTGAATTATAACGGTAAAATTTGAATTATAACGGTTATTTTTGAATTATAACGGTAAAATTTGAATTATAACGGTAAAATTTGAATTATAACGGTTATTTTTGAATTATAACGGCTATTTTTGAATTATAACGATAAAATTTGAATTATAACGGCTGTTTTTTAATTGTAACGGTTATTTTGAATTATAACGGCTATTTTTGAATTATAACGGTCACATTTTTCCCTATATAAACATCTACATAATGTTGTAATTTTTCACTCATCTCCAACCTTTTCTATTTTCCAATCATCTTCATCATCTTCCATTTTCTTCTTCAAATCTTTACTTATGTCAACATCATCCTCAATGTGGGGAACCCGACCAATTGAAGGCATTGATTTTAAGAATCAAATTTGCAACCGTTGTCAAAGAAACGCTATCATTATGATTTCCGGACATGACTACTAATCCAAAGAAAGCTTTTTTAAGTGCGTACCTTGCAATCGTTTTGTGTCGTGGTTGACTGAAGATCATTTAACAATAACAAAAAAGTTGAATATAGCATGTCAAGATGAAGGTGATGATGCATCAAGTGGAAATGTGATGAAAGAGCAAGTGATAGGTATAAAAAAGGAGATTTCGGAAATTACAAGGATGATGAAGTTTTATTTCAAGTGTATCTTGTATTTGTTTGTTTTCATTATGTTGGCCATTGTCATGAAGTAGTTACTATTTCCAGAAATGTATGAATTTGCATCGATTGCTATGTATTCAAGAAATTTCGAAATTTAATTTAAAACCGTCAATTTTTTTTAAATAAACAACGTTCAAATAGTCAACTACCATAATCATCCAACATAAATAATGTCTTCAAAAACGTACAAAATAAATGAAAACAAACACAAATTAGTCTCCCACTCTTTGATTATCTTCTTCCTCGCTATCGGTATAAACACCATCGCTCTCGCTTGAACAACATCACCGGGTGTTTGACGAGGTCCTCGCTGACGTATGATATCCCCAGCCCTCTCAATCAATGGGTCGACGTTCTTCATCATCTTGCGGAGGAAGGCAAGTCATTTCTTGTCATCCTTAATTTTTTTGGCCTCGTAAAAATGAAACATTACAAAGACGTGCGATCTGCAAATTGACAAGAACAACTAAAACATTATAAACATTATCGAGGAACAAGAAGAAAGTTAAACAATAATTACAAGAACGTAAGTAATATTATTACCTCAAAGGGGATATCAAAATCCTCATGTGGCGCGGGGGCGTCATGGTGGTCGGGATCAATGATCAACGGGTGAGAATTCCCATTATACCAAGTCACATAATCTGCTCCGTCTCACCCGGGATAAGAATCGGTCTCGATTTACGAAAAGCCGAACCACGTGATCCTCCCGGAATCCCAAAGATGATCAGTCTCCGCAACCCCAGCCCTAACCTCGTACCCTATCCCCGAAGCAGGACGATGCGCTGTCAATCTCATAATGGGATTGGGTATGATCTGCACATACCCAAACTGTCGTAAACACCGATCAGGCTGGTACGGCTCCGCTATGTCCATGAAACGAATACAACCGGTATACAAAGTACGAGGATGATCTCGCTCCCGACGCGGCCGTACGGATCCCACCTAATGGAAGCACAAGTAAGCCCATCTAACAACCTCCGATACTCCAACAATTTCTCCGCATTTTGAGCGAAGGGACCAACGGATCTCCAAGAACACGACCGAGGCTGAGTAGGGTCAATTGCCAAAGGTGGACCAGGTCTGAACATAGGAAAATACTCATAGATCCACGATTGCAACAAAGTCAAGCAACCACCAATAGTCTTCACACAAGCACGTGAAGCCACCCCCAACTGTCGGTACATGAAGGCAAGTACACCGGCTCCCCAAGCGTAGTGGTGTACATCATCAACATCATACACTAAAGAAAACAACTGAGGACGTAACCTATCACCTGATTTGTCGACAAAAAGTGTCGACCCCAACACCACAGCCAAAAACCCCTGAGCAAAAACAACATCACAATTAGCTCTCGCCGTTTCACAAACTGCATCTACCAATATACCCCCACTCTTGTAAATAGGGACCTTCTTCTTAGAGTTTAACGGCAACCTCAATCGCTCGATGAAATCCCAAAAAGCCACAAACATACATAAGGGGATCCGCCAACGTCCCGTCATTACTCTCCACCTTACAACAATTACCATCAACCCGAACGCCTAAGATCTGCGCAACATCGTGAAGGAGTATGGACATCTCCCCAAAAGGCATGTGAAAACTGTTGGTGTCGGGTTGCCATCTCTCAACAAAAGCAGAAATAAGGGGCATGTTATAATTCTCGGCCATGGAATCTAATAGGTGAGAAAGACCAGTACCGTCATAAATAGTCTTAACGACCGGAGGGAGTTGCCAACAACTCAACAACCTCGTCTTACCAAACCGGTGGTAACCCGTCAAAACTGGTCGACCGACCGCATTAGGAGTCGACCATAAGGTGTTGGCAATGTGGCCCCCAAAGCTAGGAATCACGTGGGGAAAGTCAGGACCACCAGGAACACGATGATCGATCAACCAAGAGACATCCTTACCCGACTTCTTCTTCGGAGCCACCACACTACTAGAACTCCCATCCGACCTCCGCAGGAAACGGCCCTCCTCATTCCGTCTACGTGGCACCCTACGCACTCGCTCATAACCCGACCCCTCCTCACCTATCACATCACCTGACCGAACCAGCTCCTCCTCCAACCGCTCATCAGTCCACGAATCGGTACTACCATCTCCAACCTCAGACTCGAACTGGAGCCCCTTTCGAGCTCGAACTTGACGGTCATTTCCTCCACCGGCCATCTATTCAAAAAAATAAGTTTAAGTAAATTAAAATTTAAAAAAAATAAAAAAAATTAACCCGGAACGGGGTTTATTAATAATAATTAATTAATATTTTACGTAAACTAAACGAGACGCAACAAAATTATATTTACAACAACTTGATTACTTAAATTAATAAAACAAAGAATTTATAAATATAAGTTTATGTAAATTAAAAAATAAATAAAAATACAAAATATCCCCAAAAGAAGTTTATTACTGATAATTAATTTATATTTTACATCGACAAAACGAGACGGAAAAAATATATATTTACAACGACTTCGCCACGAACGACAATTATTATTAATAATTTATTATTTTATAACGATAACAAAACAAGATGGAAAAAAATTTATTTTGTAAAAAAAAAAAAAAAAAAAAAATGTAACGAGAAATTCTAAAACAAAAAGGAAAAAAAAAAAAAAAAAAAAACACGACATAATGGGCTGAGACGAAGGATTTCCTCGTCCCAGACCAGGCCCAGACGAAGGATTCCTTCGTCCACAGCCCATTTCAGACGCAAGAATCCTTCGTCTGGGCTTGGCCTTGGACGAAGATCCTCCTCGTCCCAGCCCAGATTCGTGGTATTTCCTTTTTTTTTTTTTTTTTTTCGATTAATTGATACGACTAAATCCGATTCATATCATAGCACCTATCCTAATTCCGTCACTAATTTGGCATCTATCCTAATTCCGTCACAAATTTACAACCTAGACAAAATACTACAAAAAAATTTTTAATAGTAATCACATACCTTGTTCAATGCTTGAATTCGTGACGGAAATTATGCGGTCGATACGTTTTTTTGTTGAAATTTGAGTCGGGTTTTTTTATTTTCAAAATTTCGAATTTTAAAGGTAGTTAATGAATAAAAAGGAAAATATAAGGGGGAGTGTGAGGGAGGGGCAAATTTGGATGTTCATTAAAATTGTCGACGATATTTAGTAATTTGTCGACGACCTTTAGCAACCAGGTTATTGAATTGGTTTGTCCGATTTTAAAATGCATTGGTTTGTTTGTACATGAATCATTAATCGAAAGATCCGATGAACCTAGGCCCATATCATACATTTCTAAACTAATAGTTAGGCATATTCTTTTGGATTGAAACGGATATGAACTGAACTGACTTGAATTTAATAGATCTGAACTGAACTGAACTTATAGGATCTAAACTGAACTGAACTGACCCTGTTCTTTTGGACTTCAAGTAGTTGAACTGAACTTATAGGAGCTGTACTGAACTGAACTTATAAGAACTGAACTGAACTTATAAAAGCTGAACTGAACTTATAAAAATTTTGCGTTTTATATAAGCTAAATTTTTATACAAGTACTACAATAAAAAGTATATTACATATTGCATTTTTTTTTCTAACCATCTTTTTCCATATTATCATCCTCCTCGTCACTTTCATCATCTTCATTTTCACTGACATCATCGAATCCATTGTCTCGCCAAATGTCTTTTACTATGTTATTTCGTACCTTGTACATAGCTTTCTTACACTTTGTTTCAGACATGTCTCAATCTGTTGAGATCAACGAGGTATAGGTGAAATAAGGGTAAAAATATTAATGAGATATGTGGACTTGTGAATAAGTAATGAGTAGGCGGTTTAGCATAAACAAATTATAAGGGTCATTTTTTCTTAAAATGTCTTACCTGTATCCGCTTCTTTAGTGGGCGGGATGGGTCGGGTTCAATGGACGGGACGACCCATGAACAGCTCTAGTCTCTAGGTGAATTATATCCATGTGCCAAAATTAATTTGATTTACATAGATTATTTTCTAAAATTACTTAAATTAAGAAGTGTTTGAAAGGATTCGACTTTTTATTAATATATTAATGTAGGTATATCTTTTAAATATAGCTGAAAAGGGCAGATTTTCACGAAATTAATCATTTCAGATTAATTGAAATCATTTTCAAATCACAAATTCTTATTGAAGAGTGAAGACGGACACTATCCGTCACAAGTTGAAGACGGATAGCGTCCCTCTCACAAAATGCAAATGGATAATGCAAGTGGGGGGAAATTGATACCCCCACTTGCCCTCTCACTTGCATTTTGTAAGAGGGTCACTATCCGTTTTCAACTTGTGACGGATATTGGCCGTCTTCAATAAGACGGACTGTTTTCAAATAGGGTTGATTACAAGTCGAGTGCAATTGAGGGGTCGTTTGGTTCACTACTTAGGAATGGAATGGATTGGAATGAGAACCCATAGGAGTATGGGGTTCCAATTCCATACCTTCCAAAACATGTTTGGTTCATTAGAAAAATAAATTTGAAGGAATGGAGTTTGAATCCATGGGGAGGAGGTGGGTATGTGATTCCAAGGGGTTGAGGTGGAATGAGAATCCATCAGGATTCTAACTCCATTCCAAAACACCCCAACCAAACACTAGAATGACTAAAATCCATTCCATTCGATTCCAAACCTCCCAACCAAACACCCCCTGAATAGGGTCATTTTTAGGTGAGATTAACATCAAGTCGATAATGGTTTGGGTCATAACAGGTCACCTCATATTTGGGTCATGTTTTCAAGCCCACCTTAAATCCGAACTTTAGCCTTATTAAATCGGGTCAGCTCTCTGATTGTGCACCGTATTTCACTCTTAACTCTCTCCTTCTCCATCGAACCTCCAAAAAAAGCAAAACACACACAACAATGGAGATGGAAACAGATACAGAACTAGAAATCAAAGAAGAAGAACTCTTCAAAGCTGCTGAATCTGGTGATTCTTCACTCTTCAACTCTCTCCCTTCATCCAAACTCTCCAACTTTTTCTCTCTTCGCAACGAAGATGGTCGTTCTCTTCTTCATGTTGCTGTCTCTTCATCTCATCCTGAGGTATTTCTCCCCCAATTTCAAACTTTTGATTCAATTATTTTCTGGATTTGGTGTTAAATTTTGATTTAGGGTTTTGAATTTTGTGTTGGGTATTTTTAGGTCGTGAAAAAGTTAGCAGAAGTTGATGGTTTAGCAGGGAAGATGATGATTAATAGTAAAGATGAAGAGGGTTGGGCCCCACTTCATTCTGCTGCTAGTATTGGCAATCTTGATGTTGTTCAATCTTTGCTCATTAATGGTTAGTAATTGTTTTGTGTTTTGATTCGGTTTCGAATTCTGGTTTGAATTGTTGTGATAAACCCTAATCCCCTGGTTCAATATGTTGTGTATAAAGTTTTGGGCTTTTTGGAATTCTGATGTTAGCATTGTTGTAATCAGTAATGGATTGATGAGACGGGATTCGTAGTTTTGGGGGCTAAAGGCCTAAAGCATTGATTGAAATTTTAGGGGGCGAATTAGTAATGTGATGAGTAACATGGGAAAAATCGAGAATTTTTGGAATTCATAAGGTTTTTAATGTTTATAGGGGTGACAGTCCTTGCTGGCACCCGTCACTCTGCCAATTAACCTTGTAGTTTGTACAGAATTGAGATATGAGTTTAGGATATTGATTACTAGAATGATCGAGTGTCTGGTTGCTGTGTTGGGCATAGAATAGGTGCACTGTGATTGGAAATCATTGCCATCTTTTAAGAGATAATTTGCCTAATATGCAAGATTTACGAATTCAGACTGTGGAATTTGAAGAATTCAGCTGTTTACTTCAGCAATATACTTATGTTTAGAATATAGACGGCCCAAAGACATGGAGTCAAGTGAATGTCATGTCAACCTTATTGAGTCAAATCAGTCTTCTAAAATGCTGAGCCTCTTTGCTAAGTTTATCGGTAAATAATAGCATTCATTTTATTATATAAGAGCATAGAGAATTCCTGAAAAGTATATGCTTTGATGGGAGCCTGGTTATGCCATGTTCTTTTCAACTTAATTTCAGTTCACTTCAGGTCAGGTCAGGTTAAGTCTTATAGGTTAGGTTCTGTTAGGTTCGGTCCAATTCATTTCTACTGTCAGGTAAAGTCCTAGCTCCTAAGCTCAATACGATTCAGTTTAGGTAGTTTCAGTCCAGATGAACATGGGCGTGGCTTTAAGACGATAATACACTGTAAGACTTGAGGGTTGTGATTCTATTTACAAAGTTGTGGTAAACTGATCCTTAGTCGATGGAAAGTTGGTACTTGTTCTGTGTAGTCATTTGTAGCTTGGTTTGTCCAAATTATTTTGAGGTAGTCCTCCCTAGGATTTTTTTATTTAAATGGCTTAGTGGATGTGAAAAATCATATCCTGCAAAGTGACAAGTGTGGATATTCTAAGTTTTTCATTACCATAGAGCGTTTCTCAATTTTCAGCTTTCCAATGTAAAAAGCGTGTTTTGACCTGCTCGTGCTTAGAACAGTTTTCAGCACAAAATGCTGGCATGTTATTCTATAAGTTTGAGCGAGCCAGTGTGTCCTCCAAAAGGGTATCTTATTAGTTATTATAGCTTCTTGTTTCGTGCCATGGGGTCTTTCTGTTGGCTGTTCTCTTGAAGTTACTATAGCCCTAATCTTTTGCAAAGTTCGCTAGATAGATAGCCTTGAGTCTTTTGCAAAGTGAAATTACTTAACTTTGGTTGCGTATCGTGTATGCTGCAACCTGCCTCAATGACACAACACTTGACGTGTGTCCAAAAGTATGCAACTTTTTTCACATTCTATAAAATAGCCGTGTTTGACAGTTGACAATGCGTCATGTCACTAAATAGACAAGTCTAACACTCCACCACTGTGTCGTGTTCGCTGCTCGGCACTTGCAGCCAATCTGAATAATGAAGGCACAATTACTCATTCATTAACATTATTACTTCACATTTTTAGCGAAGTGGCTAGCCATTTTAAAAGACTGATTTTACTCAAATTTAAGGAGTATTGGTATAAGGTTAACATGACATTCATTTGACTCCATGTCTTTGGGCCTTCTAAACATAAGTATATTGCTGAAGTATAAAGCTGAATGCTTCAGAATCCAAAGTCAGATTGGCTGTGTAGATGTTAAGGCACAAAGTGCCGGCATGTTATTCTGTAAGTCTGAGCGAGTCCTAGTGTATCCTCCAAAAGGGTATCTTATTAATTATTATAACTTCTTGGTCCGTGCCTTGTGCCTTTCTGTTGGTCTTTCTCTTGAACTTACTATAGCCCTAGTCTTTTGCAAAGTGAAATTACTTCCCTTTGGTTTGATGTTGTGTATACTGCAACCTTCCTCCATGACACACAACACTTGACTTGAGTCCAAAAGTTTGGAACTTCCACATTTTACAAAATAGCCGTGTTGACAGTATGTCATGTCACTAAATAGCCAGTTTAATAATCCGCTACCATGTCGTGTTCGTCACTTGCAGCCAAGCTGAATAACATAGGTGCAATTACTCGTTTATTAACATTATTAATTTACATTTTCTAACAGGAGCTGATGTGAACATGAACAATGATGGTGGTCGAACTCCGCTTCACTATGCTGCTAGCAAAGGATGGGTGAAAGTTGCTGAAATGTTGCTCTCCCACGGTGCAAAGATCAATGCCAAGGACAAGGTTCATGAGTGACTTCAGATATTACGGAAGCATTAACGACCAAACATCACTTAATTGTACTTAATTTTCAACTTTTGGTTTCAGGTTGGGTGCACACCATTACATCGAGCAGCTAGCACCGGTAACGCGGAATTATGTGAACTGCTCATTGAGGAGGGTGCTGAAATTGATGCTCTTGATAGAAGTGATCAAACTCCTCTTATGAATGCAGTCATATGTGAGAACAAAGAGGTAATTATAAATGGTGACGCCCTTTTGTGCTATATATTCTTACGGGTCATCGCTCCCTTAAGGGTCTACCTTGGTCAAATGAAGGCCACAAAGGAGTCAAGTCTTAAGCATTACATATAACTCCGGTGATCATCATGAATTGTCCTAATGAGAACAATTTACTCCGTGATGTAAGAGGATTTTATTCTTGGACGAGGTGATATTTTTAGGCCTTAGGTTTAGAGTTTAAAGGCTTGCTAATTATTTTTGGGTGGTGATTTTCACAGTACACTTTTTACTCAATACAGTATGCTTTTGACCATTTTACCCTTCTCATTTATCTCCTTTATTGTACTGAATTGAAGAAAAAGAGAAAAGAAAACTCAAAACGTAATACCACCATGGCACCACCTCCTCTCCTTCCAATTCTAGCTACTACAACCGCCCCGAACACCCACCGTCCGCCCCTAGAGTGTCCCTTCCACCAGTCCACCATCATGAATTCATGCCCCTTTCCTAAATTCCATTGCCGAAAGTCCGAAACCATTGCCCTTTGAAAATGAATTGTTAGAAGCAATATTATATGTCCAAGTCGATGACGGCGAATTCTGAAAAGTTTGTCTGCGCTTGAATGCACCTAGCTCTTTTCCTTATTCTAATAATTCTTGTTTTTGTTTTTAGAATTCAGATTAGGGTTATAGAATTGATTTAGTTAATTTAAACATTTAATTAGAGTAGTTGAAGAAATTTTGTTGAGTTTATATTCAATTATCTTCCCCTAATTATTGAAGAAATCAGGGTTTATAATTGATTTAGTTGATTTTACATTAAAATAGGGTATAGTTGAACAAATCTAGTTAATTTTACATTCAATTACGGTATATAGTTGAAGAATAATAACTGAATTAAGATGTTTAATTGTTAGAAATATGGAGAATTGGCTTGGTGAGTTCTTTTAGCAAAGGGTATGCAAATGGAAAATTTTGTGTGAAATGTACTAAATTGAGTAAAAAAACGTACTGCGAAAATAAATTACGTTATTTTTTATTAATGAATTCAAGCGTTGGCAGGTGGCATTTCTTTTGATACGACATGGAGCTGATGTGGATATTGAAGACAAAGAAGGGTATACAGTGCTAGGTCGAGCGCCAGCTAGTTTTAGAGATGCACTTATAGATGCTGCCAAGGCAATGATGGAAGGTTAAACCAGATGGTTAATGGTTTGCTATGTCGAAAACTCCCTAAAATTCGCGCACAGAGGTTGCCAGTCTATAACTAACTTTCATAGTCACATCTTGTTGAACCTACCAACTGTTGGAACTGTAAATGACGTTTAAGGATTTGTTATCTTGTCCATGGCTTCCTCCCAAGTTTTTTTGCTGACTTTTGAGCCTTTGATGAATTGATTAATGTGTCAAGTTTCGCAAATTCTTATTTCAGACGGGCTGTTTTCCTGTCTGAAATAAGACGGATAAAATGTTGCCATTTTTTAAGAAAATGTAACCATTTAATCCACAAAATGTTATGACTAGAGGCGTCACTGTTTACCCTAAAAATGATGTGAAAAATAATGGTAACATGGTTATCAGAAAATAACATTATTTTATTGTAAAATGACAACATATTGCCCGTCTTATTTCAGACGGGAAACAGCCGTCTGAAGCAAGACGCGCGCTGCTTCTCCTCAAAACTTCCTCACATTTCCTACTTTCACTAAGAAATTTCCATCTAAGATTTGTATCTCTAATCATAATTATCAACAAATAAATGCTAATCGTGTCGAAAAACATTCTTCATCTTCTGCTAAACTACCTCTGAAAATTTTGCACACTTTTTGTGTAGAGTTACCAAAGCGAGAAGAAGAGTGTACTACTTAAAGCCTCAAGGCATATTCTATTGTTTCTCTCTCCTAGGGTTTGGTTTTGTTAATTAGCGATAAATTAGGGTAACTATCAAATCAATCAATAATGGGGACTGAGAGAAAGAGGAAGGTTAGTTTATTCGACGTTGTTGATGAGAGCGCTATCCCTGTTAACAACAACAAGCTTCTTAAATGTAACGGCACCATGTTCAACGCCGCCGCCGCCGCCGCCGCTAATCTTAATCCCTCCGTTAATCCCTGGAATCTTCGTCCTTATTCTGCTAGATTCTTCGAGATTCTTGAAAAGCGTAAATCGTTACCGGTTTGGCAGCAGAAAAAGGATTTCCTTGATGTCTTGAACAATAATAATAATCAGACTATTATCCTTGTCGGTGAAACCGGTAGTGGTAAAACTACTCAGGTCACTTTATATTTTCTTCTTTTTTTTGAATTAATCGTCTTTTATTATTATTATTGTCTACTCCCCCGTCCCCATTTACCTTTGATTAAAATACTCGCGTTCTTTGTAATTTTAATGATTAGTACTCGGAATACTAGCTGGAAGCCGCGATAATCATACTCAGGAGTATTTAAATGTTAGTTTCTACTCCCTTTGTCCCGTAGAATAAAAAGGGTAAACAAATGAATGATACGGACTACGGAGGGTTGATATTGTTTGTAGACCACCACTATTACTTCTATGTATATTACTCCCTCTGTACCAGACCAATGATTACACTTGCCTAATACGGCCGTACCACACAAATGGTAACATACTATAAATGGGCTATTTTTTTACAATAATACTCTTATATTCTCCTTAGATTTACACAATGACCACTTGTGGTCCACTCACCAACCCAATAATTTAATCCCTTATATTCACTTTACTTTCCATCTTTGCCCCTACTTTTACCCTCTTTTCTTAAATATCTCATTTTTTACCATGTTACCATTGGTGTGGTATGGAGGGAGTAATTGGCAATAAGAAATTCATACTCCCTCCATTCAACTCCACAGGGCCCTTTTCTATTTTACACACTATTCACAAGTGAGCATTCACTATCAATTTTCTCTCAATACGTAAGTGAAAATATATTCATGTGGGATCTTGTTTGATTCGTCTTTACGAGTACATTAAAAATATCCAAGTTTTATAATTTTTGCAAATACGTAGCTAACGATATTTACCACGTAAAACACGCGTTGACAAACGTGAAAAAAGAAAAGGGCCTTGTGGAGTTGAATGGAGGGAGTATTGAGCAAGCTCATTCACAATGGTATTGGAGGACAAATTATAATCTTTTTCAGCTGCAATGATTGTGATGTTTGGTTAATGTTCAGTTTAGTTTAATTGATACCCTAAGACATATGCCTTTGCTCTATTATCAAATCTGAGTTAGATAGATGTTGGACCTCTTTTTGCCTATAGTTCTCTACAAACTCAAATGCGCTCACTCAGGAACTTGTCCTTTTGTTTGTATTTGAAATCATGAGTTTGGTTGCCTTATTTCTACAATTACAACTGCTAAAGGTGTTAACTTTGGAGTTTAGAACATAATGTTTGAAGGGATAGATCTGTGAATACTCTTGTGGTGCTCTTGATGTCCTTGTTAAGTGCAGATAAAGTTCTCCCTTTTTTGAATTAACAAGTAGGAGTTTAGTTGCCTGATTACTTGCCATTCAACTGTTAAAGGTGTTTACTTTGGCCTTGAGAGTTTAGGGATACACTTTAGCTTTCTCCTCTAGTGAATAGTGATCTTTTGCGGGGATTGTGTTCATATCCATTACCCCTATTTACAATTACGGCTTTGGTTGCAGATTCCTCAATTCGTTTTGGAAGCAGTTGAGTTAGAAACTGCTGATAAACGAAGAAAGATGATGGTCGCTTGTACGCAGCCTCGTAGAGTTGCGGCAATGTCCGTCTCCCGTAGGGTTGCAGAGGAAATGGACGTAACTCTGGGAGAAGAAGTTGGTTATAGCATCCGGTTCGAGGACTGCAGCAGTGCAAAAACAGTTTTGAAGTATGTATGCCTCTCTTTTTCGCAAATTATATGTTTGTATTCGTGTGTTGTAGCATTTCCATAAGATTCTTTGTTACCTATGTGTTTGTAGGTATTTGACAGATGGTATGCTTCTGAGAGAAGCAATGACAGATCCACTCCTCGAGAGATACAAAGTTATAGTCCTCGATGAAGCGCACGAGAGAACTTTGGCTACAGATGTGCTCTTTGGACTTTTGAAGGAAGTTTTGAAAAACAGACCCGACTTGAAGTTGGTAGTTATGAGTGCTACTCTTGAAGCCGAGAAGTTTCAAGGATATTTTAGTGATGCACCTCTTATGAAAGTTCCTGGCAGGCTCCATCCTGTGGAGATATTTTACACCCAAGAGCCTGAAAGAGATTACTTAGAAGCAGCTATCCGGACGGTTGTACAGATACACATGTGTGAACCTGTTGGCGACATTCTTGTCTTCCTTACCGGAGAGGAAGAGATAGAGGATGCGTGTCGTAAAATCAATAAAGAAGTTGCCAACCTAGGCGATCAAGTCGGTCCTGTAAAAGTAGTCCCGTTGTACTCTACTCTCCCTCCTGCAATGCAGCAGAAGATATTTGAAGCTGCTCCACCACCTGTAAAAGAGGGAGGTCCCGCTGGAAGGAAAATTGTGGTGTCTACTAACATCGCAGAAACATCTTTGACCATCGATGGTATAGTTTACGTCATTGACCCTGGGTTTGCTAAACAAAAAGTGTATAATCCTAGAGTTCGTGTGGAGTCGTTGTTGGTCTCTCCCATATCAAAGGCTAGTGCACATCAAAGAGCTGGCCGTGCTGGAAGAACTCAACCAGGAAAATGCTTCAGGTTGTACACAGAGAAAAGTTTCCATAATGACCTCCAGCCTCAGACTTATCCTGAGATATTACGGTCTAATCTTGCAAATACGGTGCTTACATTGAAGAAATTGGGAATTGATGATTTGGTGCATTTTGATTTCATGGATCCTCCTGCCCCTGAGACACTGATGCGAGCATTGGAGGTCCTGAATTACCTCGGGGCATTGGATGATGAAGGTAATTTGACCAAGCTTGGCACAATCATGAGTGAATTTCCACTGGACCCTCAGATGGCGAAGATGCTTGTTGTCAGTCCTGAGTTTAACTGTTCCAATGAAATTCTGAAGATTTCAGCAATGCTTTCAGGTAACCTTATTTGTTATTGTAAATTTCAAAATCATGGAGTCTCATATGTGCTTTATTGAGTATTTGCTTTAGTTTGCAAGGGACAAAGGAATGTCCTTGGAAGTATTCATACATACATGTCTTATGCCCCACATTCTTTTCCCTGTTTTTAAATTCAAAAGTATGGAGTCTATATCTGTTATACAGAGGTATTTGCATGTTTTGCGAAGTTTGAGTCTGAAAGTATGCCCACGCAACGTCTTATTACACAACCTATATAGGCATAGGGTATACGTTGTTACACTTGCGCAGTATTGCCAAGTTTGTCGTTGCATCTGGTTGATTATAGGGATGGCAATGGGTAGGGTCTGGGTAGGGTCCGCCTAGACCCGGATCCGGACCCGAGATTTTCCCTTTTGACCCGTACCCGACCCAGACCCGCAAGGGTCTAAAATTTGAGGACCCATACCCGGACCCTATGGGTAAGGGTAGGGTCTGGTCTACCCGCGGGTCTGAGTTTCAGCCACTTTAGTAACAGGATTAACAGTTATTGGTCTATAATATTAAAAAAAAATTCATACTATTTTAACATTATGAGTTTATTAATCTCTATTGTACACTACCAAATTTAATATACATACCAAAGACATTAAGAAAGACAAAGAAGACCTAAATTAATTTTACATCCAAATACATGTGAAATAATCAAACTTGGAACCCAAAAATCAATACCGTACTTGATAGCCGTCTCCATCTGACCGTCGCTGGCTGCCGTTAATGGTGGTTGTCGGTCGCCGCCTATTAGAGAGGTGGTGGTTTTCGTATGAATTCAGAAAAGTTGTGATTTTGATTTTTTTTTTTTTTTTTTTTTTAATAAAGGGTTTAAGGGTCGGGTATGGGTCTTATAACTTAGACCCGTACCCGGACCCGAAATATTTTCTTAAGACTCATACCCGACCCATACCCATTGGGTCTGAAAAAATGAGACCCATACCCGACCCATTAGGGTCCGACTCTCAGGGTCTGGGTCGGGTCCCCGACCCACTGCCATCCCCGTTGAAATCATGTGCATTGTGTCTTTAAGTCTGTATAGGTCACCATCAGTAACTATTTAGCCTGGGTTTCATGCCCTTGGTTGGCATGTACCATAGTGTTTCTAAGTAAGTGCTGATGAAGATAGTTCCAGTTTTTCAGTATTTTCTCATCAAGCAAATGGTATCGTCTCGCCTCTATGCATCTGCTGACCTCCGTGGGCCTCGTCTGTGATAACAATTACTTTATTTAGTACCCAATTGTTTTGTGAGGCCTCGGGAGGCCCAGAAAGCTGCAGATGAAGCAAAAGCTAGGTTTGGACACATTGACGGGGATCACCTCACTCTGTTGAACGTATATCACGCCTTCGAAGAGAAAAGTAAGTCAGCCTTCAAAGAGAAAAGTAAGTCACTTTTACCCCTTTTCTGTTTGTTTCCTTTTATTCCGAAAACTTAGATAACATTGTTTTATTGCAAAAAATGCGGGCAAAATTGTGCTATGGATCTGGGGTGAGCTTTTAGAGTTGTAAATTGAAAACTCAACCAAAGTCTCTATAAGCTCCCCACATTCGACCATGGTACGGTCTTGTCCATTCTGGGATTTGCCCGAGGGTGTTTTTTTACTGATCATAATTATTACTCTCTTATTTTTCACTCAATGACATGACAGAGGAGGACTCGGTCTCAAACTGGTGTTACGAGAATTTTATCAACTTCAGGGCTATGAAGTCGGCTGAAAATGTGAGGAGGCAGTTAGCGGACATTATGCGTAGATGCAATCTCAAGTGCTGCAGCAACGACTTCAGCAGCAGAGATTACTATCCCAACATAAGGAAAGCGATGCTAGCAGGATACTTCATGCAAGTTGCTCACCTGGAAAGAACAGGACACTACCTGACCGTGAAAGATAACCAAGTGAGTTAGATTCTGACATAGTTAAATTTGTTTTTTCTTTTCTTTTCTTTTTTTTTTTTTTTTGTGTTTGAAATCTTTTCCTAGATTATTTTTTCTCGAATGATTCAGTTGTTGACCATCTGGTGTTTAACTGTTTCAAGGTCGTTCACTTGCACCCTTCAAATTGCTTGGACCATAAGCCAGAGTGGGTGATATACAACGAATATGTATTGACCAGTCGGAATTTCATCCGTACAGTTACTGATATTCGGGGAGAATGGTAAGTTTTCTTATCCCCATGTGCTCTGAAATCTGAATCAATGGAAGGAACAATCTGTTAATGTGATAATTTGGTTGGTTTATCTGGAGCAGGCTTGTTGATATAGCACCACATTATTACGATCTGATAAACTTCCCTAACTGTGAGGCGAAACGGGTACTTGAGAAGCTGTACAAAAAGCGTGAGAAAGATAGGGAAGAGAGCAAGAACAAGAGCTAGGATGATGTTTAAACTGTATAACTCCGGTGATCGTGATGAATTGTCCTAATGAGAACAATTTACTCCAGGAGTGTAAGAGGATTTTATTCTTGGATGAGGTGATATTTTTAGGCCTTAGGTTTAGACTCTAAAGACTTGTAATTTTTTTTATTAATGAATTCAAGCGTTGACAGGTGGCGTTTCTTTTGATACGACATGGAGCCGATGTGGATATTGAAGACAAAGAAGGGTATACAGTGCTAGGCCGAGCGCCAGCTAGTTTTAGAGATGCACTTATAGATGCTGCCAAGGCAATGATGGAAGGTTAAACCAGATGGTTAATGGTTTGCTATGTCGAAAACTCCCTAAAATTCGCGCACATAGGTTGCCAGTCTAAACTAACTTTCATAGTCACATCTTGTTGAACCTACCAACTGTTGGAACTGTAAATGATGTTTAAGGATTTGTTATCTTGTCCATGACTTCCTCCCAAGTTTTTTTGCTGTGCCAAATTTTGATGTTAACCGGTTTCTGTTGAACCGTAAAAATGTGTTGATTTAATACATAATATCATATAGAAAAAACTCAGAATTAAAATTGGTAACTCATAAGAGGTGATACTCATGACTTGGGCTTGAATGTCAGCATCAGAATCGCCCTTGTGGGCTTCTTTTACACCCAAAAAAATATAGTAAAAAAACGATTTTTCTTTTGGGATTCAAACCCAAATCACGAGTATCACCTTTCATGTTTTACAAACTAAACTAAATGGATTTTCTAACATGTGCCCTAAGGGCATATGTTAATAAGGGATTTTCTAACATATTTATGCTTAACAAGCTAAACTAGCTGACATTTACACCTATATCGCTATTTCACTAGTGAAAACCTATATACTTGCGTTGTGACATGATCGAAATCTATTTTTGCAAATAATCTACTTAACACCATGTGTTCGAGGTATACTCCATGCAAACCTTGGAAAAAATAATCTCAAGGAAAAGGGCATAAGCAACCCAAATTAATATCAGCCATTTATTAGATTGCCCTCCTTATCCTATACCCATGAGTTAGTTAAAGAGGACAACACAAAGGGGAAAAAAGAGCAAGGATTTGGGCACCAATGGTTTCATCACTACAATCATGGTTCTTGGGCCCTTCTCCTCAAAACACTAAGAAATTCCCATCTAAGATTTGTATCTCTAATCATAATTATCAACAAATAAATGCTAATCGTGTCGAAAAACATTCTTCATCTTCTGCTAAACTACCTCTGAAAATTTTGCAAAACTTTTGTGTACCTTTAGCTGTTTCTTCAGTAATCTTCTGGTCTAACCCAGGTAAGCTTTCTTAATGTCACGGTATTCAGTATTTACTCGATATTGTCATCTGACGGTTTCAAATGATGATTCTTGTCGACTGCAAAATGTGCAGCACAAGCAGGGTTTTTGTCAGGGCTTCCTGGGATAGAATCAGTTCCTGGTCCTAAACTACCTACTGTTGATTTCCTTAATCGTTACAATGGTAATTTTACGTACCATCTTCCTCCCTCCGTTCTAATCATTTATTTACCTTTGATTAATTAATCTGTAACTCCCTCCGATTCCTGCAGACGATTACCAAAAGAAGTATACTGATAATGATGAGAGAATCAAATCATCCCCTATCATCAAAGAGCTACTCGAGCGCTCTAAACTTAACAAAGAGAAGTACTTCTTCCGTCTCATATTTATTGTCCTCGTTTAACTTTGGTGATCAACTGATAAATTAGTAATGTTATTATTAATGACAGGAACAAGCAAGAAATAATGGACAAGTACTGCTTAAGAGGGGCGGAATGGGGCGTAGGGGATTGCTCAACCACAGGAATGACGCCTGGTGAAAGAGATGCCTTCATTGCGATGTTAAAGAAGAAGGCCGGTGTCGAGTAGTGCCCTCAGTTTCCCATTTATATTGTCTTCATGAATCATAACATTCAAGCTTGTACCTAATCTTAAGGGTTTATTAGATTTTTACCTAGAAGGTAGCAGTGTTATCGGCATTATGTGCCCTTAGTCGCTTGAAGCGATTCCCATTTTGTAAATTCTTGTATGAAACGGTTTTATTATAAGCATTGATTAAAATGTCTTCTTTCTCCGGTACATGACCTTTGCATACACAAATCATGCTTAAATACGAAATGTAGATTAGCGGTATGGTAACTTGAACCGGATTAAAACCAGTGCCGGATGTACAAAGAGACTGTTTACAGATGACGTAAAATAAAAATTGCGTCTACAATTGCATTGAAATGCCACAAATCTTACATTAATCTCGCTGTACAAATGTATGTACTCGACCGTCCAATTATTCGGGTGGAGAACCATGTACAAAGGCAAATCAATCCTCTTTTGGCTAAGAAATGTAAAAGATGAGGAACATATGGAGGGGAAAAGAGATCAGTTACTTCATCCTCTATAATTCTTCATTTCCGGAATTCGTAATGCAAAACTTGTCACTAAATTATCAGGTTAAGGGCACCAGAAGGTCAGGATTACCTGCAGGGCACCTTTGTCTTCGGGGACGTCTAGTCGTCTTTCCCCAACCTCTCAGGCTTCTATCGTCGACACTTATTTCCACATTATTAATATGTACCTCTTGTTTCTGGGTCAATGGAAGGGCACATACAGTATTCATCACAACAGATGGCTCCGCCACCACTGATCGTGGTCTCCCTCGGCCCCGCCCAGTGCGGGACCCGTTTCTTCTGTTCGACACTGATTGCCATGAATAACCCGTCTCCCTCAAAAGCCCACCGAAAGTCTGAAGGTCTTCGGTCACTTCATGTCTCGAAAGTGTGGTAAGGCCAGGTAGAATGTCCCTCTGGAAGTCCCGTCTCTGCCTTCCCCTCCGAGCCTGTCCTTTACGTGTTCTCGTATTTGTTAACACGCAAGTACCGTTCTCGGTAATCGGGAAATCCGGAGTGCTTGGTTTGGGCAAGTACTCCTCAGGGGTACACTCTTTCTGTCTCAAGATCATGTACTCAAAATCCTCCAGTCCTTCAGGTAATGCATCATCTTCGACCATTTCGAGACTAGAACAAGCTATACTCACAAACCAATGCAAGGGATCATCTCCTTCGGCTTCTACGGGAAGACAACTTGTGCCCTCCATTGATGACATGGCAACAATGGCTGAAGCCGCTGACTTGGCTAGCTCAGAATCACCATCACCAGTCTCGTTTATTAAGGAATCTTCCGCAGGAAGAACGTTATCTTCCTTTTCAAGATTTATTAGGGCTTCTAGATCAATACCAGTGCCCACCTTTACACTTGAGCTGTTATACAGAAGAGAGGTTCCACATGTTTCCTCCTCGGTTATGCACGAATTGAGGTCAAACGTATTTCTAAAATTCTTTTTCTGATCTGAACCCACAGCTTCATCGACCGACATCTTGTCCAGTTCAGAATCACTAGCTTCACAAGGAATATTCATATCGAATAGCCCTTTTCTTTTCCTACTTCCACCGTCTTCAATCTCTTCATACCCTGATCCTCGATGAATATCAGTAGGGTTCACAGCTGCAATGTGATTTTCCTCCTTCGGCATGGGACGATTATCAAATATAGAGATCCCTGATCCTCGATGAATATCAGGAGGGTTCACAGCTGCAATGTGATTTTCCTCCTTTGGCATGGGACGGTTGTCAAATATAGAGACCCCTAAAATTTTCAGGCTGCTTTCCGGGTTACCAAATCCATTCCTTGAATGTCCAGTCTCGTTATCAAGTCCATTCCTGGAAAGTTCAGACCCGTTGCCCGCACCCTTTCCTCTAAGCCACGGCAAGACAGCATAAGGGTCCTCCAGCTTGCAACCCTCCTGTCCTTGTGGGTTAATATAACTGTCTGACTTGCCATTTGGAAGTGCCACGTTCAAGTTCATTTCCTTGATATCAACACCGGCAGTGGCCGATGAACCTTGGTGAAACCCGTTTCTTAGAGGTGGTTCACTGACAAAAGCTGATTTAGCTCCAGGAGTGTTATTTGGGTTCCACTTGTAACCAAGCAAGTCATTGCTTTGGTTAACCCCGTGAAGAAATGGGCTTGGCTGGATTGATGTGGGCTTTTGACCCAAAATGTCGGGTTTTCCCCAAGATGTTGCAGATTGATCCCATGGAATAGGCACTGGCTGATAAGGCATCGGAGCCTTTTGTGGAAGGACTCCTTGACTGATGGGTTTCACACTGTCTTTATATTGTTCTGGAACAGATGATAGACGATCATTAGACCTGACTAAACTGACCCGAGCCAGACTGATGGACCGATTCAAAACAATCCTATCCAAATTGACCCGTAACACTCAAAACAAATAATCAGAATAAATGACGCGACTCATAGCCACCCAAACCCAAAATTACAAAAACCTGAAATGACTCGTACCTAATTCCGGCCCGACCAATCTGACTACCAGGTATAAAATCCATGATTTGAACAGGTGATATTTAATGCCACTACTCCCAGAAGCAGTTCGATAACCCGTTGATAAGTATTCTACTCAACAGGTTAATCTGCTTGAACTACTTTAGTATTGACACAAAATAAAATACTAAAGAATAGGCTCCTAAATAGAAATGGGTATTATTAAGTTTATTTTACCTGATTGAAGCATTTGAAACCAGTTTTGAGCATTTCTTCCACTATCCGGTAAATTATTCAGATACCCATTCAAGCTACCATTCATGGAGTACGGCGGAATATCCTTATCAGATGAAATAATAGATCTTTCAGGAAAATTCCGATTGAGAGTATCAGTGTGACTGCCATTACGGCGTAAGAAGTCAGCTGATGAGAATGCAGCAAACTCTTCAGCATTCAAAGGCTCATTTAAGTCACCTAAAGATGTCGGTTTTCTGCTTTCATCTGGGGAGAGACTTAAATTAACAAAATCTTTAGCCCTCCCAAATTGCTCCACTTCATCTGTATCAATATACTCATCAGCTGGAAGCTCCAGGTCAAAAATTCCTTTCCGCAATTTTGTGGGTTGGGACTCTGAGACCTCTGAGTTTTTTGGGTTATGGAAACTACGGAATGCGCTAGGGCCAGCCTGTATGCTCTTTCCTTTAGCGGAAATTGGAGATGATTGGTAATTATCCGGGCCTAACAAAAGAGGCCTGCCAGAAATTAGACTTGTAGATGGAAAACTTGAACCATTACATCTTTGTGCGTCTTCGGACTGCAAATGCAACGGTAGAGGGCTCGAAGAGGATGATTCTTCATAGGGTATACGCCGTTTCAACGTCTCTTTCCTCCTAACCTCGTCCATCAGATCTCTTTGCACTCTGTATAGTCGGTGCAGTTCATAGACCTGGATACCAATAAAAAATTTAGTTCAAAAATGGGAATTCTTTCCACAACCAATTTACACCATGCAGCATAGCCTCCCACAATCCTGCAAACGGTGGGGTAAGAGGGGTCGGATATAAGCATAGGCTTCTTCACGATAAAATGAAACGCACTCAAAATTTGGTTAGCATTTTATTATTTGTTCGGATATAAGCATAGACTTCCACTTCCACATTCCCTTGTTTCCCCAATCCAACTCGCCAAAAGTATTTTACAGAGACAGCATTACAGCAAGATATTGCTATCGAATAAAATGCACGCTGATATTTGAAAATATAGTGAGAGTATACCTGTTCCTTGAATATGGCTTCATGCTTAAGCATTGTCTGCTTCACAACTTCCTTGTCAAATCCAGTGGGTGAATCTGTAATCGTTCCTTGCAGAAAACCATAATAAAACTGGCCATTGGGCAAGTTGACATCATTGTAACAGTCGTATTCACGACTAAGGTCCCTAGTCGAGTGATGTCCAGACAAGTAGTTTTCAATCTGCACTTTTGTTCCCATTCCTGTCAACAACAACAACAACAACATCAGAGCCTTAATCCCAAAATGATTTGGGGTCGGCTGACATGAATCATCCTTTAGAACCATCCATAGGTGAACGCACACCTCAAAAAGCGAATAGAAAAGGGAAAATGAAAAACAAAAGGGGGAGCGAAAATGTAATGGAAAGTCAAGGTAAACTTACAGGTTTTAAAATCGAATTTCAGATTTTTTCTATAAAACTTAAAATTTAAATTGAGAGAAAAGATTAAAACGATCTTGAAAACCGAAAAAGAATTAAGGATCCGGAATGCCTTAAAAGTGAACCAAGTAAAATATATAAAAAGTGGTCGGTAAAAAAAAGATGTAATAAAGGAGAGAAGAACAAATAATTTAATTTTTTTAAATTAAATTAAATTTATGCATCAGGATTCAGGGCACAGGTTCATGAATCTCAACAATACAATTCCGTAATTATTAGTATAAAAAATAGACGATATAGTAATTGGACAGTATCGAAGATCATGAATGTCACATACAGATGATTTACTGCCTTTTCTGCTACATACCAGTAGCAGCTGATAAGAATCTATGAACACTAAAAAGGAAAATCTACAAAATTACACAAGCTACGGACGGAACGGAATTTCAAAACATCAAGTCCATATCTCAACATTTAAGATTTCAAATCCAGCTCTAAATAAAATTTGGCAAACGATAAATACGGTGTCAGTAAGATTACAGCACTCATTAGCCATCACTCAAGAACCACTCAATCTAACAAGAATCACATTTCCAACTAAATAATTCTTGTTTAAGACGGCAATATCAGTCTTAAAACTTAAAATGGGTCTCCAACTAATTCTAGGAAGAATAGACTACAGGAGTCTTCACAGAATTTATTACAACAGTAAAATCAGAACAGAATGAAGAACAGTAATGCAATAAACAAAGATTAAAAAGTGACTACACTAGATTTCTTCATCAAAAAAATCGTCAAAACCTTACTATTAAACATAAAGAGCAAAACTTTTGCAACACTGGTTTATTAAAAAATGAGCAACAAATACCCAATAGATCACCAATTCTTGTTTAAAACCGTCTTACTCAGTACTCACGCCCGATTAAAATACAGGTGAAAATAAAAGGAGATTGTGAGAGGTATTAAGTTAAGACGATCTTAAGCCTGACTGTCAATAGATAAAATCAACAAGCAAATAAAAAAAAAAAAAAATTCCCACATCAAATGAAATAAAATGCAAAGTCATACCAAAATTCAGAATTAAATACATCCAATACTGAATTACACATCAAAATGAAATGAATTTACCAAACACAACAATTATACTTATTCAATAACTTAACGAGAAACCGTCTCTCACAAGCTTTTGTGATTCAATAAAAGAACTAACAATTAATCATAAACTAGGAACAGTGTTAGATGATCAATAATCACAATTACAACCACAAATCAAAAATTCACAAATCTAATTTAGACAACAAGTGTTTACAAAAATAAAATAAAACAAAATATAATAAATATAAAATGATTTTATTTTATTTTATATTACCTTAAAGAGTAGACCAACACACCCTCCAATCACCCTCACTTCTCTCTCTAGAATAATTAGCTTATTAATTTCTCTCTCTTAAACAATTTTTTCAATGAAAAATCAATCATTTAAGTAGCAACTTCTCTCACTCTAATTATTCTCTATTTAACAATAAAACCAAAAAAATCCTAGAAAGTCCCATCATTAAAATTCAATCACATTTATTAAAAACAAAAACAAAAAAGGAATTAACTTTTAAAATTATTCATGAAAAAAAAAAGTGAAAATTGTTATTTACCCACCAAATTAAATCAAAAACCCACCTCAAATTAACAAAAAAAAAAATTAAAATACTAATAAGAAAATGAACTTTATAATTTAACCCACAAAATTAAATCAAAAACCCACATCAAATTACCAAAATAAAACACTAAATTTTTGTGAAAAATATCATCAACCCACAAAATTAAATCAAAAACCCAGTTCAAATTAACAAGAAAAATAGTTAAAAACACTAAAATTATACTAGAATTTAGGTAGTAAATAGATATAAAAATGAGAAATTTAATAACATAATTTGAAAGAAAAGCTTAATTTAGATAATCATGAATTTTAAAAAAAAAATGAAAGATTTCGATCTGATGGGCCCACTATCTGAAAGTAAAAGAATAAGTAGTAGTTCTAGATATAGAGAGAGATGAAGACGTGAAGAAAACAAGTGTTTTTTTGTTTATTTTTTTTTAGAGAGAGAAATAAGGAAAAATAAATGTGTTTTGTTGGGGATTCTGTGTTGGAAATAGATAGAGTTAAGAGGAGAGATCCTAGGTAAGAAAAATCTTGACATAAACAAATTAATTCTCTAGGAGCTAGTCTTGTACTCTTGTTATCCGTCTATAGCTAAAGACGGATTAAATAGCTTGAAAATTGTGACATTTTTAACCCCTATCACTCCACTTTTTGTTTATTCTATTAGGATTGTGGTATTGTATTTAACTCGTCTTTAGTTATAGACGGATATGGGCCACGAATATGTGTCGTTTATAATGAGATTTTGTGATTCTTTAGTTCTTGCGTGAGACGGTCTCACGATGTAAAACCGTCTCACGGGGTAAAATGGTCTATTAATATAAAGTTACTCTTTTATCGATAACAATAAGAATGTATTTTCTAAAAATGGAGCATCTCTTGGTATGAGACCGTCTTATTCCAGAATTTGTGAAATAAATTAAGGTTCTTTATAACAAAAATAAAAAAAGAAAAAAAATGAGAAAATGAGAAAATTGTCAATATCATGATTGTTTTAATTCCTTGCATTTTCTATTCATTTCTTACTTTTTATGTGAAAAATTAATCACAAATTATAGAATAAGATTATAACTTTGAATTGTTAAGGAATTTTTGGGATAATTCCCCATTTTTGTATATTTGTGTAATGGATTTAGAACTCATTTTTAGAAAAATCAAAACTGATCAGTGTGAATCTGTGGTACATATCTAAGTTATGGGTATTAGGCTTTGTTCTTTTAGACATAATTTCAGCTTATTTTAGGTCAGTTCAATTCTATTCTGTTCAGTTCAACTTCATTCAGTTTAGATCAGCTCATCTCTTCACAAATCAATTTTGAGTTCAGTTCAGTTCTATTCAACTTCATTAGGTTGATCAGTTCAGTTCAGCTCTTTTCAGCCGAAAAGAAAGTGGCCTTGCTTTACAAGACACGTTTTATTTATACTACAACACGGGGTTATAAACGTTCGTTGTAGTTGAGTTTTAACCGATGCTTTGTCATTCTCAAAAAACCGACATTCTATTTTTACCCGTATCTTTCAATCAAGATACCATATTAAAAGTTTTTGTTTCAAATTTTGTATTATGGTATGCTATATATAAAAACATCGAGGATGTCTTACCTTATCGGTTATTCCCTCGGTTTCCCTAATATTGAAATTGCAACATTTTTCTTGTTTGATTTATTAAAGACTTTCAAGTAAAGTAATTGCGTTTCTTTTGACAACTTAAGTCTTACTATATTTGAAGAAAAAATAACATGGATAGTATAGTATTATTTGAGGAGATATAGTATAAGTGTATAACATAGTTGTAAACAAAATTAGGTAGAAGTGGCTTTGAAATTTCTCCTTTAAGCTAAGTGTTTAAACTAGTTGATGCTTTGATTGCAAAATAAAGACAATCATTGGGCCCACATAAGGACTATGGCCTAAATCCACAAGCCCACAAGAGGGTACCAAGAGTACACGATTAGAGCATCCGCAAAGGTGAGACTTCACATATTTTCTACTTTCCTTTTCTTATTCGTCCACCTTATTTTCCATTAACTTTTCCATTCACCCTCCCCAATTTATATCTACATCTATGCAACAATGGGGTTCCCCAACAATATTAATTTACGCCCAAAAATTTGGGAGCCTCCCCAAAAACAACTCAAAAGACCTTACTTTTTCTTTGGGGACCTTCCCTACAAATAGAGGAGCCCTATTTGTTGGGAGGGTGTGTGCAATAATGGAGTTCCCCATTTAAGGAGAAAGAGGGCATATAGGGAGGTTAGCTCTCTACCTTTACGGATGCTCTTATGGAGTTATGGGAGGTTTGCTATCTAAAATAATTGGTCAACATGTCTTTGAATAGAAGTGGACTAGTGGCGCTAGGTGAGGGTCGAGAAGAACTAGAGACGCTCGCTCCTGTTAGACGATGAAAGTTGTAAAGATTTTAGAAGTTTTTGAACTTTTTCGAATTTTATTTATACCATTACTCGTGTATCTCGCTGAAATATTCGAAATTGTGGTTACACCAGTCTCTAAATAAGGTTTATATAAATTTGTGACATTTACTCATCTTTTCTCTTTATGTAGTAGTATCAGCTATTCCACACTAAGGGAGTGTTTGTTTCGTGCATGAGTATGAGTTTGGAATTAGAAATCATACCTTGTTGATATGAGATTGAAACGTAATTCTCCATACCTTGTATTCTTGTATTTGTTTCGGTTTTGAGTTGTGGGTTACAAACTTAATTAAGGTTAAAATCTGTAAAATACAATATTTTAAATAATGACTTTTGATATTACAAAATCATAAACATACTTTTTTTAATCAAATAAGTACTGGTCATTGGTCACACTTAAGCAAAGACGGAGATATACTATCATAATTTTTATTTTCACATGTTTTACCCATTTTTATTTGATACCTATGAGAATCAATCTCATACTCATCCCCCTCCTTGGGTATGAGAAACGCATACCTCATGGGGTTGAGGTATGAGTATGAAATTCTTATATTTGTCAAACAAACACTTGGTATCGGTTTGACTCATTTTAAAACCATATCTCATAACTTTTTTGCTTGAACCAAACACCCCCTAATATATTATATATACTCCTTGCATCTAAGGTTGTGACTTGTGAGTCTTGTAAATCGTATTTGAGATAGGAAGTAATCGGAATTAGTTTATCAAATTACACGTTTGAATTCTATATATTTATCTCCTTTAATATTATACATTTCTTGTCAAAAAAAAATTCTTGCATTTAAAGATTCTAAAACATTTTCCAAAAGTTTCATCTCATTATATAGCTTCAACTTTCTAGGTGAAACTCTTAAATGCATTCACATTATATCTTGTTATTGCTAATTAATTGAGTTAACTAAGTTCACACTATTTCAAATAACTATTACAAGATGTACAACGACCTTATAATATTGTATACACCCTACAAGTTACACCTCATTATATCTATCATTACATCGGGATATTAGATAAACTGTTGTAGTATGAAAGTACCATGAATTCTAAGGAGTCGTTTGGTTGATCAAGGAACTTCAACTTCCTAGGAACTTGCAATTCATAGGAATTAAGTTCCATCATCTAATTCGGGTGAATTTGGCAAAGTTGTTTGGTTGCCCATGTAGGAATTAAATTCCACAGGAATTTCCAATGACCAAGGGGGGAGTAGGTAAGCCACTTCCCACATCATGTAGGCATTGGAAGTTCCTGGGAAGTTCCAATTCCTACATTCTGCCCAAAAAATGGCAACCAAACAACCTTGTTTTTTTAAAATCATGGGATTTTCTAATGCCTGTGTATTTCAAGTGGTAACCAAACAACCCCTAAGTACAACTATACGAGTAATATTATTGTTATATGGCGTATATTACCATTGCTATCATTAACTCATATTATTATATAGTAAATCTCTCTTGTGATAGATGTATCCGTCAGAAGTCTGTGATAGGCCAAGTATTTTTTTTCATATGAATTTTATTTAACTCGTTACAAGCTTGTGACGGACAAATGAGAATTTGTGATTATTATCAAATCACCATAGTATGGTATATACATCTTTGTTGAGGACTATTACTTCGCCAATTGAGACGCCATGGGTAGTATGGTGCGTAAAATATGGTGGCTTAGTGGGTGTTTAGAGAAGAATGAATATGGGTCAATTTGAAAATGGGCTTCATTCCAAGGCCGAATCACTCTACTTGATAGTAATAAAGTACTTGATGGATAAAATGGGCCTACTTTACCTTGTAAACCCGCTCATAGATCGATATAGTATTTGTATTCAGATCGGTTTAAACTGAGTCGTTATTTAACTTAGGTTGGCCTATGTTCATCTAGTTTGGTCAACTTAGGCCATTTTATTTTGAACTTAATTCCAATTGTTAGTATAAGTTTAGTTTAGTTCAATTTAGATTAGTTTAATTAAATTCAAACAAATTTGGTTTACAAGAATAGGGACTTAGTCGATTTATTATACCTTATGCTCGTTTGCTCATTTGAGTCGAGTCATATTAGTTCTTAGGCTCTGTTTGGCAAAACTAAATTAAAAGGTATTTGAACCTAAAAGGTCACGAAACACGAAAAGGTAATTTGAAACACTGAAGATGAATCGAAAAGGTAGCTGAAAATTAAGAGCTGATAAGGTAGCTGATTTTTATTAAAACTGTTTGGAAACAACCTGAAAAGGTAGCTGATATTTGACAAAATGACGTAAAAGGACATGGTTTATTATTGTTATCGTTTATGTTTTTACAAATCATTAGGAATTTGAATAAATTTTTCGGAGCATATATTAAAACAGCTAGTCTTGCTTGTGACGGGCTAATCCCGTCACAATACCTCTCACAAAAAGGGAGAGGGGACAAGGTGAGGCACCTCCCATGTGCTTCCCCACTCACCTTTCTATGGGTCATTTGTGAGAGGAAACGATATCCGTCACAAAACTTGTGACGAATATCGTCGTCACAAATGAGAATTTGTGATATTAAAATACCACCTATAAGGCTGTCATTCCCAAATCTTTCGTCCTCTGACCACCTCTCTCTTTCACACAATATTTTCTCTTTATTTTTACTTGGCTGTATATCCTAGCACGAGTGAAGTTTTCACTCTATTTTCCCATTTGAGTTAGAAGAATCAATTTATGCAAAGGTCAAATTACTAGGGTTCTTAGAAAAAATAAAATTGAGGTTTCTTCGATCGATTAGCTGATTTGAATTATTAAAGCTCCTAAAGAACCAAGACTCCAATCATCCATCAAACTGATAACATAACTCCTACTAATCAAACCATGATCATCCTCTACAAAACCCACCTATAATGAAATTTTAATTGGATTTTCTATTCATACTAGATAATTAATTAAGCCAATTTGACCGAATCACGTTAAATTAATGAAAAAGAAACAATTAACAATACCTCTATCCGTAGAAGCAAGTCGGCGGAGCAATCCGATGCTCAAGTCTTGTACTTGTGAGAGTGCAGTGAAACGGCAATGGTAATTTTTTTTTGGAGAACTATTTAATTGAATGAGGTTTTTTTTAATTGGTAACATTAAAGAAAAATAAGGGTAAAATAGGTAGTTAAAAAGAAATCAGGTACCTGATTTCTCAAAAGCTACATGAGGTAGCTTTTTATTTCGTGTACCTTTCGGTCAAAAAGGTAGTTGCCAAACACTTTAAAAAAAATCAGGTACCTGAAAGTTTTTGCAAAAAAGCTACTTGAGACAAATCAGGTACCTGAAGCGTACTGCCAAACAGAGCCTTAGTGTTCCATTATACCAATATGTAGATTTATATTTTGGGCGATTTTATTTAAGTTTCATCAACTACTTTTGAATCTATCTCGCCTTTAATTCAATACAAATCCACAATGAAATCCATTGATATCCACTCGATTACATATTCCTTTAATGTATGTCCAATCCAATTAACTCAATTATGATTTTATACGTTCTCGAGTAAATTTCAGCGCAAATTCTCTTGTACAACAGTCGTACATCCAACCAGTCAAAAGTGACCATTTTTTGATAAATAATGACTATTTTTTATAATTGCAAATGGTCACTATTGGGTAAATATATTAGAGATAATAATATTATATCCTACAATTATAGGATATAATATTATTATCTCTAATAAAATATTGATAAAAAATGATCATTTTTTGCAAATAAAACACGAAAAAAATCATCATATAAGAGAACTACTGAAATTTCAAAGAATCTATCTCAAATCTATGACCGAGATCAATTAAAATACTCCAAATTGGTCATTCATGTTTGACTAATTTCGTGACGTTCAGTGTACATTTACCAATTACCAATACTATTTATACACATACACACTCTATCCGCATTCTCTTGCTCTCCTTATGCACCAACTCCACAAGTCTTGAAAATCCAAAAATAAAACCATTGAATTTCTATAAGATACCAAGAATGTAAAACTAATATTAGAGATGTGAAAGGCAATTCTCGTTCATCTATACAGAATACAACTCGTATATATATACACAACTCTAGGACGAAAACCCTAACTCCTTGCCCAAGCAACGTCCTACAATTAGGCAACTCAACAATATTCATAATACTAACTAATATATTCCATATCTAGGATAATACCATAATACATAAGATAATATCTTCTAACAGTCCCCCTCAAGTTGGAGCAGTGGGCAAACCAATGCCCAACTTGAACTGTAAATACTCGAATGCTTCACTCCCAAGTGCCTTGGTAAACAAATCCGCAATCTGTTCCTTACTACGTACATGACTAGTCGAAATTGTATTATCAAGTAGGTGTTTGCGGATGAAATGACAATCTATCTCTATATGTTTTGTCCGATCATGAAACACCGGGTTTCGCGCAATATGGAGGGCTGCTTTATTGTCACAAAACACCTTCATAGGCCGTGTATGCTCTATACCGAGTGAGCTAAGGAAACTACGCAGCCAAATTAATTCACTAGTCACTCCGGCCATAGCTCTATATTCTGCTTCTGCGGATGATTTAGCCACCGTTCCTTGCTTCTTAGCTTTCCACGAGATCGGTGTATTTCCCAAAGCTACGAAATAGCCTGTCAAAGATCGCCTAGTTATTGGACACCTTCCCCAATCGGAGTCGGAATACCCGTTTAACTGCAAGTCGGAATCCCGGTTCATTATGATACCTTTCCCTGGACTCCTCTTTACATATCGTACCACTCGTAAAGCTGCTTCCAAGTGCTCCTTGCGTGGCTCATGGACAAATTGAGACAGAATATGGACCGCATAAACCAAGTCCGGTCGTGTGATCGTCAAATACACAAGTTTTCCCACTATTCTTCTATATTTTAAAGGATCTTTTAAGACGTATCCTTGTGCCAATGCTAACCTATGATTTTGCTGCATAGGCACTCTAGCCGGCTTGGCCCCTTCCATTCCTGCCTCCGCTATTATCTCCAATGCGTATTTACGTTGACAAAGAAACAATCCCGTCGGTCCAGTCGCGACTTCTATTCCTAGGAAATATTTAAGCCTTCCAAGATCTTTTATCCCATAACTCTTGTCTAGGAACTGCTTGAGTCGAGTGCTAGCATCCTCGTTATTACTCACAATAATCATATCATCGACATAGATTAAAACTCCAATAAAAACGCCATCTTTATTATATGTAAATAATGAGTAGTCGGCTAAAGACTGGACAAAACCATACCGCTGCAAGGATTCTGTTAATTTTGCAAACCAATTCCTCGAGGCTTGCTTCAATCCGTATAAGGATTTCAATAATCTGCAAACTTTATTCGAGTTCTTTTCTTGAAAACCTTGAGGCATCCGCATATAAACTTCCTCTTCCAGGTCACCGTGGAGAAAAGCATTATTGACATCTAACTGTGTAATTATCCAACCTTTCGCAATAGCCACGGCCAGTAAACAACGCACACTAGTCATCTTGGCCACTGGAGCGAAAGTCTCGTGATAGTCAATCCCCTCGATTTGTGTGAAACCTTGGGCAACCAATCGTGCCTTATATCGTTCTATGGTTCCATCTGCCTTGTACTTAACTTTATACACCCATTTGCAACCGATTGGTCGCTTTCCTTTTGGCAAATCAGTGACCTGCCATGTACCATTCCTCTCAAGAGCTTCAAATTCACGAGCCATTGCTTCTCTCCATTCAAGATGTTGGGCTGCTTCTAAATAATTCTTTGGTTCTTTAATTGCATCGATTCTTGCCAGGAAACATCTGTGAGAGGAAGAAAAATAACCGGTAGTGACATAATTAGCTATTGGATAACGAGTACCTTTCTTTGACGATGTCGACTGACGCGGGAGAGCACTCTCAATGGGGTTTATAATTCTCGTCGATTTACATACATAGTCCTTCTTCCAATATGGCTCAAATTTTTCACGAGCTCCTCGTCCTAATTCTTCATGTGTCTCGACATTGCCATTGTCATCGGCCTGCTGCATTGTATCCACTGTGGTTTCTTCCATAATGTGATCAGCATGATCATCCTCTTGCACGACACCCTCCTTGTCCTTGACATCTATCTCATGTTCCATATCATTTGAAAACAAGGAATACTCATCATCTACTGCAATTTCTTGCTCAGAGCTGCGCATATGATTGCGTACTGCATTATGATTCACAATATCCACAAAAGGAAAGATATGTTCATAAAAAACGATATCTCGTGACACCATTAATTTTTTTCGAGCGAGGTCAAAAACACGCCAACCTTTCTTCCCTTGCGGGTATCCAACAAACATACACCGTGTCCCCCTTTCACCAAACTTGTCTCTTGGTCTTGCCTTATTATGAACATAACATAGGCAACCGAATACTCGTAAATTGTCAAGGGACGGCTTGTGTTCATACAAAATTTCATACGGGGTGAGACCACTAAGCAACCGTGTAGGTGTACGGTTTATAAGATAGGCAGCCGTCACTATGCACTCTCCCCAAAAGGTTAATGGTAGGTTAGCTTGAAAACGCAGAGCCCGTGCTTTTTCCAATATATGTCTGTGTTTTCGCTCTACTCTCCCATTTTGTTGGGGTGTGTCGATATTACTGGTCTGAAATATTATGCCATGTTCATTGTAAAAATCTTTGAGTGGTCCGGAAAGAAACTCGGTACCATTATCACTTTGTACTATCTTGAGACATTTTCCAAATTGATTACGTACCATGTGATAAAAATTGGTCAGTAAGGAGGCAACCTCACTTTTGTCTCTCATTAAAAATACCCATACTCCCCTACTACAATCATCAACAATGGTCAAGAAATAGCGGGCACCGGTCAAACTCTCGGTTTTATAAGGTCCCCAAATATCACAATGAATTAAGGCGAAAAGAATAGAACTTCTCTTATTATTAACTTTAAAAACTGAACGCGTTTGTTTCGCACGGCAACAAGGATCACAAACATCAAGAGAATTCCAAACTAAGCTATTTCCAACCAAAGACGAAAAATAAGGAAGAATGCTACTAGAAGGGTGACCAAGTCTCTTGTGCCATAGACGAGCATCACCATGAACAACAGCCTTTGCCGCCACTTGCACCGTGTCATTCTTCAATGTATAAACCCCATCTTTATGCTCACCCCGACCAATCGGCATCCTCGTAGTTTGGTCCTGTATAACGCAATAGTCAAGATGAAAGGTCACAACACAGTTAGTTTCTTCAAGTAATTGGCGAACCGAAATTAAGTCACAGGATAAATTTGGCACGTAAAGTACGTCCTGTAAAATAAAACGATCACTTAAAGTGACTGAACCATGCTCATGAGCAACGATACAAGACCCATCTGGTAACCCAACTTTGGAGGGCACTGCCAACCATGTATTTCCAAGCAATTCGCGTCGACCTGTCATGTGGTGCGACGCTCCACTGTCAATTAACCAATTACCAAATAAAGGAGCGATTTTACCTGCTTGCTTTTGGCTACTTTCTGATTTATTCGCCAAGAGATTCCTTAACTGTACGACCTCTTCAGATGTAAAATTGTCTTTGTCAGTGGAAGTGGTTGCATTTGCTGTGTGAAAAGTGTTGTTATTATTACGCCCTCCACCTCTACCGTAACCTCGTCCACCTCGACGACCGCGTCCTCGGCCTCGGGATGGATAACCATGCTTTTCATAGCAGTTCTCTTCTGTATGCCAGAA
Source organism: Silene latifolia (assembly GCF_048544455.1). NCBI lineage: Eukaryota > Viridiplantae > Streptophyta > Magnoliopsida > Caryophyllales > Caryophyllaceae > Silene > Silene latifolia. The sequence goes on along the minus strand of NC_133534.1, from coordinate 4,261,513 downwards.
CTTCTCGCAATATGAGCATTGAATGGGCTCAATCTCTGTCTGCTCCTTTTCTTTTCCTGCTGCTGCGTTCCCACGTCCTCTGCCACGAGTGTTTGAAACAGGACCCTTGGCTGCCATGGCTGCTTCATGTGTCTCCTCCTTCACCTTTGTCACAGCCCGGTGTCGTTCCTCGCGCAGTACAAGGGAATATGCACGGCTCAAAGAAGTAACGTCATCTTCCATCAATAAATTAGACCGAATGTGACCATATAATGTTGTGTCGAGTCCCATAAGGAATTGGTGGACCTTTTCCTCTTCTCGTTCTTTGAGCAATGCAGCAGCCGCTCCACAAGTGCAGTTAGGAACTCGGCTATAATTTGCCAATTCGTCCCAAATTGTTTTCAGTTGAGTATAATACTCAACGACAGACATGTTCTTTCCCTGTTTACATTCAGTTAAATCACTTTTCAATTGGTGCACTCGGGGAGCATTGCCTGTTGAGAACCGCTCTTGTAATTCTTTCCAAATTTCTGCTACAGTAGCAGAGAAGGTGATACTAGGATGTAGCCTAGTTTCAATAACATTGCGGAACCATGCTTTGATCATGGCATTACATTGGCGCCATGCCACAGACTCTAGGCTATCCTCTCCACTCGTGTTAGCCTCGGGTTTCTTCACTGTTCCCTCGACGAACCCCAATTTATTCTTGGCGTCGAGGCCATTACGAACAGCGTCTGCCCAGATTTCATAATTATCGCCATTAAAGATGGTTTGAGTCAACGTCAAACTAGGACTATCAGAGGGGTGGAGGTACAATGGTGAAGACGGAGGTATGAAATCGGTTTTTTTTCCTCCATCGCCTTTGTCCTTGCCATCGCCCGATTTTGTCATTGTGTTTTTGTTTTTGTTTGATTTGTGTTATTGTGAACTTGTGCAATCAGGATCTTATGTCTCTGATGCCATGTAAAACTAATATTAGAGATGTGAAAGGCAATTCTCGTTCATCTATACAGAATACAACTCGTATATATATACACAACTCTAGGACGAAAACCCTAACTCCTTGCCCAAGCAACGTCCTACAATTAGGCAACTCAACAATATTCATAATACTAACTAATATATTCCATATCTAGGATAATACCATAATACATAAGATAATATCTTCTAACAAAGAAAAAAAAATTGTATATTCAATCCGGTCGTCATGTGAAACGACATTTTCCCGGGTTGATTCATTCCATTCTTTATCGACAAATGCGATAAAATTGCTCCCCGTCTATCGTAGAGTGTAGACATATCGATAATTAAATATTTTGCGAAAAACAAATCCTATCAAGAGTCCTTAAGGATGGAAAAAAGAGGAAATGGGTTAATGAAGTTGAGATCAAATTCGATAGGGGTTATGTGTATAATATATGGGATGGTTGTGTTATTTTGCATTTTCTCAGTGTTACACTTAAGTTCTGTCTCAAAAATCAACCTTTCATCTTCTATTTGGACTTCATCAACTTCTTTCAGAAGATATTCAGGTTTGTTCAACATTCTTACCGTGTGATATATAATTTTCAACGGTAATTCTTGTGTGAGACGGTTCTATTATATAAAAAAAACATTTTATAAAAAGGACGGTCTCACATGAGACTGTTCTTTCTAGAATTTGTGAATTTGCAAAGAATCTTTTTGATTTTTTCTCTTCTTTGGTTGATGTGGTTCTTTGTTTTAAGGTAGTTTGGATTTATTATTACGTAATTTGTATCCATAAATAATTTGATATATACGGATTAGATTGCATGACATGTTTTCTTTCATTTACTGAAATTTAAACATTAATTGAATATACGGATATGTAAGAAGTAATTTATTCAAGTGGTAAGATTTTAGTAAATTAGAAGTAATTTAACTATGATCTAAGCAAAAGGTTTTTGTGGAAGTATTGTAGGTTTAGTGTACATTGATTATACTTATGAGTTAAGGCCTAAACGAGATATAAAAAGTTTTATAGATTAATATAATCAAGTACATACAAGTATACAACGATATTTAACGAGTTTTTAATCATTTGATAGACTTGAAAAAAATGTCTGGACTTGATAATGCTAACTCGAGACATCACTTGGCCATTGCAGCCCCCGAAGGGGGTGGCTTACATGGTCCAGGTGGTGGTGCGGGAATGCATGGGCCCGGGGGAACTCAACCCTCTCGTCATCAAAAAAAAAAAAAAAAAAAAATAACTCGAGACATAAAACTCATTTAACTAACAAAGTCCAAGACCATCTTCAATCCAACTTAACTTGATCTGACACGGTTTGTACTTTGTACCTAAGCTTTGTCAAGCTCGAGATTAAATCGACCATAAACTACTAGACTAAAACCATTGTCATTTATATATCGGGATTATCGACTTAAAGTGACCGACACAACTCAAAACGATTGATTTAAAATCACGTTTATTATTATTTACATTAAATTAGAAAATTGTCAAATGCTCTCTTGTGATTTTTTTTAGCAAAACTTTTTTTGGTTTACTAGTACGGAGTGCTAATTTGCCAAAATAATTGTATCTAAAATAACTCAAAAAACCCCAAACATACAAAATATAACCGACCCAAAATGACTCGGTTTAACTATTTAATTCCAAAATTCAATTCGAATAATCCGTTTACAAAGTCTTTGACTCTTATGTTATAGTTAACCATTTTGATGACTAGTCTAACCTAAAAGATTTTCATCTGCAGATCAAACTCATCAAAAACAGAAACCTGTGATTCGTTGGGTCCCACAATCTACTATTTCATCGCATATCCAATCAACAATATCATGCGACAGAACTCACTATCATTACGACATCTGTACAATTAACGGCTCAACTGTCCTGGACCCCACCACTTCAACATTCTATACTTTCGGGTCAACCCGGCCCACTTACCATTTAGCCAAAATCCGGCCTTACCCAAGAAAATTTGAGATCTCTATTATGTCCAAAATTGAGGAAGTGAGTTTACTTTCGGGCCCGTCAAGCCCGATTTGCGATATTGTCCATAATACCGTTGTGTTTTTAGTTTAGTGGTGGGTATACCGGTAATTTTTTTCATGATTTTAATGAAGGGTTGTTACCTTTGTTTGTTACGGTTGAGTCGAGATTGTTGTTGGATCGGGATGTTACGTTGGTGATTGGGAAGTCGCGGGATTGGTGGGTTCGGAAGTACGGTGATGTACTACGTGGATTTAGCGTGCATCCGATTGTTAACCTTGATAATGAGGCTAATGCTCATTGTTTTAGGTCCGTTACCGTTGGGTTGATATCTCATGGGTTTATGACTATTAATCGACATTTGTTGCCTAACAAAACACTTGTCGATTTCCATAATTTTCTGAATCGGGTTTATTCGAATGCCGATTATCCGATTTATCGGCATCCAACGAAGCGGCCCAGGTTGGTGTTATTGAGTCGGACGGGTAATGTGGGCCGGGTGATTCTAAACCAGGCTCAAATCAAGACCATGGCAGAACAATTGGGCTTTGATGTGACTATTTTTGAGCCAAAGCCCAATACATCAATGAGGGAAGCATTTGGGCTTATGAATGGAAGTCATGCCTTGGTGGGGGTCCATGGAGCAGCCCTAACACACTTACTATTTCTTCGACCCGGATCCGTTTTCATTCAAGTTGTACCCATCGGGACGGACGAGGTAGCGGAATTATGTTACGGAAAACCCGCTAAGGAAATGGGGTTGGACTATAAGGAGTATAAAATTGGAATCGACGAGAGCAGTTTAGTCGACAAGTATAACAAATATGACCCGATCCTTACTAACCCGCATTCTTTCAAGGAAAAAGGGTGGTCCTTATTAAAAAAGGTGTACTTGAAAGAGCAAGATGTTGAACTAGATTTGATTAGGTTTAGGAAATACTTGAAAATGGCATATAGGAAAGCTAAGAGATTCATGAAAAAGGCTGGCTAGTGACGACATTGTAAAGTGTGTTTATATAATCATACTTTTTTTTTCTTTTTTTTAAGGAAATGAAACTAGGTCAATTGTAATCGACCCATAACATCTTCACGGATGAGACCGATAATTGATAAAATAAATGGCAATGATCGTATCCTATCCTATTCTACTTATCGTACTTTTTCCTAATTATATCCTATCCTACTTATATACAAATGGCAATGATTGTCAAAGTATAATTGGCTTTGTGTAATTTTGAACCAATAGAAATATGTCCTTGTTCATTCATTGTATGATTTTTTTAGGGTCCTGATTTTCGCAGTACACATTTTACTCAACACAGTACACTATTGACAATTGTACCCCTCTCATTTCCCCTCTCATTTTCCCTCTCTAATCTCTCTATCATGTTTTCTCTCTAATGTTAAAACATCAATTCATCTCAAAATTCACAAGGCAACTACTTAGGCGGTTATCGACATCGAGATAAGGGAGTAGCCGGCCGCCGGCCGCCGGATTGGTCGCCGCCGGTGGTTGTGCATCGGGATAGTTTATGATGCGTCGTCATTGGTGCGTCGGCGTTGATGCGTTGGGATAGGGGAGATGCGTGCTGACATGGTGGCGGTGCGGTGTTGATGACGTGGTTGTGGTAATTATGCGGCGGTAGTGATGGCGGGTGTGGGCGGCGGATGATGTACTACACAAAGTAACGTTGTTTTGCATTTGCCTCTGTACAGTGTACTACATTTATTTTTTATATTTTTTCCTTTTTTTTTTTTTTTTTTAGTTTGTAATTTACTCAACGTAGTAAACGTTCTACTGCTTGTAATGCGACATTATTTACGATGACTAGCAGTAACGAACCCCAATAAACCCATCATACTACACCTTAATTAATTTAGACCATAAACCCTAATTAGAAAGAAAACTATAATAAAAAAGTAGTCAAATTAATAAGTAATATAAGATTAACGGATTAATTACCTGTTCGTCACTTAAATAATCGCTCATAATTGAAGAGTTTTAATGTTGTTGAAGATAGTTAAGGTTTCAATACTAGAGAGAAGAAGAGAGAATTAGGTTTACTGTGTTTTTTTGTGAAGGGCAAACAAATGGAAAGTGTGGTGTAAAAAGTACTATAATGAGTAAAATACGTACTACGAAAATAAATTGCAATTTTTTATATATATAAATGTGGATGATTTATTAATAATAAATCATAATATATTAATATTAACAGTAATTATATTAATATGAATATTATTGACTTTAATAAATATAATATTAATATAATAATAATAATGAGGATGATTAATTAATAATAAATCAATATTAATAATATTAATATAATAATAATAACATTGATAATAAATAAATAATATTAATAACATTGCTAAAAACTATCAAGTTTAAGATGAGTAAAATTGAAATGAGCTGAATTTAGTGGAGTTAGACTAAACTGAATGAAGCTGAGCTGAGCTGAACTGAATTAACTTGAGCTGAACTGAACTAAACTGAATAGAGCTGAGCTGAACTGAAGTGAGCTGAAAATAAGCCAGAAAGAACAGGGGCAAAGTCTAATTTGTTATTAACACTCTCACAAGTCAAGTCTTACTTTTTCCGTTTTTTTTTTAATTGAACTAATCTATTTGATGTTTGGACGTGGCCTATTATCTCGATTGATCATTTAAAATATTATTATATTTTCTTTATTGATACCTTTACACTCTGTATATACATATGACTTTTTCCTCTTCACCAAAACTCTGACTTCTTTATCCTTAGCTTCCCTCTCTTCTTTTGAAATACTTTCAACATCAGCGTAACCCTTCTCTCTTTTCATTTAAATTTTCAAGTCAATTTGACTTTTTTTTATAACGGCTAGTATTCAAAAACCCTAAAATTTTCCCCAATTGAATTTCAATTAAAAAATAGCACTTTATGAAAGCATGAGGTTCGGGAAACGACAATCTTTTGGGCTAAAATTGGATCTTTAGGGAAAATCGGTAGATTCGATAACGGTTGACTATTATGGGGAGCCGATAACGATTTCGTCTGAATATCGCAATAAAAATCACGATCCGGGAATCAATGATGTATCGAGCGAATTAAAGCTTGATTTTTCCTGTAAGGCTCAGTTGAAGGGTGTTGGTTTTTTCAACTTGTTTTGGAACGGTGCATTCAAAAATCGTTGTAAATTTGGTAATTTTGAATTTACGTTTTATTTATTTTTTAAATATGAACTAGTTCTATTACCCGTGAAATTCACGGGGTTAGGTATATGTTGTCACGTTGATGGTGTTATACAAGCCCAGATTTGCGGTCGTACTGAGCCTGATGACAGAAAGGGCTCGTAAGAAAAAAAGTTTTTGTTAATTAATACATATATTGACACAATATATCGTCAGAGTATATTTTCCACAATTTTGTAAACGTTTAACACGGATTATTAGTATTATGCCACGAATATTGCTATGTTTATTAGTGTATTATCACGATTATTTTATTACGGAATTACTTTTTCAAATACGGAATTTACTCTTTCACATACTCTTTTTCATTAACTTTCCATATTATACCCTTTTCTTAAACTTGGACAAATTAATTATAAGACTATCCCCAAGCAAGGTCACCGACTGGGTCGTGACCTTGCCGGGTCACGCTAATGACTCTTTAAACTTGGATTAACAACATGAAATTGGTGACCTTGAACAACTCAGGGGCAACCCATGACCCTGAGTAGAGAAAATGTTAAAAGTTGGTGACCTTACACGTGGCGTATTTCTATTGGTTTACAACATTAAAAAATCAAAAAAATTAAAAAAGTACAAAAAAAAATTGCAGGCTTCTCTGCTGTTCTGCTGCATAGCTGTTGCCTTTTCAGGCTTTCTTCCTTGTTTTTCTTTATGCCAACTTCCTTCCCTTTCCCCAAGTCCTTTTAAATTTTTTCATCCATAATTTTCTCAACTCCTACCATACAACCATAAATATTAATTGTGTAGTAAAAATATATGTAAAAAACAGTATAAAAGAAGAACTAAAAAATGCAAATCAATAATATTTTTAATCTTCTACCTAAAATAAATTACAAACATAAAAAAAATATAACTCAAACACTTATATAATTCTCAATTTTCAAATATATTATGGATTTAAACGAGTTTGATTTTTCAAGTTATGCTATTGACGATTATTCAACATATCAAGACTCTCAAAATTTCGATTTAAATCAAAGTACTCCAATTCCCACTTTTACGGAATTAATTTCGGATAGCCAAAAGAATCAAAATATCGATGTTTTTGGAAATCAAATCTTGTTGTCCGAACTTCAAACTCAAGAATTTGTATCAGAAACCCCCCTTTTTTGTTCAAAAAAAAAATCATTAGCATCCACAAAAAATCAATCCAATTCCAAAATGGATGATCAGATTTGGACCGAAAAGGAGGAAGAAGCTCTTATGTCCGCATGGATTATATGTAGTACCGACTCAATACTTGGAAAAAACCAAAGAACCATCACAAGATGGAATGATGTATTTGAGCTATATGAAAAAAGTCGTACGGAAAATCAAAATCAAAATAAACTTGGAATTAGGAGTATCGAGGGAATGAAAAATCGCTATAAACGACTCAATACAGCTGTGAGTAAATGGGTTGGTTGCTACACACAAGTTCTAAATCGACCACCGACAAGCGACACTAACATCAACGACGACATAGAATTAGCTCAGAAATTATTTCGAAAGGTGAATAATGGTAACGATTTTACTGACTTTTATGTTTACGATAAAATCATGAATAGTCACCCCAAGTGGAGCTTACAAAAACATCAATTTGAGCTCTCTGGAAACTCTAAGTCGGGTTCAAAAAGGTCAAGGTCGGAAATGGATTCTAGCCCTTCTAGTGTAAATGTCGGGACCCCGTCTAGTCTAATTGTTGGAACCCCGTCTAGTGTTAATGTTCCAACCCCGTCTAGTCTTAATGTCGACGCAAGTTACCGACCCGAAGGACGGGAGACAGCTAAAAAGAAGCGGAATGGAAAAGCACCTGAGGTCGTGCCTGATTCTATGTTAAGTGCAGACGACCGAGAAATAATGGAGGGAAATAGGCTCACTACGAAAGAGCAAGTTGATTTTCGGCAAAAAAGGCTTGCAGCTGATTTTGAAATCGAACAAATTAGAATTCAAAAAATGAAAACAAAAATGGAGATGGGTTGGTTGAACACATTGCTCTCCCAACAAAATATAAACCCGAAAGATACGGACTATAATGGTACGGGCTATAATATGATACGGACAAAATATAAACCAGGTTCGCTTAATGATATTAATGTTCTTGAACGTTCTCCACTCTTTAATGACGTTTTAGAAAAATCTTCCCCACCTGTTAATTTTTCGGTTAATGGTACGGACTATAATATGGGATATTATCTTGCTGATGGTATATATCCTGGTTGGGCAACATTTGTTAAAACAATTAATGCGCCACAAATTCAAAAGCATAAGTTATTTGCAGCTCGATAAGAGAGTTGTCGAAAATATGTGGAACGTGCTTTTGGCGTCCTACAAGCTCGATTTGCGTTCATCAAACGCCCTTGTCTTCTTTGGGATCGAGCTAATATGGGGAAGGTTCTTATGGCTTCTATTATTATGCATAATATGATAGTTGAAGATGAAAGATAAACTTATCTTAACTATGAAAACATAATCGCAGAGTTCAAAGAAGATAATCCGACTTCAGCTAGTGATATCCATATGAATATCATCGTCTTAGAAGATCGCCTCAAGAACGATTCATAAAAATTCATGGTGAGATTCGTGATCGTGCCACTCATAACGCTCTGAAAAATGATCTCATTGAGCATATTTGGCAAAACTTCCGTAACTCGAATTAGTTTAGAATGCATTTTTTTTTATTTCGTAGTATTTAATGTTTTTTAAGATCGTGTTTTTTTTTTTTGAATTATGTATGCGGTTTTTTTATATGTCGACTCATGCTTTCAATAAATTTTATTTATTGCCAATAATTTTTTTTTAATGTACACTATCAAATTAATTTACTTAACATATTTGAGTAGAATTTATTTTAAAAATGAAAAGAATTACTTAATTGTAGTATGTTATTAAATAATAATTGTAAAAGTAAGAGAAAGGTTTTGGTGGGGTAGTGAATGTGGTAAATGATTGGAAATGTTGGAAAGTGAAAAAATGATTGGGTTGGTGACCCAGGTCGTGACCTTCTGCTTGGGAGGGTGAAAGTGGGTCAAGATTAATAAGGTGCGATTAAGAGGAAAAATTTTGGTGACCCGATTAAGGCGACCTTTTTCCCTAAAATTGTTCTAAAAACTTGAATGATAGATTATAATTCCGGCAACTATTAACATGTTTTGTCGAAATTATTAAGGTTGTTAATTATTGAAATTAATTATTTACTTGTTTGTCAATTGTTATCAATACAGGCGTGGTGACCGTTTCTCCGCCCCTTACCCACATTAATTGCAGCGAACGATGATAGTGCTTTGGTGGAAAGCATCCACCGGTGTCTCCGCCCCCTTACCCACATTCTTAAGAGCCTCAAGGAGTGCATCCTGCTGCTCGATCATACGGGCTATCTGATCTGTGGACATCTCAGTTGCTTGGATATACGCGGCTGGCCTCTTTGGCGGCATTTTGAGCTGATAAGAAGCAAGGAAACATAAGCACAAAGCCTACGACTCAAAATATAAACGACCCTCCGCCAAAGAAACACTCGGACGAGTATAATATAATACTCGGTCGAGTATGGACTAATCGGTCGAGTATGGACTACTCGGTCGAGTATGGACTACTCGGTCGAGTATGGACTACTCGGTCGAGTACCACTAGTACTCGGCCGAGTTTTCCACTCTAGAAGCAAACGTCAAATACTCAGAAAATATACTCGGTCGAGTATGGGTGATACTCGGTCGAGTATGCTCTAATACTCGGTCGAGCTGACACAACCAGTAGCTACTTCTACACACACCCCAAACAACACTCGATCGAGTGCTTGGTTACTCGGCCGAGTACCCTATACTCGTTCGAGTACCCGACCTACTCGGTCGAGTCATGCCAAAAACGAGCTACTGTTATATGTAAACATACCCTACACATGCTTTTCTACCATTATATATACATACGATACATCACTACCCTTTGAATGCCACATAATAAACACTTAACATGCCAACACATTCCATGCTTCAAAATCTAATTTCGATAAATCTCAATGCATCTTTCACATACTATCATATTCCACTTCTTCCATCACATCATCCAACTATTGAACAAAGTTTAAGTTTCAAGTACTACACACACACATGACTCAACATACAACAATTCCCCTCCCCCTATGTGACCGGCTTAAGATCGTAAGGGCCTTAATGCGACTCCGGGACGTCTCCCAAGTCTTTGCGGTAGCTCCAAACAACTCTCCCCATATTCATTTTATTTAGACTCCCTAAGTTCATTGGGTTCATTTGTTTTTAGGTGCCAGAATCGTCGCTCTGATACCACTTTGTAACACCCCCATATACCAATGTATTTTACCAAGGTCCACCCTAGCATGATAGACTATTACCATTTCGGTTGCCCGAGGTTAGTAGATCAAAGTTAACAATCCAAACACAATTATTAAAGTATAAAAGAATAAGGTTTACATATTCTCCAAAACCAAAATCCAAAGTACAATTGTGAAAGTCTAACTAAAGAGTTATGGATTCTAAGTACCTAAGAGGGGGAGGGAGCGAATTAGGTACTATTGTTAAAATTTCAACTTAAATCTCTATTGTTTAAAGATAAGTTGACGAGCAATGTTAAGAGCAAATGGATACATCAATTAAATGAAATGATTAAGTGAGTATCAAGGAAGCTCGAAGAAACAAGTGATGTTTGAAGGTGACAGTTGTTCTGACTGTTACCCGATGATCTTAGTTTATGAAGTGAAACAGAAGACCGGGAGTGACAGTATCCAGAACTGTTACTAATAAAATCGTAAAATAAAAACGAGTAAATAAGTTGCAACGGAATAAAAGGCGAGGAGATAATCAACACAACGATTTTGAATTGGTTCGGCCGACACTCTAAAGGCCTACGTCCAATCTTCTTTTATTGATAAGTGATGTAATCTACTCCGACTACTTTAAGACACTAACAACAAAAGGATCAACAACCTACTCCGGGTGCGACACGAGTTCTAAGACTACTCCGTCTATGAACTCTGTCCTCTAACTAGAATGTTTACAAACCAAGTTTCCTTTGACTGGTTCTTTAAAAGAATTGAGAAGGACAACTTATTGTTACAAACTTTTCTAGATGAGAGAGTACAATACTATGAGGCAACAATGATTTCGACTGACACACTTGAAGACTTTAGAAGATTTTTGCAAATTAGAAACTTTGAGTTCTTAAAACTGATTTTGCAAAAGCTTTGATTTCTCAAGTAAAAGTCTTGATTTCAAAGTGAAGGGTGGTGCTCTTTTTATAGAGGAAAAAACGGATGGGTGCAAGCTAGGGTTTGTGGTCAAAACTTTTGGTTGTGAAACAAAAGTGTTGACCTTCCCAAACTAGCATCAAAAAGACTTCTTTCTAAGAAGCAAAAAGGAGAAAAGAGAGTTTGAAACTATCCTTAAAAAGCTCTTGTGTTTTCAGAAACAAAGAGGAGAAGACATTAGCAAGAAGACAACTCTTGTTAATAGAAGAAAGAACCAAACAAAGTTTCATATGAAAACAAGCGAAGGCGTATCATCAAAGAGAAAATCTTTTGAAGTACTCTTTACAAACCTCTTTTTAAAGACCACCCTTCTAAATATTTCAAGTTAGAAATCTGAAATATGAAAGCCCATTTTGATAAGGATGAAATATTTGAAATGAAAAAATTTGCTTCAAGTGTGATGGGTCAAACGAGATGGTCAAGCATACTACTACCCGTTATAAGTAACGGTATGCCTGACTGTCACTACTACATGTATTTTATTCTTTCATCTTTTACAAAGATTGACCAAACGACTCTATGTCTTGGGTAGCAAACACTTGACGATCCTTGAGTGATTAAGACTTGCAAATAGATCGATTAAACCTGAAATAGTAAACTAAGAAGGCACAAGTTAAATGGGCATGTCATCATCAATTAAGAGAACCCAACACTAACAACTAGAAATTAAAGCTAAATCTCTTGACGGCGGAAGCTAGACTCGAGTGGTGACTCCCCATGACTGCCCCATAACTAAGGCACTTCATCACCTGTCACAATCTGTTCACCATCCCCGAATGAATCACCACATATTTTACAAACAACAACGAGACCAGTTACTGTATAACCGAGATAAGACAAGTACGAAAGACAACAGTGATCGTCATCCGTCTCCAAGGTGGGGGACCGCAACCACACCCACCATGGTCTCGCTCATCAACGAGCAATAATCCCTGTCCCTTAATGTGCACATCCCCTCCCGTGACGGGTTCCACAGAGGGCAACTAGCGTGTGAAGCCACTCCCGCAAGTGACTCCACCACAATCATCACAATACCAAAACCAACATCACATCACATCATCACCAACATCAACACCAACATCAACACCAACTCCAACATCAACATCATCACCAACACCAACACCACCGATGATCACAATATCAATCACACAACAATAATTATCACATACATCTTAATTCAATTAAACAGTAAAACTGAGTAGGAAACTCTACCTTAGCACAACTGCAAGAGACACAAGCAATGCAATCTAGAACGGCTCCTCTACGAAGTCCTCACCTAACAATAATCACATAAACAACAATCACCATATGCAAAACCCCTTTTTCCCAATTCACAACCAAGCCAAACCCTAATAGATTAATCAAAGGAATAATGAAATCAAAGACTTACCGACACCTACGATAGAATGAGAGATGAGAACTTGTTAACAATCACACACACTAGGGAGAGACTTGGAGAGGATTAGAGCGTCGTTGAAGTGTTTAGGTTTTGTAAAATGTAATTAGAAACTGATTAACGCGTTTTATATAACTCTAATCATCTCTAAATCAAACCGTGAAATAACACCCGTCAGACCGGATACTCGGTCGAGTACAGAGTATACTCGACCGAGTACGCTCTACTCGGTCGAGTATTCAACATACTCGGCCGAGTATTCTTGGGCAGTAAGCTGACCAGAATACACGACATCCCTTACTCGGCCGAATAAGCCATATTCGGCCGAGTATAGGCTTAGGAAAATTTTAGTATTACAATTGGTGCTTAGTGGTGGTTGTAAAGGGTGGAGATAGGAGGTGAGGGAGGAATAATTACCTCCATATGAAGGTAATGCATTACTAGGGAGGGGGGGGGGGGGGGGGGGGGTAGAGAACAATTCTCATCCCTTCCCTTTATTTTTTAGTTCATTTTAGCTTTATTACTGTTACGGGTGTAATTCCAGAGCAGATATTTGTTACCACTCGTGGCTCGTAGAACGATGTCTTTGCTTGAATCCTCCTTGCGGTCTCCTGAAACGATGAACAAACTGAGGGCTCGGCTTTGGCCGAGCGTACTCACTCCGACGCTCAAGTCAGTTAACTTAGAGAGGTAAGTTGCTGTTATTTGGCTAAGAGTATAATGTAGAGAGATAAGAAAGATATTACCAGATGAATAGTGGTTATTAGGTTAAATTGTGGATCCTTTCCTCAATGAAGGTTGAGGAGTATTTATAGACCTTCACCTTTTGTCACGTAGTGGCCAAATGGCCAAATGGCTAGCAGGTGAAAAGACCGTTCTACCCTCGGCCGATGGACCTATGGCAGGCCGACCGAGGGGTCTTGGATATGAGTACGCGGATATGTGCCCCGGCTGGCAAGAACCAGGCCGAGACCCAGGTGACAGGCCGATGGGTTGCATCGGCTAGACTGTCTAAGTCGTTGACTTTGCTGTGGATATCTTTGACCTTGCTCAATGTGTTGACTTGGTCAGCGGTGCAGAATATGCCCCATCAATTACCTCTTTAATAATTACTCTCATTTCAAGCGAGCCCTTAGAGGGAGCATTTATAGAGAGTTCTAAACAAAATATATCTCTTTATCTATGAGATTAGTTTTTATTATCCTGATTGACTTTAATTGCCGATACATTATCTACTAACATTTTTGAAAAAAACTTACTTAAAACAGAACATTGGGGCATGAAATCTAGTACTCCCTCCTATTCGGGGTTTTCTTCCCCTTTGATGTGGGCACAATATTTTAGGAGATGATTAAAGAATGAATAAAGGAAAATGGTGGGGGTTTGTGAATTGGAGAGATGAATTAAATAAGGAATTGTGAGTTATGTGGGGTTTGTGATAGGAGAGAGGGTGAATAAAATAAGAGTAAAAGTTGGGTGGAGTTTGGTAATACGAGAGAGAGATGAATAAAATAAGAGTAAAAGTTTACAAAATAAGAAAGGGGAAGAAAACCTAATAATCCGTTTAAGGAAATAAGGAAGAAAATAGTGAATAAGAGGGAGTATTATAATGAGAGTGATTTACCGTTAAGATTGATATATTTGGCTTAATAACGAAGTAAATAAACCAAATAATGGTTAAAAAACTAATTTTAAAATGGTAATATCGAAGTAAGTGATAACGTAATCGGACATGTTAATTACCCGAGCCAAACCCAACCCGACCTGATCAATCATTTGACCTGAAATGACCCGGTCTGATGACCAACTCAAGCAAATCCATACCCTAATAGTTCGATTTCTCCTCTTTTCATCCAAAAGTTACTCAATTTTTCTCATACAAGTTATGCCCGTAAAGTGTTCGATGAAATGCCTAAACGAGATGAACGCTTGTACGTTGCGTTCATTATTGCTTATAGTAAGCAATGTTTGTACAGAGAAGCTCTTGATTTGTTTTATTCAATGCGTTGTGAAACTACCCATGTCACAAATTTCACTTTTCCGCCGGTTTTGAAGTGTTGTTCAGCATTGTTTATGTTGGGGTTGGGAAAACAGGTTCATACTTTGATTGTAAAATGTGGGTTCGAGTCGAATTCTTTTGTTCAGACCGGTTTGATGGATTTGTATGCGAAATCTAATGACTTGGTTTCGGCTAAATTGGTATTTGATGGCGTTTTAGATAGAGATCCTACAATGTATAATTGCTTGATTTCCGGGTACTCGAATTGTGGTGATGATGTTGCTGCAAAGATGTTGTTTGATCAGATGACTGAGAGGACTGTTGTTTCGTGGACTTCGATGATTACTTGCTATGCTCGTAGTGGGAAACACCACAAAGCAATGAGAATGTTTGAGTTGATGCAATTGGAGAAGTTTCGACCTACTGAACGATCTTTGGCGACTGTTCTTTCTGTTTGTGCCGGTCTTGGGGATTTGAATATGGGTTTGAAGCTCAAGAAGTATATTTATGATAACAATATGTCGTCTAATATGATAGTTTCAACTGCATTGTTGGAAATGTTTCTGAAATGTGGGGCCGTTAATGAAGCGCGTCAAGTTTTTGATCGAATGGAGGAAAGAGATATAGTTACATGGGGGTCTATGGTTTCTGGTTATGCTCAAAATGGGAGATCAGTCGAGGCGTTGACATTGTTTGAGAGCATGCAACGTCAACAGATTAAGCCGAATGATGTGACTCTTGTAGGCGTCTTATCAGCTTGTGCTAAATTGGGTGCAGTAGAGAAAGGGGAAGAACTTGGGAACTACATAGAGGACGGAGGTTTCGACTCAAACGTATTTGTTGCTACAGCTCTTTTGACCATGTATTCCCGGTTTGGAAATATGAACAAGGCTTGGCAAGTGTTTGATCGAATCCATGAGAAAAATGTCGTTTGTTGGAATGCAATGATTACTGCACTAGCTTTCAATGGCCATGCAGGGGACGCGATTAATCTTTTCCTTGAAATGGAGAAACTTTGTCTGTCAACGAGCTTGGCTGGTGAGGTCGCTGGGGGCGGTACACATACACATGTGAATACCGCCTTTCTAGCTCCTTCTGCTCAAAACAAGGAAACGAACAAGGCCGGGTTAAAACCAGATAATGTTACATTTGCTTCACTACTAACAGCATGCACCCATGTTGGCCAAATCGATATGGGACTCAAATTCTTCCATAGCATGCGCAGAGACTACAATATCGTTCCCCAGATTGAACACTATGCTTGCATTGTCGACCTCTTTTGTCGAAATGGGGAGCTTAATGAAGCTTATGAGTTTATATGTCGAATGGAGGTCCCACCAAATGTTGTCATATGGGGCACTCTATTGAGTTCTTGCAGGAGCAATTCAAACGTAGAGCTTGCAGAGATCGCACTAAAGAAGCTAATAGAGCTAGAACCTGAGAATTCGGGTAACTATGTCCTTCTTTCAAACATCTACGCCGATACAGGTAGATGGCAAGACTCTGAGCAAGTTAGAGATCTGATGAGGGTAAAAAATGTCCAGAAAAATACAGCATGTAGCTGGTAAACTGGATAAAATATTATTTTGGGCAAGCATATATGATTCCTTTAATTTAAAATCTACTCATTTTTGTTTGGTTTTTTTCTCTAATGTGTGCACACATTAATAAATCAAATATGGTAAGATTCACAACATATTCTCATGATAATTATAATTATAAACTTAACTTTACCATAATTAGTGAGAATATTCTATGAATCTTGCCATAGGGCACACGTTAGAAAAACCCTTTTTTGTTTATATTACTCTGGAGAAAGTCCTGCTTATTGATTTTGTATTTTTAGGCGATCTGAAAAAGTAGTTCAATATCCGATGCAAAAATAATACTCCCTCCTATTCGGAATAACTGTCCAATTTGGACAATGACATGAAAATTAATAAATGGAGTTAAAATAATGAAAAGTATTGTATAGGGGTAAGAATATAGGAGTTAAATAATGAAAAGTATTGAATATGATGGTTTAAGGATGATTGGGGGTGGTAAATAAAGAAAAGAGCCAGGGTAGAAAAGTAAAAAAACAGGTCCAAATATGACAAATAGGACAGTTATGTGAATAGACGGAAATAGTAAATGGAACAGTTATTCTGAGTAGGAGGGGTACTAATAATATTACAATCAGACGAGCTCGGTCATCAATTATCTTGTTTTTGGCTATTCAACTGGTTTTTTTTCTCTATATAATCAAGAATCAAGACTTCTAATGTTCCTCATCATCAAGGTAATTTAATTTGTTAGATCATGATTATTCCTTGTGTTTTTATTAGTTTCGGATATACTTGTGCAAAACCGACTTACATAAGTATATCGATCTTACAAAGGCTTAAGGTCTTGACTCTTTAAAGCGTCACGTACTGAAGTTTTGAGGTATTGGGAATATTATTTAGACTTGACAAACGGGTCAACTGAGTCGGATTCGGGTTGTGTCAATTTCGGGTTTGCAAGAATTTGGGACGGATCGGCTCGGGTTATTTCGGTGCAGGTCATTTCGGGTTAACAAATAATAATCAGTTTGCAACAACAAATATTCAGAACGGGTTATATTCAATTGGGTCAATTTGGGGTCGGGTCAAATCCAGGCGGTGTCGAGTCTGTTTAATTTTGTCAAGTACCAATTCTAGTTTAGACCGTCTTAACTTAAGCTGCAAGTCTTGGTTAAGACGGTAAATCCATCTCCGTCTTAAACCAGAATTTGTGTTCAGACTTAAGACTGCCTAGGACTCTAAGCAAGACCAATTGGATGGATAAACCCTAAGCCCTTGTACAACATACCCCCGCCATTGACGACGACCAGCAACAAAAACTGGAGATTTTTCCGGTAAATCATGTCAAGGATACCTCTTATGATTACCCTTTCTCATTGCCGTCCTTTTTTTACTGTCTTCAGAAATCCCACAATTTACCCCATCTCTTTCCCAATTACCAAATTTTCTTCACATTTTACAAAAATCAACTCTTTTCCCACCAAATCAACCAGTTACTTGTCAACATTAGCAGTTTCGGCTTCCGGAAATCGAGAAGAAAGGCATTCAAGGCCACCCATGTCGAAGAAAGCGCGGTACGAGTTACCTGATTCTGTGTTCAAGGCTAAATTGAACATGTGTTCTAAGAACAATGATCTTAAGGAAGCTCTTTCTTTGTATAAAGCCGCTTTAAAAGACGGTATATCGCTTTCTATTTATCATTATAATGTGTTGCTTTATTTATGCTCATCTTCTGCTGCTAGTAATGATGATACTTTGAATAATCTTGGTTTAGAAATGGGGTTTGAGTTATATAGGGAAATGGGTATTAATAAGATTGACCCGAATGAGGCGACTTTTACTAGTTTAGCTAGATTGGCAGCTGCTAAGAATGACCCAGAAATGGCTTTTGATTTGATTAAGAAAATGAAGAATTGTGGTGTAGTTCCTAAGCTTAGGTCGTATGAGCCGGTTTTGTTTGGTTTTTGTGAAAAGGGTGATGCTGATAGAGCGTATGATGTCGATGCTGATATGTTGGAATGTGGGGTGGTGGCTGAGGAGCCTGAGCTGGCTGCACTTTTGAAGGTCAGTGTGGATGCAAAGAGAGGAGATAAGGTTTATGAGATGTTGCATAGGTTGCGAGCAAGCGTGAGACAGGTTTCTGAGGAGACTGCGAAGATTGTGGAGGGTTGGTTTTTGTCTGAGACGGGTAGTGGTGTTGGGTTGGAGAATTGGGATGTGGAGAAGGTGAAGGAAGGTGTTGCGAGGAGTGGAGGTGGGTGTCATGGGCAAGGCTGGCTTGGTAGTGGTAAGTGGAAGGTGGTGAAGGCGGTGATGGATGAGACAGGGGTGTGTAGCTGTTGTGGGGAGAAACTTGTGTGTATTGACATTGATCCTAATGAAACGGAAGGTTTTGCTACTTCGTTGAGTACTTTGGCCGGCCAGAGAGAAAAGAGGGCTAATTTTGTTCAGTTTCAAGAGTGGCTTAGGAGACATGGACCTTTTGATGCAGTCGTGGATGGTGCTAATGTTGGCATGATCAAAACGCAAGGTTTTAATTTTAGGCAGCTTAATAATGTTGTAGAAGAATTACGAGAAATCAGCCCTTCAAAGAAAATGCCACTTATTATACTTCACATAGGACGTGTTTCCGGTGGCCCTGCGAATAATCCTAATGCCAAAAGAATGTTGGAAAACTGGAATAAGGCGGGTTCACTGTATGTAACCCCAAAAGGCTCAAATGATGACTGGTATTGGTTATATGCTGCCGTTAGTAACAAGTGTTTGCTCATCACTAATGATGAAATGAGAGACCACTTGTTTCAGCTTCTAGGGAATAGCATTTTTCCTAGGTGGAAGGAGAAACATCAGGTCAGGATGACCGTCTCAAGAAAAGGGCTTGATCTCCACATGCCTCCACCTTACTCTATTGTTATCCAAGAATCCGAAGGAGGCAGTTGGCATCTACCAACTGTAACAGGTGATGACCTTGAAACACCTAGACAGTGGCTTTGTGTTACTAGGGTTTCGAAAAGCATGGACAAGGCTAAGGTTAGGGTTAAGCCCCAACTTTCCAATATTTTCGCGAAGGCATGATCACATCCTCTAAGGATTTGGTAAATGTGATTTTTTTTACTCAGACTCAGCTTAAAGCACTGGTGTCTGACTTGGCTTACCGTGGCTTTAAATAGTGTTCAGATGTCATTCTAATTTCTAATGTCTGATGTCAAGTGTTAGACACGGTAGGCGAAGTGATCTGAAATTCTGAATTTAACAGAATGTAGTTTTTTATATTTTTTTTATACCCATATCATTTATCCAATTTTATGTACGAATTGTTCAACTAATAGTGACATCAATTTTATCACTGCCATGATTCAAAAATATTTTTTCTGTTCTTATATTTTCACAGTCAAATGTTGAAATGTTGCAATTTTGCTGTGTAGTTAACCTCTGCCAAACACTGTTTTGAATAACATTCTGAAGTAGTACATACTGTGCTATATTGCGGTGTCAATAGTTCAGGTGCTGCTACAAAGAACCATGAGCATGAATCCTTCATTGAATGTCGATGTCCGTGCTCATTCTTGAAGTACGCTGGTCATGTTTAATTGATACTTAGTTGAATCAACGACATATGAATGTGACCCGAACGACTCAGGCCTTAGTGACATGCGGAAAGCTTGTCATGTTTGCAAATTGCTGTTTTATGCTGTATTCCCTGTTTGTATTCTAACTAATGCTGCAGATTCCACCATTAGAGCATGACTATAAAAGACGAAGGAGAGAGTGGTGATTTACTAAGGTCACTGACAAAAAATACAAGGCCTGTCCTGCTACCTGATGTAAGGTTTAACTCCGACTTCATAACCCACATGGCACGCATGGTTGTTTTGCTTTGCCTGTAATTGTCTTCAGATCTGTGTATCATTAGTCACCGTTATCTTGATTTGATCAAATCATATGGCTGGCAGTTGCGAGAACTAAAACGTCAGAGCAAGTACATTCACTGCATGTTATTTGGTGGAAATGGTTGACAGGCTCATAAATAAGGCTAGCACGAATTAGGGATATCGCACATAAAACACATGTTTAGTCTCCTTTCTTCTATAATATTATCATTTCATCTATGTACAGGTGATACTTGATTGATTAATCCAAGTGATTCTGATATAGATGTTTGTTATTGATCACGGCGTGGCTTTGGAGGAGCTTTATGGGAAGACTGCACAAAATGCTCGCAAATTTGATGCTTGTATGAACATAACTGCGCCCCGAAATGCCACTCTTTGCTTCAGTCAAGGTACATGGCTATATATTTTCCGTTCATCTAGAAAATTTGATGATTAATTTACTTGTTTCTTTCTTCTCTGTTTTTTAAATGCCATTGTTTTACTTCATGCTCAATATTTCTTTTAGAAAATACATTCTGTAGACTTATTTATCTGAGTTCGAAACTATTGAAGATTTGAAGAGTGGTACTCCTATAGTCCTATCAGTTCCTGTCAAAAATGATTCTTTTAACTTGCGAATTGTGATGAACAGAGTAGTACACGAACGGCGTCAAAGCCCCTTTTACTAACCCCCCCTCTCCCTTGTTCTTGCCTTTTGCACGCTAAATTTTAGCAGAGACGTCGGCTTTTGCGCGCCAAGGTAGGTTCGACATACTATTTGCCCAACTGTCTTCTGCCGCTTCCAAGTTCCAAACTTGTTTATATCTCCATATTCTCTGGTTTTCGCCCCTTTCTTGATTCATGTTAAACTAGATTTGGTTAGGTTCAGAATACTTGAGCACCACTTCTCATTGAAGTTTGACACTTTTCGTCACAAGCTGAGACGGGCCAAATGTCGTCATTTTAACGACAAAATGTGATCATTTTAATGACAAACTGTTATAAAATTATTCTGGTAACTTTTTATCTCAAAATGGTTACATTTTCTTCTTAAATGGGTCATATTTTACCCCGTCTTTGACAAGAGTTATAGACTTATAGTAAATTAGTAATACAAACATTTTGATGTAGAAGTAGAACAACCTATAAAGTGGAAAGCAAGTACATTTGGAGTATTTTTTTTTTTGCTTGTGCCATAAAAGGAAATATTAAAAGTAATGTTTCTTTCTGTCTTGGACTCTTGGTGGCATGCATGGTAGGTTGAGCTCATTAGATGTGTCGGTGTATATGATTAGTACAATACCTTTTTTTTAGCATATCCGTTGTAAGTTTGTGACGGGTCAAATACTACCCATTTTTGTAGATAAGACAAAAGTAAAGTGTCTAAAGAGTAACAATTTGTTTTATCTTATCTACCTACATAGGTAGTACTTGATCCGTCGCAAGTTTGAATTAGCTGATTTTGCCCCTAACAAAGTTGATAGACGGTTGAAAATCACATGGTTAGGAAAGTGTAGTATAGTTGATGACACTTGTCCAAAGAATCTCCAAGATTAGTGGGGTGGGTGAGGGAAGAAGAGAAGGGAAGAGAAGAAGTGAATTGGAAAGGGACATAAATAAGAGTAGAGTACATAAAAGTGAGAGCTCTTCACATGCTACTTTACTCATTTACATGCTCTTCACATACACTAACACCTTCTCCGCAAGCCACTATTTGAACTTCAAAGCGTTGCTTGGGACGGACACTATCCATTACAAGCTTGTAACAGATAATGCTCCTCTCACAATAAGGCAAGTGGGAGGGCAAGTGGGGGGAAATGGAGCATCCCATGGATAATGCCACTTGTATACTGTGAAAGAGGCACTATCCGTCTTCAGCTTGTGACGGATAGTGTCCGTCTTCAATGAGAATTTGTGTTTGAACTTAAGCGGGTGAAAGATTTTAGAGGCTTTACTAACCCCCAAGCTCCACCACCAACCTTCTCAGATTGCTCTTACAGTTTACTTAATTAACGATATGGAGTACTTAATTACGGGTATCTATTTTGTTGTGTAGCATCCTTATGTTAGACACAATCCACAAGTTGCGCCACTAATGCTGCACTTGCACATACCACATTAATTCCATCGTATCTATGCCATTCCTAAGATATGAATAATCTGAAGATTTAACTAAGTTAATTGGTAAAATTGTGAGAGATGATATTCAGGAAAACTGGAAAAAAATTGGGAAAAGTTTAACTAAAATCTTTAAAATTTCTATTTACCAATGAGGACGAGTGTCCTTCCTAGCCTCTCCCTAACTCCACCGCTGTCTACTAAATTTGAGTAGCGTGACTTATGATTTATGAGTAATAAGAATACCTATCTCGTAAATAAGTAGTGAGACGTTCCAATTTTAATCCTTATAAATTCAATGAAAAACTAAATTTTGGAGGTGTTTATTTACTCATTAACTTATCTTCAATACCTTTGAATGAGACTATCCGACTGTTGATAAAAATACTCCTAATCAACAACAACAACAACAACAACAACAACAACAACAACAACAGAGCCTTAATCCCGAAAACTCCTAATCAACATCAAAGAAAAAATATATTGTATATATAATCTACTTGATTTTTTAGACAATTCAGTGAAATATCTTACTAAAGATATTAAGCACAAGCTTTACGCCTCTAACCACATACATATACTTGGAGTATGATTTTGTGGCCAACCAAAAGATGTGGCCCTTCTTCAAATTATTTCACCTTAATAATTTCTATTTTAAAGAATGCATCATTTATCAAAATACTATAAATACCACATAATCAAATTGAATTGTTTTTAATCACAAAAATCAAATATTATCATTCTGAATAATGCGAAGAAGCCACCGAGTGGCATCAAATGTTGCTACTATTTGGTGACTCCTTATCATCGTCTTATCATATTTTAGTCAAAAACTTCTTATAGTTGCATTTCAACTTGATAATTAACCACTTTCGATAAAATCTAAATATTTAAAATTCGAAATTATATTCTGTTATTACTCATTCATAGTAGTTGATAATCACTCCCTATAAGTAGAGATGAAGCTAAGCACATGCTGACCAAGGCGAGTTTTTTTTAAAAAAATATGCCAATATACTCTTTTTTTTTTTTGTGAAAAAAAACTAATTATTCAAAACATAAGTAAGATTGATGTTTCAGCCTCAGGTAGAATTTAAACCTAGCTTCGTCCTCAGGTAGATTGATATAGTACCTGAAACAATTTTTTTTTTGACAGTGTACCTTAAACAATAAAATCCACATTAACAACCATTAAATCCACGTAATTCAAGAATCTAAACGTTAAAAAAGAAGCAATTAAACGTGAATGTACAAGAACAATTAATTAGAAACCGAAAGAAAACTAATGACCTTCCAACACCTCTTGTCTTTTTTATTTTATTTATTAATTAATTACGTACTCTACTTCTTTATCATTGCCTTCCTCAACGTACCGTCAAAGAAACGCCTTCAAACTTCCATCATTTCTACCTTTTTCCTTCTTTTTTTTTGGTTGTCACTCTTAAATATTACAAATAGTTGTGCAAGACGATTTTACACAAATTCATCGTTCATATATTATATACTATCATATTGATCACTTAAATACTTAATATAAGAATAAAAAAGTAAGGTTTTGTGATGAATGTTTGATCATTTGTTTCTACCGACAAATAAAGTAACAGGAGTACAAGAAGGAAGTGTGTTAATGAAGATGAAGAAGAAATTAAAAGTAGAGAAATTATGTGTTCGTGTATTCTTGTTTTTTGCTATTCAACTCGGTTTCTTCTATATCATCAAGACTTCTACTCTTCATCATCATCATCATCAAGGTAATTTCCTCGATCATGATTTTTTGGTGTATTTTATAAGAATTTTATAGCGTGAGACGGTTTTATACAATCATCGTTGATTAATTTTTGCTGTAATATTCATTTTCCTACAATAATCTCTGTTTTTGTCCTATAGGGATGTTTCTTAAGCATTGAGATATTATCGTTGTTCAAAGTATAGTTACTAAATTAGGCAATGTTCTTTTAGATTTAATAATACGGTTAAATTCAAATTTTATAAATTCAGTTTTATTCAGTTCAGTTTAAAACAACATGCTTAAGTACTGTTTCCTTACTATTATTGTCATGTTTCGAATCAAAGAAAACAATTATGATGCTCTAATTTAACAAAAATAAATGAATACAACTCGATACGGGTTATATATGTGACATTTCCTAATTTTGACAATTTTGAATAGCAAGTTTATCAAAGTGTTACATGCCCAAAATTAGCTCTTTTTGTCTCACTCATTTATTTGTTTTTTTATTCCTTTTGAGAAATATTTTAATCAAAAGCAAATAAATTACTGAAATTTAAGTGTCAGTCTTGTCCATTTTCACTTGACTATGCTCTTCTATGTTCTTTTCTAGATCATATAAGATGGAGAACAACATTACTAACAAAGAGCTCACCCTCACAAACTTCGTCGTTTCCGGTTCAACCAGAAGCTATTGATAGGCAAAATTCGAGGAAGTCATCACCGTTACCAATCCGTCATTTAGCCATTATCCATGGTCACGGAGAAACATTGGAAAGGTCCATCTCATGTGATCGGTCTCACAAGCTTTACGACTTATGTCGTCTTAAGAATCCAACCATATTAGAACCAAAAACAGCCACATTTTTCACCAGATCACCAATTCCGTCCAAAGATCCACATTTAGTCGAGAAAATCCGTCCTTACCCGCGAAAAGCGGACATTGGCACTATGGATAGCATCCAAGAGATTACATTAACTACAAAAACACTCGATTTTCCGTGTACAATCAAACATGACACCCCAGCATTAGTGTTCAGCATTGGTGGATTTACGGGTAATTTCTTCCACGATTTCAATGACGGATTTGTCCCGCTTTTCATTACTAAGAAAACTATTTTCCCAAACCAAGATGTTACCCTTGTTATAACAGATTATAGTGAATGGTGGTATGGTAAATACGAGGCGATTCTTGGTCAGTTCTCGAATAATCCAATCATCAACCTCGACAACCAAACCGTCACACATTGCTTCCCATCTGTATTCGTAGGTCTCATATCCCACGGACCGATGACAATCAACCCTGCTCTGATACCAGGTCAAAAGAGCTTTCTCGATTTCCGTGCCTCCCTAGAGGAAGGATATCGGAAATGCCTCGTGTGGCCCGCGCCCAAGATCAAGGGCAGACCGAGGCTTGTGTTGGTCAGCCGGTCAGGGGATGTAGGCCGGGTGATAATTAATCAAGACGCTGTCATAAAAGCGGCTCAAGAAGAAGGTTTTGACGTAGTGGTTTTTGAGCCATCGGCGTATACGTACCTCTGTGACGTGTATAGGCTAATTAATGGTAGTCACGCGATAATGGGGGTCCACGGAGCTGCATTGACCCACTCGCTCTTCCTCCAGCCTGGCGGAGCGTTCATCCAGGTCGTTCCACTTGGGGGTGACTGGCTCGCTAAGACGTATTTCAGGAATTTGGGTAAGGGAATGAAGTTGGAATACTCCGAGTACAAAATCGAACCAAATGAAAGTACTTTAACTGAGAAGTATGGGAAAGATCATGTTTTGGTACGGGATTCGAGTACAATTGCTAGTAAAAATTGGTCTGCATTGCATAATGTTTACTTGAAAAGCCAAGATGTGAGACTTGATGTAGCAAGATTCAGGGGATATTTGATGAATGCTTACTCTAAGGCTAAGAAGTTGATGGAACATCAAGGTTTACATGTCAGACGTCGTAGGAAGACGAAGAAATTTATTAGGCCGCCGGTGTTTAGCTATACTTATGGAGTAGAGTGACAAATGACAGTGCGCTTCTCAACGCAATTTTTATCAGGAGTCATCTGAAAACAGCGGAGTCTACTAACCCAGCCATAAACGGCGAATCTTTGAAGCATTGGATAGAAATCTAGAATGCTTGATTAACTATAAGCTGTAGATTGTCTGCAAGCAGATTTAATGATGTATATACCTTAGTTATGGAAAGATATGTATAGAGTATACGTAGTTACATACATTGTTCTTTTTTTTTTTTTTTGACAAGTCGTAAAACACACTCATCCTCTAGCCGTATATGCTAGATTATATACATTGTTCTTTAAAGGTACTACTCCGTACAAAATCTTAAGGTGATGGACGACTGGACGAGGGATCAAGCTCAATCAATGCTTCTTATATCTTATATCCGATAGTCATATGATATCTTATAAAATGCTTTTCTCCATGGCAACCTTAATGAAACGGTTTATATGTACCAACCGCTTGGGTACAAGGATAATTCCCGGCCTGATTTTGTATGTCTACTCCAAAAATCCTTGTACGGTCTCAAACAAGCTCCTCGCGCATGGTATAAACGGTTTGCGGACTTTCTTGCTACCATTGGTTTCACGCATAGCAGAGTGGATCACTCTTTATTTATCTTTCGACAAGGTACTAATCTCGCCTATTTATTGCTCTATGTCGATGATATTATACTCACGTGTTCTTCAGCTGCTCTTCGTTCTCAAATTATGCGTAGTCTCCAAACGGAATTCGCTATGAAGGATCTTGGCCCACTAAATTATTTCTTGGGTATTTCCGTCAAACAAAGTTCCAAAGGTATGTTCTTGTCCCAAACCAAGTATGCAAATGAGATTGTTGAGAGAGCTGGCATGGCCTCTTGCAAAGCCGCGGCCACTCCAGTTGACACTAAACCAAAATTAAGCGCTGTCACTTCCGTCCCGTTCGAGGACCCTACTCTGTATCGTAGTCTTGCCGGTGCTCTTCAATATTTGACATTTACTAGACCCGACATTACCTACGCCGTGCAACAAATTTGTCTCTTCATGCACAACCCGATGACCGAACACATGGCCGCTCTTAAACGAATTATTCGTTATGTACACGGCACTGCTGACCGTGGCCTTTGGCTCCACAAATCTGCTCCGTCCCTCCTACGGGCCTACACGGATGCCGATTGGGGTGGGTGTCCGGATACGCGTCGTTCTACATCCGGTTATTGTGTTTTCTTAGGTGACAATTTGATTTCATGGGCATCTAAACGACAACTTACTTTGTCCAAATCAAGTGCAGAAGCCGAGTATCGTGGCGTAGCGAATGTTGTCGCTGAATCGTGTTGGCTTCGTAACCTGTTGGTCGAGCTTCACGTGCCTATGCCTAAAGCTACACTTGTTTATTGTGACAATGTAAGTGCTATCTATCTATCGAGCAACCCAGTTCAACACCAACGTACAAAACATATTGAGATGGACATTCATTTTGTTCGCGAGAAAGTTGAACGCGGCGAAGTTCGTGTTAGCCATGTCGCATCACGTTATCAAATAGCGGATATTTTCACCAAGGGCCTTCCTCTCGTTCTTTTTGATGATTTCCGTGCCAGTTTAAACGTTCGTTCACCTCCCGTTTCAACTGCGGGGGTATGATAGAATAAGTAATTATTATGTAAATTGTAATTATTTATTTACTAATTTAGTTACCTAGTTTAGTGGTATTTGTTACCTAGTTTAGTGTAACCTAGTCCTTAATTGTAGCTTAGCAATATTGTATTTATACCGAAAGTTTAATCAATAGAAGGCAACCATTAATCTCCTTTAATGATATAGGTGACAAATCTAATATTTGTTCTTCGAAGGTACTTCGTATGGTGTACATCTTTATACCCTTTTAAGATTCGAAATAGAAACCGTTAAAAGTATAAGAATCATTGTTGAACATCAATCGAAATCTTAAGGTGATGGATTGTCTTCTTTACTTCTTACTATATGGTATCAAAGTCTGATAACCATGAGGTATGTGCAACAGTGAGGTTTCCTATTTAATGAGAGAGATGAGGGTATTTGGAGAGGTAAATTTTCACCATTGTGGATACTCTTATTACGATATAATAACAACCACTAATTGAGGATTTGGTTGAGCTGACCTTCTTACAGAAATGAAGAGGGGTTTAGAAGTCGTCGAATAGGTGTTGGTGGCTGGCTCGTGCTAACATCAAGAACATGTATCGCAACTAGCAAACCACTACGCTAAGCCGAGATCAACTTAATGTTTATTTTTTTAGTTGTAACGAGGCTTGATCAATGCGGGTACACCATGCAATTCTACTTACAATCATACACCGTGCTCCGAATTCTGATTCCGATTATATGATTAGTCACAACAAAAATTACATTAATTCTAAATTTACAACCGACCAAATTAAAACGACCTGAAAGTGAAATAAACTAGTTTTAACTCAAAACAACGAAGCCTTAATTGCTCAGTCAAAATAAATCATCTTTTGAAACCGTTTAGTAGAACTGGCCATCAGCACGGGCTAACCCGGCCCGCCTTGACCCGTTATTTTATGCAACTTGGCCTAGCCCGGCGTTAACCCTGGTCTGGCCTGGGTCCTGAAATTCCAGCCCGCCCGCCCGGGCCCGCCATTTTAGCAAAAATAAAAAAATAAAATGGTAAGGCTGCCAGCCCGGCCCATGCCTGTCCAAGCCCGCCCCTCACCTGGCCTGGCCCAGATCTGATCAGGTTAGCCTGGCCCGCTCCCTGGCCAGCCCGCCCCGAGTACAGGTCTACCGTTTAGTCATAAAACACGAACCAATCACACATTACGTTGTGGTAGACCGTAGTTGTAAAATAAGACAAAATCATTCTCGCAACATTTTTCAATAACGAAACTTCTGTTCACCACAACACTACACAGTACCCAGCAACAGTAAAATCCCCAAAAACACAAATTAAAATGGCGATTTCCGGCGATCTGGGAATTTTCGCCACACTTGCACCTCATCGTAAATCTCACATTTTTCCTAGCTCATCACATTTATCTTCTTCTTCCAAGGTATTTCCTCATTTTACCCTAATTTTTTGTATCCTTTATTATATTCACGTTGATTGATTGTATTTCATGTTTATTGTTAAATTGGAGTTAATGGGTTGTTGTTATTATGATTGAATTGAAATGGGTAGTGTTTGATTTTTGTTCTTAGTTGATAATTTTATTGATTTCAGAGTTTGATTAGATATTTAGGGTTTTGACTTTGAATAATTTTCATTTTTGGGAATAAATATTGGCTCTTAGGTCTGCCTTGGAGCTTTTTTTCTCTATTGTCAGCTCGTGTTTGGTTAGGATTGTTAGGTCAGATGTAAGGAAAATGTTCTTAAGTTAATGGAAAGAATTTGAATAAATCTGAGATTATTTAGGTCTTGCAGTGAGATTATATGAGATTAATAAAGCTACATTTTTCTCATCCGGGTCGTAATCATTTGGATGGATAAATTATTTGAGGAATTGGGATAATGTTGTTGTTGATGGGAAGAATTTCAAGAGTTAGTCTTAAGGCCATTTTACGCTGTAATAGTGTGAAGTGCATCCACAACCATAACCACAAAGAACCTGTTTTACAGTAACTCATGCCTTATACAAGAATTTTTGGAATTTCAATTATTCCGAGATTATTTAGGCCGTGTAGTGAGATTGTATGAGAAGGGTTTATCTGCATTTTTCTTATCTGGGACATAAATTTGCTATCTTTTGAGTCTGATGAGGTGCCGTTGTTGTATTATGAATATGAGTTATGAGTAAGGTTAGAGGTATGACACCAGAGATTATTGGGTTGCAGTTTGAGGTTTCCTGGTCATCTTTGAAAAATTTGAGGTTTTATTATAACTAATCGGGTACCCCGAAGGTAGTTTCAGAGAAGGTAAGGGTGGTACTGTCTGCTGTATACCCCAAATTTGAGACTAAATTATGAGGGCGGCATACTTGAAGGTAGCTTCAGGAAGGATTGTGGTACTTGGTGGTACTGTATGCACATATTTTCGGAGTCCACAAAAATACAACCAGAAAAAAACTATCAGATTTGAAATTCAGGCTCCAATCTCCATGTTTGTCCACTGATTTGAAGTTTGAACTCCACAAAACTAACTCGACGAATTATGATGTATGACATTGAAGGCGGGTCTTGATTACTCGAATATCCTTGGCAGATCGTTGTTTTCTTTGGATTCTTTTGTAGAAAGCCTCTTGGATTCTTTACCTTTTTCTCTCGCAAATACTGGTAAATGTTGGGAAGGCTTTTATTTATAGAATGTTCGAGGATTTGAGTTTTTGCCATAATCGGACTTAGTAGTCATATTTGGTTTGTTTGGTTATCCACTACCCCATTACTTCAGTTGACAATCTACCCATGTATAATTAGGTTCAAAATTTGACTTTTACCCAGAATAGTACTCCATAGACATTTGTTTTATCTGTAGGTAATATACATATACAGTCAGTGTGTCCTATGTTAATGGACATACGGGATGCGCTATTAATAGTAACTTTAGGATCAAATCAGCAGCTGCAACATTGATGCTTTCTGCCAGAGTTGCAAATTACATGGTCTCTTAAACATATTGAACAAAAATTATTGGATGATTTTGCTGAATTTGATGTTGGTTTTAGGAAGATGGTATTGTAATAAGTATAGATTGTATAGGTTGTCTTTAAATGGCAATTGTTCGAGGGTGAAGACGTCAGGGAAGGTGAAGTGGAAATTGTAGGTAAAGAAAATAGTGATTGCAAGGTTTAATAAACTTCTCTTGATTATTTTGTGAGACATTCAAAACTATAATGCAGTAGTTTGAGGATTTGTGGTCTGAATCTCTCTTTCTGAACATGCTCTCATCTAAAACGTTAATTATCTCGTCTTTCGCAAACATATTGTGGATATATCTTAGTTGGGCCTTGGGAAAGCTGTTTTAAATTTTTAATACAGTAATGTTTAAATGCTAATTGAAGTAACTGGTAATGTGCCCCACGTCTTTTTTCAACTGGCTTTGTTTGATCAGTAGCGTTGTTTGCTTATTAGAAATAGCCAAACCCCTTCTTTCGGCCTCTAAGGTTAAGTTACTAAGGTTTTAAAAGGTACCCTCACCACGTTTTGTGGTGATATCAGTCTTATTTATGGCAACATGACCTAGATAAGAGTATAAGACCACAACCACCGATTCCAGGAGCAAAGACCGTATTCCGGAAGCAAGTAACAAACCAGGATTTTAATGTCACAGCACTATGAACAGTTTGGTTATGCTCTATGGTAGATCATGGTTTTGGTGAAATCTGCATCAAACTAATGTGAACTTGAATGACTAGCTCCTGAATACAACACTTCATGCTACCTCAGCCACTTGATTTAAAATTTACTGCTCTTGATGCAGGTAGGCCATTGTCGTTTCTCAGGCGTCAGGCTTAGTTTTCCCGAGATACCACCAAAACAATCAACCAGTACGTCAAATGGTCTAACAGTGCGCTGCCAATCAAATCTAACTTTCGGACTTGCAGAAGATGGTAAAACCTCTGTAAACTCCTTTAGCCAAGATGCTGAGACCTTTCTACTGAATGCTATCAACTTGAACTTCTTTGAACGTCTAAACTTAGCTTGGAAGATTGTTTTTCCTCCTTCCAAAACGAGAAAGAACTCTAATGCGATGATTGCTAAGCAACGCTTGAAAATGATCTTATTTGCGGACCGTTGTGCCGTTAGTGATGAAGCTAAAAAGAAAATAGTGAAAAGCATAGTAAATGCTCTATCAGATTTCGTGGAGATAGAGTCTCAGGACAAGGTCCAGCTCAGCGTGTCCACAGATATGGGTCTTGGAACTGTTTGCTCTGTAACTGTCCCCGTAAGAAGAGTAAAAGCCGAGTATCAAGAGGACGATGAGGCTGGGTCGATCATGAATGTGGAATACAAAGATAGAGGCGAGACATCAGGATCAGTAGATGTCACGTTTGATTTTTACATTCCAAGTGAAAACTCAATGGCGTGACCGAGAATATGAGAGTGCCTACAACTCTACAAGTTCTGTTAACATAGTTACATGATCTCTTTTGCGATGGCTACTGTTTGGAAGCTTCGTAGATTGTGATATCTCCTCGATGGCGTTTTGTTCTGTACATAAGGTTTGTTTCCAAAGGGATCGGAAGATTCCCTTCACCGTTATTTCAGTTTTTCGAGGTTGTTCTTTAAGAAAGTCTGTTTCTCTGACTAATTGTTTTCTGAAGTTCCATTTATAAGCAAAGTTGTGCTGTTCTTCTGCATCATTTTGATTACCTTTCCTTATTCCAACTAACTGTCGCCATGGTGCGTATTCTGTGTTTTTACGAAAACAGCAGGCTGCAACGAGAACATTACCCTAGTGGTTAAAGGGGTCTTCCAACAGTCTCATGTAAGTTGGGACTGTTTTAGGTTGAATGACCTGTAATGAAAATTGCGTTGAGAAGTGCTTGTGAACTAGAAGAAGTTGATGCACATAATCCGAAATGACCCAAATTGAAATTCGAACTTTTCGGGTATTCCAAAGTATGGACCTTTAGATGCACCATTGCACCTGCCCACACCCTATAGCGTCCCCTTTACGCAACATTGGGGAAAATGGATGCTCCACTCAGTCACTCACAAAGATCCCCACTGTTGACCAGGATCCGATACCGATCCATCCAACGGCGTCATACGCTTCGAATGGACTATCTTTTTGTTTATTCGAAAAGTATCCAATTTTTTTTCCATTTCTCTTCTTATCGAATAATGAGAGGAATAAAACGTGAAGGATTTGTGTTTACGAATTTTTTATATTACGCGGTTTGTCTAAACATTATTATCGTAAAAGCATAAATTAATTAACGTGCTATTTATAAATCTTTAATTCTACATGGTATTTCAATTTTCGAATACGGCTTCGATCTACCAACTCGACACCTCATAGGGTTATACACTTATACTACTCCCTACATTCAACGTGCATCGTCACATTTTCTTTTTCAAATACGTCGATTCACATATTTTAACATTACTTTTTTCAATTAAACATCATAAAAGAAAACTATTTAAAAATTTGCTATACTTATTAAACTTATAAAGATAAATCAAACAAATCTCGAATGAGTATATTTTCTCTTGTATAGTTGTACGGGATATATAGTAAAGAATTATAAAGATTCTCAAAACTTACCATACTATTGATAAACACAAATTCTCATTGAAGACAGGACATATCCGTCACAAGCTGAAGACGGATACCATTTTACCTCACAATGTACCCACTTTTTCTCTCTCTCTCTATTAACACTATTCATTATTCCCTTTCTCCACTAACCCATTTTGTTACCATTTTATCTCACAAAATATCCGTCACAAATGATAACCCGTCACAAGGGAGACCAATTGATTGATAAAGTCCATTAAAAATCAAAAAGATAAATACAAAACCGTCTCTCAAAATACCAACTCCGTCAAATGGATAACTCCATTGACCGACCATCACTATAGAGAATATCATTATCCGTCTTTATAAAACACCTCTTCAATTCTCTCTCAGTCGAGTAAACAACTGTGTGGAGGTCAAAGAGACGTATTCCTGTTTTCCTTCCAAAAACAACAAGCAAGCTTCAAAAATGTCGGATGAAGAACACCAATTCGAATCCAAGGGAGATGCAGGTGCCTCCAAAACTTATCCTCAACAAGCTGGTACTATCCGTAAGAACGGTTACATCGTCATCAAAAATCGCCCTTGCAAGGTCTTTCGATTCTTTTTTTTTTGATTAATTTTTCGCCGATTCTTCTTTGTTTTAGGGTTTTGGACTGGAATTATCAGTTTTCTGTTTGTTCTGATTTATATGATGAAATTTTCGTCATTTTTTCTGAGTTTTGCTGTGATTTTTAGGGTTTTGAGCATGTGCTGTGTCGATTCGTGTGTGATTATTAGGATATTTAATAACATTTAGGTGCGAGGAGTAATTCTTGTGAAGTAGTGATTGTATTGATTGATTGATGTTGAAATTACAGGTTTAATATGCTAATAGTAAGTAGTAGGGTTTAAGTCGATGATTGAAGCTCGATCAATGGTTTAATATGCTAATAGTAAGTAGTAGGGTTTAAGTCGATGATTGAAGCTCGATCAATGGTTTAATATGCGAATAGTAATTTAGGTTTACAGGTATGAAGTAGTAAGGTTTAAGATGACGATTATTAGGATTTAGGAGCGAGGAGTGATTCTGGTAAAGTAGTGATTTTGTATTGATTGATGTTGATGTTAAGATATCGGTTTAATATGCTAATAGTATGTAGTAAGGTTTAAGATGATGATTGAGACTTAATCAACAGTTTAATATGCGAATAGTAAGGTTTGTGGGTATGAATTTCAATGTAGAGTATCAATTCTGTGATATTTGTGCTGCAATGTGTTTGTGCTGATGTATTTTCGGAACTTGTCTGGTAGAAAGGGGAAGATATAATATAACTGTAAACGGTATTTTGATAGTATGGTAGAGGAGAAAGTTCTAGGGAAGCTAAGAAAGGAAAGGTTGATAGGATGTGAAGCATGGAAGTTGTTCATTGTGGTCGTCCTTGGTTATATTTTGATGTGATTGATGAGAATCGACGCTTCATTTGAGCAGTTGGCATATAGTATGCTTTCTTATGCCGTTTAATTTAGTCCGGATTTGAGTTTGTAGGAACTTTGAGACATTTTAACCCTGTTGTGGATAACTTTTAATTGTGGACTTTTTTTGCTTTATTGGCTTCTTAATGGAAATTTGCAGATATTTATTTTGCATTTATGTGCGCAATCTAAGTCAACATAAATCGCGGTGGTGTTATATTTGTGCGAATTGTCTTGATTTATGTCGAGAGTTTTCAAGTTGATGGGAAATAAATGCAAGCATGTTGTTATTTTGGGCATCTTTGGTTTTGTTTTGATGTAAATGATGATATTGGTCTAATCGAGCTTTTTAAGTGGAGAAAATGTTTATTTGGTATTGTTTCATTTTTGTCAATTTATCTGAAAACATTGGTTTCAATAGAGAAAATTGCTGATATGTGTATATCTTATTTGCTATGGGCTGCTTTACGCTGAAGGTGGTCAAATATGGTATTTATTAGTATGGAGGAAGTTGGGAGGCTCGTTAAAGTCGTTGGGAAGAAGTTTCTCACTCTTTGTTTTCGGCGTGGCAGGTTGTTGAAGTCTCCACTTCCAAGACTGGCAAGCATGGTCACGCTAAGTGTCACTTTGTTGCTATCGATATTTTCAATGGCAAGA
The DNA here is from genome assembly GCF_048544455.1 of Silene latifolia. Lineage (NCBI taxonomy): Eukaryota > Viridiplantae > Streptophyta > Magnoliopsida > Caryophyllales > Caryophyllaceae > Silene > Silene latifolia. The sequence continues at coordinate 4,226,128 of NC_133534.1, read as the reverse complement.
AGCTTGAAGATATCGTCCCTTCTTCCCACAATTGTGATGTAATTGTCCTATGTGACCTTTTATTTTTGATTTTTATCCGGTTCTTAATGTCACTCTGCCTGTTTCTGAAATTAAATTCCTTGTGTCGTTTCTTTTCAGATTCCACATGTTAATCGTACTGATTACCAGCTCATTGACATATCTGAGGATGGCTTTGTAAGTATAGATTTTTATTTTGTTTGAACCTATCACTTTCTGTTGTCCATCGTGTGACACCTTTAGTATTTCAATTTCAGGTTAGTCTGCTGACTGATAATGGAGGCACTAAGGATGACTTGAAGCTGCCAGAAGATGACAAACTGCTCGAACAGGTTTGAAACTTTGAATTACCTTCTAATACTTCTCTTGACTTGTTTAGTTACCGCTGTATTACTTATCATCATTTAACTCATTAAGTGTCGAGTGCATGTTTTATGGAATCATATATGTGCTTTCTTGTATTGGTTGTATCCGCTCTTTTGCTAGAACGCAGATGGTTTGTTGGAGTCGGTAATATAAATAAACTACGTTCTAGGCTATTATTGACTCACTTGCATCAACATGGAGAGGAACTCAACTACTTGCCAAGTTAAATTTTGGCTTTAACGGATGATATACAAGATACTTACTTTCACCCGTTGAAAATTTACTTACGAGGGGTAAATGCTTAGCATGCATACTTAAACCACTCTCAAGGGGTTTCTTAGTGTAAACGGTAAAGGAAGCCAAAAAGTTAGTTTGATCATGACGACAGAACCTAGTTACGAGTACACTACCAATACTCAACGACTTTACCTTAGCTCATATCTGCATATCATTTTCATTATCGACATGGAACTGTTTTCTCTTGTTCAAAATGTATGGTTCAATGAATAATAATAATTCTATATTTATTGAATAACAGTTACAGGCTGGCTTTGCGGATGGGAAAGACCTGATTGTGAGTGTTCAGTCAGCCATGGGAGAGGAGCAAATTTGTGGCGTCAAGGACATTGGAGGCGGCAAGTAGATGATCACACATCTGTTCAAGTTTGCATGAGGTTTTACGATGATACTATACTATTCCGTCTACTCTTGCTAATATTTGTATGTGTTTGAGAGTTTGCCAAACATGACTTCTATGGTTCTATCCTTCCTCCGGAGTGTCTTATTTGTTTTATCGTCTGTTGTAGTCATATTAAATCTGCACGACTCGTCTGTGTTTGTAGCTGATACCTTCTTATCATCTGTCTTATTTGTATTTCCGTTTTTGTGCCTCATCTACCCTCGCCTCAAACTAATGTCAGGTAGTTTAGCGGGTAAATCAATGATAAATACTCTTGATTTGGTTTCGAAACAAGATCCCTCCTAGGAATAATTGGGCCAATTTGTTGCTCTATCCAAATAATGCTACCGTATCGGCCCATCCTGGCATTCCATATGCAACTTTCCTATAGGATCGTTTTATAGCATACGACCGACCCAAATAGACATTCATATCATATTTGATTATAATTAGATTTGATTATAAATTTCTTATAATTTTTTTGTGACCTTACCAAACTTATCAGCAGAGTTAAGTACTTTATAATCCAACAAGGATATATCGTCGATTAATTTTAAGATTTTAGGATTGTGATGTACGAGTATTAAATTTTATCTAATCTTAGTGACACACATCTCTTTTCAGGAGTTAATTAATATCGTACCATAATTCATATCGAAACCTAAGAATTAGTTTGGAGTTCGATAAATTTAACTCAGGCTCAAATTTGTTTACCATGCTCCTAGTATTATTCTAAGACCTAAAAATCTAAAATGACATCAACAAAAAATCGTCATCAGTCATCACACCTTATCCGAGATCATAGCAAAAACAACGTGCTTGCTTTCAATCCATCAATCATCAATCATCAATCATCAATCATCATCAACAAACTTCTTAACCATCATTCCATAACAACATTGACCAACACTTGGCGTAAACAACTTTTGATTCCCAAAATTAGCACTCAACATTATCGCAAATTCTCATTTCAGACGATAAATTTCGTCGGAAGCCTTTAGAAGGTTTTTGTCACCATTTTTATGGTAAAATGTGACCATTTAAATTGAGTCACATTTTGTACCATAAAAATATTGTCACTTAAATCAGATCATATTTGGTTGTAAATAGGTTACATATGACCGTCTGAAACCTTCAGACAAAAGAACCGTCTGCAATTGAGTGCAACAATATTTTCTTATAGGAAAATCTCTCTTTTTTTTTCCGGATTTTTGGAGTCTTCAAATGAATATAGTATGTATGATGCTATATATTACCGGTGTTTGTTAAAATACAAATACTTTTATAAGAAGACCTTACACGATTATACCGTTGATCGAACATTTTCTTTTAGAGTCCTACAGTAATATGGTCTTATTCTTGTCATTCAAATCCGTTTTAAACATTTTATATATAACGGTCTTACACAAAACTAACGCCTTATTCTCAGCTCGTCATTACTCCTTGGATAAATGTTAATGATCCACCATTTTAAGTTACTTGACCAATCTATTCCTAATTTTCTTTCTAGTAATAAAGGACATGTCGAGTTGTAGGACACCATAATCATATATAGATTAAATTTCTTTGATTAGATGTTTGTTTCCATGCATGTAGACGCACGGCACATTTAACCAAAATTAGTATTGTCATTTAATTTCGTAGATTAACATAAAAAATTTCCCCAACTCCTCGCCGAGCCTCCCGATCTGTCATTATACCGTGAGAGATAGAAAGAATTACTCCCTCCGTCCTGGTCAATTGTTGTCCTTTTGTTTTGGCACAAAGACCAAGGAATGAGGAAAAAAGGTCAATAACTAAATGACAAGTGGAACAAATTGAATGAGAATGATCAAATTACTCATCAAGTTCATTCTTAAAATAGAAAGAACAACAAATGACTAAGACACCCAAAAATGGAAAAGGACAACAAATGACCGGGACAGAGGGAGTACAATTTTTATTCCGCCTAAAATTCTAGGAATTCCTTGAGAGTTAGAGTAGATTCGTAGACCAGGTCGACCGACTCTTTTTAAACATAAAGTATTTCAATATGGGCCTTTCCTATTTCTTCTATGTCGTAGAGTTAAAACCAAAAAGTATTTGTTTCCTTCTTGATGCTTTCTCGCGTTTTCAATAAAGCCTCCTCGTAAAGGTATTTTAACAATATTTTCGGCGATGTTAATCGATGCTATTCGAATTGTTGCAAAGACAACATAACCATGATCTCCCCTCTTTTACGACCTTAAAATACATACACAACTTATTACAAAGCTCTTAACTATTACAATATTCGATAACAATTGGTCTTAGCTTACCTAAGACCTCTCACCTTATTTTATTTTCTCCGTATTAAGTTAAACCAGTGTTAAATAAGAATGAGTGATACGAAAATACTCCCTCAATACCACAACAATAATAACATTGACTTTTCACACTTGTTGAGACACGTTTTGCAACGTAAATATCTTTTGTTGCACATTATTAAAAATTATAAAAATTTGATATTCTCATAGCATTCATGACGATAAATCAAACAAGATCTCACATGGCTATATTTTGTCTTATATATTAAGAATCGAAGATTCTCTACGATCATAAATAGTGGTAAAACGGTCAATGTTACCAGATTCATGGCGTAATAAATAGAGAGGAGGGACCCAGGGCCATGTAATATGCAGAATTCTGAACCACGTTATATTTGTTACACATCAATAAATAGAATAAATTGTTTTTTTTTTTTGGGTACATAATAAATACTAATAAATTGTCAAGTTGTTAGTAATTGCCGTCGTCATTCAGTCATTGGCCCCTCGATTTGTTGTATCAGCCGCCTACGGCCTACCTTTCTTTTTTCCAAAAACATGCCAACATTTAATTTTAAGGCATACTATAATCAATCATCAACAAACACGATAATCCACGATCTTTTTATTATTTGTTGTGGTATTAAACAACACTCGTAAATATCTTCGACTCTTTTTTATAGTTTTATTTATTCTTGCTTCTGTGGGTAATACAATAAATCTCTCTTAAAATGACAGGTGAGAATCGGTTTATAAACTAAGGGGTTGATCCCTCTAATTAGTTTGGGGGGCGGGGAACTTCCTTATGCAGTTATGCTTATGAAACGGATTATCTCTCTTTCATTTGGTTGTGACCATGGCCCGTTTATATGAATTTAACATTAAATATGCTCTCACTTGTATATATACTATAGTTTTGCTTTTTTCTCTTATGATCTTATCTACCATACTTAGTCTGTTTAAGTTTAGACGATTATGTACATACAAGTTGCTATTTACCATTTAATTTTTCACAAATTATCACTTGTGACGGACTGTCCGTCACAAGTAAGTGACGGGTCACTTTCCTCTCACACAAATGCAAGTGAAAAGATAAGTGGGGCGAAAATGGAGCAGCCCACTTGCCCCCCACTTGCATTTGTGTGAGAGAGAGATGACCCGTCATTCACTTGTAATAAATAGTGTCTGTCACAAATGACACTAACTATTGCTACTCCATTCAACTCCACTCTACCTATTTGTGTTTTGCACAAATATTAAGAAGGGTGGGGTTGTGTGGAATATATTGTAAATAAATAATGGGGTATGATATAAATAAGTGGGGTATGAGTGGAAAATGGTGAAGTTTGATGTAGAAGTAGTGGGGTATGTCGTATGAGTGACAAATATTGTACTTCCTCCATTCAACTCCACTCTACCACTTTTCTTTTTCACGTTTGTCAACGCATGTTTTACGCGCTAAATATCATTAGCTATGTATTTGCAAAAATTATAAAAGTTGAATATTTTTAATGTACTCGTAAAGACGAATCAAATAAGATCTCACATGAATATATTTCCGCTTACGTATCGAGAGAAAATCGAAATTGAATACACAATTGTGAATAGTGTACAAAAGTGAAGTAGGTAGAGTGGAGTTGAATGGAGGAAGTAAATAAGTAATGGGGTAGGAGGACAAAATGGTCATTTGTCATTCTATTTTAGGAAATAGGTAGAGTGAAGTTGAATGGATGAAAAAGGAAATATGGTAGAGTGGAATTGAATGAGAAGTACTTCCTCCATTCAACTCCACTCTACCACTTTGCTTTTTCACGTTCGACAATGCGTGTTTTAGGCGGTAAATATTGTTAGCTACGTATTTGCAAAAATTATAAAAGTGATATTTTTAATGTACTCGTAAAGACGAATCAAACAAGATCTCGCATGAATATATTTTCACTTATGTGTTGGGAGAAAATCGAAATTGAATGTGCATTTGTGAATAGTGTAAAAAATAGAAATAGGTAGAGTGGAGTTGAAGTAATTTTTTTATGTGGGAATCTTTATGTTAAAAACATACGTTAAAAGTGACAGATTGAAGTGACTAAGTGATACAAGTGAGTGTGATGCAACTACACCAATTCTTACAAAGATGACTTGTAGCAAGCAGTTAACTTAACGAGGTAAAAATGTAAAATCATACTCCCTCCTATTCTATATAAACTTTCCTCTTTCCTTTTTCATCTATTCACAATACCTTCCCTATTTCCTTATTTAGTAAAGTTTTATACTTATTTTAATCACCTTACCCCACAATAATACCCCACCTCACCCACAAAAATACTTATTTTAATCAACTTACCCCACAATAATACTTATTTTAATCACCTCACCCACAATAATACCCCCACAATACCTTCCCTCTCTCCAATTACCAAACCCCACTACAATATTTTACCTTATTTTAATTCCTCTCCTTAATTCTAGTGCCCCCCATGAATAGGGAGGTTTATCTAGAATAGGAGGGAGTATGTAATTTTTCAGTCAATTATACAAGTGTTACTTGGGACATACGGAGTATAACCTTTTGTGATGATGATATTGTTACTAAGTGGTACTCGATTTTTCGCAGTCCGGTGTACGATGGCGTTTCCGCTAGGGGAGGGTTTGGGAAAGGGTTCCATCACAAGGGTGTAATTGCGGCAAGCCTTCCCTTGTCATTTTGGCAAGAGGCCGCTCCAAGGACTTGAACCCGTTACCTCACGGTCACAAAGCAACACCTTAACCGGTGCGCCAAGACTCCTTTTCCCTAAGTGGTACTCGATTAAATGACAAAAAATGACAATTCATCAATTTAACTGATAATTTAAATAGACTCGACTCTATATAATCTTATTAGAATGTTAATCAATGAATGCTCACCATTATTCCTAAATAACTCGATAGCATCAACCTGACAATAACCAAACTCAAGATAACTCGACACAATCGAACCCGAACTCGACCTGATTGCCCTGTCAGGCTGTCACCTTCCATCCCTGACAGACCCGACCCGACAGAACCCGAGAATGTTGCAACGTGAAACATACCTTCCTGACACGACATGATATCCGTGACCTGAACCCGGACCAATTTTGACCGATTAAATTGATGACCTGACAATTATTAAGCTTGATATTGATCAAAATGAATAAAGTACTCCCTCCATACCACACCAATGGTAACATTGACTTTTTCACATTTGTCGATACACGTTTTGCAACGTGAATATATTTAGTTACACATTATTAAAAATTATAAAAATTTGATATTTTTATAGCATTAATGACGATAAATCAAACAAGATCTCACATGACTATATTTTGTCTTATAGATTAAAAATAATATCGAAGATTCCCTACGACCACGAATAGTGCCAAGATTCTCAATGTTACCATTGGTGTGGTATGGAGGGAGTATGATTTAATGTTTAGTTTGATATGTTTGACTTAACAATAGAGTAACTAAACCAAATAATAGTCAAAGACAATACTTAACTGTTAAAAATTTAAGTAATGCGATAAAATAACTCAACTCAATAATATCCCAACCCAAACCCCACCTAACCCGATAGATCATTTGACCCGAAATGACCAAGCTCAATTAGACCTGAAAGAATAGACTGACTCGATATGACGCGAACACGATATTACCCAACCCGACCTAAAACCGATTGCCACCTATACACCCTCCAATCCTCCATCCAATCCACAAGGATTAAAGATTGTAAACTGTAAAGTACTCCTAAAGTTAACCAACCGTATAGATGTTGGCTTTGACAATAGTACCAATACAAAGTTAGAAACCAAAGTCGTCGTCCCTTTTTTCCCCCAAAAAAACAAAAAGCTGTCTGTCACAAACACATACGGAGTACACAAACTCCACATTTCACACGTAATTTATTTTATTTTAATTTTAATTTAACAACCCAAATAAATACCATCACACCAACGACAAAAACAATCCCAAAAATCCCACTTTCTTACTATAAATCATGGGTGAAAACGACGCCGTATCGAACACCAAACCCCCACCACCACCGTCGTCAGGGCAGAATCAACGGCCGACACTTACCCTACCACCACGGTCAAGTATGGAAGCGTTATTTACCGGGTCGGGTTTCGGGTTGAGTCCCGGTCCGATGACTTTAGTGTCTAATTTCTTTAATGAGAATGACCCGGATTCCGATTTTCGGTCTTTTTCTCAGTTATTAGCTGGTGCTATGAACTCGCCTCGTCCCCCGCCGCCGCCTTTGCAAAATGATGGTGATCCGGTTCAACTCCGGTTTAGACAGAACCGGCCTGGTGATCTGGTTGTCGGTCAGGGTCAAGGGCAAGGGCAGCATGGGCAGGGGGTAGCTCAGGGTGGGCAGGGGCAGGTTGGGGTTTTTATGATACCAGCTGGTTTGTCGCCGGGCCCACTACTTGATTCACCTGGACTGTTCCCTGGTCAGGTGGGTGTTGGTTGGTTTGTCTTAATTTCAAGTTTCTGTGTGTATTTAATTATTTATGATTCATCTTGATTATTTATGTGGATATGTTGTCGATTACGATGGAATAAAGCAAAATGACTCACTGGTTACGATTTTGTTTTTAAATTGGAATTTTATATCCGTCATTTGATGTAGTTCTCGATTTAACTGTATACTTGGGTTATCTGGAATTTGGAAACAACCTCTACCCTATAGTTTGCGGGAGCTCTTGAGGCACTCGAGTAATGTTGTTATGATGGTGGTGTTATTACAGAAGTATATAATGAGCAAGAAGAAAAAGATGTGATTTTGGTTCATGTTCATGTAGTGCTTGATGGCATTTTGCTGGTTTAGATATAGTTTAGTTGGTTGGCTGAATTCGAGTTCTAGTATTTAAAAGTAGCTCTAGATCGTAGATGGACTTCTATACGATACAAAGACAATGTATTTTTCGTGGCAAATGAACTCGTTTTATGTTGGGAGCTTGGGGTAAACATTATTTTGGTGTCGAGGGAGCCACAAGTGCAATTTATGAGGTTAATTGGTTTTGAACCAGGTCATGAGTATCACCACTCATTGACTTTACGGGACATTAATGTTGAGACTAAATGGGGAAAGGTTCTATGATCCGTTTTTCCCCCTTCTTGTTTGGGAGGTTGCATTTGATCATAGACAATAACAATAGCATTTCATGGTTTAGACCTGTGAAAAAGACTCCAAATTTAATTGTCAGATGTACTTGTAGGGCCCATTTGGGATGTCGCACCAGCAGGCGTTAGCTCAAGTGACGGCACAGGCTGTGCAAGCTCAAGGTAATGTGCATATGCAAGCGGGTTTTCAATCTTCATTTCCAGGTTTTACTTCAGAGCCAGCAGTTCAGCAAAATATAATTTCTTCTGCACCTGAATCTAGAGATACGAAAGAGAATCAATTTTCTATTTCTGATCAGAGATCACAACCCTCTACGATTGTCGTTGATAAGCCTGCTGATGATGGTTTCAACTGGAGGAAATATGGACAAAAACAAGTGAAAGGAAGTGAATTTCCGCGTAGTTACTACAAATGTACACACGCTAGCTGTCCTGTCAAGAAAAAGGTGGAGCGCTCTCTTGATGGCCAGGTGACTGAGATTATATACAAGGGGCAACATAATCATGACCCGCCTCAAAAGCGCTCCAAAGATGGTTCTAATCCTAATAAGGACTTGGTAACTCAAGGGAGTGCTGAATTTGTTGGACATTCTCAAGCATTAAACGCGAGTAGCGCAAGTGAAAGCATGGCTTTCTCTTCTAGAAGGGATCAGGAATCTAGTTTAGCCACAGAGGATCATTTGTCTAGTGATGAGGAGGAAGTTGGAAATAATGGCACTAGAGAATCTGGAGGCTGTGAAGACGAACCTGATGCCAAGAGAAGGTACTTAATGTCATCTTCTTGAGCTTGATCTGTAAATCTTGTTATTATTATCTGATTTTTCTGTTGGATCTTTATTGTACAGGAACACGGAAGTTAGGGTGTCTGAGCAAGTTGTAGCTGCCTCTCACCGGACAGTATCAGAACCCAGAATTATTGTTCAAACTACTAGTGAAGTTGACCTACTTGATGATGGTTATAGATGGCGCAAGTATGGACAGAAAGTTGTCAAAGGAAATCCTTATCCACGGTTAGTTACTTCCCTTTAGTTATCTCCATGTTTACCTATATATCAAAATTAATTCTTACGTTGAATAAGAAACTTGTTTATAATTGTGGCTCCTTTAAAAAATTTATAGATTGTTATAGCTTGTATTGTTCATGTTAATGCTTGTGTCCTGAAATGCAAAACTATGATACATTTTTTCTTCTTTCTAATGGTTTCATTTTCTATTATCCCACATTCCCACCTATTAAATTCTGCTGATCTTAATCTGTAAATGCCGTAAGACCTGTCCTTCAGCCAGTGTGTAGATATGAGTAAGTCTCTATTAACCTATGGGTTCCTTGCCATACACTTCCTAAGTTTTCTGTTAGACACTATCAAACATTTATCCCATTGTTCGAAAATTACCTAATACACTACCTAATATGTACTTTCTCCATTCAACTCCACTCTACCTATTTCACTTTTGTACACTATTCACAATTGTGTATTCAATTTCGATTTTCTCTCGATACGTAAGTGGAAATATATTCATGTGGGATCTTGTTTTATTCGTCTTTACGAGTACATTAAAAATATCCAACTTTTATAATTTTTGAAAATACGTAGCTAATGATATTTAGCGCGTAAAACACGCGTTGGCAAACGTGAAAAAAGAAAGTGGTAGAGTGGAGTTGAATGGAGGAAGTATCAAGGTTGAGTTTAAAACTACCAAAAACCCTTTCTTGTCAAAATATCATTTTTATGTTCTTCATGAAAGAAGTCTTAACCTTTCGACTCATGTTTGCCTGGACGGGTTACTTCAATTTACCCTTTGCTACTGCACTTGCAGTGAAGCCTACACCAAAAGTTTTTAGGGTGAGCTAATTGGCAATCTGAGGCATTGCCTATTTTACTGGTTTAGCTTTAGTGGCATAACTTCCAATAGGGCTTTGTAGCAGCAGATTATGCAAGGTAAATGAAATTTGCACCAGCCTCAGCAAATCGTAATTTGGTCTTTGCCTATCCCTGTTACGTATTCGTGTTGGTACTAAGTATTCATGTAAATCATATCATGACAAGTTGAAGTGTGATGTACTGGGCAGTGGGCACTCTAAAAGTATGAATCATGTGTCTGCATTATGTCATTGTATGAGGTACTACGAATCTGGCAGCTCTGATATTATGGGCTACAGGTGTTATACATCAGTATCGTGCTCTGGTACTCCGACTCTCCGACATGGTGTCGTGTCTGACACGTGCCGGAGTGTCGGACACGGCTATTTTGGGGGAATTTTCCTATTTTGTGGTCTAAATTGAAGTGTCGAAGTGTCGTGTCGTATCAGACACCGACACGCGTCTGACACGCGATACGGCAGTTAAGTGAAGTGTCGGAGTAACATGGTATCGTGTTTGGGATGGGATGGGATGGAATCTGGATGATGGTAATGTGTGGTAATGTCTTTTACTGATCAGATTGTTGCTGTTGGGGTAATTATCTCAAATCCATTAATCTTTGATCGAGCTATTGCCTTCGAAGAGTTTTAGGTTCTAGCTTACACTTCTGCTCTGGGATTGGTGAGTGGTAACCACAGCGGATAAAGAGGGAAGGGGGTATCCCGCCCCCTAGAATGATAACTATTACAAATAGATACTGCACTTACTAACCAGTTAATCCATGTGACACTGTGGCAAGAACCATGGCTAACTCATCAATGGAAAGGAGCAGACGCGATGGGCTCATGACCTTTTCGCTCAATTTCTTGGATTTTTGTTAAATCTAACACTCCTACACCTATGTTGTTTTTGCCATTGAATCAATTAAAGCATATGGTTTTGTGGCAAAGCGAGAAAACAGTTACCATTCGTAATTGGATTGTCTTGGGTAGTTGAATTCAAGCCTTAACGGAGTCAAATCCTTGCAGTTTTCTTTAGATCTTTTACCATTTTTCCTGACTTTCTACCCTACAACTTTGAAAATTGGCATCTTACCCCCTAAGCCAAAATTGCCGGTTTCGCTACAGGAGGACCATGTCATATATATTACAGTGTGGTTGCTTTACTATGTTCTTAACCAAAATGTCACAGGAAGACTATGTCATTCCGAGGACAATTTGAGAAGTCTAACATTAACTTCTCATTCCCGATTGGTTATATCAGCCACTTCAGTTGTCCACATGTCCTTTCCCCCTTGCTGGAACTTACACTTATAATGCTTTGCCTGTATTGAGTATCAAAGCCTTTGACTGTTTGCGGTAGTATTTATTGTTGTGCTTGCAGTGGCATTCTTTTAGTGCTCTTTTGTGGAAACTTATTATGCGTGGTATGTGTCACCGTTGTTGGAAATTGGATAGTGACTTGGAATCTATATGAGGATTCAAGTGATAAACAGTGCTTCTAGTTTAGTATTCAAGTGACAACCAGTTCTTCTAGATTGCTACATTTAGTAGTGTCGGAAACGGCCTTATGATTAGTCATAAAATCAAGAATGGCAGAGCAAAAAAAACTTCAGGCCAATTCAGATGATCTAATTTAAGTACTATTTTTGACTATCAGGGGTTTAAAGGAATATGTATTATGTAGATAAATTACTGTTTGACCCCAGAAGAAGCCTTTTAAGATATTCAGTAATGCTGTTAACCCGTTTTAAACTTGGTTGGCAACTTGGCATATAGGTTATGCAATTGTAGTGACTTGGTTAATTCAATGTCTCCCGTATTCATCAAATTTGGAGACTAATTTAGTGCTTGGCAATCTCCTTGCAATTTAATACTACCGTCAACCCAAATTTATTTTCCCCATATGACTTTAGTGATCAGCTGACGTTAACTTTGACCATTAATTTCAGCAGCTATATGTGAAGATGCAATGTAAAATTTGTCATGATTGATATATTAATTACCTTCATTTTTAAAGTTTAGGGCTGTGATGGTAGAACTGTTCCTGCTGCCAGGCTACTTTTGTATTTGGTGATTTTTCGTTGATTGTCAGTGATGTTTAGAAAACGTTGCAAGCTATTTGGAATCATACTGTTAATTTGTCAATGTATTTGGAATTAATGTGGTTGTAGTGTAGGCTAAGATTCATGGAAGACAAGTGTTTCCGGAGTATTTAGTGTAGGCTAAGATTCAGGGAAAAACAAGTGTTTCTGACTTCTTCTGATTACTTGAGGGCTGTTACCAGTTTAATTTTAGGACCTTATCTGAATTTTATTATTTGTGTGAAAGTTGAGGTTTTGACCAATTCGTTACATGTCCCCTTGTACATGAAGCCGATAAAGGCGATGCTACAAGCCTACAATAGTCATGTTGGTTAAAATTCCTACTTTTGCTTGAATATTTAACAAGACTAGTAAACTTGCAGTAATGCTGATAAACTGAGTGTCCCATCAAGGGAATATACTTTTAGCTTAATCCTAGGAACCGATTGCTGTTGTATAGAAATGTTCAGCCAACCTTTGTCTAGGGGAATCCGACAGGGCAGAAGGTGATTGTTTGGGCATCATATAACCCTGAATAAATTAAATCTGCACGTAAAGTACACCTGCAGTAACTTTCTGCAATGTTCTTAATCTATTAGTGAATGTTGCTGGATAGGGTGTCTGTGTCTGGATTTCTGTAAACTCTGCCAACAGCTAGAAATATCCTGGCCTTTAGGGGACACAAGCTCTATGTGCTACGGTCGTACATATGAGATCATTCCATTAACTTTGTTATAAAACGAAGAACACACAAGGATTTGGGTTGGCTTCATATATGAGACCGGATCGTATAATACTCACACTGCAGTTAAAGGAAGGGTAAGCACGATTTGGACAAGGCTAGTTTTGACCAGTAATTTCCGTTTTGTTTTTTCTTTAAGCTCCTATTAAATTTGAGCGAGGGGTTGTACATGTTTCCAACATGATAGTTGAGGATGGGCCATGGGATGTTATATGGCAACCCTTACCAATTAGATACTCTTTAGAAGTGTCTGCAGTGGCATCCTCATCTTAGGATAGAGTTCTTGATTCTGAAAAGTTGAGCCACGCCAAGCGTCATACTTGGATATGTACTTCTGTCCAGCACTCATACCCGAGGAGCTAGTTTCAGTAACGGAGGTTGACACTTGTCTAAATTTTTTGCAGGAGCTATTATAAATGTACATTTGCAGGATGCAATGTCCGCAAGCATGTAGAGCGTGCAGCCACAGACCCTAAAGCAGTTGTGACGACTTACGAAGGAAAGCATAATCATGATGTACCGGCCGCTAGAACGAGTAGCCATAATACAGCAAACAACAGCGCAGCGTTGACGAGACCTTACAGCTCAGCAGGCAGTAGCGCGGCCTCTGTCGGGAACACAGACTTCACCAATAACAACCAACAGCCTGTTGCTCTTTTACGTTTAAAAGAAGAAAGAACTGCATAGGCAAATCAGGTCGGAAGAAATCTTTTGAGTCAGAATACAGGAATTGGGCTTGAATCGCGTCTTCGCCCATGGACCTTAGCTATACACAACTAAGAAAGAGTCGCGAATACAGGAAACAAAGGACATGCTTAGCTTTCAAAATCTCGGGAAGTCGGAACAGTTTGAATCTCAGGGTTGTTTTGTACTTTTACTCCATTTAACAGTCCCTGATGTTGTATGTACACTAGCATAGTAAAGCTTACTGTTTTTGACATGTATTCTTTTGTATATGCCATAAAAAATATATATATTTGTTGTAACAATCTTCATTCCTTCAGAAGCAAAAATTTGGATTTGAATACCAATTTCGCTTTTGTTTCATTGCCCTCGGCCAGTGGTCATCTGGTTTTCGTTATCAGTTAGTGCCTGAAGTTTTCGTGATATTTCACTGTGTTTGCTTTTTCTTGTGACAGTTTTAGGCAAGGTGCAAGTATCGGTTTCAATCTTGATTTTAGAGGAGTCACGGTGGTTGGATCCCCGTTGTGCCCTAAATTAAGTCAGTACTCGGTACTGCCTTAACATATGGTTCTAGACCTGTCAAAAGCCGACCCAGGCTGAAAAACTGACTGAAACCCGCCCGAGAATAAGTCATTTAGATTTAGTCCCCGATAACGAAACACGGAAAATGACACACTCAGTAACTAAGGATCTGTATAGATTGATAGGAATGCTATGAACATTAATGTTGATTCCCCTAGGAAGGATGTTAGGATAAGGAATAGATTTCCTTCTCTTTTAGACCTTCTCTTTGGCTAAAAAACATTGAAGAATACAGATAATCTATACAAATTACAAACAATGTGTTAACTGTCTTCAGGTTGCTGTGAATTTCGGATGTCGCAAGCTCTTTCGTTGTTAATCATCGTTTATCGCCATCAATGTGGGTATTTGACCGTGATTTACAAAGTCGAGTTTGTTTAATCTCATGCAACATAAGACTTTCTCAGGAAGTTCCTCTTGCTTTTGAGCCTACACACCAAAAAAATCAGTGGAGACTGTGGTTAGTGCCAAAACCAAAACTGTAATAACTCAGGTAGGGTTTATGTACAGGTAAGTTCGGGTTCTGGGTCGGATTTGTAATTACAGGTCTGGTCATTTGTACAATTGTACCTGAATAGTTAATCCTAGATCGAGAATTCCTAATTGTAAGCGTTCCCGGAGTGAATCCAAAGCCTTTCTTGAAACGTAACTGAACCGGTGTACATCTATGTCTATTTCGAAGTAATCAGGTCCCTGCACGAAACAACAACACTAGAGTGAGCAGAACTGTCTCAAAGTTACGGTCTGCAAAAGGCTGACAGTAGCATTCTACACATTTGTACAGCCAGTAAGAGGAGTTATCAATTCTCGAACCTTGAAGAAATCATGTTGAGGACGCGTTAGCACTGGTTTATCCTTATACGCATTCAGTAGTCTCTTTTCACCAGCGCTCAACTGCATATCTTCGGGATTTACGACTCCAGCTAATATTTTAAGCCTCTCTCTAAAAGAAACAGTTGATTCTTTGCTGCTGAACCCTCCTTTAACCTTTTCGCTTTCATTTTCCACCAGTCTCTGTGTCATTAATTAGGGAAGTTCCGTAAGGCCTATACTAACTTCACGAGGTAATAAAAATAAATTGAACACGCGTACCTTGATGCTGTCAGTAAATTCTGATGGAACCTCGTCAATATCCTCTGATAGCTTGAAGTACAATACAAGGCTTACGCCTTCACCGTCACAGTTACCAAGGAATAAGGAAGGCGCGTATGCAGGCATCTGCAAAGCGACCCAAATGAATAGAATGTCATAGTTTCAGAATCTCGGAACAGATTTTGGATCATACAGAGATTGAAAACAAAAGGACAAACCTGAATGTTAACAATCAGCAGTGACGGCAATATTCCGTTCCCTTGAACAGTGGGAAGCTCAAGATGTTGAGCAATGTGATCAATCTTCTGAGAGCAAGAGAACAGATCAACGCCAATCGGTGTATAAGGACAGTAACCCGGTGCTGAATTTTTTTGTTTATCTCTGCACGTCGAAATTTATCAAACACAGTTAAGTTCAGTCTTCAAATCAGTCTATAGGAAACATTGATGCTAACTGATTAGAATAAACCAGGCAATACAGATTACAGACCCCACCTGCATTTATCCGATCTGACCAGTCCTGTACCCGTAAAAATGTACCCGAATATAACCGGACTGAAATTTTATCGCGCAAACTGACTGTGTGGTAATATCCCTAAATGACCTGGCAGGCTACCTGATCCCGCGAACTGACAGTCTGGTAATATCCCTAAATGACCTGGCAGACTACCTGATCCCAAAATGACCCGACCAAAACACCAGATTACCCGAAATGACATTTACTGATGTATGTACCTGATTTG
The DNA here is from genome assembly GCF_048544455.1 of Silene latifolia. Lineage (NCBI taxonomy): Eukaryota > Viridiplantae > Streptophyta > Magnoliopsida > Caryophyllales > Caryophyllaceae > Silene > Silene latifolia. Next base: position 4,209,854 of record NC_133534.1, on the reverse strand, counting down.
ACCAGACCCGAATGACCCACCTGTTTGATGTATAAATGCAAAGAAGTTGCAGGAACAATGAAATGAGATATTTCAGAAGATAAAACTAGCAACTTACTTAAAGTAATTCTCGCCACGGACTCTAAACATAGAAGGTGAAATGGCAGCCCAAGAACCTGCAGGCGCTACCTTCTCGTCAGTAGCACATGGAACTGTAAGCCCTGCTTCCGGGCGTATCATTTGTGAACCTTCCCATAGGTTTGACATGTTGAGTAGTTTACCATCTAGCACATATTGCCACATACATCAATATATCAGCTTACAGTAATTAATAATGTTGCGAACCAAAAAAAATCGATTTAGATGTCTTGTATGTCCGAACCTCCAAACACGCTACTGAAGTCATCATCAGACTCGGATTCTAAAATGCTCACTGAGTCGAACCATTCTTCCTGATATATGCCTGTAGCAATATAAACGATTTCAGTTCAAAAGTAACACCATGTCATTATCAGGATTAGACCTGTACTCGGGCCGGGCTGGGCTCTCCTGGTCAGGCGCGGGCCAGGCCAGGGTGGAAGGGTGGGTTTGGCCGGGTCGGGTCGGGATATGCCTTACCCGGGCAAGGCCCGAGGTAGGTCAAGGGCGGGGCGGGCTAGCGGGCCTTACCAATTTTTTATTTTTTATTTTTGCTAAAATGACGGGCTAAGGGTGGGCCGTGCTGGAATTTTAGGGCCAGGTTGAATAAAATAACGGGGCGAGTCAGCCCGTGCTGATGGGCGAATCTAAACAGGGTTAACAAGCAGATGCCAACTAGCTTAGTTGGTAAAAGATAGGAGACGTGAAGGGGAAGATGTGAATACCATTTTCGTCGACATGATTCCAGTGAACCTGAGTAAGAAGAAACGATTTGTTGGCAACTTCGGATCTTCTGCAAGTAGTAGTGCCTCCGTTTTCAAAATCAATTTGAAGAAACTCGGTCACCGAAATTCGGCTTCCAACATCACTAAGCCTTTTAATTGGGGAATCACACATTGGTGGCATCATTTTTCCATGCCCTTTTCTTGACCTAAAGATATACTTCTTCCGATGTGGAACAACTCTCGAGGATTGGGAAGTCGAAACACAGCCACCCATTCTTAACCTCCTTAAGACCTCGGAAGAAACTTAGTACCTACACAAGCAAAAAAGTATTTCTGTTGATCTCATACGTGAAACCGTCTCATATGCAGGAAAATATTTGAAGGCTCAAACTAAAGGACTGTCTACAGTCTACACAGCTAAATAACATTAAACCCACGATATTAAATCTGAGTCGTGACACTGCATCACTACTCCCATGCATAAAACAAAGCTTAACAGTTCAGAAATTCAGTTCTTTACCTCTTCACAAATGTTTCATTTGAACTAATAAAATGCAAAATTAAAACACCATTTTTATAAATAAAAAACTTTTGTCTGCCTTTATGATTTCTTGAAGACATTATTGCCAATATTAAATAATTTATTTTGAAGAAAATTAGTGGAAAACTAATCATCATTACAAACATCATCATAAATAGCAGTGTCTTTGCACGTACACTAGGGATAATACATCATACATGCATATAAAGGATCGTTTTATATTGTAACTCTGTGAGACGGTCTTATTCTATAGTTTGTGATCGAATAAAAATTGATCATGAGATTCAGCTTACCTCAAGAAAACCAGTGACAGTTCACTTTTCGTAATCCCTATAAAATATATGAAATTTATGCAATTAGTAAACTGTATATAACCATGTTGATGCACCCAATAATATAATTAAATTATAAAAAAAGTAATAAATCAACCCTAGTAAGATTTCGAGAAAATTACAATCAATTTTTATACAAATGCATGAAACTATTTTATCTAATTTGAGTACATAATATATATATATATAATTCACAAGAAATCAAAATAGTTTTTAAAATCTGTTTTGATCATGATTTTTATTTGTATTAAGCTTTAGACTCTATTTTAGGATTATAATTAGCTTATAATATCAAGTATGATACTACCATAGTACCATACACGATCTACCTAAAAAATCGTATCTAACTCGGGTCCATAATAATAAATGTAACACACAAAAATTGGTTGCTTAATTGTAAGCTAATGAATGAGTTATAAGTTTGTGACTTCTCACAACTGGTTAAAATAATGTTAAACGGGGAGGTGGCTATGAGATGTCACAACTCGCAAGCCACTTTTGCGTCACAAGCAAGAATAGCTGATATACGAAATAGGAGTAGTATTTATTGGGTGTTTAAGTACTCTATCTAGTAATTGGGTATGCACAAAAAAGAGGCTTATTTTTTTTGCTATTAAAGCATGGGAAATAATGGGAAATTATAGAAGAAAGATTGAGAATCATATTTATGATATGAAGATCACTATTTAATTGTACTGTTGTTATTGGAAAGTGAAAGGTACCATGCACATAACAATTAATGTGTCCCTTTCAAAACAAGTTTAAAGAACACAAAGAATGTCATAAAGTACTTAAAATTTCAAAGACAAAAAAGTCATGGATCCTTTATCCTACAAATGACCAACCATTAGAAATCTAAACAATTTTTTTAATACTAATTAGGAGTATCATTTGAAATTATTGTTTAAGTCATTATCGTAAAACAAATTTAACTTTATAAGATGGCTAATAGAGTCATTCGTGATGCGATAATTGATGAAGTATATATACAATAATATATATTATTATATCAATGACCAAATAAGGTCTATGACATAAAGTATAAATTTAATCTTCTTAAATAATGGTGTATCATAGTAATCCCTTGGCCCATTTTGATATATTTCATAATATATGAGAAAATTTGAGAATAAAACTAATACTCACAAATTTTGTCTAAACAAGATATTATTTAATAAATTTCCTCTCGGAAAATATAACTGTGTAAGAAAGGATTATATAAAAGAGGGAATAGATGATACTTTGAATTTCAAACATTTTCTTACTCTTAAGTCATGAAATAATATAATAAAAAAATATAAATATAATGGTAACGCTAACCTGCAATCAGAAGAAAGAGAAGCAATGAATTCCGGAAGAAAACGTGATGGTTTGGGTGGCGAAAGTTCAAAATGCCCTCCCAAAATCACCAACGCCGGAATTCAAAATGCTCTCTCCTCCTCTCTCTTTTTGACTTCCTTCTTTTTAATCTGTTTAACCCTCACAATAACAAATCAACAAACTTTTTATTTTTTTTGTTTTTATTGTTCACTAAATAAAATAAAATTATTATAGAGGGAACAAAAACAGAAAAGGAAGCCAACAAAAATAGAGAGCAAAGAAATTTGTGTAAATGGGGAGGGAAGAATTGAAATAAAAATGATGAAAAATTTGTAATCAGTCTATGCGTTTTCTTCGGCTCTCCTTCTTTTTTGCCCATCTATTTTCTCCTAGCCTTTTATACCTTGTTTTTTCCTTGCCTCTCTAATTTATTACCGTCCCATAATATAGTGATACAAGAATACTATTTCTTTTAAAGAATGCTTCAATTAATAGAAATTGTCAATTCTGTGTTCTAAATAAGGTTTTCTCAATCTTAGGTTTATACTATTTTGATAAACTAGTATTGGTGCCCGGCTTCGCCCGGGCTACCTCTACTTACCATTTAATTTTTTTTTTTCATTAAATAAAATTACTTAAAGTTGCATAACCCATAAATTCATCATTAAGATATTTTTATAACAAATCCTAAAATTACGATGTACTCCCTCCGTCCCGATCATTTGTTGTCCTTTTCTATTTTTGGGTGTCTCAGTCATTTGTTGTCCTTTCTATTTTAGGAATGCATTTGATGAACAATTTGCTCATTCACACTCAATTTGATCCACATGTCATTTAGTAATTGGCTCTCTCCTCTTTTCTTGGTCTTTGTGCCAAAACAAAAGGACAACAAATGACCGGGACGGAGGGAGTAATAAATTTTGAGACAAATTCACTACTCCCGCTATTAATATTTTACTCTTATTAATGAAACAATAGTAATAACATTTCACCACTGCCCGTAATGAAACAATAGTAATAACATTTCACTACTTACCCGTAATCATTGTTACTTTCACTACTCCCGCTGTAATTATTGTTACTGTCACTATTGCCGCATTAATATTGATAATTTCACTAATCCCGTCGTAATTATTGTTACTTTCACTATCGCCGCATTAATATTGATTACCCCGTTGTTGTTTCTACTACTCTCACTAATCTCGTTGATAATATTGTTACTTTTATTAGTCAAATGAGTGATTATTGTTATATAACTATATCCAATGTTACTACAATTCTTTTCTTTACTGACGAAATTACTTTTACTACTTAGACATGCAATTTTAAGAAGATTATATATTTATATAAATACATTACATATATGCATTAAATCAAATCGAAAGAATTATGCAATATTATATATTATGGAATCTAACTTGAATTATTTATAACCTACTTATTATATTTTTATATGCTAAATAATTAACATATCTCTATATCTAATAAATTATAAAGTTTAATAAAATTGTATAAATTTTAAATTTAATATATAATTTTATGATGATAATAATTAATACCATAAGTATGCATGTTTATACTAATTAATTATTTTATTTTAAGAAAATTGACTATCTTCTAGTCTTCTATAAATATTTAGGAAAATTACCAAACATCTTCTTTCTTTTACTCTCCTTGAAATTGAGCATCTTAATTAATTATTTTATTTTAAGAAAATTGACCATCTTAATTAATTATTTTACTTTAAGAAAATTGACTATGTTTAGGAAAATTACCAAGCTTCTATATAATTTAATTTTAACCCAAACTATATAATATTTGCATTGAGATCCCTTGGTCGGGTCCATCACACAGTGCTATGATTAAAAACTATATAGTATAATTAATTTGTATAGATTTATTTAATTACATTGAAGTCCCTTGGTTTCTGAAATTAATATATAGTATTGATATGCTTTTTATCCGTAGTAATGAGACACCTTTTTCAGAATAATTATTTATAAAAAAGATCGTGTACAATTGATGTACTAAACCATACGCACACATACCTATGGCGATATTCTCCTACATCCATGAAATCCCCCTTATACTAAAAGAATAAGTGATCTACCAAATTTTCCCGCCTAAATGAATTTGGCTATAATTGGGCTTTCATTATATCATATTTGTAATTGGACTTTTATTATATCATATCTGTAATTGGATTATCCACTGATTAATGGCAAAACATTAACAACAATAAATTTTACAATTAAATTTCAAATTGAGTTAAGTATAAGTTGAATAATTGTTACTCCGTATTTCTTTAATAATCCTATCTAAATAACCTCGCATTCGCGCGAGATTTATACTAATTGTATACTACGACATTGAGATTAGGAGTGATAATTAAAATTAATGGATGAAAACTCAAACAAGTTTATATATAAGTAGCTAATTGGTTGGTGAAACAAGTAACATGACAATGAATGGTGGATTAAGTAAATCTTCATACACCCGGTTGTTTGTCTATCAACCAATATACTTTTTTTTTTAAATACACTTATTTTTATTTAAATTAAGATACACCTAAATACTCATTTTTTTCGAAACAAATGTTTAGTTAATATTCTCAATCATCACTTTAAGCTAAAATTTTGTTCACTTTATAGTTTTTTCAAATAAAATTTCATTTAGGCGTACACACATATACATAATCACGCAATCCATTCAGATTGATGATTAAAGTGAGTCTTGGGATGAACAAATGAGTTAGATGAATTTCTTTTTCAGCCGTTCCAATCTAATCTATCATAGGCCGCCTTTTGTGGAGTCCAATTCAAAACTATCAAGCTCGGTCCACCCCATGACCGTCAAAAAGAAAAAAAAAAAAAATCAGTTTCTTTACTAATTTCTCATATTCGAACAGTGTTCGAGTTAGCCACGAAAGAGCCTAAACGGGCTCGGCCCACCTTCCAAATGTGCCGATCTCAACCCCCAAGTCAGGTAGCCCGGCCCGGGCCGACACTGGCCACCTTTGGCTGTATTTGCAATCCCATATCAAACAACAATACTCCATATATATCTTTGCAAACAATAAATAACAAAGCCACCCTTTCCATATTTACATATTGCTTGTTGTAGCTTTTGTCACACACAAGATTTGGAGAAAAGAGGCCTAAAAGGCTGGCAGCCTGGCATGGCTAAGATATACTTCCTCCATTCAACTCCACTCTACCACTTTCTTTTTTCACGTTTGCCAACGCGTGTTTTACGCGCTAAATATCATTAGCTACGTATTTGCAAAAATTATAAAAGTTAGATATTTTTAATGTACTCGTAAAGACGAATCAAACAAGATCCCACATGAATATATTTCCACTTACGTATCGAGAGAAAATCGAAATTGAATACACAATTGTGAATAGTGTACAAAAGTGAAATAGGTAGAGTGGAGTTGAATGGAGGAAGTAGTTAACCTGCCAACATCAGCCCAAAAGTGTTGCTCTCTTTTTACCCTTTTCTCTTCCTCATGCTTTATTGTTACTGGTCCTCCCAATAGAAAAAAAAAAGTATAATACTGTACTATTATACTTCTATTAACAACACCAGCTAGTCTTGCTATAAACGGATATATCCGTCTATAGCTAAAGACGGGTCAAATAACTTGAAAGTGGTGATATTTTTGACCCCACCGCCCACTTGTTGCTTGTCCTATTAGGAATGTGGTATTGTATTTGGCGCGTCTTTATTTATAGACGAATATGTGCCGTCTATAATGAGATTTTGTGTAACAACAATCATTCTGTAAAACCGTATTACACTGTAAGATCATACATTCATAGGTTATATATAAAAATACTCATTATTTATTACTCTTATCTATCCGGATGAAATGTTATCCATTCAATTTTAAGGTGTGTCCGTTAATAGCTCTCTATTTTTAATTGACGAAATAATATAAATAATAAATTTACTTTTGTTGAGACCAAAAGATAAACTATCAAGCCTCGAATTTTTTTTTCTTAATTTCAACTCATTTTACTTCAATTTTGCTCCATTTAATTCACTTCAACTTAGCCTGTTCAGTTCAACACTTTGTAATTCTCTAAGTTCTATTCAAATTAATTCTTATTAAATGTCAATTCAATTCAATCCAACTTCATTCAGTTTAGTTCAATTAAGCCTAGTTTCATTAAATTCAGTTCACCTCTTTTCAACAAAAAGAACAAGACCTAACCGTAGAAACTACGTAAAACTATAAATAAATGAAGGGTCTGTTTAACCGGTGAAACGATGGTTTCATACCGTAAGACGGATATTAAATACTATACAACTACCACACTATACCTGCTCATAGCTCCTACATTCACTAGTCCACTCTCTCACATCTTCCTTTCTTTATCTCTCTTCCTATATTTGCTTTGCTACAGATCTCCAAGCACCACATTGTCTTTAATTAAAACTAATTAAAATCTCACAAGACACAAGAAATTTAATAACCCTAATTTAATTCTCACATTCAATTTTTTTGGGCTTCTAAATTTTTCTCATTATTCCATCTCTATATTCTCTTAAATTCCCTTCATCCCCATAAATGTGGATGTTTTTTACTTCAATTTTTCACTGTAAATTACTAGAAAACAGTGATTTATAGTGGAATTAAGTTAAAAAAAAGCTCACAATTTACTTAATTAAGCTAATTTTTAGTCTAATTTTTTCAAAGTTTAAAACTTTTTGGTGAAAAAAAATGAGAAAGCATGGATGGCAGCTTCCTTATCATCCACTCCAAGTAACCCACTTTCTAAAATTAAATTTTATTAATTGGGTATTTATTTAATTAGTTAATTAATTAATTTTAATTTAATGTTATTGGAATTTTGGGTGCAGGTTGTTGCAGTAGCAGTGTTTCTAGCATTGGGGTTTGCATTTTATGTTTTCTTTGCTCCATTTGTTGGAAAAAAGAAGCTTTTTCAGTACATAATCATGGGAGTTTACACTCCTCTTGTAAGTCCCAACACTAATTATCAAATGTTTATAATTTAGGTTTATGTTTTGGGAGCCGGAAAATTTCAGCAGGGACGAACCAGTAATGTTATAAGATAAACTCGATAATAATTGAGATCCATTACTGTTTATTTAGGGATTATAAAAAAGTTGAGATCTGGGTGGTTTGTGGATTTTGTTTTTGTTGTTTAATTCTTGTGGTTTTAATGATTTGTGATTTAAATGGGCCACATTCCTTTTCTGGGTTTGTGTTTGAAATTTTTCCTTGATTGTTCTTTTTGTCACCACACATTTTGAAAGTATACTTTTTTTTTTCTTCTTGATAAGGGGAAGTGTGTGTTTTTATTTGTTTTCTAGCTTAATTTCATCCAAAATGTGCCATGTTAAGGCATTTGAATTATACTCGGTCCGTTCTAATCATTTGTTTGCGCTTGATTAAAATACCCCTTGAGAAGAATTATTATTAAGGGAAACAAATGATTGGGACGGAGCGAGTACAGTTTAAAGTGTTATTTGCTGACTGATTTGGTTTGGTTCCCTGGTTTTTATGAAATAGCTGATAAGATTGGTAAGTGGTAATTGATGGCATTTGTCGAACTTTCAGACTGGTTAGTTAAGAAGCTAGCTTTGATTTAACAAAATGTTAAGAGGTACATTGTTAATCATATGAGTTATAACTGTTGTAAGCTCAAGCAGCTAAGGATTAGTTGATGATGGATGGGTTATATAACATTGATACGAGTAGTCTTTATCTTTGGCAAATTCGGTTGGGACACCAATCCACATTGGCAGTTGTGAAACTAGAAATTCAAGAATGTAGGGTCCTTTGTAGACTCATTGTCGCACGTTTCTTTTCAAGTATGGCAGTCGAGAAACTATGTTACTTCGACACTTCATATGAGCTCACGTACCCGTGTCTGACACTCGATCCTTGGACATTGGTATGACACTCGGACACTTCATTTTAGACCAAAAACTTGACAATTTTTCATAAAATAGCAGTGTCCGACACCTGAATACGCACCCGTGTCCGATCTTTCAAGCCGAGTCGGAGTAACATAGTCGAGAAATATGAGGTCTCAAGACCTTCAGTAACCCCCATGTTCATATGCCACTGCACATTGGTAACTTTGATTAGTTTGATCTTGTAATTTTATTGCTCATTTTAGCATCAGAATCTCACCATTATCTATTGTTAACGGTTTGAAACTGCTGTTACTTGTGCGATGATCTCCCTTGTTCGTGTTGCAAGTCATTAAGAGATCATGAATTAGGCTACTTAGACTAGTACCTTTTTCTTTCCTCAGATAGTAGGTGCCTTTGGCCTGTATATCTGGTGTGCAGCAGCTGATCCAGCCGACCCAGGAGTTTTCAAGTCAAAGAAGTACCTTAAAACATCAGGTAAAAGAGGACATGCAAAAGCAAAGGACCCCAAGCAAGGTGGAAAAACCATTTCATCAAAGCTAAATGTGAATTCTGGTGGAAAAGGTACTAAATCACTTGATGGAGATTGTAAGAGCACGGATGTTTACACAGAAGATTTTGATGCCGATCATGAGCATGAAAGAAGTTCAGCCGGTTGTTCATCATGGTTCTGGAGAATATTGTGCTTTCCTTGTACTTTCCTCTGTAATTGCATCAGCCCATCTGACGAATCTTCCGAGAAACAAACGAGTGAAGATGGGATGTTTTATTGTAGTTTATGTGAAGTAGAGGTATGGAGCAAAAGACAGTATTCTTTGGTTTTGATTTATGATGGAATAGTGCAAAATGACTCATTGAACATATTGCGTTTTTTTTTTCTATTTTGAAGTAGCCGCCATATAATGTACTTTTCTATGCAATTTTTTTGGGTTATCTGGAAAAAATCTGTCTCTAACACAGGGTAAGGTTGCGTACATCCTTAACCCCGCCCCCCATCCCAAAATTTGCGGGAACTCTTGAGGCACTAGGTCGAAGTTGTTATGTGAAGTCGTGGTGTTCACGTGTACCTATAAGGCTATTATCATCATATATTTTCAAGTTTTGTTTTATACTATTAAATCAGCAAATTTGTCTCTGATGTAGGTTTTCAAGTACAGCAAGCATTGTAGAGTTTGTGACAAATGTGTTAATCATTTTGATCACCACTGCCGGGTATTTGAGACTACTTTTGTCTTCTAAAACTTAGGTATTTCTTCTTGATTTTATTATTGACTGTTCTTCTGTGCTACCATTGGTTTGCAGTGGCTTAATAATTGTATTGGCAGAAGAAACTACAGGCAGTTTTTCACCCTCATGGTTGCATCGATTCTTCTGGTGAGTATCTTGCATATACGATACATTAGCAACTCTGACTAGTTAACTGGGTCTTAAGACGCTTAACCTTGTTGGCTCTTGTATTTATTTTTGGTCCTTGCCTCTTTCGCTCGTTGTGACTGTGTTGGCTTGCATTGTTAGAAAAAAATATTTGTGTTTTTCTTGATGTTTCCTTGGAGTAAAAAGTTTCAAGCATTTTTATATCAAATTCACGTATGACATGTTCGGCTTTTGCTTGTAGCTAATTCTTCAATGGTCAACCGGGATCTTTGTCTTGGTTTGTTCTTTTGTTGAGAGGAAGAGATTCAATGTGGAGATTATTGCAAAGCTTGGCAGCAGTTTCTCTATGGTTCCCTTTGTCATTGTAGTGGTTAGTGCCTGTCATTATCTCTTTATGCGTGTCAATTTCATAAACATCCTCATAATTCTCCCGTCAAACCTGCTACTGATCTTTAGCGGGATTATTTGGTGTTGGTCGTTCACTCATTTTAACACTACCTCATTTCTTGAATTATTCTACGGTTTTGCAGGCTGTTTGTACTCTTTTGGCTATGATAGCTACTCTGCCATTGGCTCAGCTTTTCTTCTTCCATATCCTCCTTATAAAGAAGGTGACCGACAGTCTCTTAACTCGAATCTTTGACGTCTCTTACAATTACATTAGCTTTTATGCGATACTTGCCCTTATGATGTGTAAATCATTACGGTTTCGATAGATTGAATATATATTTATTTTCCTTGGAAATGTGGTTTCCAGGGACTTAGCACATATGACTATATTGTGGCTTTGAGAGAGCAGGAGCAACAAGAGGTCGGTGGTGGACAGAGTCCCCAAATGTCCCAAGTTAGCTCTCTTACCGGGATGAGCAGTGCTAGTTCTTTTAACACTTTCCGACGGGGTGCTTGGTGTACTCCGCCGAGGTTGTTTCTTGAAGATCAGGTAAACCTCCTTCATCCGTTTGCTTACGTATGTTGTTGGTAAGTTTTGAGAGCGATGTTGCAAGTAGACTTTAGTAAAATTGACTCAACCTGAATAAAGCGTCTTAAACCTTGAGAACTACTGAGCCTCAATTGACCTGATTCGAAAAAAATCTCAAATGACTAATTATTATAAAAATAAAAACTTAACCGACTGATTATAATATGAGAACTGGCGAGTCTTGGTTAGATAATTGATCATTGAATGCTCGGGCATGAACATGAACGTAACCTTGTAAATGTAGTAATCGACTGACCGCTACTTTCTGAAATTGCCTGCTTTGTTTCCAGTTTGACGTAGTCCCTCCAGAAACAGGTTCCGTAAGTTCTTATGGCAAAAAAACTTCTGTTGAGGAACCAATCAAGAAGAAAAATCCGGCAGTAAAGATCAGCCCGTGGACTTTAGCCCGCTTAAATCCCGAAGAGGTTTCAAAGGCAGCTGCCGAGGCAAGAAAGAAATCTAAGATCCTGCAACCGGTTATAAGGCGAGGGGGCCTACCACCGAACGTAGATAGGAACAACAGTTTTGGAAGCAGTGGGGGACGAATGGGTCCAAGGATCGACCACAGTAGAAGACGGCCGAGTAAACGGGTTAGGCTACCTACAGATCTGGCCCTTGAGCAGCTGGTGAAAATTCCGAATGCATCCAGTAGCTTGGCACCCCTTCAACTAGAAGCAAGGAGTGCTTTCAGGACTAGCATGGCCATGTCGAGTGTAGGTAACATGGTGGAGTCGTCACCTGAAAGCAGCTTGGAATCTCCCGATGGTCATCCATTCCGCCTTTCATCTTCTGGAGCCGAGGAATCTAACCGGCTTACTAGCATGTCTATTTCAGCAGGAGCTGCATTGCCTGAGATCCCTCTCTCAAGATCAACCAGTGACGGATATGAAGCTTCTGGTGGAGAAGACAGTGATCAGATCCCTTCTAGACCTGCGGATAGGCCCGTGAATTGGAGTAATCTGCTTTTCGGGTCAAACCCTGATGAAACCAGATTTCGCAGTATCAAGTCATCATCGACATTTAGCCAAGGAAGCAGCCTAAGAAAGTTTTGAGTCAAATTGTTGATTCGGGTCAACTGCTGTGGCCTCGACGAGAAAGTTGGTTGAAAATTGAAGATGAAGGAGTAAGATTATGGGCTTCCACAGCATACTCATTGACCTACCTGTGTAGTTTTTTGTTAGGACTGTAGAATTATTTTTTCTCCTGTCAACTTATTAGACTGATTTGTGTAGTAACTTGAATATGTAAAAATACTTTGAATTTGTTAATTGCAAATCTTTGACTGCCTCCTATCCCGCTAATTATATTTATTAGTCTTTTGTAAGGCGGTTTTACACAAATAACGTGAGACGGATCTAACCACCACGGAATCAAGCTAACCAACCTGTTTTACGATTGACTTGTGTTGGTTTCTTTACTTTTTTTTTGGTTGAAGAAACAGTAAGTAAAAATATTTCTACTATACTATACATGAACTCTTTAATTAAAAGAGTTTAGTTATAAGAAATGGTAATTTGTCGTAGTTCATCTGTTCCAGTCATTTATATACCTTTTTTTTTTTAATTTTTTTTTTATATTCGGAAGTATATTGTAATATTTGTTAATTGTTTTTTTAAAGGCATTTTAATCTAAAAAGTTTCGAAAGTATGATATAAAAAAAATTGTCTCGACTAACTTTGGATGTATGAAGTTAAAAAAAAAAAAAATTATTTGATTTGATATAAATCTCACCAGATTTATGCCTTTAGTGAATATAATAATATAATAACATTTATTTCTAAAATAAAGATTAAAGTTCACAAAGTAATCCGAGTAAAATTCAATAATTTATTCGGATCAAAATTTTATTCCTTCAAACTAATACGAAATATTATTAATATAACTCCTCAACAAACTAAAAGCGAGTTTAAAAAACCATACTGTAGCACGAGATCTATAGATCTATATATACTAGTAAGTAGTAACGTAATAAGAGCAATATATGCTAATTGACAGATATCCTATATAATCTTATTAATCAAACATGGTAGACTAATTTGGTACCGTCTGATTAGCAGCAAATCCAATACCGAAACCGAGCAAAATACGTCCGAGTATACGCATGCTAACATTCACAGCTAAGGTATCAATGAGAGCTCCAGCACAAAAGATAACAGCTGCGGACAACCTCGACAGTCTTCGACCAAACTTCCTAGTGACAGTTGATGCAACCGAAGAAGCAACCAAAGAAGACAGTAGAGCCGATAAGTACCAAGACGATGTGAACCAAGTTAACGGCTTATCAGAAAAGAACATCCTCAAGAACATTGCCATGGATGCCAGGATGCCGAAACTGAGTTCAGTACACGCAGGATCTCCTGCCATATTTGTTTTCTCGCTTTTCGAAATATACGATTATAACAATGAGTTAGGAATAATAATACTATTTGAGAGAGATAGATGATTATAATTATGTGTATAAGGGTGTGTATTTATAGGGCTTAAATCTCTCGGTTTCTGCCTCGGCTCTGATGTCTCTTAATCTGAGTCAAGGTAGGTTTCATATATTTGATAGAAGTCTTATTTGTGTTTAATTAGGTTAACAAATAACAATGTGTAATTTAAAATTGGCGTAGTCAGATTATTATTAGTAAAAGCAATGAGGTCTTACATATTACTCGGTAAATCTGCGCTGTGTGATGCGGGAAGAAGCTCTGAGTATTCTGTCAATTCCTATATATGCAAATGAAGGCGAGGATAAACTGATATGGCTTTCTTCTAAGAATGAGGAATACGCTGTCAATTCGGGACTTTTCTTCTACTCGAATGAAAATAAAGCTGCACATTGTATGGCTAACTATACGCCTCTGGACTTTTCTTCTACTCGAATATGGGTGTATTCGTTCACAGATGCTATAGCGGACATTCACATGTATTGGATATTCAAAGTAAAATTAAGCGAGATAGCTTGTTTACATTCTCAATCTTCAAAATTCACTAGCAAAAACAATTCCAGACAGAGAAGCTAATTGTAGGTATTCAGAATCATGTGTCCTGACGTATCCCAACGGCTATTTGCAGATAACAACTTGAAACTCGACTATTTAAGCCACTGTTGATAACTTTCGCTATCTAGTTCGTGAATAAACTCCATCCCGGAACAAACGATTCTATCTGATAGTCGACTGACAGAACCCTGAACCAAGCAGCTATGGCTCAAGCAATGTCCTCCTCACAGTGATCAGAGGCAGCCTTAAAGTCTGCAGTAGCCATTTCAAGTATCGGCTGATCTTCGTCATCAACTGCTTCCATACTAAACGACCGACAGCTAAAGTAAAAAACTGCAGTCATCATAGAATCAACTAGCACCACAAAGGAATACATGAGCACCAGAAGAGGACCTTCCCATATTCTAGACGATCCGTCTCCATAGCTCAATGTTTTCACTCTATGCTCAAACAATCCCTGCACAAACCCCATCCCTATCGTCGACATAATGTAAATCACAAGACCCACCTGAGTTTGACCACTGATAAGAACCCTAGACCTCAACAACGCCTGAAGACCCGAAACATCCTCCAAAACTGACATCACCACTGCAACATTGCAAATTACAATTGCATTTGCAAACAGTATTGAAAACATAAGCCCAACTACCATTCCCGGGTACACGATCAAATCCAACTCAAACCCTAATATCAGAAACACATTGCAGACCGCCAGGAAAAGCGCAAGGAACAAAGTAACAATCCCAACAACTGTCATACATCCCCAAACATATGTCACAACAACCCTTCTCCATAACTTCTTAGCTACCACAGAAAATACAGTTGCATCAAACTGCTTCTTACAGTAAGTACAGTCTACAGAATAAACAACTGCAGTTTTCGACAAAAGCGACAGTGTAACATACAATGGAAAACACACTGCAATTGAAACAGCCAGTTCCGAAAACCGTTGACAAAACAACTTTACAGCAGAATTTAATGGCAATCCAGTAGTTCTAGCAATCAACAACAATCTTATACTCAATCTCTTAACAATAGTATGATCAACTAATAAATTTGTTAATTGAACAGCAGAAACAGGACAAATCAGTAATGCTGCAATTAACATAAATCCTGCACAATTAAATCTCAGAATCCTAACACATTCCCTTAAAATCTCTAATGCACTACTTGATCTGAACTGATGATAATCACAGTAATTACCCAAATCAATTGATAATCCATCTGTACTGTTTTTACCATCACATTCTTCCATTTTTCACCTTTTTACCACAAACCCAATTTGTAATTTCAGATTTTGAGCAATATTAACCTAAAAAGATTAGATCTTTAACTGAAAAGAACATAGAATAATCATAATTTCAGACAATTATAGATCACCCACTTCATTTTTCACCTTTTTAACATAAACCCAAGTTGTAATTTCAATTTTTGAGCAATAATAACACTGATTTATAAATGGTAATGATGGAAGTAATGATTGAATTGATGAAAAAGATGATACCTTTAATTGGTAAAAATGAATTTGATGAAGTAATAGAGTGAGGAATTACATGAATAAGGAGAAGATTTGTGGGAAAAATTATAATTGAAGTAATAATAAGTCATCAGAAGCAACTACGTAGTGTCGGTAGTCAGCTGAATCTAAGACTACGCATGTGCTGTTTTTTTTTTTTTTTTTAAAACGACATTTTCAATTCTCCGTCCCGGTTAATGATTATCGGATTATTGTTGGTTTCTCTTTTGGAAAAGATTTCAAATAACGATAATTATTGACGGGAACGGAGAGAGTAGTAGTTAGATGATCGGATCAGACTGAAAGACAGACGAAAAATAAATTAGGTAGACTAACGACTTGATCTAGGATTGGACCGAACTCGATTTTTTTTGGTTTGGTAATGGAGCGAAAACTAATAGAGGAGAATGAGTATTGACTAAAGAAAAAAAACCGGTTGTGTCCGTTGTGTCAGTGTCATGTCGAGTCGGGTCTTCATTTGTTTCGGGATTGTGGGGTAACAAGGGGTGTGTGGGAGGAGGTAGAGCTGCTGGGTGAAGAGGGACGGGGAGCTAGCACGGTGCGAGATTGGGTGGAGGGGTGTTGGCGTGAGTTAGGGAAGAGGGAGTACGGGTTTATGATGGTAGTCTGTTGGGCGGTATGGGAGGCGAGGAATAGGGTTGTTTTTGAGGGAGGACGGGTTGAGGTGGCTGAGGTGGTGAAAAGAATACATCGAGTCGTGGAGGAGATAGAAGGGGAGTTGATGGTGCGGACTACGAGGAGTGGTGGGCAGCAGCTGGTTGAGGGGATGTCGGGGGGCGGCTGGAAAGGTCCTGATACGGGATGGGTGAAGCTTAATGTCGACGCGGGAGTGAAGGATGGCGTGGGTGTGGGCATTGGAGCTGTATGCCGTGACAGTGAAGGGAAGGTGCTTTGGGGCATGGCGCATAGTCGGAGGGAAGTGTGGGAGGTACATGTGGCGGAAGCTGTTGCAATCTTGGAAGGACTAGAGCTCGCGGTGGAGAAGGGTCATGACCGGATCGTGGTGGAAAGTGACTGCTCGCAAGTGATCGAAGCTTTGAGACAACGCAAGAAGGGCCGTAGTTTGTTTACTTTTATTATTAACGATATTTTACGTTTGTGTTTTTCTTTCATTTCTGTTTCTTGGTCTTTTACGAGTAGGCGGAACAATGCGGTGGCTCATGAGTTAGCACATGTAGCGCCGGTAGGGTCTGGTAGAATTGTTTGGGTCGATAAGCTACCTGAGCTTGTTGATCGGCTTATTAATTCGAATTAATGCATGTACCCAGTTGGGTTTCAAAAAAAAAAAAAAAAAAGAAAAAAAACCGGTTACACAGGTAATAGTCTAGCTCGTTTTAAGAAGATTGAATATAAATATGAGATTATTACAAGATTAACTATAGGTGGGATTATTTGGAGGAGATACGTTAAAGGTCGGATTATGCTTGTTAATTCTTCCTTCTGTATATTCGTATATTGGTTTCCATGGAACGTAAATACGCCTTTGTCGTAATACAGAGGGATCGAGTATGTATTATTCCGTCTCACTTGCTATTACAAGTATTTTTTTTTTTCTTTTTTGGCAGCCGTAAATAAAGAGTTCTTATACAGATAACATTTGACTCATTTGGTCAAATGCACTTATTTTGCTGTCGTAATATTGATTGGTAATTTATCTCACAATTCAACTCGTGCGTTGATTAAATTTAGCTGTCGTACTCGAAACGAAATATAAAATTCGTAAAATTGAGATTCATTCTAAGTTGGTTGTTCTTGGGTGCAACAAAATCCACCAAATGGATAATAATCTCACACTTTTCTTCACTTTGGTTCAACAACTATATTCCCTTTTCATGATCATATAAAAGGATTCAATATACATTCATATTGTTAAGGTCTAAAACTCGAAAAATGATCGAGCTAGACTTCGAAAATCATACTGAATTATTGCTAGAAGATAGCGATGTATGGCAAATCATAATCCATCCTTTGAACGATGAGTATGGAACTCGGTCATGCAAGGGTCGCGAGTTTTGGCATGCAAGACAAGCATTTCTGAGTAGCTACCATTTTCGACCTAGTCGAGAAAATGGCTTCAAGAACAAGCTCAAGAAATCGGTTAGGGATTTTAGTGAGGTGGTTGTTGAAATGGGTTTGAGTTATTGTCGTCGAAGCTTGATTAAACTTCGAAAGTTTGGTGTTAGGAGTTATCGAGTTAGTTTGGTTCGCCCGTCTCTGGTTTTTATTAGGTGTTTTATGCCACAATGGAACAAGCATTAGGTTTACTACTCGTGTAAGGCAGTTTTATTTATGCGAGCTATGAAGATGGTTTTTACTATACGGGTCATTATCGTGTCTGAGGCATGTAATTGAACGTACGTGTTTGTACATGCCCGATCACGAGAACCTGAAATACTCCGTGTATATATTATTGTGGTTGTTAATGTAAATTTGGTTCTTCGATTTTAAGTGACAAATCCGGTGAAATTAACAAAGTTTCAAGAACGCGTACAAAAACTCGATTGTGATGCTATACAACAATACACTTGACTATTTCTTGTTCTTTGTACAACAAATACATGATCCTTGACCTCTGTCGACGATTACAGAAATACGCTAATTTACAGGAAAAAAAAAGGGACTATTTCTAGTACTCTATGCAGAAAAATAAACATGCACCCCTTACATAAAGCATGATTGTGAAATTATTTACTGAAAACCTGCTGAAAATGGGTGATATTAATTTATACACGGTTCAAACAGATGAAAGGAGCGGAGCAGTATGGTTATCGGAGTGATTTGGAACTCTGACACCATCTGTATCAACAGGCGCTAAGGCGGGATCCCTATAGGCAGTCATCAGCTGATGATAGAACTCTAGCATTCCAGGATCATTTGCATCTTCTCTGTCCCTCTTTAACAAACTCTGAGATAATATAGTACAAGATTAATCCAAAAAGATGTGTATAACTCCGACATCATAATTTCAGTTACAAAAGTAATTCTTCTCTTGAATAAAAGGCCACAAAGGGTGAAAAGCAATTTAATGATCATTGTAACTAGAACATCGAAAATTTGTTGAAGACAGGTTCATGCTAAAGTCGGCAGATGAGTATTCCTTACTTGAAAGATGTAATCTTTCCCAAAGGGCAAAATGGATACTTATTTACATTGCAGCAGTCGAAATACAGAAACAATAAAAGTTGCTAAAATAAGCTTTGGACCCATGCGGCCATGCCCTTACTCCGAACTGAGCTCATTTTGATGGTATGAATATAGTTTGGGGTTGACTAACAAGAATCGTCATATGGAACTGTCAGTATGATGTAGTTGAGTCCAAGTCCTAAAGAAACTATACAGAAAATAACGATACTCAATTTCGATATTCTTGATTCGAGGGTCACGGAAGGATTTTGCATCCTCTAAATCCAAGGTTTGAGGAAATGAGGAGTTCTAATGAGACAAAAAGAGCTACAAATTGTACCAATATGACCCTTATATATTCGTTTGCAGGAATATTACGTCTACCACGGCTGTTCCACAAACATTGGTTTCAATGGAAGTGGAAATTCAGCTACAGTCAGGTCAATTCAAAAAAACTTAAATCTTCTTTTATCAAAAAAAAAAAAAAAAAAAAAAAAATAATCTTCTAAAGCTAACATGCAGCAGTGCAGTACAGGCAATGATGACGCACCTCAACAGAATAGGCGGTGAAATTGGGTAGGAAACGTTTTCTGCAGTACTCATTAAACAGAAGCGTCAACACTGGAAGGGGGAACATTATTGAGGATCCCATCTCGAGCTTCTTCACAGTAAAGATGCCCAGAGCAATTGATTGCATCAGTAACAGAGAGAAAATCATGGAATTGTGAACAAGAGGCCAAAACTTCCCAGCAGTTTCAAACTTTGGGGCATATACATTTATGAACTGCAGCAACGTTTAAAGTTTAACAGTGTGACCAACATACTTAAAACATTTGAGGCCAACAGTAGATAACCTTATATAAACGAAATAGCATAAAGCGAAAAGGAAACACACATGTAGACCTGGAAAGAATTCAGCAATTTGCCATCAAAACAAACAGTTAACAATCATGAGACTGTGGATACAGATTTTGTTCTATGATTCAGGATTTCAGGGAGGATTCCAGCTACATTTTAGCTTGACAACATCGAGTATTTTTTTTAATGGGAACATCCTAAACATACTACGGAGTATAAAGTAAGAATTATTCCCCAAAGAAACACTTAACGTGTCTTCAACAGGAATCTTACTCGACAACTTACTCCAGTACCTCAACTATCAGCACCAACAACAATAACATTACCCAAGTAATGTTTTTGCTGAGCTGCAAAAGTTAGAAAACCACCACATCTCGTGGCGGTTCAACTTTTCTAGGTTAACTGTAGAAAAAAAGAAATAAAATCAGCTAATTTTATTAGTCATGCCATGTGGTGGGTTTATTTATACACAAAAACAGCCATGGTTTATTGTATAATCACCATTTGGCATAGCATTTTTTGAGTATGATACTACGAAAAAACCCACGCAAGGTGGCGGCGTTTCCCTTTTACTCAACATCCAAATTTCCTTACCCATGGAATTAACTTCAACAGTCAAGACCCACCCTTTTTGCAATTTTTCTATTTAAAATTGTGAGCTTCATTTTGTTAAAAAAATAAAACAAATTGGATTACCATATTGTGAATTGCTTCAATAATTGCGTAAGACATGGTTCTCGATATAAGAGCTAACAATTAAGTGACCATTTTGCCATAATTCAATATACTAGCCAATTAGTGGTGAAATTTTGGCTCAGAACGGAAATGGAATATCAATCAACAACCAAAAAAGAAAAGAGATACTCTCGTAAATGAACAATTCATTTAACTATAGAAGGTTGCAACTGAACTAAAAAGGAGGTAAACACACTCAACCAAATCATAATCTATTAGTCTACTTCTGGACTGTACTTGCAGCCGAAGAATATACTAAATAGTACAAAGCAGATAAGGGCAGAGAAATCTTACCTGATTTTTGAAAACTATGTATGCAATGGAAAGGTATACCAGCAAAAAAGGCAACATCAACGGGGCCAGAAAGAAGTATGTGATACCCAAAAGTCCAAAAAACAAAATCTTGGGGATTTGCTTATGATAACGAATGGATGGAACTTCAAATTCATCGGCATTAGTTTTCTTAGAGCAGCAGCAGCAGCACCTTTTCAATGTGCTTTGAATAACTTGTTTGGTACGAAAGAGGTATGATGAGGTGCTGGTCCATCCCGAAGTGACAACATAAGCAATAAAGAAGGATGCCTAGAGAGATACCAAGAAGACTATTAGAAAGATATAAACATACAATTTTGAGGGATTTTGGCAATATGAATATAGCATCTATGTTGTTCCCGACTCTTCATATTACCTCGCGTCTACTGCGTACCCATATCTGACACTCGAAACTTTAACATGGGTATGACCCTTGGAAACTTCATCTTTAACCAACCACATGATATATTTTCATCAAAAGCCTAATATGACACTTAGACACTCACTAAGCCACAACAACATAGCATACCAGGCTCACAATGATAAAACAAGTCAAACTTCGACTAGTTTTGTTGAGCTCTTACCTGAGCTGGGACAGCAACAGCTAATTTTGTAGGAACGTTTTTGACATCAAGGAGTTCCTCAAGCTGAGTATAAACTGATCCAGAGAGTACATTTGCAAAAAAGACATTCCAAATCATAAACCAAAAAAACTTGCTGCATGCACTTCTTTGTATCTCACTGTGAGATACATGTCCTTGAATTGATGAAAGGAACTTCATTACAGGAGGTATCAAAAGTAAAAACAGCTTGAGGATTAGATTTGGAAGATATCCTGTGACAATTTGGCGGATGTATTTCCTGCAAGAGCACAAACAGAACTTACTAACTGATGTTCCAGTTTTGTTCAATGTATACTCCACAAAAGAAAGCATTATAACTAAATTTTCTTCTTTGGAATATTTCCAATTTGTATGTTATTTATGATCATTATTGTTTCTGATCCCACATCTTTCATCAAATGGATTTTCATTTGCATCTTTTTTTTTTTAATGTTCTTTAATTGGTGTAAAACAATTTACATGATTATCCATGGACGAAAGGAGTAATGATAAGCAACAATTCGGAGACAAAACTATGATCTTCATTCTACAGAGTTAGAACACTTACGTAGACAATATGCTGTTAAGGAAGGGGAAATAAACCTCCAATTGAGACAGGTTGGTGAGACCTTGCACAAGCATAACTGGTAAAATAAAAAGAACCGTCACAAGAATGTATGTCACTATTATCACCACCTTGAGCAGCCATCTTCTCAAAAATGATGAATGGAAGACGGCCCAGTGTACATCATGAGGTTCTGGAGCAATCTCTCCGACCCAATCTGTGGGCTTATCCGATTGTTGCAACTGTGAAGCAATTGTAGCACCATGACGAGTTCTGAAGAATACAAAAGCAGATCGAGCTTCCTTCACAGCATTGATAACACCATGATGGAAAACGTTGTCAGTAGGCGCATACAAATATTCTCTCATTGAAAAAGAAGGTTGTCATTTCAATCTTGCCAAGTGTAAGGGTGAAAAATAATCAACATAATATCTTCAACCATGCATAATATCTTGGATTACAGACTCTACACAGCAATAAACAAACTTATATAAACAAGAAAGTCAAATCTAGTTACAGAAACAAAAAGGATGTCAAAGGAGTTCGATATCTGTGTTTCTTTTCTCCATAAGTGCTATAAATATGCTTGGTGGTATAACTCCATACCATAATCATTCACCAGGGAGATCTCAACTAAAAAATATATAACCAACTCAAAGTAACAAGATGTCCATTCACATGCCAAAGGAGTCAATAATATATGTAAAACCCCAAAATAGAAGTCCACTGTCACTAGAGGCCCACATGTTTGCAAAACTTCGCAATTAATTGACTAACCATTTCACAAAATAAGGAGGATTTCTAGTAAAGTTCTCTATATACATGTATGTTATTACTCCTCAATAGCACACTACAAGGTGCATGAATATCACCATACACATACCAATCTGGATTTTTCCACTGTTTCGAATGAAGCCAAATACTCCCTCCATTCAACTCCACACTACACCTATTCCTATTTGGGACATTCAACTCCACACTACACCTTTCTAAAAATGGCAAAATAAAGGTCCATATTGTCCCAATTGGACAAGCATATTTACATAAAATGCCATTCAATAGCCTATTCTAATTGGACAAAGCATTTTTACTTTCCACCTATAGTACCTTTTATTATTTTCTATTGATTTCCTTAATATTTGTGCAAAAAGCTAAAGTGTCATGTGGAGTTGAATGGAGGGAGTACTTCATAAGCAAAATGACTCACTAATGACTAAAATGGTTGTGTTTCTCTTACTGTGGAGCATCAGCCATTTGATGCAATTTTTATGATGGGTCATCCGGAAACAATTTGTTCGTGTTTACAAGGGTAAGAATACTACCATCCGACCCCCTCCCCCTTACCCCTATAAGCAGCCTTGCGGAGCCCTTGAGGCATTAGGGTAATAGTATTGTTAACGGACCAATCTGGATGCATTCTCCCACCATATTTATAAATGTATTAGGTGAATATAGTAATTGTCTCCCTTTATTAATTTAATACAGTATTATTTTAGGAATTATGGATTTCAAATCTCAACAGTTATGCCACAGACTATTATCTTAGAAAACATATCTCCAAACAACTAAAAGACAAACAATCAGTGGAATTGGTAGAAAGGGCTTACAACAAGCTGCTTTTCACTATCCGTCCGATGAATCACCACGTGAGACAAGTAGGTATAAGGATAATAATTCATAAAGAAACTATCAACAGCCTTACTGACACCGCTTCCAGGAGGTACAGGGATACCACGAAGTAATACTGTAAATTGATGCGGCTGAGGCTTTGATGAATAAAAATATGCAACCCTCTTTGAACAAATATAATCGTATTCCTGCAAACCATTAATAAACATATCTTATGTTGAGAAAATAAAACCAGTTTAAAAACGTAACGAACAGAGTGCTTCTTATGGAATGAACCTATGTTGAAGACATCATACGATGAAATGTTCATCACGTGTGAGTGTCTCACATTAATTAAAGAGAGGAGAGTTGTTCACTAAATAAATCAAAGAGCTACTTCTCATATTGCCATTTGTTTTAGAATGGAACCCCATTTGGCTTTACGAAGTGGACTATCTCCTCCTATAAAGGTGCGGTTGAGACTCCTTTTAAGAGGAATTTCACAACCTATCATGTGTCCAAGATAACATGAAATGCATCGGGTTTATTTACAAACAAGAATCGACCTCTAAGGCTCTCTCTACCAGAGGCAAAAAGAGTAACTAACAGACATGAGCATCAAAAGTTGATTGCTTAAACAAAAGAAATATGTTTAGACTCTAGACCTTACTCTAAGCAAGAAAGTATCCATTGGGATAAATTTAACTTAACGTAATCTTAAGATATATGAGTTTCCTCCAATGGAGTCCAAGAATTCTAGTTCGGTAGGAAGTTGTATGTCATATACACGAAATAGAACATATACAATGTTTTCTAGAAATTCTTATATTTCTAAATTGTACGGAGAAGGCAAGAACCATCATGCATAATACTTCTAACAGGGATATTGTCGTCAAGCGAGGTTAGCAGTATGAGTTTACTTAAATTGAAGAAAATACGGCATCAAAGAGGGCAGTGAGAAGGGAAAGAAGTCACGTAAAAGATTGAGCTTGATTCTGCTTTTGTCTTACCATTTGCTTTTTCTACTATAATTTTGTTTATTATTCATACTTTAAATCCTCTCACTTTAATCTCTTTTTTTATTTTCTTTCCCAAAATTTTGAAATACATTTTCTTTTGGGTTATTATTTAATTTATTTTTTAACATTTATTCACATAATTGATCAACTCTTATAAAAAATTTCACATTTTATGACTTTCTTTTTCTCATTTAATTTGTTTTGACTATTCTTTTACCCATGTTCTCTTTCCATTTTTTCAATCATTTTATATCTCTTAACGGATACAAATGATGATCCATATAGTAGCCGACCCAAATCAATTTTCCCAAATCAGTTTTGACAAGCACTATGTTGTTGTATATTAAAGGACAATGGCAGAGAGAACTTACATGATAAAGAAGGAAGCAAACAAAGCCAGAAACCAAATATACAGCAAAACAGTGTACCCACAACCTGCCATAAACACGAAGCTCATTACGAAGTACTACTTAAGTAAATAAGTAGTCTACTTAATGTGATAAACACACCTAATCTGAATTACTGAAATCAATAACAGAGATTCCTCAAAAAGTAATTACCATTTTGAACCATTGTTTACATTAGAAATGGTAAACAGATCCAGGGTCGCAGTGGGGATATCGTAAATTATGAATGCCGCAACCTGAGTCCCTGCTGCATTTATAGGAAGAAGTACAAAAAGACCTAGAGCCCCAGCAAACAGAAATACTTTCATACTGCAAACACGTGTAGCAATAAATTAGAAACTTCACGAAAAGAAAGATCTTCAGATGAAACATCCATTTGCGACAACTGCTCCTGATTCTTAATACCAGCCACAAGAAATTTTATGACTTAATTACCTGAAGGTGATAATCCGAATAAAAACTACAGCATCCAAGCCTGAAGAAGATAATAACTCCTCCTCCGAAAGTCTCCATGCTGCTCTTACCCAGGTAGTGGAAAATTTAAGATGTTGCAGAAAATAATTAGTCCGCTCAAGCCCTTCTGTCGCTAATACGCGTGGAATATACACATAAAAATTCCCTGGCTGATTTCTTAAGATGGGATATAGAGTGAAGTATAATATACAAAGGCAAGAGTTTATTCCGACAGATGTTAGAAGAGCAGACACAATCATTTCTGAAGGATCTCACCAAACATCCACAAACAGCCTGCAAAGATGCATTTGAAGTTGTCACTAGGAAAATAGAACTTAATTTGAGTACAGATTAGCTGAAATTAAGTCTACGGTAACCAAACTGACATAGCTCACTTAAATCCACCCATGATTCAATAGAAGCAATCAATATACATCAGAAAATCAGGGTTCATAAAAAGCTCAATACTACCAGAGGCTGAGGGTAATCTTACACCTTGTAATGATCTCACAAAATGGGAGCTATACTACAATTATCTGCTAGCTGACATATGCATTCGGTGATTTTACGGTGCAAATGATTCTCTAACTAGGGGTTATATTCTTCCTCAAATCCACTAGTAACACTCTTGTCTAGGTTATTAGCATAACTCAAGATAACATGTTTAGCCATTCTATCTCCAGTAAGAGGTGTACCTCAAATCTGTTGCTATTAAACTTCCTTGCCAATTTTCAGAAGCAAAAAAAAAAAGGCATTTTTCATCAATCACAGTGCTTTAACACAGTTAACAGTTATCAACCTAAGCTGATGTTAGAGGCCTAATCAATGGTTCCTATACCTAATGATCTTCCGGCACATTCATAGTTTCATACTAAACAAATGCATTTCAATAGTAGTCAACTGACTAACACAACTGCACAAGCAAGGAAAAACCAAACCAAACCCAATATTTGAATTCAGTAAATAATAAAAACACGGAAAAAGAAGAAACCTGAATTTCAGTAATTGACCCTCCAAAGTGAAGTGTATGTTTGACGAATTTGGGAGTAAAGAATGTAGCTTGCAAGGATGGTTTATGATTTTGTATTTGTTTCCCTAAAAACTATTCAAGTCAAACCTTTTGGAGATTTTTTAAATCAATGACAATGATGGTTATGTTGTTTGAAAATTAGTTAGTGCACAAGTATTGCAGCAGAAGCAAGAGGTACTGTCGTACTGAGGTAGGCATTAAGAAGAGTATAGTATAAGGTATTGGGTTCAATCCCAATTTGTTTGGATCGATACAAACAACAGAAGGAACTTGCATTTCTAATCCATGTTTTGAAAAGAACAAAATATACTGTACGAGATATGGTGTGGTCATCCCCTTCCCCTAACAATATTATACATTCCCCATTTCCCAACCCTCTAACCAATGCTCTTTGTCGCACATGGTCAAACCACCTTAAACGATTTTCCTTCATCTTATAATCAATTGACACAACACTAACTTTTTTCGAACAGCCTCGTTTCTTAATCTATCATGTATTGTATGGCCGCACATCCAGCAGAGCATACGCATTTCAGCTACCCTCATCTTTTGTATATATCCCTATTTTACAGCACAACACACAGTACTATATATAAGAGTGCAGGCCTAATTATCGTGCATTATGTCAAGAAACCATCTCAATCAAAAGCTTAAGCTGATGGTTGAAATCCCAAGATCGGTTTTATATTCTAACACATTAGAATTTACCCTTTAATCTATAAGGCACACCGCACACCCAGATCACATTCATACTAAACCTAATTAACAACTCAAGTTTGAAGTAGAAATTAAGCTAGCTAATTTTCAATACTAAACCAAACCCAACATATTAATTCATCCAACTATGCAAATAATATCATAAGAACACAATGAAATTCAGTAAATTAGTAAAAACCCAGAAAAAATCAAACCTGATACTCAGTAATTGACCCCCAAAAGTGATCAACAAGCTTTATTTTGATAGATTTGGGAGTAAAGATTGAAGCTTGCAAAGGGTGTTTCATGGTTTTGTCTTTGTTACCCTTAAATTGATTAAATTGATAGCAAGTCAAATCTTATGGCAATTTTTAAATCAATTTTTAAATCAATGAAAATGATGTTTATGATTGTTTGAAAATTCGTTATTGCACATGTATTGCAGTTGGGGTTGGCATTATTAAAAAGAGTAGATGCGAATACTCCTTCGACACGGTCGTGTTTGTTTAGGTCGGATCACTTTGGGATTTAGCGGAATTAGGGTCGGATTAGATTGGATCGGGTAATCTGGGTTTGGGTCATTTTCAAATCGGTTATTATCAAGTTATTTAAGAAAACGGTCAGTTTTCAACAATAAACATTCGCTCGGTAAGAGTGGGGTCATTTGGGCCGGGTTAATTTCACAAGGTCTAGATGTCAGGTGAGGCGAGTATAAGAGCAATTTTTCCAAGGTTGAATCGGGTATGGGTAGAGTTTTGGCGGTGGTGGAACAGGTGTGAGTATGAGATTTGTACATGCTTTGGGTGATAGGGCGGGGGTGAATTTTGCATCATACTCACTTTACACCCGCTTATCTGCCAATTATTCTACAGGTGATGAGGCATTTTGAAGAGATTTTTGTAGAACAATAATTGACGTTTAGAAAAGAAAAATATAATCTGTAAATTTTATCTATATTGTCATATTTTCTATCTTGGGATGTTCTAATGGAATATGATATTTTAAAACAAAAAGAAATAGATTAATAATAATAATAATAAAAAAAGCAAATACCCAATTACCTGTAGTCTTGCAGAAAATAACAGTTTTACAGTGACAGGGATAATTGCCTAATTGGGGTAATTCTAGAGCCTAGAGGTTCAACATATCACTGTAGTCAACTTATTTTTATGTACCAATATACAAAATAACCCAAAATACAAAATAAATAGTGAACTTATTTCCATTGTATTTTTTTCCCTCTTTAATATGGAGTGAGACATGTGAAATAATTTGGGATAATGGATAACTATGATTAAGTCTACCCTCAATCATTATAGATATAATAATACATGTATGCATGATTTATCGATATAAAGTGCGTTGGTCAAAATAAAATATAACAAGTAGGAAATAAAATATGAATAAATACAAGGTATGAGAATTGTATTGATCACATAATTTATCGAACTGTGGAAATTACATGTATTATCTACACCCTCAAAATAAGGGACAAATTCCTAATTAACGGTCCCAAGAACTCATGCGAAAAACTTAAATCCTATACACCGAAATTGCTTTAAAAAAAAAGAAAAATAAGGTTTCGATTCTCTAATCAACCAAACTGAGCAGTATGACTCGAGTATCGACCTTGTATAACAAATCCGCTAATCCATAAATTCTATACACAAAAATAGGCAATGCCGATATGCTTTGCCTCATACAGTGACTTCACAGCATGCTTCCATTTTGAGACGAGCCTTAAGATTATATGCTTGTAAGCAGGCAGTGGCGGAGCAAAGGAGGTTAGTAGGAAATGCCGCCTACTCGACTTTGAACTAATACTATTTGTGTCTTGTCGGAATCACAAAATGAGGCTTGTCATAGTGGTCTCCTTGCCTCGTCAGTTTTCACCCCTAGAACTCAAACCTTTGCTATTTTGCTGCCCAAATATTATTTTCTGGGGTGATCGTAATTTATACAGGGTTTAAATGGATAAAAGGAGCGAATCTGTAAGGTTATCGGAGTGATTTGCAAATCTCAGACCATCGGTGTTTGAAAGCTGATCAGGCGATAAAGCGGGATCCTTATAGGCAGTAATCAGCTGATCAAAGAACTGGGGCATTTCATGATCATTTGCATCTTTGCTGTCTCTCTTTATCAAATTCTGAGAAAATGTAGTAAACTCGATTAATTCAAGGTATCAAATAGAATGAGTGAATGACCAAACAAAAATGTTACTGTAGTTCCTACATCAGATTCCATCAGTAACAAAACGGCATAACAACCGTAAATATATTTTCACTTGAATCAAAAGCCACAAAGGGTCAAAACAGAAGCGTATAATCAGTTCCTGATGGAACCACAGTAAACTGGATCAACCACGGCTATTCCACAAAATAAGAAGTAAAGATGGTTCACATTTTAATTCATTCCGTATAAAAATCGGCTTCAATGGAAGTGGAATATCAGCTAAAGTCAGGTCGGTTCAAATAATCTGCTGAAACTAAAATGGTGCAATACAGGTACATGGACGGCATACCTCAACAGAATAGGCGAGAAAATTTGGTAGGAAGCGTTTCCTGCAGTACTCATTAAACAGAAGCGTCATCACTGGAAGAGGGATCATTAGTGTGGATCCCATCTGAAGCTTCTTCAGAGTAAAGATGCCCAGAGCAATAGAGTGCATCAGCAACAACGAGAATATCATGGAATTGTGAACATTCGGCCAAAACTTCCCAGCAGTTTCGAACTTTGGTGAATATACATTTATAAACTGCATCAGTGTTTAAACACTGTAAATAACAGCGAAAGACAAAAAACAAAAGAACTTTCATAACACCTAGCAACAACAAGAACAACAACATTACCCACAACATCAAGGCTCTCGCCTGGAGGGATAAGGGAGGGAGAGAGCCAGACCATCAAACCTTTTTTAAATGTAATATATGAACAAAACAAGTCACAAAACCGCCACTTAGCGTGGCTGCTCAACTGTTCAATGTTTATTGTAAAAAAGGAAAGGAAAAAGATCAATAAAATTCATTAGAAACATCATGCCATGGTTAATGAAGCGCTAGCAAATTGCTTCACTTCACAAAGAGTCACGGCAAATTTCATGTCCCTAAGTCATTATATATATATTAAATGTGAAGAAAGCGCCCGACAGTGATTACTACGGTGATAAATAAACTCGTCCGGGTTACGATCTAAGTAAAAAGTGGTAACAGTGGAAGTGTAGGCTTCAGCATGGTAAATATCCCACGCTCCAATCAAATTCCACATCCGTCGGGCTCTATTTCCCCAAGGTTGGTTTATCACATACTAATACACTCAAATGTCCTTTGTTGCTCCTCTAAATTTGTGTGACCGCAGTGTGTGATTTACGAAACTTTTTTTCCGGGACCGTGGAATCCTGAAAACCGTGTGTATAACACTTCAATTTGAGCCGTTCGAGGGTCGTACCAGGCCATGTTTCTTTTTATACCAGTTTTTCTGTCACATGTACGGGGTCGCTTCAGAAGTTAACCTATTCGATTGCAGAACCAAATCACAAGTATTAATCCATTTTCAACAAGTATCTGATTTTTGATTTTTGTTTAAGGCTGTTTATCACATACCGATACCATCAAATGTCTATTAAAAATTGTGTGACCGCTTTATTTGACCCAAGTAAGTGCCCGTCTGATTTACAGACATTTTTATTCCGGGACACTTCAATTTGAGTCGTTTGGGGGTCATATCGGTCATGTTTCTTTTTTTACCGGTTTTTCTGCCACTTATCCGGGGTCGCTTCAGGAGTTAACCTATTCGACTACACCCCCAAATAACAAGTATTAATCTATTTTCAACGAGTATCAAATTTTCGCCCAAGGTTGGTTTATCAAATACCGACACCCTCAAATATACTTTGTTGCTTCTCAAAATTTGCGAGACCATCTTATCTAACCCGAGTAGACGTCCATGTGATTTACGAACATTTTTGTTCCAGGACCTGGAATCGCGAAAGCCGTGTAATATACACTTTAATTTGAACCGTTCGAGGGTCATATAAGGTGATGTTTCTTTTTCTACCGGTTTTTTCTTACACGTATTCGGGGTCGCTTCAGGAGTTAACATATTCGATTGCAGCACCAAATCACAAGTATTAATCCATTTTCAACAGGTATCCGATTTTTGCACAAGGCTGGTTTATCACATACCGATACCATCAAATGTCCTCGGTTGCTCGTTAAAAATAGTGTGGCCGCTTCCGGTGTGATTTAAAGACATTTTTATTCCGGGACCCAGGAATCCTGAAAACTGAAAACCGTGTATTATACAATTCAATTTGAGCCGTTCGGGGGTTACACCGTTCACGTTTCTTTTTCTACCGGTTTTCCTGCCATGTGTCCGGGGTCGCTTCAGAAGTTAACCTATTCGACTTCAGCCCCAAATCACAAGTATTAATTTATATTCAACGACTATCAGGTTTTCGCCCAAGGCTAGTTTATCGAATACTGGCACCCTCAAATGTACCCTGTTTCTCCTCAAAAAATTTGAGACCGCCTTATCTAACCCGAGTAACCGTCTGTGTGATTTACGGACATTTTTGTTCCGGGACTCTTGAATCCCGAAAACCGTATAAATACACTTCAATTTGAGGAGTTCGGGGGTCGTACAGGGTATGTTTCTTTTTTTACCGGTTTTTCTGCCACGTGTCCGGGCTCGCTTTAAGAGTTAACGTATTTGACTTCAGCCCCAAATCACAAGTATTAATCCATTTTCAACGAGTATCAGATTTTCACCTCGCCCAAGGCTGGTTTATCGAATACCGGCACCCTCAAATGTACTTTGTTGCTTCTCAAACTTTGTGAGACCGCCTTATCTGACCCGAGTAATCGTCCGTGTGAATTACGGACATTTTTATTCCGGAACCCTGGAATCCAAAAAACCGGGTAATATACACTTCAATTTGAGCCGTTCAGGGGTCGTACAGGGTCATGTTTCTTTTTCTACAGGTTCTTTGTTACACGTGTCCGGGGTCGCTTTAGGAGTTAACCTATTCGATTGCAGCACCAAATCACAAGTATTAATCCATTTTCAACAAGTATCCGATTTTTGCCTAAGGCTGATTTATCACATACCGATACCATCAAATGTCCTTGTTTGCTCATTAAAAATTGAGTGGCCGCTTTATCTTACCCAAGTAACTGCCCGTGTGATTTACAGATATTTTTATTCCAGGACCCTGTAATATCCCAAAAACCGTGTATTATACACTTCAATTTGAGCCGTTCGGCGGTCATACCGGCCACATTTCTTTTTCTACCGGTTTTTCTGCCACGTGTCCGGGCTCGCTTCAGGAGTTAACATATTTGACTTCAGCCCCATATCACAAGCATACATCCAATTTCAAGGAGTATCAGATTTTCGCCCAAGGCTGGTTTATCGAATACTGGCACCCTCAAATGTACTCTCTTGCTCCTCAAAATTTGTGAGACCGCCTTATCGGACCCGAGTAATCGTCCGTGTGATTTACGGACATTTTTGTTCCGGGACTCTGAAATCCCGAAAACCGTGTAATATACCCTTCAATTTTGAGCCGATCGGGGGTCGTACAGGGTCATGTTTCTTTTTCTACCGGTTTTTCTGATTGCAGCACCAAATCACAAGTATTAATCCATTTTCAACAAGTATCCGATTTTTGCCTAAGGCTGATTTATCACATACCGATACCATCAAATGTCCTTGTTTGCTCATTAAAAATTGAGTGGCCGCTTTATCTTACCCAAGTAACTGACCCTGTAATATCTCAAAAACCGTGTATTATACACTTCAATTTGAGCCGTTCGGCGGTCATACCGGCCACATTTCTTTTTCTACCGGTTTTTCTGCCACGTGTCCGGGCTCGCTTCAGGAGTTAACATATTTGATTTCAGCCCCAGATCACAAGCATACATCCAATTTCAAGGAGTATCAGATTTTCGCCCAAGGCTGGTTTATCGAATACTGGCACCCTCAAATGTACTCTCTTGCTCCTCAAAATTTGTGAGACCGCCTTATCGGACCCGAGTAATCGTCCGTGTGATTTACGGACATTTTTGTTCCGGGACTCTGAAATCCCGAAAACCGTGTAATATACCCTTCAATTTTGAGCCGTTCGGGGGTCGTACAGGGTCATGTTTCTTTTTCTACCGGTTTTTCTGATTGCAGCACCAAATCACCAAGTATTAATCCATTTTCAACAAGTATCCGATTTTTGCTTAAGACTAGTTATACCGATACCATCAAATGTCCTTGATTGCTCATTAAAAATTGTGTGGCTGCTTTATCTGCCCGTGTGATTTACAGACATTTTTATTCCGGGATCATGGAATCCCGAAAATCGTGTATTATACACTTCAACTTAGCCGTTCGGGGGTCATACCAGTCACGTTTTTTTTTCTACCGGTTCTTATGCCACGTGTTCGGGCTCGCTTTAGGAGTTAACCTATTCGACTTCAGCCCCAAATATTGACCCCCTCAAATGTACTCTGTTGCTCCTCAAAATTTGTGAGACCGCCTTATCGGACCGAGTAACCGTTCGTGTGATTTACGAACATTTTTGTTCCGGGACATGAAATCCCGAAAACCGTTACACTTCAATTTTGATCCGTTTGGGGGTCGTACAGGGGCATGTTTCTTTTTCTACCGGTTTTTCTCACACGTGTTCGGGGTCGTTTCAGGAGTTACACCAAATCACAAGTATTAATCCATTTTCAACGAGTATCCAATTTTTGACAAAACCGTCACCCTCAAATGTCTTTTGTTGCTCCTCAAACTTTATGTGGCTGCCTTTATGTGACCCAGGTAACCATCTATGTGATTTACATACATTTTTGTTTGTTCCAGAATCATCCTGAATACCGTTAATTATATACTTTAAGTTGAGCCGTTCGGGGTTCTTAGTGCGTCACATTTCTTTTTCTACCGGTTTTTCTGCCACATGTCCGGGGTCGCTTTAGGAGTTAACCTATTATGAAGCATCGCTATCCGCCGCCAAGGTGCAACACACGACCATGTTATTCACAGTCAATTGTAATCTATTAGTCTACTTCTGTACTGCATTTATAGCATTCACAAGTTCGGTCAAGAATATACGAAGTAAATAGTACAAAGCAGCTAAAGGGCAGAGAAAAGCAACCAACTTACCTGATTTTTGAAGATTATGTACGCAAGGGAGAAGTAGACCAGCAAAAAAGGCAACATCAGCGGTGCCAGAAAGAAGTATGTAATACCCAAAAGTCCAAAAAACAGAATCTTGGGGATTTCCTTATGATATCGAATGTATGGAGCTTCATATTCATCATCATTATTTTCGCTAGAGCAGCAGCAGCACTTTTGCAATAAACTTTGGATAAGTTGAATAATACGGAAGAGGTCTGATGAGGTACTGGTCCATCCCGAAGTGACAACATAAGCAATAAAGAAAGATGCCTACAGAAATACCAACAAGAGCATTAGCAAATTATAAGCATACAGTTGGGGGGGTTCTGGCAATATAAAGATAATATTATAAACACAAGCATTTATGTCATTCCGACTCTTGATATTGCTTCGCATACCATATATGACACTCGACACTTTCACATAATATGACACTTGGAAACTTCATTTTAAACCAACTACATGATATACTTTCACAATATAGCCGAGTATGACATTTTGGCAATCACTAGTGTTGGATTCTTCTACCGAACCTGGGTAGAAATTAAGCTGGTAAACAATTTCAAGTTTTCAATAAACTTTGTTGAACTCTTACCTGAGCTGGGACGGAAACCGCTAATTTTGAAGGAACGTTTTTGAGATCAAGGAGTTCTGAAAGCTGAGTAAAAACCGATCCAGAAAGTACATTTGCAAAAAAAATATTCCAAATCATAAACCAAAGGAACTTGCTGCACGCACTTCTTTGTATCGTACTCTGAGAGAAATGTCCTTGAATTGATGCAAGGAACTCCATTACAGGAGGTATCAAAAGTAGAAACAGCAGAAGGATTAGATTTGGAAGATATCCTGTAACAGTTTGACGGACGTACTTCCTGCAAGAGCACAAACAAAACTTACAAAATGACGTTCCAGCAACTTTTAGGCTCTCGCAATGAAGGAAAACTATATTTTCAACTTTGGAATCTTTCATGGATCGAAAGCTATTTGTGGTCATTATGATTTATGACCCCAGGTCTTTCACAACATGGATATTCATGTAGATATTACAATGTTCTTTGATTTGTCTAAAACAAACTAGAAGTTTATTCATGGACGAAGGGGGTACTGATAAGCATCAATTAGAAGACAAAAATATGATATTCAATCTACAGATGTAAAACACTTACATAGACAATATGTCTTGAAGAAAGGGGAAAAAAACCTCCAGTTGGGACAGGTTGGTGAGACCTTGCACAAGCAGAACTGGTAATAGAAAAAGAATCGTCACAAGAATGTATGTCAGAATTATCACCACCTTGAGAAGCCATCTTTTCAAAAATGATGATTGGAAAAAGGGCCAGTATACATCATCAGGATCTGGAGCTTTCTCAGTGACCCATTCTGTGGGGTTCTCTGATTGTTGCAACTGTGAAGCAATTGCAGCTCCATAACGAGATCTGAAGAATACAAAAGCAGATCGAACTTCCTTCACAATATTCATAACACCAAGAGGGAAAAAGTCGTCAGTAGGCGCATACAAATATTGTCTCATAACTAAAGAAGGTTGTCATTTCAAATCTTGTGAGGTGCAAGGATGAAAAATTAATCAACATTATATCTTCAACCACGTATATCGTCTTGACTAATGACTAACAACTCTACACAGCAATGAATTATCAAAACAAGAAGTCAAATCTAGTTACAGAAACAAAAATGACGTCAAAGGAATTTTGACGCAATTTTCTTCATGGGTCATCCAAAAACAACTTCTCTGCGTTCACAAGGATAAGGATGCCATGCGTACAACTCTCAACCTGCTATTTGCAAAATTGCAGGAATTCTTGAGAGGCAATGTTGTTGGTGTTGATGTCCCAATCTAGATGCATTCTCCTACCTTAATGATAAATAATTTATATGAATGTATGATGTTTCTCTTTTTGTTTATTTTATTTATTAATTTATTATCTTCGGCATTACAGATATGCTAGACCAATAACTTAGAAAACATAACATCTCCAAACAAAAAATAGACAAACAATTATAGAATTGGTAGAAAGGGCTTACAACACGATGCCAGCGACTATCTGTCCGATGAATCACAGCATGAGAGAGGTAGGTAGAAGGATAATACTTCATAAAGAAACTATCCACACTCTTACTGATACTGCTCCCAGGACGCACAGGGATTCCGCGAACTAATATTGTAAATTGACGCGGCCGA
Organism: Silene latifolia; assembly: GCF_048544455.1. Classification (NCBI taxonomy): domain Eukaryota; kingdom Viridiplantae; phylum Streptophyta; class Magnoliopsida; order Caryophyllales; family Caryophyllaceae; genus Silene; species Silene latifolia. The sequence goes on along the minus strand of NC_133534.1, from coordinate 4,173,257 downwards.
GGCTTTGATGAATAAAAATATGCAACCCTCTTTGAACAAATATAATCATATTCCTGCAAATTATAATGATGAATTATTTTAAGTCAGTGAAGTAAATCCTTGTCTAAACACGTAATGAACATTCCATTAATCTTTGAGTGCCTCACATTGATAAAAAGAAGAGAGAGTTGACCACTTACATGATACAGAAGGAAACAAACAAAGCCAGTAACCAAATATACAGAAACACAGTGTGCCCACAACCTGCCACAAACACCAGGTTTATCGTAAGTAATCTACTTGAAGTAGTGAAGAAAGGAAGACTACAGTAAAGAAACTGGACAATCTGAGTACTTCTTTTTCGAAATCAATAACAGAGGTTCCTCAAACAGTAATTACCATTTTGAACCACTGTTCACATTAGTAATGGTAAACAAATCCAGGGTCACACTGGGGATATCAGCAACAACGAATGTCGCAACCTGAGTCCCTGAGGCATGTATTGGAAGGAGTACAAAAAGACCTAGAGCCCCGGTAAAAAGAAATATTTTCAAACTGCAAACACATGTAACAATAAATTAGAAACTTTAAAAGAGAAAGCTCATCAGATGAAACCTCAATTCACGACAACTGACCCAACTCAATGGTACAGTAAAGAAGATGCAAAACTGCAACTACATCAGATCTTATTTCTTCGAATAAATAGACAGCGTCACTACACTGAAAAACGTAATAACATGTCGATATTTTTTCTTTTTTTAAAAAGGCCCTACTAACACAAGGGTAAAGACTCATTACTATTTGGTTCTGGATTATGATGGAGTAAAGCAAAATGGCTTACTAAAGTGGCTGCGCTTCTTTCTCTTGTGAAGTAGCAGTCCTTCGATGCAGTTCTCGACGCAATTTTCATCTTGGGTCATTCGGAAACAGCCTCTTTGTGTTTCTAACACAAGGGTAAGGCTGCGTACATCCGACCCCTCCTTACCCCGCAATTTGCGGGAGCCATTGAGGCACTGGGGTAATGTTGTTGTTGTTGTTGAAAAAGGCCCTACTAAGCGTACCTTAGACACTTTTAAAGACTTGAACCCGGAATTCCAAGTTTAACTTTTGTAACCATGACTCTGAAGAGGAAAACAGAAATGTAAACCCTTTACTAGTACAATAAGTATCAGTTTCCAATTAACATGCCTGTCTACCATTGGCACTTTGATCTTGAAGGGAGTATTATTCTAAACCCGACATCTTTTATCCTGAATATCAGCCATAAAATATTTTATGACATTTACCTGAAGGTGATAATCCGAATAAAAACTACAGCATCCAAGCCTGAAGTAGATAACAACTCCTCCTCAGAAAGTTTCCATGCTGTTCTTACCCACGTAGGGGTAGGTATCAGGCGTTGCAGGAAATGAGTACTCCGCTCAATCTCTTTTTCCACATGTGTATGTCGTGGAATATACACATAAGAATTCCCTGGCTGTTTTCTTAAGATGGAATATAGTGTGAAGAATAATACACAAAGGCCAGAGTTTATTCCAACAGATGTTAGAAGAGCAGACACAATCATTTCTGAAGGATCTCACCAAACATCCATAAACAGCCTGCAAAGATGCATCTGAAGTTGTTACTAGCGAAACACGGACTGAAAAAAACGCGCTTAAATCCACTTAATAACTAAAGGAAGCCATTTAAACAAGCTATTTATCCCCCTAGTGTAAAACAAAATAGGCTCAGAATCAAGATCACTAGTTAAAGGTCCATAAACACCTTAATACACAGCTTACACCTTCTGATGATCTCACCAAATCAACGGTATACTACAATGATCAGCTAGCTGACATACGCATTCTGCCGATTTTACAATCCATGTGACTATCTAACTAGGGGTTATAATCCTTCCCGAATCCACTAACAACACTCGTGCATTCCATTCCATTTATCCCAAAGTTACTGTCCCATTTCTAGCTGGGTAATAATAGTCAAGAACTCGGGGGTAAAACATTTGGGCAATTCTCTCTAGCGCGAGACATGCCTCAAATACAACGCTAACATCCTCAAATCAAATAAGGGTTACAGTGTTACACATCTCTAGCTGGGTACTTAGGCTTGGGTTTAAAAACTGTTAACATCAAAACTGCCCTTGTCGAGCCTTCTACACCAAAAAAAAAAAAAAAACGCGAGAAAGTCGCAGTTTTACAAGCTGTAACACGAAGGTGACCATGTTTATGATTGAATACTATCAAAAAGCACATTTTCAGTCATCTAATTCATTTTCCAGCAGATTTTATACTAAGCTAATCAACAATTAAAATAAGGGTTGCACATATCTTGCTGGATAATCAGGCTTGAGTTCGAAATCCGTTAGCATCAAAACTGCCCTTGTGTCGCATTTTTACAAACTATAAACTAACTGTAAGTCTGTAACAAGAAGTTGACAATATCTATGATGGAATACTATCAAAGATCACATTTTTAGTCATCTAATTCATCTTCCAGCAGAATTTATACCAAATTAATCAACAATTCAAATTTGAAAAGTCATAAATTGAGCATGATCAAGGTTTAGCTAGGCACTCATTTGTCGAGAGTAATAAATGAGTGTTTAACCAATAAAAAGACCGTCTCAAACTTCAACAACACTAAACTGAAACTAAACCCAGTAAAGTAATTCCACCAAAACATGAAAATTATTAGTTAATCACAATAAAATTTAAAGCCCAATAACAAAATTAAAGAAAACCCAGAAAAATTAAGTACCTGAAATTCAGAAATGACCCTTAATTGAATTGGGAACATGAAAATTTGATTAAAATTGGAGTATTTGAAACTTGCCAAGTCACAGGTGGGGCACAAATTTTGTCTGTTGTTGACCTTGAATTGCTTAAAATGGTGAAGTCAGGATAAATCTTGTGGAGGTATTTAAATCCATGATAATGATGTGTATTGATGTTTATGGTTTATTATAAGACATAGAGGTCGGCACAAATGGCCAAACGGTACACGGGTCATGGTTTCGAATCAAATTTGTCCGCCACCCGGTGGCGCCCAATCTCGGCGCCACCCTTTCACAAGCAATAAATATGGACCCCCAAAATAATGGATAAATCTCATAAAATAAGTGGGGAGCCCAATAATAAGGGATGCATGTGAGAGGGTGGCGCCAAAATTGAGCGTCACCCGGTGACGCCGTATCATTATCCCTTTTATTTTAGTTATCAACCTAAGTGGTAATTAGGCCTCTTAACTTTGTTCAATTGTAATTAAGCCCCTTAAGTTTCACCAAAACTGAAATTCAACTCCATTTTCTTAATTTTCACCAAATTCTTATATTAAAATCACTTTTAATACAATTTATCAAATATATATAAAATATTTTGTTTTATAATTTCAGGACTTTTATATTTATATTAAATATTTAGAGTTTTTTTTTTAAGTTTTATAGTATATAGACAGTTTATTATATATGTTTGAATAAATATGTATGCAAAAGTGTTCGTCAATGATTAATAAATTATGTGAAATTCGCAAAGTTGCAATTCGTAATTTTTAGTATTTAATAAATTGTTCAATACTAATATAAAATATTTTTAATTAAAATTCTTGTGAAAATTTTAAAATGGGGTTGAATTTTAGCTTTGGTGAGACTTAATGGCTTGATTGCTCCAAATAAAACTGATGGGACCTAATTTCACAATTGAACAAAATTAAGGGACTTAATTACCACTTTCGCGTTTATTTATCAAAATTTCAATTGGTTATCGTATGAACTTTATTAGACAAGAACTTGTTTATATAAATCTAACACTGTTGAGCGGCAAGTGTAATGTATTTAATCTAAATAAAAGTCTCAATATCATGTCGTGTCCAATCACAGTGTTATGTGCCGCCGTGCCGGACAAGTGAAACATAGGCAAAGGCCGCAAAGCCAAGTGTTAAACTTGGAGGTGGTAATCGGGTTGTTCAGATTGACTTCGGGTCAGATCATATTGACTTCGGACATATGGGATTATCGGTCATGAACTCTTGACTACGTATGGTTGCATACGGCTTAGGTTAGTCGGGCGAATTCTTAATTCAGACTTCAACGGAGTCTACCCTCTAGTCTCTACAGCCTTGTTTGGATGGGAGAAGTATAAGGCCCATCTAATGCGGTAGATGGATTGAAATTCTCAACCCATATATCCCAAGTCAATCCAAATTCTCAACCCATATATAACCCAGGTCAGGCCCATGTACTGTTTTGGGCGGGGCGGGTTGGAAATTTAGGACCGGGTCAAGGCCAGGCCAAAGGCGGGCCTGATAATGGGCTGGTCGAGCGGGCTAAATTGCCTAAAATAACGGGCCAAGAGAGGGTCGGACCGGTCAGCCCGTGCTGTTGACCAGCTCTACTTGTATTAACACATAGCCGATTCTTGCAAAGTCGGGTTCGATTCTTACAAGTCGGGTTTAGTTGGTTTGAAGAGATTATTATCCAACTATTTGGAGGGAAATTAGAGTAAAGAAAAAAAAGAGGATAATTAGTTAATTACCTACCTTGGATTGAATAAAAATGAAAAAAATCATTTTCGCTCCTACAAATCAAATTCATGTTTTTTAAGGTCGAAAATATTTGAAACGACAACAACATTACCCCATTTCCTCTCCACTTCGTCCCTTCTCGTCTCCTCTTTTCCCCTCAAGTCTTTTTCGACAATTGAGTGGTCGACGCCCGACGGGTCTGAATAATAGTAATCCCAAGGGACCCATGAAGAATGACCAAGGATATTTCTGAACCATAGTGACAATGATACAAGATTTTTGATGAGCAATGCATTACAGTTCACTTCTCAAGCGGAAATTTGGCAGCATTCTGATCATGCATTCTCTTGAACTTTCAATATTAACTTTCCAACATTATCCGAAATATCTCATAATTTCTACAGTCTTTAGATAACTAACCATAATAAATCAATTGACACGAGAAAAAATCGATTAAAACCATATGGGTACGTCTGAGAATTCGGAAGGATTCTCCGACTGGGAAGAAGTCCGAGACCCATATGGGCAACAGTCGCCTTCGTCTCACCCAGACGAGCAATCGCTAGAGTTTCAGATGGTATTAAAGGAGAATTATTACAGTGATGGGTCTCCAGTCTTTCCACCAACTGAACATGAAGGCTTGCCACTTCTACCTGTCGACTGTAAATCCTCGGAAGAGGAAGATTCATTGTCAGTGGCGTCACTGCCAGTCGTGGATTCAGATACAGATGACTCGAGACATGATCAGATGAAACAGGATTCAAATATATCTGTCGTGATTTCTAAAGTTAAGGGAAGATTTTTGAAGGTTTTTGCTACCAAGTTCCGATTCAAGATTAGCAGTATGAAACGAGGTTCTGTACTCGTTCCTGGTGCTTTACTAGCAGTAGCATTATTTGCCTGCTTCAAGTTTCTGCAATGGAAAAACCGCGTTCTGAATTTGATCCGCGAGAAAGACCAGGTAAATAATTAATCCGTCTAAAAATGTTTTAATTTACCATTTAAGCTAGTTAACGCCTGAATTTCGACAATTTCACAGAGAATCAGCCAGTTGCTGAGTCAAGTAGCTCAGATGAATGAGATCTTGTCAGCACGACGAAAGGTTCCAATCTTGAGGATTAATTAAAAGAGCATAATGAAGATCATCAGCAATTATATTGCGCATTCTGTAACGGCGACTTACAAAATTACAGAATTACAGTGCCACATATTCATCACATTCGTCGTATTTCCTAGGATATACATGAATGCATGCAGCATACTTAATAAACTGTTGTAGTTTTCCGGTGAAGATAATACTAATTACATGAATCTCGTGGTTTTTCTACCATGTTTCATTTTCTGATGCAATTTGAAGTAGAAGAGGTATCTGAATCTCACAAAGTCACAATGAAGAAATCATAAGTAAATAAATGATCGCGACAAGTTGTGGCGTTTTTTAATCAAACTTAAACAAATACGGAGTAATTACAAAATACAAAGTACCCTTCAAAAACTACGACATACTTTATTCTTAAACAAATTCTTACTCGTCACCGTGACAAGTTTATGACAGAACTCACAACCAATTTAATTAGTTTTAAAAAGAAAAAAAAGGTTGTGAGATGTCATAAACTTATAACCGTCACCTGATATTTTTAAAACAAGCCCGTAAAAAAAAACAATTACATCAACTTTTAAGTTGTAACAACTTCCAAGTCCCAGTTCCCTTTCCTATCGGGTGGGACCCAACAGCCCGGTCAAATGACCGGGCATAGGCGACATCTGATCATGGCAGAGTACGAGCGGGTCCCAGTCCCTATCCCCGTGCGGCCCTCCTTCTCGTCCAGGTTGTGAGTTTGGCCCATTTGCTTACGGAGTTGGGCCTCGTTGATGTTTTCGAAGAAGTCTTTGGCCCGATATTTGTCATCGTTTTCTTGTACAGGTGCCTTAGTTTTATCCATTTCGGAATTCCAATGGAGCAAGTCATCGAGAGAAAATCGAAATTGAATATTGTAACGTGGGGTTGAAGGGTGGGAGTATCTTTTTAAGTTAAGAATGAAGATTGTTATAATGGTGTTATTATTGACGTTGCTGTATATATAGGCAATAATACAAGGAGCAAGTCATAAGGATACGTGGGGAGATAACAGTAGTAAGTAAAGGTAGCCGACCTTAATCATGTCGGCACTAAAGCTTTGTTGTTGTGGGAATATTTAATGGAAAATTAAAGCGCGCCATCCTCTCACATGGGTGACTGAGGATCCCTTCAATGAAGAATGGTTCTAAAAGGATGACATCTAATTTGGGCGTCACCGGTTGACGCCCTATCACTATTCATATTTAATATTATCATTTACTTCGTACTTATAAAATGTAAATATTTACTGATAAATGTTAAATGTTACTATCAATTTTGTTGAAAAGTGACACCTTTAGTTATAACATTTTATCATTAAATGGTTATTTTTTATTAAAAAAATGTTGACATTTTTTGGTATTAGGATAAACAATCTTAAGGGAGACTTACTCATTTTTTCTAGCAACCCTCGCATACTTTTCACTATACCCGGGTCTAAGAAGTGCAGCGCTAACGATGTTCAAATTCCGATTCATGTCCATAAATATGGCTAAGTTTTTACGCTAGCTGTCACAGACCTACCGCAACCCTTCTCCTTTCTCCGGGCTTGGGACCAGCAGTGAAAGCCCGAAAACACTCACAAGCGGAGTTTTATTCATGAAAGAGCAACTACGAAAAAAAAAAGGATTATTTGTTAACTAGTTTAGATCCGGTACAATGCATGCGCGATATATATAGAGAGTTTTTATTTTTTTAAAGTACCCTTCCTATTCTAAGATCACAAAATCTCATTGAAGACGGGCGATATCCGTCATAAGCTTGTGACGGATATCGTTTCCTCTCACAAAATGCCCATTGAGAGGTGAGTGGGAAGCACATGGAGGGTGACCCACCTTGTCCCATCTCCCTTTCTGTGAGAGGTCATAAGCTTGTGACGAGATTAACCGTCACAAGCAAGACTAACTGTTCTAAGATAATGTCTCATTGTGAGAATGACACAATTTTTAAGGAAATGAGTTAAATAATGCAAGGTATTGTTTGGGGGTAAGAAGATTGGAGAGAGAGAAGATATTGTGGGGTATTATTGTGGAGTGAAGTGATTAAAATAAGTATTATTGTGGGATGAGGTGATTAAAATAAGTATTGTTGTGAGGTTATTAAAATAAGTATAAAATATTACCAAAAAACAGACAATGGGACATTATTGTGAATAGACGGAAACGTAAACTGGAACATTATCTTAAAATAAGAGGGAGTATTATTTATAGATTTTAAATTGATACCTCATTAATTTTTAATTTTTCATTCCATTGTATTTTTTTTTATATGAAACAAACACAAATTGAAATGGAAAACTAATCAAAAAGAATTTAGTAAAGTTATGAAATGACAATTACATTATAAAATGGTTATTCTTTTAGGCTCTGTTTGACAGGACATTTCAGGTACCTGTTTTGATTGAAGTAGCTTTTTTGAGAAAAATTTCAAGTAGCTTATTTTTCTGTAAGTGTTTGGCAAGTAGCTTATTTTCCCAAATAAGCTACCTGAAATGAAATGTTGCCTAGGGTAGCATTTCACATTTCAGGTACCTGATTTTTGGTAGTATTACCTTTTTATCCTTTCAATTTATAATATATTAAATAATTATTATATCCTTTTACGTCATTTTATCAAAATAAGCTACCTTTTCAGTTAGTTTGCCAAACATTTTTTTATATAATCAGTCACCTTATCAGCTTCTAATTTTAAGTTACGTTATCAGCTACATTTTCAGGTTTCAGACAACTTTTCAGTTTCCAGGTATCTTCGATTGAATAGAAATGGAAAAAATCATTTTGGCATCTACAAATCAAATTCATGTTTTTTCTAAGGAAAGTGCTAGGGCGACACCAGTTAACACCCTAATAAAAAATAAAAAAATTAGAAAGTTGATGGGGCATATTCTGCACCCGCTGACCGAGTCAACATATTGACCAACGTCAATGCCAAAAGACAACAAGTCTACAAGAAGGACGGCCTAGCCGACGAAGCTTGCCGGCCTGTCACTTGGGTCTCGGCCTCGACAACTAGCCAGCCGAGAGACATATCCGCGTACTCACATCCAGCCCCCTCGGCATGGAGTCAACCAGGCCAGCCGGCCTGCCACGGGTCCCTCGGCCGAGGGTAGAACAGTCTTTCCACCTGCTCTGCCACTTGGCCACTACGTGACAAAAGGTGAAAGTCTATAAATACTCCACTTCTCTCAACGAGAAAAGGATCCCAAATCCGAAAATAATCGAATAATCCATAAACTCACTATTAATCTGGTATAAACTCCCTTGTCTCTCTACAATATACTTTGTCAAGTAACACACAACTTAATCCCTTTAAGTTTACTGACTTGAGCGTCGGAGTGAGTACGCTCGGTACCAAGCCGAGCCCTCAGTTTGTTCATTGTTTCAGGAGAGGCCGAAAGGAAGAGTCAAACAAAGTCATCATTCAACAAAGCTTACGTGGTAACAAATCCTGCTCCGAAATTACACCCGGAACAAAAGTAATTTTCGTTTTTGCGCTAATATCATAGGGATATAAGTCTATAACCGTAATTTACAATCTATTATATTAGTGAAATCATTATATATTAACAAATAATTTTTTTCCCGAGAGAGTATTAGTTTTTTAACCCAATTTGCTACATTTAGTTTCAAGTCCAGCGAGAAAAAATTAGCGTCATATACATTGCTAAAACGATTTTTCTTGAATTATTTTTACGAATTCAATATAAAACCCGTGTTTTTTATACTTGGCTCTAATATTGATAGACGTCATGTACAAATAATAACATGATGTAAAAATATGTATGATTATCGATTTATTAATTTTTCAGCTGAAATTGGATTTAAAAAAATAAAATCAATTTGCATATTGTTTAAACTTAGCTTCGGGTACATTTAATTCCCGATTCGGCCCCTAAAGGCTAGTTACCTTGTAAGTGGAACCTCATATATACATACTATAGGACTCTATACTATGTACATACCCCAAAATGCATAATAGTGAATTAATGAGTATGATGATAGAGTTTTTATTTTTGTATAACTTATCCATGCTAAATTAATACCTTATTAATTTTTTATATTTCACTTCGTTATATTTTGATATGAGAAAAAAAAAATTGAACTGTACCATTAATCAAGTTAATTGGGTAATATCGTGAAATTTATATATTAATTATTTTTTAAATCAGAAACTAATCATTTAATTTTATAAACTTCTCAACTTGTTTTAATGATTTTTTCTTTCCACAAATCTAATAATTTCGGTTTATATTTTTGTTATAGAGAGCAAGTAATATGCGTCAAATCATTTTCTAACAAAGTTTAACAATTTATATATAGACTTGTAATTTATTATAATTAAAAATTATTTTAATTTAATGAAAATTAATAGTGTAATGTTCATTTGTTTTCTTATTTAAGTATATAGAAACTTGGAGTGAAATTGTTTCCAAAAATAAGTAAATGGAGTTTTGAGAGAAATTTTTTGAGATTTCTTATATATGGTAAAGAATATGACTAAAAATAGATAGTAGAATGTATGTGGCTTAGGCGGGAAAATTTTAACTTTGTAAACTTGTACCGTATATATGGGATTATACCAGTTAATGTATTATACAACTGGTTGTATATACAACTTTGACAATGTAATTGGGCATTGTTACAAAGTTGTCGAGCTTTATTAACAAAATTATCGAGCTATGTTACAAAGTTATTGAGCTTAACAGAATAATTATTAAGCTCAATAACTCCACAAAATAGCTCAAAAACTTGTAAAATAGCTCAACAACTTTGTGTAAGAGCTCAACAATTTTGAGGCGGTTGTATAATGCTATTATACAACTGGTTGTAGAATAGTATTTGTGGGATTATACCCGCATATTTGTAAAACGAAGCTGAAAACTGTGTATATCTTGTTTGTTGTAACTTGGAACTCCTTCCACAAAAAGTGGCTAAATGCTAGGAACAACTCCACTAGTTTTTTTAATATTAAGTATAATAATTATAATTAATTATGTAATTTAAAGTTTCCAAATTACCCTTTTCAATTAATTAGTTTGAAATTCAAATTTAACGGGAGAAAATGAAAATACCTAATTAATTTACTATAATACTCTCGGTAGCCCAATTTAAGTAACACCCAGTGATGCCATCTCATTCCTTTTTTTAATGTCGGATTTTTTTTGAAATGACAGCAAGTTAATCCATTTCATCACCACTTGGTCCCTTCACATCCTCTTTTTCCCTAAGAGTAAAATTATTGGTAGTCTGAGATAAAACTTTGATAAGTTTCAAAACAAGACTCACTCAAGACTACCAATAATCTACCCAAATCTTGACAAAGTCTTAAGTTGAGTCTTGGAGGATTTGGGTGAGTCTTGACCCCACATTAAAGTAAAATTATCCAATCAATGCATCAATGTGTCCTTTTATTTTATTTTATTTTGTAAAAAAGGAATAAAGTGAAAAACGTAGAGTTTGAGGTGAGTCTAATGAATAATGTATAAAGTCTGAAGTGAGACTGAAGTGGGTCTGAATAATAAAAAAATAATAAAAATTAGTGAAAAGCTGATGTGGCAGAATGTTAAGACTTTAGAGAGTCTAACTGACAATCTCACTTAAGTCTTTTTCGATAATTGAGTGGTCGACGGATCTGAAATCCTAAGGGAGTAAAGGGACCCATAAAGAATAACCAAGGATATTTCTGAACCATAGTGACAGTGCACAAATTCTCATTATAGACGGACACTATCCGTCTATACGTATAGACGAATATCATTTTTCCTCACAAAATATCCATTTGCCATAAAGTGGGAAGCACATGGGGGTGCCCCACCTTGTCCCCCCTACCCATTTTATTAGAGGTCTTTACCCGTCTGTTCGCCCACCCGTCTATACCAAGACCTATTGATGACAGTGATTCAAGATTTTTGATGAGCATTACCGTTCACTTCTCAAGCGAAATTTGGCAGCATCCTGATCATGAATTCTCTTCAACTTTCAATAATAACTTTTCAACATTATCCGAAACATCTCATAATTTTAAGGTTTTTGCTACCAACATTATCCGAAAGTTGGTCTCCCTAAAGACGGGCTATCCGTCTTTCCTTAAGACGGGTCTGATCCCCTCTCACAAGGAGGCAAGTGAGACACCCCATTTGCTTTCCCACTTAACTCTCTTACGATCCATTTTGTGAGAGGAAACGGGTATCCATCTTAAAAAAAGACGAATAGTGGACGTCTTAATGAGAATTTATGCCGTTTCAAATATTTGTTTATCTTAAATTCAAATTTAAAATACTTCTCAAGAATTAATAAGGATCATAACCACAAGTCCACAACCCTCACAAAGTCCCAATGAATGAAGAACCCTCACAAAGTCCCAATGAATGAAGAAATCAAACGTAAACAAATGATAACGGAGAAAAAAATCAAACATAAATAAACAAATGATTGTAGACTTTTTAAATCAAAGGTAAATAAATGATTCGCAAGAACCCTCACAAAGTCCCAATGAATGAAGAAATCAAACGTAAACAAATGATGACGGAGAAAGAAATCAAACGTAAACAAATAATTGCGACATGTTGTAGACTTTTTAAATCAAAGGTAAACAAATGATTCGAAAGAGTTCCATTAATGATGTATGATGAGCTAAAGTGAGACTACATTATTAGTGTTTACATTAGACACTAAAAACAGCCAACATAAACCTTCAACCACCACCCATTATATTACATAATATAGAACACCATTCAAAACCTACATACAACCTACATTATTCTTAAACAAATTCTTACTTGTGACGGTCAAGTCATAACTAAAACTCACAACCTAGTTAAAAATTAAAAAAAAAAAAAGTTGTAAGCCGTCATGACTTCTTATCGTCACAAGCAAGAATTGCTGATATTCTTAAACATGCCTATTCTCAGTCCCATTACCCTTCCCTATTGGGTGGGACCCAACAGCCGTCCCCTCAACAACATGCCCACCAGTCGGCTGCCCGGTCTCATGACTCTCATGACCGGGCATAGCCGACGTCTGGTGGGCACCCGTGCCTGCCCCCGGCATCCCCTTGGCAGTCTCAGTCTCAGTCCCCTTCCCTATGGGGTGGGACCCAACATCCGTCCCCTCCACAACATGCCCACCAGTTGGCTGCCCGGTCCCATGACCGGGCATAGCTGACATCTGGTGGGCACCCGTGCCTGCCCCCGGCATCCCCTTGGCAGTCTCGGTCTCAGTCCCCTTCCCTATGGGGTGGGACCCAACATCCGTCCCCTCAACAACATGCCCACCAGTCGGCTGCCCGGTTCCATGACCGGGCATAGCCGACATCTGGTGGGCACCCGTGCCTACCCCAGGCATCCCTTTGGCAGAGTACGACCCGGTTCCGGTCCCGGTCTCGGTCCCGGTCCGTGCCTCTTTCTCGGTCAGGTTGTGTGTCTGGGCCATCTGCTTATGGAGTTCGGCCTCGGTGATACGTTGGGCTTTGTGTTCGGTAGCCAAGTTCTTTTCGGAATCGTCTTTGGCACGAATTTTGTCTATCTTTTCTTGTACGGTTGCCTTAGTTTTCTCCTTCCCGGATATGGCGGATGCCGCGATGTTCGCCGCTTTCTCCTTCACTGTTTCCATGGTTTTTTTTTTTTTTTTTAAAGGAAATTGTATGTTTTCTGAAGTTAAAGCTTGTTATAATGGTGTTATTATGGACGTTGTATATATAGAGTTTAAAGGCGAAGGCATAAGGATACGTGTTTCATGGAGATCGATACGAGTTTAAAGGCGAAGGCATAAGGACACCTGGTTTGGCTTTAGGGATATTTTTAATTGACAGTCGTGAGTGATATTATTAGCCGAGCTTAAATCATGTCGGCTTAAATCATGTCGGCACTAGAGCTTTGTTTCACTTAGGATTATTTTCGTCTGAAATTAAGTGTAACAAATCAGTAACAGCCATTCCCGTCATGTGAAAAAATTGACACGGGCATAGGAAATTTTGTGGCAGTACATCCAGGGCGGATCCAGGAATTTTGAAGTTTAGTGGGCTCAATTTTATTTATTTCATTAATCCTCCAAAATCCTTCACCCTCCTTTACCTTTCCTTAATTATTCATAATTGTTGTTCGGATTAAGGGAAATTAATGAAATAAAATTGAAGGATTAGTAGATAATATATGGGAAGTAATGGAGGAAAGTTTTTTTTTTTTTTTTTTGGTGAAGAGAAGTAAGGTACAACCTTAAGCTATAAAGAAAACGGGAAAAGCGAAACACAAACTAAAAAGAAGCTAAAGACAGAAAACTAAAACGAGTAAAACGGCACAATACGAGGCCATGAAACACCACCAATGTCCTGCTCCATCAGGCGAAACACTTGGTCCGGCACATTCGACAAGTCATATGTAATTAATTGTTGTGATTGCACCACCCCTTGATTCGCTAACCAGTCCGCGCAGGAATTCGCTTCACGGTAAATATGGTGAACTTCAATCTCCCAAGGATTATCCCGAATAAATGACTGACAGATTTGAATTAGATGAGAATGTGCCGTGGCAAAGTCGAATTTTTTCTCCAGCAAAGTCTTAACCACCACCGAGTCTGTTTGAATGAGGAGATGCGTGATATGATGACTTTCCCGGAGCTCCAAAGCTAACAATAAGCCCCTTCTCAACGCCATAATTTCGGAACGAGTCACTGTTGCCATTCCTATTCTCTCAGAAAAAGCCCTTAGCAATCGTCCAGCCGAGTCTCGCAGAATACCCCCAGACCCGGATAATCCCGGGTTACCTTTTGATGCCCCATCAATGTTCAACGCAATCCAATTAGCCGGAGGTGCAACCCATCGCACAAAAATTTCCTTGTATCTTTCATTCCATGATTTCTTGCAAAAGTCCATAGATACCTGAGCTTCCTTCACCTCCTGAATTCTTTGCAGTAGGAAATTAAGTGGATTGTGTGCTATATCTTCCTGACGATTGAAAGCCCGACAATTCCGCCAACGCCAAATCCACCATACTATAACAGAAAAAGTCGAAGGCCACTCTTCCACCCCAACTATCTTCTTGCACATCAGATTTTTCGTAACCCATTCCTTGATATTTGGGGTTGAGAAAAACCAGTCAGAATTTGTGAACTGAAACAGAGCCCAAATCTTCTTAGCTGCCGGGCAGTCACGTAACAAATGCAAGGAAGTTTCTTCAACACCAAGACAGATATTGCAGCACGGGTCTTCAGTCAGTCCACGATGAGCACGATTTGAATTCGACATTATTCTGTCATGAAGAAGAAGCCATAGGAAAACCCGTATTCGTTGAGGGGTCCATGTTTTCCAAGGTAATCTAAGAACCCGTAATGGAGGAAAGTTATGAAGGGAAATATTGAATAAAAAGGAGGAATACAGAAAAAAAAAGGAAAGGAAAAGCCATGTTGGCAGTTCCATGTTAACACTTAATTAGGGTAGATTGACTACAGATGGGAATAATTAACTAAGTTTAAAGGTACAATTGGGAAAGTGTCAGACGCAGAAGTACAGTTGGGAAAAGTGAAAACTACAGGGACACAAATGAGAAAATCCCTATAATTATTTAACGCCGTTACCCAAATCGCTAGAAACAGTCCGGGGGACGGGGGTTTAGGGTAAGATTATTGGTAATCTTGAGACAAGACTTTGGTAAGTTTTAAGACAAGACTCACTCAAGACTACCAATAATCTACCCTAGTTTTTACAAAGTCTTAGGATGAGATTATCAGTCAGACTCACCAAAGTCTTAAAACTCCGCCACATCAGTTTTCCACTAACTTTTATTATTTATTTATTGTTCATACTCACCTCAGACTTACCTCAGACTTTATACATTATCAGTCAGACCCACCTCAGACTCTACTTTTTTATTTTACTCGAGAAAATGTGGGGCTTAAGAAAAAAAAGAGTAAAAATAATATAACACTTGCCATTCTTTCATTAGATGTCTTATTTTAATAGTAGGGTCAAGACTTATGTAGAGTCTTAAGTTGAGTCTTGGATTTCCAAGACTCAACTTAAGACTTTGTCAAGACTTTATTAAAACTATGATAGATTATTGATAGTCTTAAGTGAGTCTTGTCTTAAGACTCACCAAAATATTCTCTCAAGACTACCAATAATCTTACCCTTAAGACTTTGAGCCTACCTTAAAGAAAAATTATCCAATGGGTGAACAACATGTGTCCTTTCTTTTTGTTAAAACAATAAAGTAGAGTGAAAAAGTAGAGTCTAAGGTGAGTCTGACGGATAATGTATAAAGTCTGAACAATAAAAAAATAATAAAAGTTAATGAAATACTGATATGACAGAGTTTTAAAACTTGAAAGGATTTGACTGATAATCTCACCTTAGGTTCGAGATTTGACCCAACCGATATAACCAAACATAATCAAACTAGCATTTTTTTGAGTCGATGCGACAGCAAGCAAAATAGCAAGAGGAAAAGGGACGAAGGTTGGTGGTCATCAAACCATAATCAAGCTCATTCCTCTTTCTCCTCTCATAAAACCCTAATTTCTCAAATTGATCTTTACAAATTCAGAAATGAGTGAAGTATTTGATGGGTATGAGCGACAGTACTGCGAGCTATCTGCTAATCTGTCCCGAAAATGCTCTTCCGTTTCTCTTCTCTCTGATCAAGGTACTAACTTTTTTAATTTCTTTTGTTTTGTTAAATCATTGTTTAAATCGTCAATTGTTTGTTTATCGATTCGATTAATTGATTGATCTGGGATCATTGATTTTGGTTGAATTCTTACTTCCCGCTAAAAGTAATTGATGTTCTTATTTTGTAGATTTTGAATTAGGTGAAATTAGGAGTATAATTATAGTGTACTTTGATGGGTATTAGTTCAGATTAGCTGGTTTCGGAGACTTCGGCTTTGTTTGGATACTGGGAAGATGTGATGTTTTCCTTTTGTATTTTCGTATATTGGAAGAATTTTGATTTAGCTTATAAGAGGGGGGAAATGGATCCATACATTTCGTTTCGGAACCAATTTTAGTAACTAAACACGGGAAATTATTTCACTCTCCCGCGTTTTCCCTCTAAATCTTTCAATCCAAGTATAGGATCGAAGTTAACTATTTGTTGAGGCCCTTGCAAGTTTGTCCCTTTTCATTCATAGTAGCTCCATTTGACTAAGATTTGTTAAGAAGCGGGATTGATTGAGGTTGGAAGTCGTTTGAGAAGCTAGTGATCACATAATTTGACATGGTGGGAAAAATAACTGTAGGTGTAATCAAAGTATATTTTTGGTAGATGTTAGTGTATGTATGTATAATATGTAATGTGCCGGTTGACGAGATGTGGAGAACATGGTGTATGAAATGCTTCATTTGTGCATAGATGTAAGAGGTATTTATTGTACATACATACACTAACATCTACCAAAAACAGCAGATGGATAGATGCATTTCAGATGTAAAACAACATACATCGTTTGAGAAAACTCTTGTAGAACAATCATACAAATATGTAAACTCTTGTAGAACATCGTTTGTCTTTGGGAATCTCTTGATGAGAAAATTGCTGCATGAGTTTCTGATACCATGTCGTAATACTGATTGGTTGACCTATCATGCCGAGAAAGGGCATCTTGCCTGTTGATCACCGTCCAGCCATTTTACTTTAGGCAGTGCTTGATGACTTGTAATTAATTTATTGTCAACTACCTCTCTCCTTTGAAATTCATTGTCAGCTACCTCTCTCCTTTCCACCTCTCCCCTTCCAACCTCTACACATTGCCGTATCTGGCCTCACCGCTTCTGCCCTCTGGCGCTTCTTGCCCCACACTTCACACAGTCACCAGATCATACCTTCCACAGCCAAATAAAGGTTGCAGCCCCAATAATAAGATATATCTGTTATTTTTTTTAGTTGGACATAGGTTTTTGTGTAATTTATGTGCCCCCCCTTCAAGCTGGCTCTTTCTCAACTTGCTGTGTATGGAAACCTGATATTTGGTGGCTTATTTTATTTGTATGATTGTTTTGTTAAATTTTCAGAGAAGAAACATCAGCAGGTGACTGAAATCAAGGCCAGCGTGGATGAGGCGGATATGCTGGTATTGTAATTTCAGTTTGCCCTTGGTTTGTAGAGTATTTTAGGAATTATTTGGTATTGATTCATTTTGTTGCATTTTTCAGATACGGAAAATGGACCTTGAAGCAAGGAGCCTGCCACCAAATGTGAAGGCCATGCTTCTTGCAAAGCTGAGAGAATATAAATCTGACCTAAATAATCTGAAAAGAGAGATAAAGAAAATCAGTTCACCTAACTATGATCAGACTTCTCGTGAAGAGTTATTAGAATCTGGAATGGCAGATGCATACAAGGTTTGCTTAACTACTAACATTAGTTTGATTGGCCACAATTAGGTTTGTAATTTGAATTTTGACGTGTTACTTGTACAAGTATTAGTTGATTTATAATTTATTTTGGAAATTTTCACTTTTAGAAACCGAGCATATGTTAAATTCTAGTGTGATTGACATAAACATCGTCGTTAGAGCCTTAAATCTAAAATAGTTGAAGTCGGCTAACATGAATCATTCTAGTGTGATTGACATATGACGCAATTTTCATTTTTGGTCTTCTAGAAACAACCTTCGCGTTGATGGACAACACAAGGTAAGGTTGTGTACTTGTGTACATCCGATGCCTTACAATGTCATATGCCTTTGGGGTAATGTTGTTGTAATATTGGCATATGAAGTGTTGAATCTCTCCTGTTGTCATATAGCTATGGTGTGCATATTCATATGTGATATCATGATTTGCTTATGCTGCCAGCTGCCTGCATCGCTTGCCTTCAGTGATACAGAGTATTTTTCTTTCGTAAAGGATGTTTGACTGCAGCCTCGTAAAGCATACTCCATATCTTATAGGAGGCTTTGAAGCTGTTAATTGTTTGACCTGATAGCCCCTATATGTTAACCATATAAATGATCGGAGTTTCACTTGCATCAGCCGAAAATCAATTTTACTGCAATCGTTAACCAAGGAAATAATTTCATTACGCAAGCCTGTGCTGTGTTATTTCTGTTTTTTTGGCTGTTTCGTTTTGAGTTTTGACAATTTAGTTTTTTTCCTTATCCATTGAACAACATATATTTGAAGTTACATTTACTATCTGCTGTACAGGCGTCTTCAGACCAGAGAGAAAGGTTGACATTTTCAACAGAAAGATTAAATCAGTCCAGTGATAGACTTAGGGAGAGTAGGAGAGCTATTCTGGAGGCAGAGGAGATAGGTGGGAGTATTCTTGAAGATTTGAGCCAGCAGCGTGAAACTCTCCTACATTCGCATACCAGGGTATCATTTTACCTGTGTTCTGCTCAAAATGTCATGCTTTGCTGTTATTTATTCTCGTAGTTGTGTCCTAACATTTTCTTCCATTAAAGCTCTTTCTGGAGTATCATGACCAATCTAAGGCGTAGAAAGCTATAGACCATAGTAATGGTATAAATCTTACAGATTATGCAAAATAGCTTCAAGATCCCAAATCCCGGTCCAATGTTCATCATAGGTTATAAGTACTGTACGGTTGGCAATTCAGAAGGGACCCTAAAACTTGTACTCCCTCTGTCCCGGTCATTTGTTGTCCTTTTTCATTTTGGGGTGTCTCAGTCATTTGTTGTCCTTACTATTTTAAGAATGAACTTGATGAGTAATTTGATCATTCTCATTCAATTTGTTCCACTTGTCATTTATTTATTGGCCTTTTCCTCATTCCTTGGTCTTTGTGCCAAAACAAAAGGACAACAATTGACCGGGACGGAGGGAGTATATTTCAAATCGAAAAGCCCAACTCAAAACCATGTATTCCCATGTAATTCAAAAACAACATGGGAAACCCAATATAGTTGTTGGATTGTGTCGGTTTAGGGTATAAAATGGACTGGTAATAGATTTGGTTTAGGCTTTTAGTAATGGGTTTTTCTCAGTTTTAGTTTGCAGTTCGAGTGTGGGTTTATCGTTTGGGACTGGAATTTTTTCTTTTGTAGTGAATCAGTTTCGGTATGTATCATACTCAATTGTCAATTTGTCATTCCTATAATAGCTCAGCCAATGTCTATGACATGAAAATTAATTAGTACTCATTTTGGTTTTCAGCTTCACGAGGTAGACAATGCCATTGACAAAAGTAAGAAGATTTTGACGGCTATGTCTCGAAGAATAAGCAAGAACAAATGGATATTTGGCTCAGTCATCGGTGCTCTACTCCTTGCAATCATATTCATTGTATATTTTAAGCTTAATCGGCATTAGTCCCACTGCTGCTCTATTATATCAATCCAATGTTTGAATGGCAAGTCAGACAACTACCCGAACCAATGAAGAACTCCAATGCTCAATTTGTAATGCCATGTAAAATTATCACAATTATTGTTAAGTGTATGTAAATGAAGAAGTTTCACCCCAAGTTGATTGTTTTGAATGATGATGATTTCAAATCATTTTGGGATTAAGACTTAATTATTGTATGGTGAACGGAAAACTTAAAAGAGTTCCGTTGGTTTTAACCCATTGAGGAGCTGGGTCCCTTCCATTTTCATTTATTTTGGACGGAAACTATCTGAATTAAACTTGAATTCGAGTAAAATGAAGTTGACTTGTACGCCGGCTGGTTTATCGTTATAATCTTGAAATTGTCCTCCAAATAACACAGTAGCACGCAATAAAAGAGAAACACAAAATTATAAAATAAAATAAAAAGAGAAAAAAACCCAAAAAAAAAACCAACATATTCTAAATTAATCAAATAATTTCACAAATTTCTCCGAAATTTACGGAAACAAATTAATTATGGATTCAATATCATCAGTATCTCCATCAATCATGCTACCGCCGCACACGGTAACCTCCCTACACCGCCGCTGCACTGTATCCTATCTCCTCCCTCCACGTCATCGTTTCGAACGTTCTAGAAGCATATGGAAGAATAGAGTTGTGCTGCAAGTGATGTGTAAAGCTAAGGGAGGAGAATCAGAAGGGGATGACGTGGAAGTGGATAAAGCCTTACGATTGGATGGCACGATTCCCGGTACTTCTGATGAGTTTGTTAAACAGGTTTCGTCTCGTGCATATGATATTCGACGGCATCTTCATCAGTCTATTGATTCCTCTAGCTATGATGGTATTCTTTCCGTCTCAATCATTTATTTATGTTTTTTAATTATTTGTGAGACGTATTTTAATCAAATGTGAATTAAGGATTGTGTTCTTTATTGTTTCGTAATAATTGGAGCTGTGCAATTCCCGAATCCCGATTTAATTTTAAGTACGAGTCCTTGGACCTTATTGAGGTAGTAATGTCTATGAATAGGCCGGAGTCTGTAAGACACTGCGACACTCATGAATCACGTGCTCTATGTAATCTTTGCTGGTGTTTCTAATTCGGGATTACACAACTCAGATGAGCACATTTTGTTGGTGCAGTCTAGAATCTAGATGAGTGGTAGGACAAGTTTTATTCCTACGCGGTAACTATAAGTCAACCAAGTGGTGTTAGTGCAGTGGTAGCCGGGTTAAACCTTGAAGCTTGCAGAAATGCAGGAGTTGAGAGGTCCCGCGTTCGACTACCAGCTGAGGCGATGATCACTTGGCCACTGCCACCCCCGGAGGGGTGGCTTACATGGTCCATGTGGTGGTGCGGGAATACATGGTACAGTCTGGATGAGGTCGCAAGACAATTTTGATTCGTATGCGGTAACTTGGATCAAGTTGTAAATGGGGCGCAAAAGCTAGTTACTTCGGAAAGATATTACCTCTACTTGCTGTATTTTGAGAGTTTGTTTGTGAAGAATCTTTCTGTTCGTATGGGGGATTTTTATATTGTACGGAGTACTGGAGTAGTTAGTAAGCAAATTAGAGGAGTGGAAATGTTTCATCCATTTGTTGTCGTTTGCTCCACTGTAGTTGGACTCGTCATTCAACATCACCGACTGAGCTTTTACCCCGCATCGCTTTGATTGGCTAATACTTGTTTCAGTTGGTGAAAGGTAACTATAAATTTCTGAATTTGAGGATAAGTATCGAGCTTTTATTCATGGCCTAATCCCATTGCAAATACGAGTAAAGAGTTCTTTCACTGTTGAAGATTTTTATTGTGACCTAACAGAATGTTTTCCCTATCATTTCTGTTTCTTGGACAACTCGGTATGTATACGGTTACAACAGTGAGAAAAGACGGTGTTTAAGGGTGTGTTTGGATTGAGGGATTTGGAGGGAAAAGAAAGGGAGGGAGAGTAGGGGATTTAAAATCCCTTGTTTGGATAGCAAATGAGGGTGGAGGGAAATTGAGGGGGAGAGATTTGGAGGGATCCAATTTCCCTCCTCCAAGCCTAATTAAAATCTCTCCACAATAGGCAAGATTTGGAGGGAAATTGTATCCAAACAACCACACTCCATTCCCCCTCCCTTACCCTTCTTTCCCTTTCCCTTCCCTTCCCTCCTTCCCTCTCCCCTCCCTTTCCATCCATTTTTGCTATCCAAACACACCCTAAGGTGTGTTTGGATAACAAAAGTAGAGGGAAAGGAAGGGGAGGGGGAAGGAGGGAAGAGAAAGGGAGGTAAGGGAAAGGGAGGGCAAATGAAATGTGGTGTTTGGATACAATTTCTTTCCAAATCTTGCCTATTGTGGAGAGATTATGATTTGCCTTGGAGGAGGGAAAATGGAACCCTCCAAATCTCTCCCCCTCCATTTCCCTCCACCCTTATTTGCTATCCAAACAAAGGATTTTCAATCCTCTACTCTCCCTCCCTTTCTTTTCCCTCCAAATCACTCAATCCAAACACACCCTAAAAGTTGAGGATAACTGTGCTATGTATTACGGAGTACATCTGTAGGAGCTAGGATCAAGCTCAAATAGTTAGGATAGGCTACTGAATATCTTAATATTTGGTCGCATATGTTTTTGTTAGTTGCCAGTAGTGTTGTGTCATGTACCCCGCCCCCTTTCTCCCACACTATAAATATCTCTTCAAAACGATGTTTGATGCTGTTATTTGTCCGTCCTTTCAAATGACGCCTATTTGATGGAGGTTGCTAGGCTGTTAAATTGGCACCCTTTCTGATATTTGCTCAATTATTTATTCATGTGCGTGCATTTATTAGTGTAAGGATGGGAGAATAACTATATAATACTCCCTCCATCCCATTTTTTTTTGTCCCCCTTCTATATTGGGAGGATTTAAGGAAAATACTGAACTACCAACTTTACCCTTAAATTAAAGTTGAGATATTGATTCTATGGAGGTTATGGTGGTTGCTAGTTATCCAGGGGGAGTATTGGATAATTAAAGTTTTCCTTTACTAAATTTAGAAAGAGGACAATTATTGTTGGATAAAATTTTAAGGGAAAGGGGACAACAAAAATGGGATGGGGGAGTAATAAGGATATCTGAGCAACCGCTCAAGATCTAAATATTTAGGTGTTTTATTAGAAATTGCGTATACTACTAATTGTGGCTGGATGTAGCATGTGACTAGAGTAAGCTGCACTTGTCTATTTTCAAATACCAACTGCCGTTCGTGAGTCTCAGTAAAGATACAGTCTGTATGTAAAAGAGTGCTCTAAATGCATATATTTATTCGATATCCATGCAAGATGTGATTTATGATATTTGTGTTCAGTTTTACTTAAGTTGTAGTAAGTTCTGTGTGACGGCACAAAAGTTTCATGTACACTTTCACCTTTGCAGTGTTGGATGCCAATCCATGGAGGGACACTTCAAAACCAGTGTATGTTCTCACCCAAAAGGAAAATCAACTATGCACCATGAAAACTCGAATGAATCGCAGGTTTGATGAGAAGCTTTTTTCTTGTTATGTTTTATCTTGATCTCTGAGATTACATATTAGTTTCTGTGCTAATGTTTGGATTTTTTTTACAGTGAAGTTGAAAAAGAGCTCGGAATACTGTTCTCGAAGGGACTGAAACGAGGTTCTGACTTCGGAAATCAACCTAAGCAATCCCGAAGTGGCAAAAAGTTTCAAATGGTCGTTGAGGATGTGAGGGAGGGAATACTTGTGAGTCATTGCTCCCTCTTATTTGTGTAGGTAGAAACTCATATGAGACCGCTGTGTGCATTCAGCATACATATTTCTCGTTATTTATCTCATTTTTAAACGAGTCAATGGCTTGATTGTACGGACATAAAGTTATGTTAAGGGAAACAAATGAAAAATACTTATATCAGAATCATCACATTCTATGCCCCGGAGGAGTAAAGGGTGACGAAGAAGCCTATGAATATCCTCCTGCCTATCTTACAATCACTGGCAGATACCTGTATAACAATATGGGGTCCTAGACTCCTAGGACACTTTTAAACTCTTTTTTTGTGTGTCTGCGTATTGCCCAATTTTGGTATTGAAATAATTGAAACCAGTATGACGATGTAAACAACTTTTTAAGGGTCTGCCACCGCTTATGATGTCGTTCCTTTGCGAGTACATGGTTCAAGTAAAGTATGATTGATTTCTGTATGCATCAGGTATTTGAAGATCAAAATGACGCTGCCAGATACTGTGATTTACTGCAGGGTGGGGGTCAAGGCTGTGACGGCGTTGCTGAAATTGAAGCATCATATGTAAGAACACAAATTCTTATAAGCGATGATCTCATGATAAAAATAATATCAGACTGACTCATATTATGGACTAATTATCTCTTGATTCCAGACTTTATGCGTTAATTACTTAGTTAATGTGCTGGGCGCATATTATATATTGATACGAGGCCACGAAGGTCGCGTGTCCATTTTTGGTTTTGTTTTTGAGATGAGTCTCTTGTTAAATTTTTGTAATTCATTCAGTACTGAAATCAGCTGAAGTAACCACTCAATGTGCAGGTTTTCGAGCTTTGTCGGAACTCAAGAGCTTTGGCTGTTCTTTTCCGGAGAGGCAGGACGCCACCTCAACCCGACAGCCTTCAGCTTAAGTTGAGAGCGCGTAAGCAATCCCTGGAAGACTGACATATTCTTCGTACATTGTAGGAAAAACCAGGCCAAGCTTCCTATGGAGGAAGCCACAGGGCAATGTATAGATTAAACATGTATAGAAAAATCGAAATCTGGGTACATAAATATAATGACATGACTTGACATGATATATATGAATATATGAGATGAATATTCTTCTTCCACACCTTCAACAAAGTGATGACATACTTCTCTTCCTGATCATCAATTATTTGTGTGAATGCATTGGCCTTTCCAGAAGAACATTCTACATTTGACTATAGACAATTCCATTGAGATTGAAGATAGCTTGCAACTGTTGTCCACCAAGTGCTATTCATCTAATGCTTATATGCCCTGTCGCTCTGTAGCATACTCCTTCCGTCACAGTCATCCTTTTACGGGTATGTTTTTGTTTTTTGTTTTTTTGACGAGTTCTACAATTTAATAGCACGTTTAGCTAGCCTATGAGCGGCTTTATTACAAATTCTAGGGACATAAGCAAAAAAAACGCAGTGAAAGTTTGCCGCTACTTCAGTGATATATTCAACAGTATTCCTAATCCAATGTTTGAGTTGAGAAAACTTTAGGACTTGAGCAAGAACCTGTAAACAATCAGAGAAAATGGTAACATGAAGGATATTGCGAGAGAGCGCCCACTTCAAGGCCTCCTTAATTGCTAAAGTTTCCGCTTGCTCAGCATTTTTAGCACTTCCTTTGATATAGAATTCAGACACAACCTCATTACCAACGATGATACACCCACCCAAACCAGTAACAAGCTTTTTAGGGGTATGTTAATCAGAGCTAAATAAATAATTAAGACGAAGAAACTATAAATAGTCTCACGTACGAGTTTGTTTTCACATGAGTGTGACATAATGTACTTATACTTCCCCAAAAGGCAAAAGCTACAAGTAGCACAATCTTTATTCCGTCCACATACTACTATTTCAACAACCATAAACTTGGTAAACCATGTATCCTTCACACATTTTGCTTTGCACACTCTCCACTTATTGCACAAACAATGAAACAACTACTAACAATATGCAAATAAAGTAAAAAAAAGGAACTAAAAGCATAAAAGCTACTAACACTTAACAGTACTCCGAAGGAGATTACCCCAGCAATTCGGTAAAGGATACTCCTGGTCAACAAAAAAAAGCATAAAAGCTAGTGTATATAACACACATTCGATCAATTCAACAGATATTATAAATTCCGAGTCAAATATATTACACACTAATTAAAACAAAGTTTAAATTGATGTACGTATTTTAAATGTCATCATATGAATACACTTGAAGTTCACAAAGTCTTATGTATGACGAAAAGTTTGTGAAATACACTATTTAGATTAACTGACAGGGGGTTGTTCTAACTGAAACAGAGGTTTCGTGTTCGAGCCCTGGAAACGCAGCAACAGTGTTAAAACTCATGAGGGAGAGCTTTACCACCCTAGTGGTCCTACCCGGCTCAAATAACTAACTTTTTTTTAAATACAAATACGTGTATAAGGAAGGCCTTGCACAAATTAATTGTAAAATAATTTTATTAATAACTACTTTTACTGTTTTACACTATTTTTGTGTGAAAACGCCTTACATAAGACTACGAAATTTACTCGACATTGAGTCGTTATTTAAAAAAAAAAAGTCTTCAATAAAAATCACAACAGAATAACGGACAAACACCAACAATTTCCTCTCTCTTTCTTACGCGCCTTTCTTTCTCTCTCTTCTAACTTCCCCCAAATTCCTCCATTTCCAATCCCTAGAACACAAATTAACTCGATTCAATTCAATTAAATCTGATCCGATTCGCCGGAAAACCCGGAATATGAGCGACGCCGGCGACAATTCGTCGGAAAACTCGCCGGCGAAGGTGACGGTACAGGTAAAGAATGCAGGAGATAAGCAGAAGGAG
Source organism: Silene latifolia (assembly GCF_048544455.1). Lineage (NCBI taxonomy): Eukaryota > Viridiplantae > Streptophyta > Magnoliopsida > Caryophyllales > Caryophyllaceae > Silene > Silene latifolia. The sequence goes on along the minus strand of NC_133534.1, from coordinate 4,146,750 downwards.
AAAGCGAGAGTAAGTAAAACGTCGGCGATTTTGTGGCATTCGCATCAAAACGACGCCGTTGCTGTACGGAAGCTTCTTGAAGAAGATCCGAGTTTAGTTAATGCCAGAGATTATGATAATCGTACTCCGCTTCATGTCGCTTCACTTCACGGTTGGATTAATGTTGCTAAGTGTTTGATCGAGTTTGGTGCTGATGTTAATGCTCAAGATCGCTGGAAAAACACTGTAATTCTTCATAATTTTATCATTTTTCTGTCATATGATAATATTATTTGTTTATTTCTGTAATTCTGTTACTCCGACTCGGCTGCAAGTGTCGTATACGTTTATTTTGTTCGAAGTTTGCAATTTTTTTGGTCTAAAATGAAGTGTCAAAGTGAACGTAAGCCACGTGACACGAAACCAAAGTTAGTGGAGTGTCGGAGTACGTAGGTTTATTTTATGTTTTTTTCTCGAGTGATTTTGTTCCGATGTTTGTGTGATGGAATTACTAAGCTTGAATTTAGGATTATGTGGAATTACAGTTTTCCAATTCGGTAGTACCGGATTATACATGTGATGTAATACATCAGATTGTATAGTTTTTAAGCATTAAAATAAACTTTTTGAGTTTTAATCTAAAATTTTTGAGTTTTATTATAAAGTTTTTGAGTTTATTTATTTAAACTTTAATCTAAAAAAGTTACATTATAACTGAAAAAATTACATATAAGCTCAAAAAAATTTGATTTTTGATATCATAAAACTAAGACGTAACTTATAAACTTTATAGTACTCGACAAAAATACACAAAAACTCATTAAGTCAGATGTAGTACATTTGATGTACAATCATTTTTCTCCACATTCATTTAATGGAGTAATTGTTTGAATTGAGTCATTGACTGCGAGATTTGAACTTAACAAAAGCGGTAAAAACGAGAAAAATTAAGATTGGATAAATATGGAATTTTGCGATAAAGAGGTTGATTTTGTTGCTAGTTATGGTATGCAACTATGCATAACGAAATGCAATATCTATCCGAAAGTGATGGCTATTAAATCTAGCAAAAAATACCTTTTTTCGGTCCCGTTTCATTACCTCAAGTGTAAATGTGTCATATCTACTTCAGTTTTGTAGGTGCTGATATGATAGCTTTAGTTGATATGCTTGAATTTGAGCTTGCTTGTTTTGTTTGGCTATGCATTATATGGAGTAAGTTAATTCCGTCTCGTGGCAGAAACAATTCTTGGTTGAAGGACTGTATTTTGAAATTAGGAAACTTGTTCATTTAGTATATGCATCCGCTTCAAATATATATCCTAACATTTTTATAAATCTGTAGGAATCTGTAGCTATTTGGGAAAAAGAGAAGTTTAAGTTGAGAAAGATCAATTCTTTTTAGAGTATTAATGTTCTTTTTGTCACAGCGCTATACGCCTATACCCCTAGGATAGTTCCCAATGTTTGGCACTTTCCATACTTAATGGGTGCACCATCAAAAAATTCGCTCAATCTCAATGTGAAATACTGAACAATGACTCTTTATTGCGGACTTGATGGTAACTTGCCCAAAATTTGTTGTACTTTAGAGAGATTTTGCCATGACCTTTGTAGATAACGGATGACCTTTGAGACTCTATGGCAATTGTGAAAAGCATTGTGGCCGATCTTGAGACAAAGTCCTTAATGTGAGCGCACAACGCCCATGGACAGAACTTTTGTTTTATGAATATTATCAATCATTGCTTCATTTGATTACAAACCTAACGAAAAATCTTTAGCAAAATGTTGTGTTTCCTGCTAGTGATTACAAATAAGATTGGTTAATTCATGCTTTTATCTTTGATTCGGTTTAGGGTAACTACTTGTGATTGGTTATAGACTTTGTATTCCATATATTAGCGTTATAATGGTGTTATTGTGCTGGCGTCGAGACAATTTCATTGTGCAGCTGGCTGGATTGAGCAATGGTTATTTTATTATGTGACAGCCTTTAGCTGATGCAGAAGGAGCAAAAAAACATGGAATGATTGAGCTTCTAAAGACATATGGCGGCTTGTCTTACGTAAGTTTTTGTTTTTTGTGACTGCTACACATAACCATCCGGCCAGAGGCCTTTTCTACCAAGCATGTTCATGTGCGTTAAATTGAGACTCAGAAAGGGCATACCATTATCATTAATTTTTATGAGTATCCAAGGAGAGTCTTGCCATTAGGTGACAACTGTAACTTGTAAGCATCGAAGAATATGATGAGCTTTTAAGTATATGATGGGGTGGGTGGTCTCAGTTTTGATTCACTTCATTTGTCAAATTGTCACCTATAAGAATAGGCCCGTAGAATATTTTTTGCAAGGAATTTCCTTAATCCGTTGGGAAAAACTAGTTACGGGAGACAGTGATCAAGTTTTGAGAGTTATGTTGGTTACTATGTTGTGAGAACAATCACATATGTTTCATTAGGCTTGTCCGTGAATGGCGAACCTGTAAATGCTGTTTTGCATACTGCTACATTCAAAACCGTGCCCTGTTATTATTCCTGATATTTTATTGTATCCATTTGTGTAGTTTCTCATTATCTTCTTTCTGCAGGGACAAAACGGGAGCCATTTTGAACCTAGAGCTGTACCCCCTCCTCAGCCGAACAAATGTGACTGGGAGATTGACCCATCTGAGCTGGACTTTTCAAACTCGGCAATGATTGGGAAGGTGTGATACTTTTCATTCCAAACTGGTCTTTTTTCTTCTAAATCTTTTGCAGTGATGAGAATGTGATACTATGAGTTGCATCATGAGTTTAATGACTTCTATCTCCCTCACAAGAAATTATGTCACGACTCACGAGGTGTTATTCAGAAAAGAAACAGAAAATAAGGTGGATTCTTTTCTGTGATTGGGTACATTTTGGAAAAATAAAACAACTCTTTTAAGCCTTCAAAATAGCTGGTTAGTTGTGTATCCTTATTTCTGTTCATGTTATTTATTCAGCAACTCTTTGCTGTGCTTGCGGATGTTCTGAAGTGACTTCCTAATCTAGTGTGTACAGTTGGCCTTTTTATATTAAAATCTGGCTTTGATGGGCCCCAATCTGTGCAGGGGTCTTTTGGAGAAATTTTAAAAGCTTATTGGCGAGGAACTCCAGTTGCAGTCAAGCGCATACTTCCGTCTCTGTCTCAAGATAAACTGGTTATGTAAGATCAACCTTCAAACATAGCATCTTTTGGTAGCACTATGCCCCTATCAACTATACCCACAGTGCCTAGATATAATGGACACTAATTAGCCACTATATGTAACGGGAATTACTAAATTAAGCGCAAAAGTGGTAATTGAACCCCATAACTTTTAGCAATCAAGCCCCTTAACTATAGTATTTTGAAAATGTGAATAGATGTTAACTATATATCTTCTATTATGAATAGAAGACTTACTTTAAGGGAATATTCTAAATTGAAAATTATATTTTAAAAATGTGTGTTCTTTTTAAGGTTGTGTTCATCTGAACCTCTTTGCGCCGCCATAAGCTGTAGCTATTGAAGAATTAGGCTCATGCCATTCTATAAAGACTATACTCTATGCGTTTATGAGATAGAAGTTTATGCTCAATAGATATGACTTGTGTGTAGCTCAAATGCGATATCTCTGCCTGGTCAACTTGATAATTTCTCTTTACTTTCATAGTTTGATGAAACAGCAAACAGTGTAATAATTGCTAGCATTTCATGAACATGTGTAATCTACCTGCTGTTTATCTTTCAACTTCTTGTTCAGTCAGGATTTCAGGCATGAAGTCAATTTGTTGGTGAAGCTTCGTCACCCTAATATTGTTCAATTCCTTGGAGCTGTTACGGATAACAAGCCTCTAATGTTGATTACTGAGTATTTACGAGGGGTACAGTGATTTTACATTCAGCTGAAAGCTGTCTCTGCCGACAGAAAATGCATTGATTAGAAGTTTTGGCTGTTTTAGCATATTAGTTATTCTTATGAGTGCTTTCATTGATTTGATAGGGTGATCTACATCAATACCTCAAGGAAAAGGGCCGTTTGAGTCCCACAACAGCAGTTAATTTTGCTATGGATATTGCAAGGTATCTGGGAGTCAACTTTGCTGCTAGATATGCTTATAGATTTTTTGGTCATCTGATATTTTAAAATTCTGGTCGAGTGCTGAAATGTAAAAGGAGTAGACATCAAGGTCGTTTTGGCGAAACTTAATACGGAATAGTGCATGTGATACATAACCAAAGTCTACTCCTGACTATTTCATTTGTAAAAGGAGTATGACAATTTGAGGCCTGATGGTGGTTGAAAAGATGTCCACCTTCTTATGAGAAATTCAGAACGAAAAAGTAAAACTATAAGAACGGGCGAGATACATTCTGTTTCTATCTTTTAACTGACTTCTAAAACCCTTTAATACTCTTTTAAATGCAACTCAATGGTGAAGAACCAAGAGAAAAATCATTGAGGGCTTCCTTGTTCTCCTCTACTCTCAAATTGACTGCATATTTGTGTCATTAAGTTTTCTACCAGATGTAAAAGGCATTATTTATACCTACAATAACCTCAATGCGATAACCATGTTCCTGATTTTTGTTTTCTCAGAGGAATGGCTTATCTCCATAATGAGCCGAATGTTATTATCCACCGCGATCTAAAGCCAAGGTTAGTGCATCCATGTGTATTTTATGTTCTTCCATTTTGTTGTAACAATTTATCATTTCATATGCGGATCTGTTTGCCTTCCATTGCTGTTAGCTTGACGCAGATGTGTCTGACCCCCATTTTGTTCATGTGATGCCGTTGTCAATATTATCAGGAATGTCCTTTTAGTCAACTCAAGTGCAGACCACTTAAAAGTTGGAGACTTTGGACTGAGCAAACTCATCAGGGTTCAACATGCTCATGATGTTTACAAAATGACTGGCGAAACAGGAAGCTGTGAGTGGTTATCTTACTTCTGAACTGAATGGGACTGTATTCTTGACCTGTACTCACTATTGTTTGTGATTGCAGATCGCTATATGGCTCCTGAAGTATTCAAGCATCGGAAATATGACAAAAAAGTTGATATTTTCTCTTTTGCCATGATATTATACGAGGTGAGCTCATAATCATGATTTTGGAGTGGTAATTGAGTCCTTTCAATTCTATTCCTCATCGTTTTGTAACTTCTCAGATGCTTGAGGGAGACCCCCCAATGTCAAGTTATGAACCTTACGAGGCAGCAAAATATGTAGCAGAAGGTCATCGTCCTAATTTTAGGGCCAAGGGATTTATCCCTGAACTGAGAGAGTATGTTGAATGTTCACTATTTTATACAAGTAGATATTTGATACTCCTCACTCTTATATGTAGTGCTTAAGAATGCGAAATTCCGTATTACATGCCCTTGAGCCAATACTACAAGAAGAGGCCTTCAGTCTCGGAATGTTGTTACAAATTCCGTATTACTCGACTAGAAGACTAACCAATAAACAAAGCCATTCAAGATTTCACATTGCATCAAGTCACTGTTTGAGTTGCGCTTTATCGAGTCTGATTTGTAGTTTTTCCTTCTATATAGGTTAGTTGAGCAGTGCTGGGCTGCTGACATGAACCAGAGGCCTTCATTCTTGGACATACTAAAAATACTTGAGAAAATTAAGGAACATCTTCCTACAGATCATCACTGGCACTTCTTGTCTGGATGAAACGTGCATCAGTTGCGCAGATATTTGCAAAACACGGTAACTATTTATTCGCTCCCATTATTTCAAAAATATCATTATTTGGACCCTTCACTTGGATGATATATTCTGGGAAAACACCGTCTTCTGAAATTAAAGAAAAGTGTCCTTGTGCCTTTTTTCTTTGACTGTAAATTGTACTGTTCTTGTTCCAGTATAATTTGTAAAACTAGTTCTTGATGTTTTCGAAAAATAAAATAAAAATCCATTTCAAGTTGTAGATGCTCCTTGAGACCGTGACGGGTTGTACAGCTGTGATTCAGAATTTTGACATGATGATAAACGCATCTTCTTTTACTTAACTGCCTTATTTATTAGCTCCATCCTGTTACAATTCTACTCAATCCGGAAACTAAAAACTATTTCGCTCGGACTGGGTTTGCGCGTATGATTCTGCCGCTGCCAGACGACATCCAGAGGTGCGTTTAATTCTGTGTATACGTACAGCCAACGCAGTAATTCATCTATGGATTGAGGTATAAGAGTATGATATGATATGAAATGAACCTGTCAATTGTTTACGAGAGAAGATGAGATAATCCGAACTAATAACATGATACTCCGTATAATATCCAATTTTTTTTTTTTTTTTTTTTTTTTTTTTTTTTTTTACAAAAGCCACTTATATACTCCGTATATAAGTTACTCCGTATATTGTACTCCGTCCGTTCCAGTCAATTGTTTACACTTGCTTTATTTTCCCTTCACAAAATAAAGCAAGTGTAAGCTATTTACTGGGACAAAGAGAGTATTGTATAGTCTTGTAAATTGTTTAATTGTGATTTTGTGAATCACAAGAGTAAAAACATTGAGTGAGAAAACAAGGCAAGGAATTCTTTAATTCTTTACTTGTCTTGACGTTGGTGTTTAGAATCAAAACATTTTTAGCCTAACTTTTTTTATTTGATGCTTTAGTTTATCTTGTCACTCACAAGTCACAACAAATTCAAAGAACATACTATATAATTTAAATTCCCGGTATATAAAATTATAACAATTAACCACAATTCTTTACTTGTTTTTACCCACTCTAAGATTAATCATCTATTTGACCATGTCAAGTATTAATCTAGTTTCCTGTCTTATGAATCATGGCAAATCTCTTGCAAAACAACTTGATATAGCCAAAACTATGTTTGAACAAAAAAGTAAAACCAAAACTATACCCAAATCAGCTGAAAATAATATTTATAATGAAGTCGAAAAGGTCATTAATGGTTTAATGAAAGACTTGGATGAACTCGATGATGACGAGTATACTACGAAAGAGTGTTTTGACAAAGTTGTGCGGAGAACCATCTCAAGTCTTGAAGAGCTAAAGAAACACGACGATCCACAATATGCAACCGGATATGAGGCTCTCGTCACCAGGGTTGGTAAGTTCCGTCTGTCTACTGATGTTATTTCAACTCAGGGTACTACTTCAACCTCCGCCCATAATAACAATGATAATGGTAATGAGGATATTGATTTTAACTTGTTGGATGCATACAAAACCTTTGGCGTGCAGAAGCGATTTTTGTTAAACCTTTTTGCTATGCTCCCTCGAGGGACGAATATTAAGAAGAATGACTTAGTCCTTTGGTTTGTCCCTCGGAGGTATGAAAAATACCTTGATGAAATAGAAGACCATGGCATAGAGTCGGATTTCGAAAAACATCTAACGGGATTAGTGGAGATGAAATTGATTGAACCAGTAGTAACATTTGCAGAAAATGTAAGTAAAAATAATAAAAGGGAAGGTTTCAAGTATAAGATGCCCAATTTAATCTGGTCCAAATTTCAGGATAAAGAGGAAAATTTCGAGTTTGCTGAGATTACAATTAAGAAGAAAAACTCTTTATCTTTATCTTTATCTTCATCGTTACCAGTCCATACAAGCGTGGTAAACACGGATGCTTGTAATCTCACCACCGAAAGACTAAACATGTTAACAAACCAATACTTTAACATGATGCAATTGGGTAACTGGAATGATGATCCCAGAAAATACATTGTGGTTGAAGATGTCGATTCCCTGAGTAAGCTTTTGAACAATTCCTTGACGGATTTTTTAAGTCTTCAAGGGGTGTCTGGGTTAGTAATACTGCCTTCTGTTTATTGTAAAAACCTCACTTTCTTGAATCTCAAAGGTTGCCACAACTTAGAATCTATTCCTCAGTTTAACACGATAATGCGAAAACTTGAATACTTGGATATTTCTGAGTGTTACCAGCTTGATCACCCTACTAATGTTCTTGATGGTTGTATTGAGCTTAGAGTGGTTAAGGGATTCGTTCTTCCTCGTCAACAGGCTGATCCTCGCAACTCTTTTATTTTCCGCCCCTTCCAATTTGAATATCTTTGGAAGCTGACATTACGAACAAGGCGCTTGAATTTTCCCACAAACTCCGATCTTGAAACTCTTTACGACTTAAACAGGCTTACCCACTTGAAAATAACTTGGGTCGGGGCGTGTTCTCCTGATAATAATCAACAAGTTCAATTTGATGCTGCTTCTAGATTTCCGTTCAGACTTTCCAAATTTGAGATGGAGGCCGCCTCTGACGACACATCAACAAAGATTCTAGATCTAATTGCTCAACAGAAGAAGAGTACTAATAATGTAGCAATACACCTCAAGAAATTGTACATAAAAGGGGGTAATATTTCCAAGCTTAACCCTGAAGTCGATTGTAAGATACTCCGTCTTCACTACTTGCCTAAGATGGAATTCGATTGCTATGACATGATGAAATCATTTCCCAAATTACATCGCTTGGAGATGAGTAAAGATGTCATGTACTCCATGTTGAGACGGTCCTTCCAAAAAGCTACTGGGACTAATGATCAAAATTCAGGTTGGAAACCGTCTCTTACCGCTCCGACTAGTCCACCTTCTGCTTCCTAAAGTGGCTTGACGACATGCTTCAATAGATGATTCAGCATGCATATGTTTGATATTAACAACTCCGTATGTATGTATGTATGTATGTATGTATGTATGTATGTATGTACTCCGTATCATATACGATGCAGAAACGAATGGGTTGTTAATATATACGTACAATAATAATATCAATTTAGTTTGTATTCATATAGCCCTTACCAAAATTTCCAAGGTCTATCTATTTTAAAGTAATTTTATTTTTATTTTTTGAATATATCTACAGCAGTAAAATTTGTGTCCGTCTTGCTATGTTATATACTCAATTTACCATGAGACCGAGACTGAGACTGAGACTGATCGAGACCATGACAGCTTGTGATTTAAAGTTGTTAATTCAAACACAAGTAAAGGTATCAAAAGGTGTCAGCTAGACAGAACCTTTGAAAAAGAAATGATTCGGGTTTATTACCTTATGAAGTGCGTCTCCCTGATCGACTTTTTATCATAGGCAACACAAGTATGAGGGACATACACAAATTAAATGACAGCAAGCTGATTATGTAACATCAAGAATGCTGATGAAAACTAGACTTTCACTGTTATCGAACATAGCTTCTTCGATTCTCGGAGCATATATTGTAGTTTTGCGAATTATTTAATTGTGAAAAACATTTGAGTGAGAAACTAAGGCAAGTAATTCTTTGATTCTTTACTTATCTTTGGGTGTTGGTGGTGTTTAGAATCGAAACTGTTACGAATTTGTGCCTTGAATTTGTGTCGAAGACGGACTAAGCTAATACGTAGAGTTTTAATGTTCACGAGACCGAGACTGAGACAAATTTCTCTGGGAAAGGAAAAAGTGTATGTTTGACTTGATCTTGAGTCACCCCAGCTGTCAAAGGAATAGAACATCGATATGTGACAAATTTCTCCATGTGCTTGGCAGGGTCCTTTCCAGCTCTTCCTCCAAATAAATTTCGCTCTACTAGGCTTATGTAAGACGGTTTGATCTCAAAGGTCCCTTTATCAGTGGTAGGGAGTTTAAAGCCTTTAGGAATAGAATCAATGGTGGGTTCGGAATGACTTGCCAAGGTCGACATCTTTAGTGTTGTAGGAGTAATGGGTGCAGAAACTAGTGTGTCCTCTTCAAAGGACGAATCTTCTGCAAAAGTAAACCGCTCGTATGTAGTCAAGTGTACTCAAGTCTTCCAGTTGATGCTCGGACCAGGTCAAGCATATCCCAACCCGGCCAAGCCCGCCCCTCCCCCTGGCCTGGCCCGGGTCTGAGTAGGAGAGCCCGACCCTAGCCCGGGTCTACTCATTTGTAGTTTTATACTTTAATGAATTAAATAAACTCCGCACAAACATCTTTCTACCAAGAAAATACTACTATTGTTAATACTTTGCAATGAAGGAGAAACTAAACTTTCTATTTTACCCTTTATCAATTAATCATTTTAATATTTAAAATAAATATGAAAATATAAAAATAAAAAAAACGTAGAATGTATAAGGAAAAAAACCACAATATATTTGTCTTATATATACAAGTGGTATGATAATTGTCTCATTTTAAGTTTAAGATGGATAATGTCCGCCTTAAATAAAAATTTCTGTATGTTTAGATGAATTGAGTAAATTAAAATATTATAGTTTAGACTTTAGGATAATTCATCACCTAAACTCGGGTCACTTATGTTCATTGTGCATGGTTGAGTTCACTTCAACTCTATTAATTTCAACTCGACTCATCCCTAATACATACTACTACTACTACTACTCGGGTCACTTATGTTCATTGTACGTTTTGATTCTTTACTTATCTTGGATGTTACGTTTAGAATTAAAACATTATTCTTAACTTAACTTATATTTTATTCCATGCTTTGTCTTATCACTCACAACAAACTCAAGGAACTATTATATAATTTTAAATCCCGTATAAAATCAATTATAAAATCTATAATAATCATTATCATATCATGTCAAATATTATTAATCTAGTTTCCTGTCTTATGCATCATGGCAAATCTCTTGCAAAACAACTTGATAAAGCCAAAACTATACCCAAACCAACTGAAAATAATATTTATGATGAAGTCGAGAAGGTCATTACTGGTTTAATTAACGACTTGAATAAACTCGATGATGATGAGTATACTACGAAAGAGTGTTTTGACAAAGTTGTACGGAAAACCATGTCAAGTCTTGAAGAGCTAAAGAAACATGACGATCCACAACATGCATCCGGATATGAAGCTCTCGTCAACAAGGTTGGTAAGTTCCGCCTATCTACTTATGTTACTCCGAAGGTCACTGCTTCGACTCCATCCCATAATAACAAGAATGAAAACGATGGTAGATACCTCAATGTATTGATTCTCAAAGGTTGCCATAACTTAGAATCTCTCCCTCAGTTTAAGACTATAATCCATATTCGATACTTAGACATGTCTGACTGTTACCAGCTCGATCACCCTGCTAATGTTCTTGATGGTTGTGCTATGCTTAGAGTGGTTAAGGGATTCGTTCTTCCTCGTCAACAGGATCATCCTCCCAACTCCTCTTTTATTTCTAATCCCTCCCAATTTAAATGTCTTTGGATGCTAACATTACGAACTAGGCGCTTCAATTTTCCTACAAACTCCGATCTTGAAACTCTTTGCGAGTTGCAGAGTCTTACCCACTTGAAAATAACTTGGGTCGGGGCGTGTTCTCCTCATAATAATCAACAGGTTCAATTTGATGCCGCTTCTTATAAATTCCCACCAAAACTTGCCAAATTTGAGATGGAGGCTGCGTCCGAGAGCACATCGACAAACATTCTAGATCTAATTGCTCAACAGAAGAAGACTACTACTACTACTACGCCAATAATACCGCTCAAGAAATTGTACATAAAAGGGGGTAATATTTCCAAGCTTAACCCTGAAGTCAATTGTAAGATACTCCGTCTTCACTACTTGCCTAAGATGGAATTCGATTGCTATGATATGAGGAAATCATTTCCCAAGCTGCATCGGTTGGAGATGAGTAAAGATGTCATGTACTCCATGTTGCGCCGATCCTTCCAGAAAGCTACAGGGACTAATGATCAAAATTCAGGTTGGGAACCGTCTCTTACCGCTCCTACTAGTCCACCTTCTGCTTCCTAAATTGGCTTGACGACATGCTTCAATGGACGATTCAGCATGCATATGTTTAATATTTACTCCCTAATAGACCCTATGTATGTACTCCGTATTATATATACGTACAATAATATCATTTGAGTTTGTATTTATATAGCCCTTACCAAAATGATGAGAAATTTTAAACCGCAGGCGCACGGTATCTTAGTAGCACTTGAGAGTCGATTTCACGGGGAGCGTAAATGTAATAATGATCAACTTTAGCTATAAACCAGCATTCGTCGAACATCGGATAATCGTGAAAAATGTATTAATACTCGTTATCCGAGGCTAAAATCGAATAGGTTAACTCCTGAAATGACCTCCGACGCGTGATAGAAAAACCAGGAGAAAAAGAAACAGGGTCCAGTACGACCTCCCGAACGGCTGAAATTGAAGTGTATAATACACGGTTTTTTGGGATTCCAGGGTCCCGGAACAAAATTCTCCGGAAACCACACTAAAAGTTCCTCGGGTCAGATAAAGTGGCCACGCAAAATTTGAGTAGAAACGGAAGAAATTTAGGGGTGTCGGTATGCCATAAACCAGCGTTCGTCGAACCTCGTATAATCGTGAAAAATGTATTAATACTCGTAATCCGAGGCTGAAATCGAATAGATTAACTCCCGAAATGATCTCGGACGCGTGATAGAAAAACCGGGAGAAAAAGAAACAGAGTCCAGTACGACGTCCCGAACGGCTGAAATTGAAGTGTTAATGCACGGTTTTTCGGGATTCTAGGGTCCCGGAACAAAATTCTCCGGAAATCACACTAAAATTTCCTCGGGTCAGATGAAGCGGCCACGCAAAATTTGAGTAGCAACGGAAGACATTTTGGGGTGCATGGATGCCATAAATCAGCGTTCGTCGAACCTCGGATAATCGAGAAAAATGTATTAATACTCGTTATCTGAGGTTGAAATCGAATAGATTAACTCCTAAAATGACCTTCGACGCGTGATAAAAAAACCGGGAGAAAAAGAAATAGGGTCCGGTACAACCTCCCGAACGGCTGAAATTGAAGTGTATAATGCACGATTTTTCGGGATTCCAGGTCCCGGACCAAAATTCTCCGGAAATCACACTGAAAATTCCTCGGGTCAGATAAAGCGGCCACGCAAAATTTGAGTAGCAACGGAAGACATTTGGGAGTGTCGGTATGCCATAAACCAGCGTTCGTCGAACCTCGTATAATCGTGAAAAATGTATTAATACTCGTAATCCGAGGCTGAAATCGAATAGATTAACTCCTGAAATGATTTCGGACGCGTGATAGAAAAACCGGGAGAAAAAGAAACAAGGTCCGGTACGACCTCCCGAACGGCTGAAATTGAAGTGTATAATACACGGTTTTTCGGGATTCCAGGGTCACGGAACAAAATTCTCCGGAAATCACACTGAAAGTTCCTCGGATCACATAAAGCAGTCACGCAAAATTTTAGTAGCAACGGAAGACATTTGGGGGTTGCTAGTATTCCATAAACAAGCATTCGTCGAACATCGGATAATCGTTCGGTACGACCTCCCGAACGTCTGAAATTGAAGTGTATAATACACGGTTTTTCGGGATTCCAGGGTCCCGGAACAAAATTCTCCGGAAATCACACTGAAAGTTCTTCGGGTCAGATAAAGCGGCCACGCAAAATTTTAGTAGCAACGGAAGACATTTGGGGGTTGCTAGTATTTCATAAACCAGCATTCGTCGAACATCGGATAATCGTAAAAAATATATTAATACTCGTTATCCGAAGCTAAAATCGAATAGATTAACTCCTGAAATGACCTTGGACGCGTGATCGAAAAACCAGGAGAAAAAGAAACAAGGTCCGGTACGTCCTCCCGAACGACTGAAATTGAAGTGTATAATACACGGTTTTTCAGGATTCCAGGGTCCCGGAAAAAAATTATCCGGAAATCACACTGAAAGTTCTTCGGGTCAGATAAAGCGGCCACGCAAAATTTTAGTAGCAACGGAAGACATTTGGGGGTTGCTAGTATTTCATAAACCAGCATTCGTCGAACATCGGATAATCGTGAAAAATATATTAATACCCGTTATCCGAAGCTAAAATCGAATAGATTAACTCCTGAAATGACCTCGGACGCGTGATCGAAAAACCAGGAGAAAAAAAAACAAGGTCTGGTACGTCCTCCCGAACGGCTGAAATTGAAGTGTATAAGACACGGGTTTTCGGGATTTCAGGGTCCCGAAACAAAATTCTCCGGAAATCACACTGAAAGTTCCTCGGGTCAGATAAAGCGACCACGCAAAATTTGAGTAGCAACGGAAGACATTTGGGGGTGCCGGTATGCCATAAACCAGCATTCGTCGAACATCGGATAATCGTGAAAAATGTATTAATACTCGTTATCCGAGCCTAAAATCGAATAGGTTAACTCCTGAAATGACCTCGGACGCGTGATAGAAAAACCAGGAGAAAAAGAACAGTCCTAAGACGACCTCCCGAACGGCTGAAATTGAAGTGTATAATACACGGTTTTTCGTGATTCCAGGATCCCGGAACAAAATTCTACGGAAATCACACTGAAATTTCCTCGGGTCAGATAAAGCGGCCACGCAAAATTTAAGTAGCAACAGAAGACATTTGGGGGTGCCAGTATGCCATAAACCAGCATTCGTCGAACATCGGATAATCGTGAAAAATGTATTAATACTCGTTATCCGAGGCTAAAATCGAATAGGTTAACTCCTGAAATGACCTCGGACGTGTGATGGAAAAACCAGGAGAAAAAGAAACAGGGTCTGGTACGACCTCCCGAACGACTGAAATTGAAGTGTATAAGACACGGTTTTTCGGGATTCCAGGGTCCCGGAACAAAATTTTCCGGAAATTACACTGAAAGTTCCTCGGGTCAGATAAAGCGGGCACGCAAAATTTGAGTAGCAACGGAAGACAATTGAGGGTGCCGGTATGCCATAAACCAGCGTTCGTCGAACCTCGGATAATCGAGAAAAATGTATTAATACTCGTTAAACGAGGCTGTAATCGAATAGATTAAGTCCTGAAATGACCTCGTACGCGTGATCGAAAAACCAGGTGAAAAAGAAACAGGGTCCGGTACGACGTCCCGAACGACTGAAATTGAAGTGTATAATACACGGTTTTTCGAGATTCCAGGGTCCCGGAAAAAAATTCTCCAGAAATCACACTGAAACGTCCTCGGGTCAGATAAAGCAGCCACGCAAAATTTGAGTAGCAAAGGAGGACATTTGGGGGTGTCGGTATGCCATAAACTAGCGTTCGTTAAACCTCGAATAATCGTGAAAAATGTATTAATACTCGTAATCTGAGGCTGAAATCGAATAGATTAACTCCTGAAATGAGCTCGGACGCGTGATCGAAAAACCGGGAGAAAAAGAAACAGGGTCCGGTACGACCTCCCGAACAAGTGAAATTGAAGTGTATAATGCACGGTTTTTCGGGATTCTAGGGTCCCGGAACAAAATTCTACGGAAATCACACTGAAAGTTCCTCGGGTCAGATAAAGTGGCCACCAAAATTTTAGTATCAACGGAAGACATTTGTGGGTGCCGGTATGCCATAAACCAGCGTTCGTCGAACCTCGAATAATCGAGAAAAATGTATTAATACTCGTAATCCGATGCTGAAATCGAATAGATTAACTCCTAAAATAATTTCGGACGCGTGATAGAAAAACCAGGAGAATAAGAAACAGGGTCCGGTACGACCTCCCGAACGGCTGAATTTGAAGTGTATAATACACGGTTTTTCGGGATTCCAGGGTCCCGGAACAAAATTCTCCGGAAATCACACTGAAAGTTACTCGGGTCACATAAAGCGGCCACGCAAAATTTTAGTAGCAACGGAAGACATTTGGGGGTTGCTAGTATTCCATAAACCAGCATTCGTTGAACATCGGATAATCGTCCGGTACGACCTCCCCGAACAGTGAAATTGAAGTGTATAATACACGCTTTTTCGGGATTCCAGGGTCCCTGAACAAAATTAGCCGGAAATCACACTGAAAGTTCCTCGGGTCAGATAAAGCGGCCACGCAAAATTTTAGTAACAACGGAAGACATTTGGGGGTTGCTAATATTCCATAAACCAGCATTCGTCGAAAATCGGATAATCGTGAAAAATGTATTAATACTCGTTATCCGAAGCTAAAATCGAATAGATTAACTCCTGAAATGACCTCGGACGCGTGATCGAAAAACAAGGAGAAAAAGAAACAGGTCCGGTTTACCTCCCGACGGCTGAAATTGAAGTGTATAATACACGGTTTTTCGGGATTCCGGGTCCCTAACAAAATTCTCCGGAAATCACACTGAAAGTTCATCGGGTCACATAAAGCGGCCACACAAAATTTTAGTAGCAACGGAAGACATTTGGGGGTTGCTAGTATTTCATAAACCAGCATTCGTCGAACATCGGATAATCGTCCGGTACGACTTCCCGAACGACTGAAATTGAAGTGTATAATACACGGTTTTTCGGGATTTCAGGGTCCCGGAACAAAATTCTCCGGAAATCACACTGAAAGTTCCTCTGGTCACATAAAGCGGCCATGCAAAATTTAGTAGCAACGGAAGACATTTGGGGGTTGCTAGTATTCCATAAACCAGCATTCGTCGAATATCGGATAATCGTCCGGTTTACCTCCCTCGGCAGTGAAATTGAAGTGTATAATACACGGTTTTTCGGGATTTCGTGTTCCCCTAACAAAATTATCCGGAAATCACACTGAAAGTTCCTTGGGTCCTATAAAGCGGCCACACAAAATTTTAGTAGCAACGGAAGACATTTGGGGCTTGCTAGTATTCCATAAACCAACATTCGTCGAACATCGGATAATCGTCTGGTACGACCTCCCGAACGGCTGAAATTGAAGTGTATAATACACGGTTTTTCGGGATTTCAGGGTCCCGGAACAAAATTCTCCGGAAATCACACTGAAAGTTCTTCGGGTCAGATAAAGCGGCCACGCAAAATTTTAGTAACAACGGAAGACATTTGGGGGTTCCTAGTATTTCATAAACCAGCATTCGTCGAACATCGGATAATCGTCCGGTACGACTTCCCGAACGACTGAAATTGAAGTGTATAATACACGGTTTTTCGGGATTTCAGGGTCCGAACAAAATTCTCCTAAATCACACTCGAAAGTTCCTCTGGTCACATAAAGCGGCCACGCAAAATTTAGTAGCAACGGAAGACATTTGGGGGTTGCTAGTATTCCATAAACCAAAGATTCGTCGAATATCGGATAATCGTCCGGTCGACCTCCCGAACGCTGAAATTGAAGTGTATAATACACGGTTTTTCGGGATTCCGGGTCCCGGAATAAAATTCTCCGAAATCACACCGAAAGTTCTTCGGTCGATAAAGCGGCCACGCAAAATTTTAGTAGCAACGGAAGACATTTGGGGGTTGCTAGTATTTCATAAACCAGCATTCGTCGAAAATCGGATAATCGTGAAATGTATTAATACTCGTTATCCGAAGCTAAAATCGAATAGATTAACTCCTGAAATGACCTCGGACGCGTGATCGAAAAACAAGGAGAAAAAGAAACAGGGTCCGGTACGACCTCCCGAACGGCTGAAATTGAAGTGTATAATACACGGTTTTTCGGGATTCCAGGGTCCCGGAACAAAATTCTCCGGAAATCACACTGAAAGTTCATCGGGTCACATAAAGCGGCCACACAAAATTTTAGTAGCAACGGAAGACATTTGGGGGTTGCTAGTATTTCATAAACCAGCATTCGTCGAACATCGGATAATCGTCCGGTACGACTTCCCGAACGACTGAAATTGAAGTGTATAATACACGGTTTTTCGGGATTTCGGGTCCCTAACAAAATTCTCCGAAATCACACTGAAAGTTCCTCTGGTCACATAAAGCGGCCATGCAAAATTTAGTAGCAACGGAAGACATTTGGGGGTTGCTAGTATTCCATAAACCAGCATTCGTCGAATATCGGATAATCGTCCGGTACGACCTCCCGAACGGCTGAAATTGAAGTGTATAATACACGGTTTTTCGGGATTTCAGGTTCCCGGAACAAAATTATCCGGAAATCACACTGAAAGTTCCTTGGGTCCTATAAAGCGGCCACACAAAATTTTAGTAGCAACGGAAGACATTTGGGGCTTGCTAGTATTCCATAAACCAGCATTCGTCGAACATCGGATAATCGTCCGGTACGACCTCCCGAACGGCTGAAATTGAAGTGTATAATACACGGTTTTTCGGGATTTCAGGGTCCCGGAACAAAATTCTCCGGAAATCACACTGAAAGTTCTTCGGGTCAGATAAAGCGGCCACGCAAAATTTTAGTAACAACGGAAGACATTTGGGGGTTCCTAGTATTTCATAAACCAGCATTCGTCGAACATCGGATAATCGTCCGGCATTTACTTCCCGAACGACTGAAATTGAAGTGTATAATACACGGTTTTTCGGGATTTCGGGGTCCCGAACAAAATTCTCCGAAATCACACTCGAAAGTTCCTCTGGTCACATAAAGCGGCCACGCAAAATTTAGTAGCAACGGAAGACATTTGGGGTTGCTAGTATTCCATAAACCAAAGATTCGTCGAATATCGGATAATCGTCCCGACGACCTCCCGAACGCTGAAATTGAAGTGTATAATACACGGTTTTTCGGGATTTCGGGTCCCGGAACAAAATTCTCCGGAAATCACACTGAAAGATCCTCGGGTCACATAAAGCGGCCACACAAAATTTTAGTAGCAACGGAAGACATTTGGGGGTTGCTAGTATTCCATAAACCAAAGATTCGTCGAATATCGGATAATCGTCCCCGCATTTACCTCCCGAACGGCTGAAATTGAAGTGTATAATACACGCTTTTTCGGGATTCCGGGTCCCGAACAAAATTATCCGGAAATCACACCAAAGTTCCTCTGGTCACATAAAGCGGCCACACAAAATTTTAGTAGCAACGGAAGACATTTGGGGGTTGCTAGTATTCCATAAACCAGCATTCGTCGAACATCGGATAATCGTCCGGTACGACTTCCCGAACGACTGAAATTGAAGTGTAATACACGGTTTTTCGGGATTTCAGGGTCCCGGAACAAAATTCTCCGGAAATCACACTGAAAGTTCCTCGGGTCACATAAAGCGGCCACACAATTTTAGTAGCAACGGAAGACATTTGGGGCTTGCTAGTATTCCATAAACCAGTATTCGTCGAACATCGGATAATCGTCCGGTCATTTACCTCGAACGGCTGAAATTGAAGTGTATAATACACGGTTTTTCGGGATTTCGGTCCCTGGAACAAAATTCTCCTAAATCACACCGAAAGTTCTTCGGTCGATAAAGCGGCCACGCAAAATTTTAGTAACAACGGAAGACATTTGGGGTTGCTAGTATTTCATAAACCAACATTCGTCGAAAATCGGATAATCGTGAAAAATGTATTAATACTCGTTATCCGAAGCTAAAATCGAATAGATTAACTCCTGAAATGACCTCGGACGCGTGATCGAAAAACAAGGAGAAAAAGAAACAGGGTCCGGTACGACCTCCCGAACGGCTTGAAATTGAAGTGTATAATACACGGTTTTCAGATTTCGGGTCCCTAACAAAATTCTCCCAAATCACACCGAAAGTTCTTCGGTCGATAAAGCGGCCACGCAAAATTTTAGTAACAACGGAAGACATTTGGGGGTTCCTAGTATTTCATAAACCAAAGATTCGTCGAACATCGGATAATCGTCCGACGACTTCCCGAACGATCAAATTGAAGTGTATAATACACGGTTTTTCGGGATTTCGTGGTCCCTTAACAAAATTCTCCGAAATCACACCGAAAGTTCCTCTCGATCACATAAAGCGGCCACGCAAAATTTTAGTAGCAACGGAAGACATTTGGGGTTGCTAGTATTCCATAAACCAAGATTCGTCGAATATCGGATAATCGTCCTGTCACGACCTCCCGAACGGCCGAAATTGAAGTGTATAATACACGGTTTTTCGGGATTTCGGGGTCCCGGAACAAAATTCTCCGGAAATCACACCGAAAGATCCTCGGGTCACATAAAGCGGCCACACAAAATTTTAGTAGCAACGGAAGACATTTGGGGTTGCTAGTATTCCATAAACCAAAGATTCGTCGAATATCGGATAATCGTCCCAATTTACCTCCCGAACGGCTGAAATTGAAGTGTATAATACACAGTTTTTCGATTCCGTGGTCCGGAACAAAATTATCCTAAATCACACCGAAAGTTCCTCTGGTCACATAAAGCGGCCACACAAAATTTTAGTAGCAACGGAAGACATTTGGGGGTTGCTAGTATTCCATAAACCAAAGATTCGTCGAACATCGGATAATCGTCCGGTCATTTACTTCCTGAACGACTGAAATTGAAGTGTATAATACACGGTTTTTCGGGATTTCAGGGTCCCGGAACAAAATTCTCCGGAAATCACACTGAAAGTTCCTCGGGTCACATAAAGCGGCCACACAAAATTTTAGTAGCAACGGAAGACATTTGGGGCTTGCTAGTATTCCATAAATCAGTATTCGTCGAACATCGGATAATCGTCCGGTACGACCTCCCGAACGGCTGAAATTGAAGTGTATAATACACGGTTTTTCGGGATTTCAGGGTCCCGGAACAAAATTCTCCGGAAATCACACTGAAAGTTCTTCGGGTCAGATAAAGCGGCCACGCAAAATTTTAGTAACAACGGAAGACATTTGGGGGTTGCTATTATTTCATAAACCAGCATTCGTCGAAAATCGGATAATCGTGAAAAATGTATTAATACTCGTTATCCGAAGCTAAAATCGAATAGATTAACTCCTGAAATGACCTCGGACGCGTGATCGAAAAACAAGGAGAAAAAGAAACAGGTCCGATTTACCTCCCGAACGCAGTGAAATTGAAGTGTATAATACACGGTTTTTCCAGATTTCGGTCCCTAACAAAATTCTCCGGAATCACACCGAAAGTTCTTGGGTCGGATAAAGCGGCCACGCAAAATTTTAGTAACAACGGAAGACATTTGGGGGTTCCTAGTATTTCATAAACCAAAGATTCGTCGAACATCGGATAATCGTCCTGCATTTACTTCCCGAACGATCAAATTGAAGTGTATAATACACGGTTTTTCGGGATTTCGTGTCCCTAACAAAATTCTCCGGAAATCACACTGAAAGTTCCTCTGGTCACATAAAGCGGCCACGCAAAATTTAGTAGCAACGGAAGACATTTGGGGGTTGCTAGTATTCCATAAACCAGCATTCGTCGAATATCGGATAATCGTTGATTTACCTCCCGAACGGCTGAAATTGAAGTGTATAATACACGGTTTTTCGGGATTTCGTGGTCCCGGAACAAAATTCTCCGGAAATCACACTGAAAGATCCTCGGGTCACATAAAGCGGCCACACAAAATTTTAGTAGCAACGGAAGACATTTGGGGGTTGCTAGTATTCCATAAACCAGCATTCGTCGAATATCGGATAATCGTCCGGTACGACCTCCCGAACGGCTGAAATTGAAGTGTATAATACACGGTTTTTCGGGATTCCAGGGTCCCGAACAAAATTATCCTAAATCACACCGAAAGTTCCTCTGGTCACATAAAGCGGCCACACAAAATTTTAGTAGCAACGGAAGACATTTGGGGTTGCTAGTATTCCATAAACCAACATTCGTCGAACATCGGATAATCGTCCGGTACGACTTCCCGAACGGCTCAAATTGAAGTGTATAATACACGGTTTTTCGGGATTTCAGGTCCCGGAACAAAATTCTCCTAAATCACACTGAAAGTTCCTCGGGTCACATAAAGCGGCCACACAAAATTTTAGTAGCAACGGAAGACATTTGGGGCTTGCTAGTATTCCATAAACCAAGATATTCGTCGAACATCGGATAATCGTCCGTCGACCTCCCGAACGGCTGAAATTGAAGTGTATAATACACGGTTTTTCGGGATTTCGGGTCCCGAACAAAATTCTCCGAAATCACACCGAAAGTTCTTCGGTCGATAAAGCGGCCACGCAAAATTTTAGTAACAACGGAAGACATTTGGGGGTTGCTAGTATTTCATAAACCAAAGATTCGTTAAAAAATCGGATAATCGTGAAAAATGTATTAATACTCGTTATCCGAAGCTAAAATCGAATAGATTAACTCCTGAAATGACCTCGGACGCGTGATCGAAAAACAAGGAGAAAAAGAAACAGGGTCCGGTACGACCTCCCGAACGGCTGAAATTGAAGTGTATAATACACGGTTTTTCAGATTTCGTGGTCCCTAACAAAATTCTCCGAAATCACACTCAAAGTTCTTCGGTCGAGATAAAGCGGCCACGCAAAATTTTAGTAACAACGGAAGACATTTGGGGTTCCTAGTATTTCATAAACCAAAGATTCGTCGAACATCGGATAATCGTCCCAGACGACTTCCCGAACGACTGAAATTGAAGTGTATAATACACGGTTTTTCGGGATTTCAGGTCCCGAACAAAATTCTCCTGAAATCACACTCGAAAGTTCCTCTGGTCACATAAAGCGGCCACGCAAAATTTAGTAGCAACGGAAGACATTTGGGGTTGCTAGTATTCCATAAACCAAGATTCGTCGAATATCGGATAATCGTCCCACGACCTCCCGAACGGGCTGAAATTGAAGTGTATAATACACGGTTTTTCGGGATTTCGGGTCCCGAACAAAATTCTCCTAAATCACAGGTGAAAGATCCTCGGGTCACATAAAGCGGCCACACAAAATTTTAGTAGCAACGGAAGACATTTGGGGTTGCTAGTATTCCATAAACCAAAGATTCGTCGAATATCGGATAATCGTCCCAGATCACGACCTCCCGAACGGCTGAAATTGAAGTGTATAATACACGCTTTTTCGGGATTCCGGGGTCCGGAACAAAATTATCCGAAATCACACTCGAAAGTTCCTCTCGGTCACATAAAGCGGCCACACAAAATTTTAGTAGCAACGGAAGACATTTGGGGGTTGCTAGTATTCCATAAACCAAGATTCGTCGAACATCGGATAATCGTCCTAATTTACTTCCCGAACGACTGAAATTGAAGTGTATAATACACGGTTTTTCGGGATTTCAGGGTCCCGGAACAAAATTCTCCGGAAATCACACTGAAAGTTCCTCGGGTCACATAAAGCGGCCACACAAAATTTTAGTAGCAACGGAAGACATTTGGGGCTTGCTAGTATTCCATAAACCAGTATTCGTCGAACATCGGATAATCGTCCGGTACGACCTCCCGAACGGCTGAAATTGAAGTGTATAATACACGGTTTTTCGGGATTTCGTGGTCCCTAACAAAATTCTCCGGAAATCACACTGAAAGTTCTTCGGGTCAGATAAAGCGGCCACGCAAAATTTTAGTAACAACGGAAGACATTTGGGGGTTGCTAGTATTTCATAAACCAGCATTCGTCGAAAATCGGATAATCGTGAAAAATGTATTAATACTCGTTATCCGAAGCTAAAATCGAATAGATTAACTCCTGAAATGACCTCGGACGCGTGATCGAAAAACAAGGAGAAAAAGAAACAGGGTCCGGTACGACCTCCCGAACGGCTGAAATTGAAGTGTATAATACACGGTTTTTCAGGATTTCAGGGTCCCGGAACAAAATTCTCCGGAAATCACACTGAAAGTTCTTCGGGTCAGATAAAGCGGCCACGCAAAATTTTAGTAACAACGGAAGACATTTGGGGGTTCCTAGTATTTCATAAACCAGCATTCGTCGAACATCGGATAATCGTCCGGTACGACTTCCCGAACGACTGAAATTGAAGTGTATAATACACGGTTTTTCGGGATTTCAGGGTCCCGGAACAAAATTCTCCGGAAATCACACTGAAAGTTCCTCTGGTCACATAAAGCGGCCACGCAAAATTTAGTAGCAACGGAAGACATTTGGGGGTTGCTAGTATTCCATAAACCAGCATTCGTCGAATATCGGATAATCGTCCGGTACGACCTCCCGAACGGCTGAAATTGAAGTGTATAATACACGGTTTTTCGGGATTTCAGGTTCCCGGAACAAAATTCTCCGGAAATCACACTGAAAGATCCTCGGGTCACATAAAGCGGCCACACAAAATTTTAGTAGCAACGGAAGACATTTGGGGGTTGCTAGTATTCCATAAACCAGCATTCGTCGAATATCGGATAATCGTCCGGTACGACCTCCCGAACGGCTGAAATTGAAGTGTATAATACACAGTTTTTCGGGATTCCAGGGTCCCGGAACAAAATTATCCGGAAATCACACTGAAAGTTCCTCTGGTCACATAAAGCGGCCACACAAAATTTTAGTAGCAACGGAAGACATTTGGGGGTTGCTAGTATTCCATAAACCAGCATTCGTCGAACATCGGATAATCGTCCGGTACGACTTCCTGAACGACTGAAATTGAAGTGTATAATACACGGTTTTTCGGGATTTCAGGGTCCCGGAACAAAATTCTCCGGAAATCACACTGAAAGTTCCTCGGGTCACATAAAGCGGCCACACAAAATTTTAGTAGCAACGAAAGACATTTGGGGCTTGCTAGTATTCCATAAACCAAAGATTCGTCGAACATCGGATAATCGTCCGATCGACCTCCCGAACGGCTGAAATTGAAGTGTATAATACACGGTTTTTCGGATTTCGGGTCCCGGAACAAAATTCTCCGAAATCACACCGAAAGTTCTTCGGTCGATAAAGCGGCCACGCAAAATTTTAGTAACAACGGAAGACATTTGGGGGTTGCTAGTATTTCATAAACCAGCATTCGTCGAAAATCGGATAATCGTGAAAAATGTATTAATACTCGTTATCCGAAGCTAAAATCGAATAGATTAACTCCTGAAATGACCTCGGACGCGTGATCGAAAAACAAGGAGAAAAAGAAACAGGGTCCGGTACGACCTCCCGAACGGCTTGAAATTGAAGTGTATAATACACGGTTTTTCAGATTTCGGGTCCCTAACAAAATTCTCCTAAATCACACTGAAAGTTCTTCGGGTCAGATAAAGCGGCCACGCAAAATTTTAGTAACAACGGAAGACATTTGGGGGTTCCTAGTATTTCATAAACCAGCATTCGTCGAACATCGGATAATCGTCCGGTACGACTTCCCGAACGACTGAAATTGAAGTGTATAATACACGGTTTTTCGGGATTTCAGGGTCCCTGAACAAAATTCTCCGAAATCACACCGAAAGTTCCTCTGGTCACATAAAGCGGCCACGCAAAATTTAGTAGCAACGGAAGACATTTGGGGGTTGCTAGTATTCCATAAACCAAAGATTCGTCGAATATCGGATAATCGTCCCGTCGACCTCCCGAACGGCTGAAATTGAAGTGTATAAATACACGGTTTTTCGGGATTTCAGTTTCCGGAACAAAATTCTCCGGAAATCACACCGAAAGATCCTCGGGTCACATAAAGCGGCCACACAAAATTTTAGTAGCAACGGAAGACATTTGGGGTTGCTAGTATTCCATAAACCAAAGATTCGTCGAATATCGGATAATCGTCCATTTACCCCGAACGGCTGAAATTGAAGTGTATAATACACTTTTTCGGGATTCCGTGGTCCCGAACAAAATTATCCTAAATCACACTGAAAGTTCCTCTGGTCACATAAAGCGGCCACACAAAATTTTAGTAGCAACGGAAGACATTTGGGGTTGCTAGTATTCCATAAACCAAAGATTCGTCGAACATCGGATAATCGTCCGGTTTACGACTTCCCGAACGATCGAAATTGAAGTGTATAATACACGGTTTTTCGGGATTTCGTGGTCCCTAACAAAATTCTCCTAAATCACACCGAAAGTTCCTCGGGTCACATAAAGCGGCCACACAAAATTTTAGTTGCAACGGAAGACATTTGGGGCTTGCTAGTATTCCATAAACCAAAGATTCGTCGAACATCGGATAATCGTCCCCACGACCTCCCGAACGGTTGAAATTGAAGTGTATAATACACGGTTTTTCGGGATTTCGGGTCCCTAACAAAATTCTCCTAAATCACACCGAAAGTTCCTCTCCGGTCACATAAAGCGGCCACGCAAAATTTTAGTAGCAACGGAAGACATTTGGGGTTGCTAGTATTCCATAAACCAAAGATTCGTCGAACATCGGATAATCGTCCGTTTACCCTCTGAACGGCTGAAATTGAAGTGTATAATACACGGTTTTTTGGGATTCCGGGTCCCTAAATAAATTCTCCGAAATCACACCGAAAATTCCTCGGGTCAGATAAAGCGGCCACGCAAAATTTTAGTAACAATGGAAGACATTTGGGGGTTGTTAGTATTCCATAAACCAGCATTCGTCGAACATCCGATAATCGTGAAAAATGTATTAGTACTCGTTATCCGAAGCTAAAATCGAAGAGATTAACTCCTGAAATGAGCTCGGACGCGTGATCGAAAAACCAGGAGAAAAGAAACAGGTCCGCATTTACCTCCCGAACGGCTGAAATTGAAGTGTATAATACACGGTTTTTCGGGATTCCAGGGTCCCGAACAAAATTCTCCTAAATCACACTGAAAGTTCATCGGGTCACATAAAGCGGCCACACAAAATTTTAGTAGCAACGGAAGACATTTGGGGGTTGCTAGTATTTCATAAACCAGCATTCGTCGAACATCGGATAATCGTCCGGTACGACCTCCCGAACGGCTGAAATTGAAGTGTATAATACACGGTTTTTCGGGATTCCAGGGTTCCGGAAGAAAACTCTCCGGAAATAACAATGAAAGTTCCTCGGTCCACGCAAAATTTGAGTAGCAACGGAAGACATTTGGGGGTGTCGGTATGCCATAAACCAGCGTTCGTCGAACCTCGTATAATCGTGAAAAATGTATTAATACTTGTAATCCGAGGCTGAAATCGAATAGATTAACTCCTGAAATGATCTCGGACGCGTGATAGAAAAACCAGAAGAATAAGAAACAGGGTCCGGTACGACCTCCCGAAAGGCTGAAATTGAAGTGTATAATACATGGTTTTTCGGGATTCCAGGGTCCCGGAACAAAATTCTCCGGAAATCACACTGAAAGTTCCTCGGGTCACATAAAGCGGCCACACAAAATTTTAGTAGCAACGGAAGACATTTGGGGGTTGCTAGTATTTCATAAACCAAAGATTCGTCGAACATCGGATAATCGTCCGATTTACGACTTCCCGAACGATCAAATTGAAGTGTATAATACACGGTTTTTCGGGATTTCAGGGGTCCCGGAACAAAATTCTCCTGGAAATCACACCGAAAGTTCCTCTCGGTCACATAAAGCGGCCACGCAAAATTTTAGTAGCAACGGAAGACATTTGGGGTTGCTAGTATTCCATAAACCAAAGATTCGTCGAATATCGGATAATCGTCCGTCGACCTCCCGAACGGGTGAAATTGAAGTGTATAATACACGGTTTTTCGGGATTTCGGAACAAAATTCTCCGGAAATCACACCGAAAGATCCTCGGGTCACATAAAGCGGCCACACAAAATTTTAGTAGCAACGGAAGACATTTGGGGGTTGCTAGTATTCCATAAACCAGCATTCGTCGAATATCGGATAATCGTCCGGTACGACCTCCCGAACGGCTGAAATTGAAGTGTATAATACACAGTTTTTCGGGATTCCAGGGTCCCGGAACAAAATTATCCGGAAATCACACTGAAAGTTCCTCTGGTCACATAAAGCGGCCACACAAAATTTTAGTAGCAACGGAAGACATTTGGGGGTTGCTAGTATTCCATAAACCAGCATTCGTCGAACATCGGATAATCGTCCGTACGACTTCCTGAACGATCAAAATTGAAGTGTATAATACACGGTTTTTCGGGATTTCAGGGTCCCGGAACAAAATTCTCCGGAAATCACACTGAAAGTTCCTCGGGTCACATAAAGCGGCCACACAAAATTTTAGTAGCAACGAAAGACATTTGGGGCTTGCTAGTATTCCATAAACCAGCATTCGTCGAACATCGGATAATCGTCCGGTACGACCTCCCGAACGGCTGAAATTGAAGTGTATAATACACGGTTTTTCGGGATTTCAGGGTCCCGGAACAAAATTCTCCGGAAATCACACTGAAAGTTCTTCGGGTCAGATAAAGCGGCCACGCAAAATTTTAGTAACAACGGAAGACATTTGGGGGTTGCTAGTATTTCATAAACCAGCATTCGTCGAAAATCGGATAATCGTGAAAAATGTATTAATACTCGTTATCCGAAGCTAAAATCGAATAGATTAACTCCTGAAATGACCTCGGACGCGTGATCGAAAAACAAGGAGAAAAAGAAACAGGGTCCGGTACGACCTCCCGAACGGCTGAAATTGAAGTGTATAATACACGGTTTTTCAGATTTCGTGGTCCCTAACAAAATTCTCCGGAAATCACACTCAAAGTTCTTCGGGTCGATAAAGCGGCCACGCAAAATTTTAGTAACAACGGAAGACATTTGGGGTTCCTAGTATTTCATAAACCAAAGATTCGTCGAACATCGGATAATCGTCCAGATTTACTTCCCGAACGATCAAATTGAAGTGTATAATACACGGTTTTTCGGGATTTCGTGGTCCCGGAACAAAATTCTCCGAAATCACACTCGAAAGTTCCTCTGGTCACATAAAGCGCCACGCAAAATTTAGTAGCAACGGAAGACATTTGGGGTTGCTAGTATTCCATAAACCAAAGATTCGTCGAATATCGGATAATCGTCCCTGCATTTACCTCCCGAACGCTGAAATTGAAGTGTATAAATACACGGTTTTTCGGGATTTCGTGTTCCCGAACAAAATTCTCCTAAATCACACAAAAGATCCTCGGGTCACATAAAGCGGCCACACAAAATTTTAGTAGCAACGGAAGACATTTGGGGTTGCTAGTATTCCATAAACCAAAGATTCGTCGAATATCGGATAATCGTCCGAGAATTTACCTCCTCGAAACGGCTGAAATTGAAGTGTATAATACGCTTTTCGGGATTCCGTGGTCCCGGAACAAAATTATCCTAAAATCACACCGAAAGTTCCTCTGGTCACATAAAGCGGCCACACAAAATTTTAGTAGCAACGGAAGACATTTGGGGTTGCTAGTATTCCATAAACCAAAGCATTCGTCGAACATCGGATAATCGTCCGCATTTACTTCCCCGAACGATCAAATTGAAGTGTATAATACACGGTTTTTCGGGATTTCAGGGTCCCTAACAAAATTCTCCTAAATCACACCGAAAGTTCCTCGGGTCACATAAAGCGGCCACACAAAATTTTAGTTGCAACGGAAGACATTTGGGGCTTGCTAGTATTCCATAAACCAGCATTCGTCGAACATCGGATAATCGTCCCAGTTTACCTCCCGAACAGTTGAAATTGAAGTGTATAATACACGGTTTTTCGGGATTTCGTGGTCCCGGAACAAAATTCTCCTGGAATCACACCGAAAGTTCCTCCTCGTCACATAAAGCGCCACGCAAAATTTTAGTAGCAACGGAAGACATTTGGGGTTGCTAGTATTCCATAAACCAAAGATTCGTCGAACATCGGATAATCGTCCCGTGCGACCTCTGAACAGTGAAATTGAAGTGTATAATACACGGTTTTTGGGATTCCGTGGTCCCTAAATAAATTCTCCGAAATCACACCGAAAATTCCTCGGGTCGATAAAGCGCCACGCAAAATTTTAGTAACAATGGAAGACATTTGGGGTTGTTAGTATTCCATAAACCAAAGATTCGCGAACATCCGATAATCGTGAAAATGTATTAGTACTCGTTATCCGAAGCTAAAATCAAGAGATTAACTCTGAAATGAGCTCGGACGCGTGATCGAAAAACCAGGAGAAAAAGAAACAGGGTCCGTCGACCTCCCGAACGGGCAAAATTTGAAGTGTATAATACACGGTTTTTTGGGATTCCGTGGTCCCTAACAAAATTCTCCGAAATCACACCGAAAGTTCATCGGGTCACATAAAGCGGCCACACAAAATTTTAGTAGCAACGGAAGACATTTGGGGTTGCTAGTATTTCATAAACCAAAGATTCGTCGAACATCGGATAATCGTCCCTGCGACCTCCCGAACGGCTGAAATTGAAGTGTATAATACACGGTTTTTCGGGATTCCGGGTTCCTAAGAAAACTCTCCGGAAATAACAATGAAAGTTCCTCGGTCCACGCAAAATTTGAGTAGCAACGGAAGACATTTGGGGGTGTCGGTATGCCATAAACCGCGTTCGTCGAACCTCGTATAATCGTGAAAATGTATTAATACTTGTAATCCGAGGTCCGAAATCGAATAGATTAACTCCCAAATGATCTCGGACGCGTGATAGAAAAACCGGAAGAATAAGAAACAGGGTCCGTTTACCTCCCTCGAAAGGCTGAAATTGAAGTGTATAATACATGGTTTTTCGGGATTCCGGGTCCGGAACAAAATTCTCCTAAATCACACCAAAGTTCCTCGGGTCACATAAAGCGGCCACACAAAATTTTAGTAGCAACGGAAGACATTTGGGGTTGCTAGTATTTCATAAACCAAAGATTCGTCGAACATCGGATAATCGTCCGTCGACTTCCCGAACGATCAAATTGAAGTGTATAATACACGGTTTTTCGGGATTTCGGGTCCCTAACAAAATTCTCCGGAAATCACATCGAAAGTTCCTCTGGTCACATAAAGCGGCCACGCAAAATTTTAGTAGCAACGGAAGACATTTGGGGTTGCTAGTATTCCATAAACCAAAGATTCGTCGAATATCGGATAATCGTCCGCAAATCGACCTCCCGAACGGCTGAAATTGAAGTGTATAATACACGGTTTTTCGATTTCGGGTCCCTAACAAAATTCTCCGAAATCACACTCAAAGATCCTCGGGTCACATAAAGCGGCCACACAAAATTTTAGTAGCAACGGAAGACATTTGGGGGTTGCTAGTATTCCATAAACCAAAGATTCGTCGAATATCGGATAATCGTCCCATTTACCCTCCCGAACGGCTGAAATTGAAGTGTATAATACACGCTTTTTCGGGATTCCGGGGTCCCGGAACAAAATTATCCGAAATCACACTGGAAAGTTCCTCTGGTCACATAAAGCGGCCACACAAAATTTTAGTAGCAACGGAAGACATTTGGGGGTTGCTAGTATTCCATAAACCAAAGATTCGTCGAACATCGGATAATCGTCCGTCACGACTTCCCGACGATCGAAATTGAAGTGTATAATACACGGTTTTTCGGATTTCGGGGTCCCTAACAAAATTCTCCTAAATCACACTGAAAGTTCCTCGGGTCACATAAAGCGGCCACACAAAATTTTAGTTGCAACGGAAGACATTTGGGGCTTGCTAGTATTCCATAAACCAAAGATTCGTCGAATATCGGATAATCGTCCGTCGACCTCCCGAACGGCTGAAATTGAAGTGTATAATACACGGTTTTTCGGGATTTCGTGGTCCCGGAACAAAATTCTCCGAAATCACACCAAAGTTCCTCTGTCACATAAAGCGGCCACGCAAAATTTTAGTAGCAACGGAAGACATTTGGGGTTGCTAGTATTCCATAAACCAAAGATTCGTCGAACATCGGATAATCGTCCTAGACGACCTCTGAACGGCTGAAATTGAAGTGTATAATACACGGTTTTTGGGATTCCGGGTCCCGGAAATAAATTCTCCGGAAATCACACTGAAAATTCCTCGGGTCAGATAAAGCGGCCACGCAAAATTTTAGTAACAATGGAAGACATTTGGGGGTTGTTAGTATTCCATAAACCAGCATTCGTCGAACATCCGATAATCGTGAAAAATGTATTAGTACTCGTTATCCGAAGCTAAAATCGAAGAGATTAACTCCTGAAATGAGCTCGGACGCGTGATCGAAAAACCAGGAGAAAAAGAAACAGGGTCCGGTACGACCTCCCGAACGGCTGAAATTGAAGTGTATAATACACGGTTTTTCGGGATTCCAGGGTCCCGGAACAAAATTCTCCGGAAATCACACTGAAAGTTCATCGGGTCACATAAAGCGGCCACACAAAATTTTAGTAGCAACGGAAGACATTTGGGGGTTGCTAGTATTTCATAAACCAGCATTCGTCGAACATCGGATAATCGTCCCACATTTACCTCCCGAACTAGCTGAAATTGAAGTGTATAATACACGGTTTTTCGGGATTCCGGGTTCCTAAGAAAACTCTCCGGAAATAACAATGAAAGTTCCTCGGTCCACGCAAAATTTGAGTAGCAACGGAAGACATTTGGGGGTGTCGGTATGCCATAAACCAGCGTTCGTCGAACCTCGTATAATCGTGAAAAATGTATTAATACTTGTAATCCGAGGCTGAAATCGAATAGATTAACTCCTGAAATGATCTCGGACGCGTGATAGAAAAACCAGAAGAATAAGAAACAGGGTCCGGTACGACCTCCCGAAAGGCTAAAATTGAAGTGTATAATACATGGTTTTTCGGGATTCCAGGGTCCCGGAACAAAATTCTCCGGAAATCACACTGAAAGTTCCTCGGGTCACATAAAGCGGCCACACAAAATTTTAGTAGCAACGGAAGACATTTGGGGGTTGCTAGTATTCCATAAACCAAAGATTCGTCGAATATCGGATAATCGTCCGCGACTTCCCGAACGATGAAATTGAAGTGTATAATACACGGTTTTTCGATTTCGGGTCCCGGAACAAAATTATCCTAAAATCACACCGAAAGTTCCTCTGGTCACATAAAGCGGCCACACAAAATTTTGGTAGCAACGGAAGACATTTGGGGTTGTCTAGTATTCCATAAACCAAAGATTCGTCGAACATCGGATAATCGTCCCACGACTTCCCGAACGATGAAATTGAAGTGTATAATACACGGTTTTTCGGGATTTCAGGGTCCCTAACAAAATTCTCCTAAATCACACCGAAAGTTCCTCGGGTCACATAAAGCGGCCACACAAAATTTTAGTAGCAACGAAAGACATTTGGGGCTTGCTAGTATTTCATAAACCAGCATTCGTCGAACATCGGATAATCGTCCCACACGACCTCCCGAATCCATTGAAATTGAAGTGTATAATACACGGTTTTTCGGGATTTCGGGTCCCTTAACAAAATTCTCCTAAATCACACTGGAAAGTTCTTCGGGTCGATAAAGCGGCCACGCAAAATTTTAGTAACAACGGAAGACATTTGGGGTTGCTAGTATTTCATAAACCAAAGATTCGTCGAAAATCGGATAATCGTGAAAAATGTATTAATACTCGTTATCCGAAGCTAAAATTGAATAGATTAACTCCTGAAATGACCTCGGACGCGTGATCGAAAAACAAGGAGAAAAAGAAACAGGGTCCGGTACGACCCTCCGAACGGTTGAAATTGAAGTGTATAATACACGGTTTTTCGGGATTTCGGTCCCTAACAAAATTCTCCGAAATCACACTCGAAAGTTCCTCTGGTCACATAAAGCGGCCACGCAAAATTTTAGTAGCAACGGAAGACATTTGGGGTTGCTAGTATTCCATAAACCAAAGATTCGTCGAACATCGGATAATCGTCCTGGCATTTACCTCCCGAACAGCTGAAATTGAAGTGTATAATACACGGTTTTTTTGGGATTCCGGGTCCGGAAATAAATTCTCCGGAAATCACACTGAAAATTCCTCGGGTCAGATAAAGCGGCCACGCAAAATTTTAGTAACAAAGGAAGACATTTGGGGGTTGTTAGTATTCCATAAACCAGCATTCGTCGAACATCCGATAATCGTGAAAAATGTATATATACTCGTTATCCGAAGCTAAAATCGAAGAGATTAACTCCTGAAATGATCTCGGACGCGTGATAGAAAAACCAGGAGAATAAGAAACAGGGTCCGGTACGACCTCCCGAAAGGCTGAAATTGAAGTGTATAATACACGGTTTTTCGGGATTCCAGGGTCCCGGAACAAAATTCTCCGGAAATCACACTGAAAGTTCCTCGGGTCACATAAAGCGGCCACACAAAATTTTAGTAGCAACGGAAGACATTTGGGGTTGCTAGTATTTCATAAACCAAAGATTCGTCGAACATCGGATAATCGTCCTGGTTTACGACCTCCCGAACGGTTGAAATTGAAGTGTATAATACACGGTTTTTCGGGATTCCAGGGTTCCGGAACAAAATTCTCCGGAAATAACAATGAAAGTTCCTCGGGTCAGATAAAGCGGCCACGCAAAATTTTAGTAGCAACGGAAGACATTTGGGGGTTGCTAGTTTTCCATAAACCAGCATTCGTCAAAAATCGGATAATCGTGAAAAATGTATTAATACTCGTTATCCGAAGCTAAAATCGAATAGATTAACTCCTGAAATGACCTCGGACGCGTGATCGAAAAACAAGGAGAAAAAGAAACAGGGTCCGGTACGACCTCCTGAACGGATGAAATTGAAGTGTATAATACACGGTTTTTCGGGATTTCGTGGTCCCGAACAAAATTCTCCTAAATCACACCGAAAGTTCCTCTGTCACATAAAGCGGCCACGCAAAATTTTAGTAGCAACGGAAGACATTTGGGGTTGCTAGTATTCCATAAACCAATTCGTCGAACATCGGATAATCGTCCGGTGACGACCTCCCGAACGGCTGAAATTGAAGTGTATAATACACGGTTTTTCGGGATTTCGGGGTCCCGAACAAAATTCTCCGAAATCACACCAAAGATCCTCGGGTCACATAAAGCGGCCACACAAAATTTTAGTAGCAACGGAAGACATTTGGGGTTGCTAGTATTCCATAAACCAAAGCATTCGTCGAACATCGGATAATCGTCCTGGCATTTACGACCTCCCTGACGGCTGAAATTGAAGTGTATAATACACGAGTTTTTCGATTCCGGGGTCCCGGAACAAAATTATCCGGAAATCACACCGAAAGTTCCTCTCGGTCACATAAAGCGGCCACGCAAAATTTTAGTAGCAACGGAAGACATTTGGGGTTGCTAGTATTCCATAAACCAAAGATTCGTCGAACATCGGATAATCGTCCGGTACGACTTCCCGAACGACTGAAATTGAAGTGTATAATACACGGTTTTTCGGGATTTGAGGGTCCCGGAACAAAATTCTCCGGAAATCACACTGAAAGTTCCTCGGGTCACATAAAGCGGCCACACAAAATTTTAGTAGCAACGGAAGACATTTGGGGGTTGCTAGTATTCCATAAACCAGCATTCGTCGAACATCGGATAATCGTCCGGTACGACCTCCCGAACGACTGAAATTGAAGTGTATAATACACGGTTTTTCGGGATTCCAGGGTCCCGGAACAAAATTATCCGGAAATCACACTGAAAGTTCCTCTGGTCACATAAAGCGGCCACGCAAAATTTTAGTAGCAACGGAAGACATTTGGGGGTTGCTAGTATTCCATAAACCAGCATTCGTCGAACATCGGATAATCGTCCCTACGACTTCCCGAACGACCAAATTGAAGTGTATAATACACGGTTTTTCGGGATTTCGGGTCCCGGAACAAAATTATCCTGAAATCACACTGAAAGTTCCTCGGGTCATATAAAGCGGCCACACAAAATTTTAGTAGCAACGGAAGACATTTGGGGGTTGCTAGTATTCCATAAACCAGCATTCGTCGAATATCGGATAATCGTCCGGTACGACCTCCCGAACGGCTGAAATTGAAGTGTATAATACACGGTTTTTCGGGATTTCAGGGTTCCGGAACAAAATTTTCCGGAAATAACACTGAAAGTTCCTCGGGTCAGATAAAGCGGCCACGCAAAATTTTAGTAGCAACGGAAGACATTTGGGGGTTGCTAGTTTTCCATAAACGAGCATTCGTAAAAAATCGGATAATCGTGAAAAATGTATTAATACTCGTTATCCGAAGCTAAAATCGAATAGATTAACTCCTGAAATGACCTCGGACGCGTGATCGAAAAACAAGGAGAAAAAGAAACAGGGTCCGGTACGACCTCCTGAACGGCTGAAATTGAAGTGTATAATACACGGTGTCCCGGAACAAAATTCTCCGGAAATCACACTGAAAGTTCCTCTGGTCACATAAAGCGGCCACGCAAAATTTAGTAGCAACGGAAGACATTTGGGGGTTGCTAGTATTCCATAAACCAGCATTCGTCGAACATCGGATAATCGTCCGGTACGACCTCCCGAAAGGCTGAAATTGAAGTGTATAATACACGGTTTTTCGGGATTCCAGGGTCCCGGAACAAAATTCTCCGGAAATCACACTGAAAGTTCCTCGGGTCACATAAAGCGGCCACACAAAATTTTAGTAGCAACGGAAGACATTTGGGGGTTGCTAGTATTTCATAAACCAGCATTCGTCGAACATCGGATAATCGTCCGGTACGACCTCCCGAACGGCTGAAATTGAAGTGTATAATACACGGTTTTTCGGGATTCCGGGGTTCCGGAACAAAATTCTCCGGAAATAACAATGAAAGTTCCTCGGGTCAGATAAAGCGGCCACGCAAAATTTTAGTAGCAACGGAAGACATTTGGGGGTTGCTAGTTTTCCATAAACCAGCATTCGTCAAAAATCGGATAATCGTGAAAAATGTATTAATACTCGTTATCCGAAGCTAAAATCGAATAGATTAACTCCTGAAATGACCTCGGACGCGTGATCGAAAAACAAGGAGAAAAAGAAACAGGGTCCGTTTACCTCCGAACGGCTGAAATTGAAGTGTATAATACACGGTTTTTCGGGATTTCGGGTTCCGGAACAAAATTCTCCGGAAATCACACTGAAAGTTCCTCTGGTCACATAAAGCGGCCACGCAAAATTTAGTAGCAACGGAAGACATTTGGGGTTGCTAGTATTCCATAAACCAAAGATTCGTCGAACATCGGATAATCGTCCCAGCATTTACGACCCCGAACGGCAGAAATTGAAGTGTATAATACACGGTTTTTCGGGATTTCAGGGTCCCGGAACAAAATTCTCCGGAAATCACACTGAAAGATCCTCGGGTCACATAAAGCGGCCACACAAAATTTTAGTAGCAACGGAAGACATTTGGGGGTTGCTAGTATTCCATAAACCAAAGATTCGTCGAACATCGGATAATCGTCCCGGTTTACCTCCCGAACGATTGAAATTGAAGTGTATAATACACGCTTTTTCGGGATTCCGGGGTCCGGAACAAAATTATCCTAAAATCACACTCGAAAGTTCCTCTGGTCACATAAAGCGGCCACGCAAAATTTTAGTAGCAACGGAAGACATTTGGGGTTGCTAGTATTCCATAAACCAAAGATTCGTCGAACATCGGATAATCGTCCGTCGACTTCCCGAACGATCAAATTGAAGTGTATAATACACGGTTTTTCGGGATTTCAGGGTCCGGAACAAAATTATCCTAAATCACACTCGAAAGTTCCTCGGGTCACATAAAGCGGCCACACAAAATTTTAGTAGCAACGGAAGACATTTGGGGTTGCTAGTATTCCATAAACCAAACATTCGTCGAATATCGGATAATCGTCCGTCGACCTCCCGAACGGCTGAAATTGAAGTGTATAATACACGGTTTTTCGGGATTCCAGGGTTCCGGAACAAAATTTTCCGGAAATAACACTGAAAGTTCCTCGGGTCAGATAAAGCGGCCACGCAAAATTTTAGTAGCAACGGAAGACATTTGGGGGTTGCTAGTTTTCCATAAACCAAAGATTCGTAAAAAATCGGATAATCGTGAAAAATGTATTAATACTCGTTATCCGAAGCTAAAATCGAATAGATTAACTCCTGAAATGACCTCGACGCGTGATCGAAAAACAAGGAGAAAAAGAAACAGGTCCGTCGACCTCCGAACGGCTGAAATTGAAGTGTATAATACACGGTGTCCGAACAAAATTCTCCTAAAATCACACCGAAAGTTCCTCTCGGTCACATAAAGCGGCCACGCAAAATTTAGTAGCAACGGAAGACATTTGGGGGTTGCTAGTATTCCATAAACCAAAGATTCGTCGAACATCGGATAATCGTCCCCATTTACCTCCCGAACGGCTGAAATTGAAGTGTATAATACACGGTTTTTCGGGATTTCAGGGTCCCGGAACAAAATTCTCCGGAAATCACACTGAAAGATCCTCGGGTCACATAAAGCGGCCACACAAAATTTTAGTAGCAACGGAAGACATTTGGGGGTTGCTAGTATTCCATAAACCAGCATTCGTCGAACATCGGATAATCGTCCGGTACGACCTCCCGAACGGCTGAAATTGAAGTGTATAATACACAGTTTTTCGGGATTCCAGGGTCCCGGAACAAAATTATCCGGAAATCACACTGAAAGTTCCTCTGGTCACATAAAGCGGCCACGCAAAATTTTAGTAGCAACGGAAGACATTTGGGGGTTGCTAGTATTCCATAAACCAGCATTCGTCGAACATCGGATAATCGTCCCCAGCATTTACGACTTCCCGAACGACTGAAATTGAAGTGTATAATACACGGTTTTTCGGGATTCCGGAACAAAATTCTCCGGAAATCACACTGAAAGTTCCTCGGGTCACATAAAGCGGCCACACAAAATTTTAGTAGCAACGGAAGACATTTGGGGTTGCTAGTATTCCATAAACCAGCATTCGTCGAACATCGGATAATCGTCCGTCGACCTCCCTAACGGCTGAAATTGAAGTGTATAATACACGGTTTTTCGGGATTTCAGGGTCCTGGAACAAAATTCTCCGGAAATCACACTGAAAGATCCTCGGGTCACATAAAGCGGCCACACAAAATTTTAGTAGCAACGAAAGACATTTGGGGCTTGCTAGTATTCCATAAACCAAAGATTCGTCGAATATCGGATAATCGTCCGGTTTACCTCCCGAACGGCTGAAATTGAAGTGTATAATACACGCTTTTTCGGGATTCCAGGGTCCCTAACAAAATTATCCGGAAATCACACTGAAAGTTCCTCGGGTCACATAAAGCGGCCACACAAAATTTTAGTAGCAACGGAAGACATTTGGGGGTTGCTAGTATTCCATAAACCAGCATTCGTCGAACATCGGATAATCGTCCGGTACGACCTCCCGAACGGCTGAAATTGAAGTGTATAATACACGGTTTTTCGGGATTTCAGGGTCCCGGAACAAAATTCTCCGGAAATAACACTGAAAGTTCCTCGGGTCAGATAAAGCGGCCACGCAAAATTTTAGTAACAACGGAAGACATTTGGGGGTTGCTAGTATTCCATAAACCAGCATTCGTCGAAAATCGGATAATCGTGAAAAATGTATATATACTCGTTATCCGAAGCTAAAATCGAATAAATTAACTCCTGAAATGACCTCGGACGCGTGATCGAAAAACAAGGAGAAAAAGAAACAGGTCCTCGACCTCCGAACAGTTGAAATTGAAGTGTATAATACACGGTTTTTCGGGATTTCGGGTCCCTAACAAAATTTTCCTAAATCACACCGAAAGTTCCTCGGGTCACATAAAGCGGCCACACAAAATTTTAGTAGCAACGGAAGACATTTGGGGTTGCTAGTATTCCATAAACCAAAGATTCGTCGAACATCGGATAATCGTCCGCATTTACCTCCCGAACGGCTGAAATTGAAGTGTATAATACACGGTTTTTCGGGATTTCGTGGTTCCGGAACAAAATTTTTCGGAAATAACACCGAAAGTTCCTCGGGTCGATAAAGCGGCCACGCAAAATTTTAGTAACAACGGAAGACATTTGGGGTTGCTAGTATTTCATAAACCAAAGATTCGTCGAACATCGGATAATCGTCCTGATTTACTTCCCGAACGATCAAAATTGAAGTGTATAATACACGGTTTTTCGGGATTTCAGGGTCCCGGAACAAAATTCTCCTGAAATCACACTGAAAGTTCCTCTGGTCACATAAAGCGGCCACGCAAAATTTAGTAGCAACGGAAGACATTTGGGGGTTGCTAGTATTCCATAAACCAACATTCGTCGAATATCGGATAATCGTCCGGCATTTACCTCCCGAACGGCTGAAATTGAAGTGTATAATACACGGTTTTTCGGGATTTCAGGGTCCCGGAACAAAATTCTCCGGAAATCACACCGAAAGATCCTCGGGTCACATAAAGCGGCCACACGAAATTTTAGTAGCAACGGAAGACATTTGGGGGTTGCTAGTATTCCATAAACCAAAGATTCGTCGAATATCGGATAATCGTCCGTTTACCTCCCGAACGGCTGAAATTGAAGTGTATAATACACGCTTTTTCGATTCCAGGGTCCCGGAACAAAATTATCCTAAATCACACCGAAAGTTCCTCTCGGTCACATAAAGCGGCCACACAAAATTTTAGTAGCAACGGAAGACATTTGGGGTTGCTAGTATTCCATAAACCAAAGATTCGTCGAACATCGGATAATCGTCCGTTTACTTCCCGAACGATGAAATTGAAGTGTATAATACACGGTTTTTCGGGATTTCGTGGTCCCGGAACAAAATTCTCCTAAATCACACTCAAAGTTCCTCGGGTCACATAAAGCGGCCACACAAAATTTTAGTAGCAACGGAAGACATTTGGGGCTTGCTAGTATTCCATAAACCAGCATTCGTCGAACATCGGATAATCGTCCGGTACGACCTCCCGAACGGCTGAAATTGAAGTGTATAATACACGGTTTTTCGGGATTTCGGGGTCCCTAACAAAATTCTCCTAAAATCACACCGAAAGTTCTTCGGGTCGATAAAGCGCCACGCAAAATTTTAGTAACAACGGAAGACATTTGGGGGTTGCTAGTATTTCATAAACCAGCATTCGTCGAAAATCGGATAATCGTGAAAAATGTATTAATACTCGTTATCCGAAGCTAAAATTGAATAGATTAACTCCTGAAATGACCTCGGACGCGTGATCGAAAAACAAGGAGAAAAAGAAACAGGGTCCGGTACGACCTCCTGAACGGTTGAAATTGAAGTGTATAATACACGGTTTTTCGGGATTTCAGGGTCCCGGAACAAAATTCTCCGGAAATCACACTGAAAGTTCCTCTGGTCACATAAAGCGGCCACGCAAAATTTTAGTAGCAACGGAAGACATTTGGGGTTGCTAGTATTCCATAAACCAAAGATTCGTCGAACATCGGATAATCGTCCGTCATTTACGACCCCGAACAATTGAAATTGAAGTGTATAATACACGGTTTTTTGGGATTCCAGGGTCCCGGAAATAAATTCTCCGGAAATCACACTGAAAATTCCTCGGGTCAGATAAAGCGGCCACGCAAAATTTTAGTAACAATGGAAGACATTTGGGGGTTGTTAGTATTCCATAAACCAGCATTCGTCGAACATCCGATAATCGTGAAAAATGTATATATACTCGTTATCCGAAGCTAAAATCGAAGAGATTAACTCCTGAAATGATCTCGGACGCGTGATAGAAAACCAGGAGAATAAGAAACAGGGTCCGGTACGACCTCCCGAAAGGCTGAAATTGAAGTGTATAATACACGGTTTTTCGGGATTCCAGGGTCCCTAACAAAATTCTCCTGAAATCACACTGAAAGTTCCTCGGGTCACATAAAGCGGCCACACAAAATTTTAGTAGCAACGGAAGACATTTGGGGGTTGCTAGTATTTCATAAACCAGCATTCGTCGAACATCGGATAATCGTCCGGTACGACCTCCCGAACGGCTGAAATTGAAGTGTATAATACACGGTTTTTCGGGATTCCAGGGTTCCGGAACAAAATTCTCCGGAAATAACAATGAAAGTTCCTCGGGTCAGATAAAGCGGCCACGCAAAATTTTAGTAGCAACGGAAGACATTTGGGGGTTGCTAGTTTTCCATAAACCAGCATTCGTCAAAAATCGGATAATCGTGAAAAATGTATTAATACTCGTTATCCGAAGCTAAAATCGAATAGATTAACTCCTGAAATGACCTCGGACGCGTGATCGAAAAACAAGGAGAAAAAGAAACAGGGTCCGGTACGACCTCCTGAACGGCTGAAATTGAAGTGTATAATACACGGTTTTTCGGGATTTCAGGGTCCCGGAACAAAATTCTCCTAAATCACACTCGAAAGTTCCTCTGTCACATAAAGCGGCCACGCAAAATTTAGTAGCAACGGAAGACATTTGGGGGTTGCTAGTATTCCATAAACCAAAGATTCGTCGAACATCGGATAATCGTCCGGATTTACCTCCCGAACGGTGAAATTGAAGTGTATAATACACGGTTTTTCGATTTCGGGTCCCGAACAAAATTCTCCGGAAATCACACTGAAAGATCCTCGGGTCACATAAAGCGGCCACACAAAATTTTAGTAGCAACGAAGACATTTGGGGGTTGCTAGTATTCCATAAACCAAAGATTCGTCGAACATCGGATAATCGTCCCATTTTACCTCCGGACGGCAAATTGAAGTGTATAATACACAGTTTTTCGGGATTCCGGGTCCCTAACAAAATTATCCTAAATCACACCGAAAGTTCCTCTGGTCACATAAAGCGGCCACGCAAAATTTTAGTAGCAACGGAAGACATTTGGGGTTGCTAGTATTCCATAAACCAAAGATTCGTCGAACATCGGATAATCGTCCGCACGACTTCCCGAACGATCGAAATTGAAGTGTATAATACACGGTTTTTCGGGATTTCAGGGTCCCGGAACAAAATTCTCCGGAAATCACACTGAAAGTTCCTCGGGTCACATAAAGCGGCCACACAAAATTTTAGTAGCAACGGAAGACATTTGGGGGTTGCTAGTATTCCATAAACCAAAGATTCGTCGAACATCGATAATCGTCCTGACGACCTCCCGAACGATCAAATTGAAGTGTATAATACACGGTTTTTCGGGATTCCGGGTCCCGGAACAAAATTATCCGGAAATCACACTGAAAGTTCCTCTGGTCACATAAAGCGGCCACGCAAAATTTTAGTAGCAACGGAAGACATTTGGGGTTGCTAGTATTCCATAAACCAAAGATTCGTCGAACATCGGATAATCGTCCGTCGACTTCCCGAACGACTGAAATTGAAGTGTATAATACACGGTTTTTCGGGATTTCGTGGTCCCTAACAAAATTATCCTAAATCACACCGAAAGTTCCTCGGGTCATATAAAGCGGCCACACAAAATTTTAGTAGCAACGGAAGACATTTGGGGGTTGCTAGTATTCCATAAACCAGCATTCGTCGAATATCGGATAATCGTCCGTCATTTACCTCCCGAACGGCTGAAATTGAAGTGTATAATACACGGTTTTTCGATTTCGGGTTCCGGAAAAAATTTTCCTAAATAACACCGAAAGTTCCTCGGGTCAGATAAAGCGGCCACGCAAAATTTTAGTAGCAACGGAAGACATTTGGGGGTTGCTAGTTTTCCATAAACCAGCATTCGTAAAAAATCGGATAATCGTGAAAAATGTATTAATACTCGTTATCCGAAGCTAAAATCGAATAGATTAACTCCTGAAATGACCTCGGACGCGTGATCGAAAAACAAGGAGAAAAAGAAACAGGGTCCGGTACGACCTCCTGAACGGCTGAAATTGAAGTGTATAATACACGGTGTCCCGGAACAAAATTCTCCGGAAATCACACTGAAAGTTCCTCTGGTCACATAAAGCGGCCACGCAAAATTTAGTAGCAACGGAAGACATTTGGGGGTTGCTAGTATTCCATAAACCAGCATTCGTCGAACATCGGATAATCGTCCGGTACGACCTCCCGAAAGGCTGAAATTGAAGTGTATAATATACGGTTTTTCGGGATTTCGGGTCCGGAACAAAATTCTCCTAAATCACACCGAAAGTTCCTCGGGTCACATAAAGCGGCCACACAAAATTTTAGTAGCAACGGAAGACATTTGGGGGTTGCTAGTATTTCATAAACCAAAGATTCGTCGAACATCGGATAATCGTCCGATTTACCTCCCGAACGGCTGAAATTGAAGTGTATAATACACGGTTTTTCGGGATTCCGGGGTTCCTAACAAAATTCTCCTAAATAACAATGAAAGTTCCTCGGGTCAGATAAAGCGGCCACGCAAAATTTTAGTAGCAACGGAAGACATTTGGGGGTTGCTAGTTTTCCATAAACCAGCATTCGTCAAAAATCGGATAATCGTGAAAAATGTATTAATACTCGTTATCCGAAGCTAAAATCGAATAGATTAACTCCTGAAATGACCTCGGACGCGTGATCGAAAAACAAGGAGAAAAAGAAACAGGGTCCGGTACGACCTCCTGAACGGCTGAAATTGAAGTGTATAATACACGGTTTTTCGGGATTTCAGGGTCCCGGAACAAAATTCTCCGGAAATCACACTGAAAGTTCCTCTGGTCACATAAAGCGGCCACGCAAAATTTAGTAGCAACGGAAGACATTTGGGGGTTGCTAGTATTCCATAAACCAGCATTCGTCGAACATCGGATAATCGTCCGGTACGACCTCCCGAACGGCTGAAATTGAAGTGTATAATACACGGTTTTTCGGGATTTCAGGGTCCCGGAACAAAATTCTCCGGAAATCACACTGAAAGATCCTCGGGTCACATAAAGCGGCCACACAAAATTTTAGTAGCAACGGAAGACATTTGGGGGTTGCTAGTATTCCATAAACCAGCATTCGTC
Source organism: Silene latifolia (assembly GCF_048544455.1). Taxonomy (NCBI): domain Eukaryota; kingdom Viridiplantae; phylum Streptophyta; class Magnoliopsida; order Caryophyllales; family Caryophyllaceae; genus Silene; species Silene latifolia. The sequence goes on along the minus strand of NC_133534.1, from coordinate 4,102,364 downwards.
GAACATCGGATAATCGTCCGGTACGACCTCCCGAACGATTGAAATTGAAGTGTATAATACACAGTTTTTCGGGATTCCAGGGTCCCGGAACAAAATTATCCGGAAATCACACTGAAAGTTCCTCTGGTCACATAAAGCGGCCACGCAAAATTTTAGTAGCAACGGAAGACATTTGGGGGTTGCTAGTATTCCATAAACCAGCATTCGTCGAACATCGGATAATCGTCCGGATTTACTTCCCGAACGACTGAAATTGAAGTGTATAATACACGGTTTTTCGGGATTTCGTGGTCCCGAACAAAATTATCCGGAAATCACACCGAAAGTTCCTCGGGTCAGATAAAGCGGCCACGCAAAATTTTAGTAGCAACGGAAGACATTTGGGGGTTGCTAGTTTTCCATAAACCAGCATTCGTAAAAAATCGGATAATCGTGAAAAATGTATTAATACTCGTTATCCGAAGCTAAAATCGAATAGATTAACTCCTGAAATGACCTCGGACGCGTGATCGAAAAACAAGGAGAAAAAGAAACAGGTCCTAATGACGACCTCCGAACGGCTGAAATTGAAGTGTATAATACACGGTGTCCCGGAACAAAATTCTCCGGAAATCACACTGAAAGTTCCTCTGGTCACATAAAGCGGCCACGCAAAATTTAGTAGCAACGGAAGACATTTGGGGGTTGCTAGTATTCCATAAACCAGCATTCGTCGAACATCGGATAATCGTCCGTCATTACCTCCCGAACGGCTGAAATTGAAGTGTATAATACACGGTTTTTCGGGATTTCAGGGTCCCGGAACAAAATTCTCCGGAAATCACACTGAAAGATCCTCGGGTCACATAAAGCGGCCACACAAAATTTTAGTAGCAACGGAAGACATTTGGGGGTTGCTAGTATTCCATAAACCAGCATTCGTCGAACATCGGATAATCGTCCGGTTTACGACCTCCTCCCGAACGGCTGAAATTGAAGTGTATAATACACGAGTTTTTCGGGATTCCGGGGTCCCTAACAAAATTATCCGAAAATCACACTGAAAGTTCCTCTGGTCACATAAAGCGGCCACGCAAAATTTTAGTAGCAACGGAAGACATTTGGGGGTTGCTAGTATTCCATAAACCAGCATTCGTCGAACATCGGATAATCGTCCGGTACGACTTCCCGAACGACTGAAATTGAAGTGTATAATACACGGTTTTTCGGGATTTCAGAGTCCCGGAATAAAATTCTCCGGAAATCACACTGAAAGTTCCTCGGGTCACATAAAGCGGCCACACAAAATTTTAGTAGCAACGGAAGACATTTGGGGGTTGCTAGTATTCCATAAACCAGCATTCGTCGAACATCGGATAATCGTCCGGTACGACCTCCCGAACGGCTGAAATTGAAGTGTATAATACACGGTTTTTCGGGATTTCAGGGTCCTGGAACAAAATTCTCCGGAAATCACACTGAAAGTTCTTCGGGTCAGATAAAGCGGCCACGCAAAATTTTAGTAACAACGGAAGACATTTGGGGGTTGCTAGTATTCCATAAACCAGCATTCGTCGAAAATCGGATAATCGTGAAAAATGTATATATACTCGTTATCCGAAGCTAAAATCGAATAAATTAACTCCTGAAATGACCTCGGACGCGTGATCGAAAAACAAGGAGAAAAAGAAACAGGGTCCGGTACGACCTCCGAACAGTTGAAATTGAAGTGTATAATACACGGTTTTTCGGGATTTCAGGGTCCCGGAACAAAATTCTCCGGAAATCACACTGAAAGTTCCTCGGGTCATATAAAGCGGCCACACAAAATTTTAGTAGCAACGGAAGACATTTGGGGGTTGCTAGTATTCCATAAACCAGCATTCGTCGAACATCGGATAATCGTCCCAATTTACCCTCCCGAACGGAAATTGAAGTGTATAATACACGGTTTTTCGGGATTTCGTGTTCCTAACAAAATTTTCCTGAAATAACACCGAAAGTTCCTCGGGTCAGATAAAGCGGCCACGCAAAATTTTAGTAGCAACGGAAGACATTTGGGGTTGCTAGTATTCCATAAACCAAAGATTCGTCGAAAATCGGATAATCGTGAAAAATGTATATATACTCGTTATCCGAAGCTAAAATCGAATAAATTAACTCCTGAAATGACCTCGGACGCGTGATCGAAAAACAAGGAGAAAAAGAAACAGGGTCCGGTACGACCTCCGAACAGTTGAAATTGAAGTGTATAATACACGGTTTTTCGGGATTTCAGGGTCCCGGAACAAAATTCTCCGGAAATCACACTGAAAGTTCCTCGGGTCATATAAAGCGGCCACACAAAATTTTAGTAGCAACGGAAGACATTTGGGGGTTGCTAGTATTCCATAAACCAGCATTCGTCGAACATCGGATAATCGTCCGGTACGACTTCCCGAACGACTGAAATTGAAGTGTATAATACACGGTTTTTCGGATTTCGTAGTCCCTAATAAAATTCTCCTGAATCACACCGAAAGTTCCTCGGGTCACATAAAGCGGCCACACAAAATTTTAGTAGCAACGGAAGACATTTGGGGTTGCTAGTATTCCATAAACCAATTTCGTCGAACATCGGATAATCGTCCCGTTTACGACCTCCCGAACGGCCGAAATTGAAGTGTATAATACACGGTTTTTCGGGATTTCGGGTCCTGGAACAAAATTCTCCTAAATCACACCAAAGTTCTTCGGGTCAGATAAAGCGGCCACGCAAAATTTTAGTAACAACGGAAGACATTTGGGGGTTGCTAGTATTCCATAAACCAGCATTCGTCGAAAATCGGATAATCGTGAAAAATGTATATATACTCGTTATCCGAAGCTAAAATCGAATAAATTAACTCCTGAAATGACCTCGGACGCGTGATCGAAAAACAAGGAGAAAAAGAAACAGGTCCGATGCGACCTCCGAACAGTTGAAATTGAAGTGTATAATACACGGTTTTTCGGGATTTCAGTCCCTAACAAAATTCTCCTGAATCACACCGAAAGTTCCTCGGGTCATATAAAGCGGCCACACAAAATTTTAGTAGCAACGGAAGACATTTGGGGGTTGCTAGTATTCCATAAACCAAAGCATTCGTCGAACATCGGATAATCGTCCGGTCACGACCTCCCTACGGCTGAAATTGAAGTGTATAATACACGGTTTTTCGGGATTTCGGGGTTCCGGAACAAAATTTTCCGGAAATAACACCGAAAGTTCCTCGGGTCGATAAAGCGCCACGCAAAATTTTAGTAACAACGGAAGACATTTGGGGGTTGCTAGTTTTCCATAAACCAGCATTCGTCAAAAATCGGATAATCGTAAAAAATGTATTAATACCCGTTATCCGAAGCTAAAATCGAATAGATTAACTCCTGAAATGACCTCGGACGCGTGATCGAAAAACAAGGAGAAAAAAAAACAGGGTCCGGTACGACCTCCGAACAGTTGAAATTGAAGTGTATAATACACGGTTTTTCGGGATTTCAGGGTCCCGGAACAAAATTCTCCGGAAATCACACTGAAAGTTCTTCGGGTCATATAAAGCGGCCACACAAAATTTTAGTAGCAACGGAAGACATTTGGGGGTTGCTAGTATTCCATAAACCAGCATTCGTCGAACATCGGATAATCGTCCGGTACGACCTCCCGAACGGCTGAAATTGAAGTGTATAATACACGGTTTTTCGGGATTTCAGGGTTCCGGAACAAAATTTTCCGGAAATAACACTGAAAGTTCCTCGGTCGATAAAGCGGCCACGCAAAATTTTAGTAGCAACGGAAGACATTTGGGGTTGCTAGTATTCCATAAACCAAAGATTCGTCGAAAATCGGATAATCGTGAAAAATGTATATATACTCGTTATCCGAAGCTAAAATCGAATAAATTAACTCCTGAAATGACCTCGGACGCGTGATCGAAAAACAAGGAGAAAAAGAAACAGGTCCGTACGACCTCCGAACAGTTGAAATTGAAGTGTATAATACACGGTTTTTCGGGATTTCGGGGTCCCTAACAAAATTCTCCTAAATCACACTGAAAGTTCCTCGGGTCATATAAAGCGGCCACACAAAATTTTAGTAGCAACGGAAGACATTTGGGGGTTGCTAGTATTCCATAAACCAGCATTCGTCGAACATCGGATAATCGTCCGGTAACGACCTCCCGAACGGCTGAAATTGAAGTGTATAATACACGGTTTTTCGATTTCGGGTTCCTAACAAAATTTTCCTAAATAACACCGAAAGTTCCTCGGGTCGAGATAAGCGGCCACGCAAAATTTTAGTAGCAACGGAAGACATTTGGGGTTGCTAGTATTCCATAAACCAAAGATTCGTCGAAAATCGGATAATCGTGAAAAATGTATATATACTCGTTATCCGAAGCTAAAATCGAATAAATTAACTCCTGAAATGACCTCGGACGCGTGATCGAAAAACAAGGAGAAAAAGAAACAGGTCCGTCGACCTCCGAACAGTTGAAATTGAAGTGTATAATACACGGTTTTTCGGGATTTCGGGTCCCGGAACAAAATTCTCCTAAATCACACCGAAAGTTCCTCGGGTCATATAAAGCGGCCACACAAAATTTTAGTAGCAACGGAAGACATTTGGGGGTTGCTAGTATTCCATAAACCAAAGATTCGTCGAACATCGGATAATCGTCCGTTTACTTCCCGAACGATCAAATTGAAGTGTATAATACACGGTTTTTCGGGATTTCAGAGTCCGGAATAAAATTCTCCTAAATCACACTGAAAGTTCCTCGGGTCACATAAAGCGGCCACACAAAATTTTAGTAGCAACGGAAGACATTTGGGGGTTGCTAGTATTCCATAAACCAAAGATTCGTCGAACATCGGATAATCGTCCCATGCGACCTCCCGAACGGCTGAAATTGAAGTGTATAATACACGGTTTTTCGGGATTTCAGGGTCCTGGAACAAAATTCTCCGGAAATCACACTGAAAGTTCTTCGGGTCAGATAAAGCGGCCACGCAAAATTTTAGTAACAACGGAAGACATTTGGGGGTTGCTAGTATTCCATAAACCAGCATTCGTCGAAAATCGGATAATCGTGAAAAATGTATATATACTCGTTATCCGAAGCTAAAATCGAATAAATTAACTCCTGAAATGACCTCGGACGCGTGATCGAAAAACAAGGAGAAAAAGAAACAGGGTCCGGTACGACCTCCGAACAGTTGAAATTGAAGTGTATAATACACGGTTTTTCGGGATTTCAGGGTCCCGGAACAAAATTCTCCTAAATCACACGAAAGTTCCTCGGGTCATATAAAGCGGCCACACAAAATTTTAGTAGCAACGGAAGACATTTGGGGGTTGCTAGTATTCCATAAACCAGCATTCGTCGAACATCGGATAATCGTCCGGTACGACCTCCCGAACGGCTGAAATTGAAGTGTATAATACACGGTTTTTCGGGATTTCAGGGTTCCGGAACAAAATTTTCCGGAAATAACACTGAAAGTTCCTCGGGTCAGATAAAGCGGCCACGCAAAATTTTAGTAACAACGGAAGACATTTGGGGGTTGCTAGTTTTCCATAAACCAGCATTCGTCAAAAATCGGATAATCGTAAAAAATGTATTAATACCCGTTATCCGAAGCTAAAATCGAATAGATTAACTCCTGAAATGACCTCGGACGCGTGATCGAAAAACAAGGAGAAAAAAAAACAGGGTCCGGTACGACCTCCTGAACGGCTGAAATTGAAGTGTATAATACACGGTGTCCCGGAACAAAATTCTCCGGAAATCACACTGAAAGTTCCTCTGGTCACATAAAGCGGCCACGCAAAATTTTAGTAGCAACGGAAGACATTTGGGGGTTGCTAGTATTCCATAAACCAGCATTCGTCGAACATCGGATAATCGTCCGGTACGACTTCCCGAACGACTGAAATTGAAGTGTATAATACACGGTTTTTCGGGATTTCAGGGTCCCGGAACAAAATTCTCCGGAAATCACACTGAAAGTTCCTCGGGTCACATAAAGCGGCCACACAAAATTTTAGTAGCAACGGAAGACATTTGGGGGTTGCTAGTATTCCATAAACCAGCATTCGTCGAACATCGGATAATCGTCCGATTTACCTCCCGAACGGCTGAAATTGAAGTGTATAATACACGGTTTTTCGGGATTTTAGGGTCCTGGAACAAAATTCTCCGGAAATCACACTGAAAGTTCTTCGGGTCAGATAAAGTGGCCACGCAAAATTTTAGGAACAACGGAAGACATTTGGGGGTTGCTAGTATTCCATAAACCAGCATTCGTCGAAAATCGGATAATCGTGAAAAATGTATATATACTCGTTATCCGAAGCTAAAATCGAATAGATTAACTCCTGAAATGACCTCGGACGCGTGATCGAAAAACAAGGAGAAAAAGAAACAGGGTCCGGTACGACCTCCTGAACGGTTGAAATTGAAGTGTATAATACACGGTTTTTCGATTTCGGGGTCCCTAACAAAATTCTCCGGAAATCACACTGAAAGTTCCTCTGGTCACATAAAGCGGCCACGCAAAATTTTAGTAGCAACGGAAGACATTTGGGGTTGCTAGTATTCCATAAACCAAAGATTCGTCGAACATCGGATAATCGTCCCGACCTCCCAACGGCTTTGAAATTGAAGTGTATAATACACGGTTTTTCGGGATTTCGGGGTCCTGGAACAAAATTCTCCGAAATCACACCGAAAGTTCTTCGGGTCGATAAACGCGGCCACGCAAAATTTTAGTAACAACGGAAGACATTTGGGGGTTGCTAGTATTCCATAAACCAGCATTCGTCGAAAATCGGATAATCGTGAAAAATGTATTAGTACTCGTTTTCCGAAGCTAAAATCGAATAGATTAACTCCTAAAATGACCTCGGACGCGTGATCGAAAAACAAGGAGAAAAAGAAACAGGGTCCGGTACGACCTCCTGAACGGTTGAAATTGAAGTGTATAATACACGGTTTTTCGGGATTTCAGGGTCCCGGAACAAAATTCTCCGGAAATCACACTGAAAGTTCCTCTGGTCACATAAAGCGGCCAAGCAAAATTTTAGTAGCAACGGAAGACATTTGGGGGTTGCTAGTATTCCATAAACCAGCATTCGTCGAACATCGGATAATCGTCCGGTACGACCTCCCGAACGGCTGAAATTGAAGTGTATAATACACGGTTTTTTGGGATTCCAGGGTCCCTAAAATAAATTCTCCGGAAATCTCACTGAAAATTCCTCGGGTCAGATAAAGCGGCCACGCAAAATTTTAGTAACAATGGAAGACATTTAGGGGTTGTTAGTATTCCATAAACCAGCATTCGTCGAACATCCGATAATCGTGAAAAATGTATTAGTACTCGTTATCCGAAGCTAAAATCGAATAGATTAACTCCTGAAATGAGCTCGGACGCGTGATCGAAAAACCAGGAGAAAAAGAAACAGGGTCCGGTACGACCTCCCGAACAAGTGAAATTGAAGTGTATAATGCACGGTTTTTCGGGATTCTAGGGTCCCGGACCAAAATTCTCCTGAAATCACACTGAAAGTTCCTCGGGTCAGATAAAGCGGCCACGCAAAATTTGAGTAGCAACGGAAGACATTTGGGGGTGTCGGTATGCCATAAACCAGCGTTCGTCGAACATCGTATAATCGTGAAAAATGTATTAATACTCGTAATCCGAGGCTGAAATCGAATAGATTAATTCCTGAAATGATCTCGGACGCGTGATAGAAAAACCAGGAGAATAAGAAACAGGGTCCGGTACGACCTCCCGAACGGCTGAAATTGAAGTGTATAATACACGGTTTTTCGGGATTCCAGGGTCCCGGAACAAAATTCTCCGGAAATCACACTGAAAGTTCCTCGGGTCACATAAAGCGGCCACACAAAATTTTAGTAGCAACGGAAGACATTTGGGGGTTGCTAGTATTTCATAAACCAACATTCGTCGAACATCGGATAATCGTCCGGTACGACCTCCCGAACGGCTGAAATTGAAGTGTATAATACACGGTTTTTCGGGATTCCAGGGTTCCAGAACAAAATTCTCCGGAAATAACACTGAAAGTTTCTCGGGTCAGATAAAGCGGCCACGCAAAATTTTAGTAGCAACGGAAGACATTTGGGGGTTGCTAGTTTTCCATAAACCAGCATTCGTAAAAAATCGGATAATCGTGAAAAATGTATTAATACTCGTTATCCGAAGCTAAAATCGAATAGATTAACTCCTGAAATGACCTCGGACGCGTGATCGAAAAACAAGGAGAAAAAGAAACAGGGTCCGGTACGACCTCCTGAACGGCTGAAATTGAAGTGTATAATACACGGTTTTTCGGGATTTCAGGGTCCCGGAACAAAATTCTCCGGAAATCACACTGAAAGTTCCTTTGGTCACATAAAGCGGCCACGCAAAATTTAGTAGCAACGGAAGACATTTGGGGGTTGCTAGTATTCCATAAACCAGCATTCGTCGAACATCGGATAATCGTCCGGTACGACCTCCCGAACGGCTGAAATTGAAGTGTATAATACACGGTTTTTCGAGATTTCAGGGTCCCGGAACAAAATTCTCCGGAAATCACACCGAAAGATCCTCGGGTCACATAAAGCGGCCACACAAAATTTTAGTAGCAACGGAAGACATTTGGGGGTTGCTAGTATTCCCTAAAACCAGCATTCGTCGAACATCGGATAATCATCCGGTACGACCTCCCGAACGGCTGAAATTGAAGTGTATAATACACAGTTTTTCGGGATTCCAGGATCCCTAACAAAATTATCCTAAATCACACCAAAGTTCCTCTAGTCACATAAAGCGGCCACGCAAAATTTTAGTAGCAACGGAAGACATTTGGGGGTTGCTAGTATTCCATAAACCAGCATTCGTCGAACATCGGATAATCGTCCGGTACAACCTCCCGAACGACTGAAATTGAAGTGTATAATACACGGTTTTTCGGGATTTCGTGGTCCCTAACAAAATTCTCCTAAATCACACTAAAAGTTCCTCGGGTCACATAAAGCGGCCACACAAAATTTTAGTAGCAACGGAAGACATTTGGGGGTTGCTAGTATTCCATAAACCAGCATTCGTCGAACATCGGATAATCGTCCGGTACGACCTCCGGACCGGCTGAAATTGAAGTGTATAATACACAGTTTTTCGGGATTTCAGGATCCCGGAACAAAATTATCCGGAAATCACACTGAAAGTTCCTCGGGTCAGATAAAGCGGCCACGCAAAATTTTAGTAACAACGGAAGACATTTGGGGGTTGCTAGTATTCCATAAACCAGCATTCGTCGAAAATAGGATAATCGTGAAAAATGTATTAATACTCGTTATCCGAAACTAAAATCGAATAGATTAACTCCTGAAATGACCTCGGACGCGTGATCGAAAAACAAGGAGAAAAAGAAACAGGGTCCGGTACGACCTCCTGAACGGCTGAAATTGATGTGTATAATACACGGTTTTTCGAGATTTCAGGGTCCCGGAACAAAATTCTCCGGAAATCACACTGAAAGTTCCTCTGGTCACATAAAGCGGCCACGCAAAATTTTAGTAGCAACGGAAGACATTTGGGGGTTGCTAGTATTCCATAAACCAAAGATTCGCGAACATCGGATAATCGTCCCGCATTTACCTCCCGAACGGCTGAAATTGAAGTGTATAATACACGGTTTTTTGGGATTCCAGGGTCCCGGAAATAAATTCTCCGGAAATCACACTGAAAATTCCTCGGGTCAGATAAAGCGGCCACGCAAAATTTTAGTAACAATGGAAGACATTTGGGGGTTGTTAGTATTCCATAAACCAGCATTCGTCGAACATCCGATAATCGTGAAAAATGTATTAGTACTCGTTATCCGAAGCTAAAATCGAATAGATTAACTCCTGAAATGAGCTCGGACGCGTGATCGAAAACCAGGAGAAAAAGAAACAGGGTCCGGTACGACCTCCCGAACAAGTGAAATTGAAGTGTATAATGCACGATTTTTCGGGATTCTAGGGTCCCGGAACAAAATTCTCCGGAAATCACACTGAAAGTTCCTCGGGTTAGATAAAGCGGCCACGCAAAATTTGAGTAGCAACGGAAGACATTTGGGGTGTCGGTATGCCATAAACCAGCGTTCGTCGAACCTCGTATAATCGTGAAAAATGTATTAATACTCGTAATCCGAGGCTGAAATCGAATAGATTAACTCCTGAAATGATCTCGGACGCGTGATAGAAAAACCAGGAGAATAAGAAACAGGGTCCAGTACGACCTCCCGAACGGCTGAAATTGAAGTGTATAATACACGGTTTTTCGATTCCGTGTTCCTAACAAAATTTTCCTAAATAACACCGAAAGTTCCTCGGGTCAGATAAAGCGGCCACGCAAAATTTTAGTAGCAACGGAAGACATTTGGGGGTTGCTAGTTTTCCATAAACCAGCATTCGTCAAAAATCGGATAATCGTGAAAAATGTATTAATACTCGTTATCCGAAGCTAAAATCGAATAGATTAACTCCTGAAATGACCTCGGACGCGTGATCGAAAAACAAGGAGAAAAAGAAACAGGGTCCGGTACGACCTCCTGAACGGCTGAAATTGAAGTGTATAATACACGGTTTTTCGGGATTTCAGGGTCCCGGAACAAAATTCTCCGGAAATCACACTGAAAGTTCCTCTGGTCACATAAAGCGGCCACGCAAAATTTTAGTAGCAACGGAAGACATTTGGGGTTGCTAGTATTCCATAAACCAGCATTCGTCGAACATCGGATAATCGTCCCTATTTACCTCCCGAACAGTGAAATTGAAGTGTATAATACACGGTTTTTCGGGATTTCGGGGGTCCCTAACAAAATTCTCCTAAAATCACACCGAAAGATCCTCGGGTCACATAAAGCGGCCACACAAAATTTTAGTAGCAACGGAAGACATTTGGGGTTGCTAGTATTCCCTAAAACCAAAGATTCGTCGAACATCGGATAATCATCCTGTGACGACCTCCCGAACGGCCAAATTGAAGTGTATAATACACGGTTTTTCGGGATTCCGGGTCCCGGAACAAAATTATCCGGAAATCACACCAAAAGTTCCTCTGGTCACATAAAGCGGCCACGCAAAATTTTAGTAGCAACGGAAGACATTTGGGGGTTGCTAGTTTTCCATAAACCAGCATTCGTCAAAAATCGGATAATCGTGAAAAATGTATTAATACTCGTTATCCGAAGCTAAAATCGAATAGATTAACTCCTGAAATGACCTCGGACGCGTGATCGAAAAACAAGGAGAAAAAGAAACTAGGTCCAAGATCGACCTCTGAACGGCTGAAATTGAAGTGTATAATACACGGTTTTTCGGGATTTCGTGGTCCCTAACAAAATTCTCCTAAATCACACTCGAAAGTTCCTCTGGTCACATAAAGCGGCCACGCAAAATTTTAGTAGCAACGGAAGACATTTGGGGTTGCTAGTATTCCATAAACCAAAGATTCGTCGAACATCGGATAATCGTCCTGCACGACCTCCCGAACGGCTTAAATTGAAGTTTATAATACACGGTTTTTCGGGATTCTAGGCTCCCGGAACAAAATTCTCCGAAAATCACACTTAAAGTTCCTCGGGTCAGATAAATCGGCGACGCAAAATTTTAGTAGCAACGGAAGACATTTGGGGGTTATAGTATTCCATAAACCAACATTCGTCGAACATCGGATATTCGTGAAAAATGTATTAATACTCGTTATCCGAAGCTAAAATCGAATAGATTAACTCCTGAAATGACCTCGGACGCGTGATCGAAAAACCAGGAGAAAAAAAACAGGTCCGCACGACCTCCCGAACGGCTGAAATCGAAGTGTATAATACACGGTTTTTCGGGATTCCAGGGTCCCGGAACAAAATTCTCCGGAAATCACATTGAAAGTTCCTCGGGTCACATAAAGCGGCCACGCAAAATTTTAGTAGCAACGGAAGACATTTGGGGGTTGCTAGTATTCCATCAACCAGCATTCGTCGAACAACGGATAATCGTCCGATACGACCTCCCGAACGGCTGAAATTGAAGTGTATAATACACGGTTTTTCGAAATTCCAGGGTCCCGGAAATAAATTCTCCGGAAATCACACTGAAAATTCCTCGGGTCAGATAAAGCGGCCACGCAAAATTTTAGTAGCAACGGAAGACATTTGGGGGTTGTTAGTATTCCATAAACCAGCATTCGTCGAACATCCGATAATCGTGAAAAATGTATTAGTACTCGTTATCCGAAGCTAAAATCGAATAGATTAACTCCTGAAATAAGCTCGGACGCGTGATCGAAAAACCAGGAGAAAAAGAAACAGGGTCCGGTACGACCTCCCGAACAAGTGAAATTGAAGTGTATAATGCACGGTTTTTCGGGATTCTAGGGTCCCAGACCAAAATTCTCCGGAAATCACACTGAAAGTTCCTCGGGTCAGATAAAGCGGCGACGCAAAATTTGAGTAGCAACGGAAGACATTTGGGGGTGTCGGTATGCCATAAACCAGCGTTCGTCGAACCTCGTATAATCGTGAAAAATGTATTAATACTCGTAATCCGAGGCTGAAATCGAATAGATTAACTCCTGAAATGATCTCGGACGCGGGATAGAAAAACCGGGAGAATAAGAAACAGGGTCCGGTACGACCTCCCGAACGGCTGAAATTGAAGTGTATAATACACGGTTTTTCGGGATTCCAGGGTCCCGGAACAAAATTCTCCGGAAATCACACTGGAAGTTTCTCGGGTCACATAAAGCGGCCACACAAAATTTTAGTAGCAACGGAAGACATTTGGGGGTTGCTAGTATTCCATAAACCAAAGATTCGTCGAACATCGGATAATCGTCCCAAGCGATCTCCCGAACGGCTGAAATTGAAGTGTATAATACACGGTTTTTCGGGATTTCAGGGTCCCGGAACAAAATTCTCCGGAAATCACACTGAAAGATCCTCGGGTCACATAAAGCGGCCACACAAAATTTTAGTAGCAACGGAAGACATTTGGGGGTTGCTAGTTTTCCATAAACCAGCATTCGTAAAAAATCGGATAATCGTGAAAAATGTATTAATACTCGTTATCCGAAGCTAAAATCGAATAGATTAACTCCTGAAATGACCTCGGACGCGTGATCGAAAAACAAGGAGAAAAAGAAACAGAGTCCGTGCGAGCTCTGAATCAAACGAAATTGAAGTGTATAATACACGGTTTTCGGGATTTCGGGTCCCTAACAAAATTCTCCGGAAATCACACCAAAGTTCCTCCTTTGGTCACATAAAGCGGCCACGCAAAATTTAGTAGCAACGGAAGACATTTGGGGGTTGCTAGTATTCCATAAACCAAAGATTCGTCGAACATCGGATAATCGTCCCGTTTACCTCCCGAACAGTGAAATTGAAGTGTATAATACACGGTTTTTCGAGATTTCAGGGTCCCGGAACAAAATTCTCCGGAAATCACACCGAAAGATCCTCGGGTCACATAAAGCGGCCACACAAAATTTTAGTAGCAACGGAAGACATTTGGGGTTGCTAGTATTCCCTAAAACCAAGATTCGTCGAACATCGGATAATCATCCGATGACCTCCCGAACGGCTGAAATTGAAGTGTATAATACACGCTTTTTCGGGATTCCGAGTCCCGAACAAAATTATCCGGAAATCACACCAAAGTTCCTCCTCGTCACATAAAGCGCCACGCAAAATTTTAGTAGCAACGGAAGACATTTGGGGTTGCTAGTATTCCATAAACCAAAGATTCGTCGAACATCGGATAATCGTCCGGTACGACCTCCCGAACGACTGAAATTGAAGTGTATAATACACGGTTTTTCGGGATTTCAGGGTCCCGGAACAAAATTCTCCGGAAATCACACTAAAAGTTCCTCGGGGCACATAAAGCGGCCACACAAAATTTTAGTAGCAACGGAAGACATTTGGGGGTTGCTAGTATTCCATAAACCAGCATTCGTCGAACATCGGATAATCGTCCTGGTTACCTCCGGACCGGCTGAAATTGAAGTGTATAATACACGCTTTTTCGGATTTCGGGTCCCTAACAAAATTATCCTAAATCACACTGAAAGTTCCTCGGGTCAGATAAAGCGGCCACGCAAAATTTTAGTAACAACGGAAGACATTTGGGGGTTGCTAGTATTCCATAAACCAGCATTCGTCGAAAATAGGATAATCGTGAAAAATGTATTAATACTCCTTATCCGAAACTAAAATCGAATAGATTAACTCCTGAAATGACCTCGGACGCGTGATCGAAAAACAAGGAGAAAAAGAAACAGGGTCCGGTACGACCTCCTGAACGGCTGAAATTGAAGTGTATAATACACGGTTTTTCGGGATTTCAGGGTCCCGGAACAAAATTCTCCGGAAATCACACTGAAAGTTCCTCTGGTCACATAAAGCGGCCACGCAAAATTTTAGTAGCAATGGAAGACATTTGGGGTTGCTAGTATTCCATAAACCAGCATTCGTCGAACATCGGATAATCGTCCGGTACGACCTCCCGAACGGCTGAAATTGAAGTGTATAATACACGGTTTTTTGGGATTCCAGGGTCCCGGAAATAAATTCTCCGGAAATCACACTGAAAATTCCTCGGGTCAGATAAAGCGGCCACGCAAAATTTTAGTAACAATGGAAGACATTTGGGGGTTGTTAGTATTCCATAAACCAGCATTCGTCGAACATCCGATAATCGTGAAAAATGTATTAGTACTCGTTATCCGAAGCTAAAATCGAATAGATTAACTCCTGAAATGAGCTCGGACGCGTGATCGAAAACCAGGAGAAAAAGAAACAGGGTCCGGTACGACCTCCCGAACAAGTGAAATTGAAGTGTATAATGCACGGTTTTTCGGGATTCTAGGGTCCCGGAACAAAATTCTCCGGAAATCACACTGAAAGTTCCTCGGGTCAGATAAAGCGGCCACGCAAAATTTGAGTAGCAACGGAGGACATTTGGGGGTGTCGGTATGCCATAAACCAGCGTTCGTCGAACCTCGTATAATCGTGAAAAATGTATTAATACTCGTAATCCGAGGCTGAAATCGAATAGATTAACTCCTGAAATGATCTCGGACGCGTGATAGAAAAACCAGGAGAATAAGAAACAGGGTCCAGTACGACCTCCCGAACGGCTGAAATTGAAGTGTATAATACACGGTTTTTCGGGATTCCAGGGTCCCGGAACAAAATTCTCCGGAAATCACACTGAAAGTTCCCTGGGTCACATAAAGCGGCCACACAAAATTTTAGTAGACACGGAAGACATTTGGGGGTTGCTAGTATTCCATAAACCAGCATTCGTCGAACATCGGATAATCGTCCGGTACGACCTCCCGAACGGCTGAAATTGAAGTGTATAATACACGGTTTTTTGGGATTCCAAGGTTCCGGAACAAAATTTGCCGGAAATAACACTGAAAGTTCCTCGGGTCAGATAAAGCGGCCACGCAAAATTTTAGTAGCAACGGAAGACATTTGGGGGTTGCTAGTTTTCCATAAACCAGCATTCGTCAAAAATCGGATAATCGTGAAAAATGTATTAATACTCGTTATCCGAAGGTAAAATCGAATAGATTAACTCCTGAAATGACCTCGGACGCGTGATCGAAAAACAAGGAGAAAAAGAAACAGGGTCCGGTACGACCTTCTGAACGGCTGAAATTGAAGTGTATAATACACGGTTTTTCGGGATTTCAGGGTCCCGGAACAAAATTCTCCGGAAATCACACTGAAAGTTCCTCTGGTCACATAAAGCGGCCACGCAAAATTTTAGTAGCAACGGAAGACATTTGGGGGTTGCTAGTATTCCATAAACCAGCATTCGTCGAACATCGGATAATCGTCTGGTACGACCTCCCGAACGGCTTAAATTGAAGTTTATAATACACGGTTTTTCGGGATTCTAGGCTCCCGGAACAAAATTCTCCGAAAATCACACTTAAAGTTCCTCGGGTCAGATAAATCGGCCACGCAAAATTTTAGTAGCAACGGAAGACATTTGGGGGTTATAGTATTCCATAAACCAACATTCGTCGAACATCGGATATTCGTGAAAAATGTATTAATACTCGTTATCCGAAGCTAAAATCGAATAGATTAACTCCTGAAATGACCTCGGACGCGTGATCGAAAAACCAGGAGAAAAACAAACAGGGTCCGATTTACCTCCCGAACGGCTGAAATCGAAGTGTATAATACACGGTTTTTCGGAATTCCAGGGTCCCGAAACAAAATTCTCCGGAAATCACACTGAAAGTTCCTCGGGTCACATAAAGCGGCCACGCAAAATTTTAGTAGCAACGGAAGACATTTGGGGGTTGCTAGTATTCCATCAACCAAAGATTCGTCGAACAACGGATAATCGTCCGATCGACCTCCCGAACAATGAAATTGAAGTGTATAATACACGGTTTTTCGAAATTCGTGGTCCCTAAATAAATTCTCCGAAATCACACCGAAAATTCCTCGGGTCAGATAAAGCGGCCACGCAAAATTTTAGTAGCAACGGAAGACATTTGGGGGTTGTTAGTATTCCATAAACCAGCATTCGTCGAACATCCGATAATCGTGAAAAATGTATTAGTACTCGTTATCCGAAGCTAAAATCGAATAGATTAACTCCTGAAATAAGCTCGGACGCGTGATCGAAAAACCAGGAGAAAAAGAAACAGGGTCCGGTACGACCTCCCGAACAAGTGAAATTGAAGTGTATAATGCACGGTTTTTCGGGATTCTAGGGTCCCAGACCAAAATTCTCCGGAAATCACACTGAAAGTTCCTCGGGTCAGATAAAGCGGCCACGCAAAATTTGAGTAGCAACGGAAGACATTTGGGGGTGTCGGTATGCCATAAACCAGCGTTCGTCGAACCTCGTATAATCGTGAAAAATGTATTAATACTCGTAATCCGAGGCTGAAATCGAATAGATTAACTCCTGAAATGATCTCGGACGCGTGATAGAAAAACCGGGAGAATAAGAAACAGGTCCTGTTTACCCTCCCGAACGGCTGAAATTGAAGTGTATAATACACGGTTTTTCGGGATTCCAGGGTCCCGGAACAAAATTCTCCGGAAATCACACTGGAAGTTTCTCGGGTCACATAAAGCGGCCACACAAAATTTTAGTAGCAACGGAAGACATTTGGGGGTTGCTAGTATTCCATAAACCAGCATTCGTCGAACATCGGATAATCGTCCGGTACGATCTCCCGAACGGCTGAAATTGAAGTGTATAATACACGGTTTTTCGGGATTCCGTGGTTTCCGGAACAAAATTCTCCGGAAATAACACCGAAAGTTCCTCGGGTCGATATAAGCGGCCACGCAAAATTTTAGTAGCAACGGAAGACATTTGGGGGTTGCTAGTATTCCATAAACCAGCATTCGTCGAACATCGGATAATCGTGAAAAATGTATTAATACTCGTTATCCGAGGCTAAAATCGAATAGGTTAACTCCTGAATTGACCTCGGACGCGTGATAGAAAAACCAGGAGAAAAGAAACAGGTCCGGTTTACCTCCCGAACGGCTGAAATTGAATTGTATAATACACGGTTTTTCGGGATTTCAGGGTCCCGGAACAAAATTCTCCGGAAATCACACTGAAAGATCCTCGGGTCACATAAAGCGGCCACACAAAATTTTAGTAGCAACGGAAGACATTTGGGGGTTGCTAGTATTCCCTAAAACCAGCATTCGTCGAACATCGGATAATCATCCGGTACGACCTCCCGAACGGCTGAAATTGAAGTGTATAATACACAGTTTTTCGGGATTCCGGGTCCCGGAACAAAATTATCCTAAATCACACTGAAAGTTCCTCTGGTCACATAAAGCGGCCACGCAAAATTTTAGTAGCAACGGAAGACATTTGGGGTTGTTAGTATTCCATAAACCAAATTCGTCGAACATCGGATAATCGTCGTGCATTTACCTCCGGACCAGCTGAAATTGAAGTGTATAATACACGGTTTTCGGGATTTCGGGTCCTGGAACAAAATTATCCGAAATCACACCGAAAGTTCCTCGGGTCAGATAAAGCGGCCACGCAAAATTTTAGTATCAACGGAAGACATTTGGGGGTTGCTAGTATTCCATAAACCAGCATTCGTCGAAAATAGGATAATCGTGAAAAATGTATTAATGCTCGTTATCCGAAGCTAAAATCGAATAGATTAACTCCTGAAATGACCTCGGACGCGTGATCGAAAAACAAGGAGAAAAAGAAACAGGTCCTGATTTACCTCCGAACAGTGAAATTGAAGTGTATAATACACGGTTTTTCGGGATTTCGTGGTCCCTAACAAAATTCTCCTAAATCACACCGAAAGTTCCTCTGGTCACATAAAGCGGCCACGCAAAATTTTAGTAGCAACGGAAGACATTTGGGGGTTGCTAGTATTCCATAAACCAGCATTCGTCGAACATCGGATAATCGTCTGATACGACCTCCCGAACGGATTAAATTGAAGTTTATAATACACGGTTTTTCGGGATTCTAGGCTCCCGGAACAAAATTCTCCGAAAATCACACTTAAAGTTCCTCGGGTCAGATAAATCGGCCACGCAAAATTTTAGTAGCAACGGAAGACATTTGGGGGTTATAGTATTCCATAAACCAACATTCGTCGAACATCGGATATTCGTGAAAAATGTATTAATACTCGTTATCCGAAGCTAAAATCGAATAGATTAACACCTGAAATGACCTCGGACGCGTGATCGAAAAACCAGGAGAAAAACAAACAGGGTCCGGTACGACCTCCCGAACGGCTGAAATCGAAGTGTATAATACACGGTTTTTCGGGATTCCAGGGTCCCGGAACAAAATTCTCCGGAAATCACACTGAAAGTTCCTCGGGTCACATAAAGCGGCCACGCAAAATTTTAGTAGCAACGGAAGACATTTGGGGATTGCTAGTATTCCATCAACCAGCATTCGTCGAACAACGGATAATCGTCCGATACGACCTCCCGAACGGCTGAAATTGAAGTGTATAATACACGGTTTTTCGAAATTCCAGGGTCCCGGAAATAAATTCTCCGGAAATCACACTGCAAATTCCTCGGGTCAGATAAAGCGGCCACGCAAAATTTTAGTAGCAACGGAAGACATTTGGGGGTTGTTAGTATTCCATAAACCAGCATTCGTCGAACATCCGATAATCGTGAAAAATGTATTAGTACTCGTTATCCGAAGCTAAAATCGAATAGATTAACTCCTGAAATAAGCTCGGACGCGTGATCGAAAAACCAGGAGAAAAAGAAACAGGTCCTAGGTCGACCTCCCGAACAAGTGAAATTGAAGTGTATAATGCACGGTTTTTCGGATTCTAGGGTCCCAGCACCAAAATTCTCTGGAAATCACACAAAAGTTCCTCGGTCGATAAAGCGGCCACGCAAAATTTTAGTAGCAACGGAAGACATTTGGGGGTGTCGGTATGCCATAAACCAGCGTTCGTCGAACCTCGTATAATCGTGAAAAATGTATTAATACTCGTAATCCGAGGCTGAAATCGAATAGATTAACTCCTGAAATGATCTCGGACGCGTGATAGAAAAACCGGGAGAATAAGAAACAGGGTCCGGTACGACCTCCCGAACGGCTGAAATTGAAGTGTATAATACACGGTTTTTCGGGATTCCAGGGTCCCGGAACAAAATTCTCCGGAAATCACACTGGAAGTTTCTCGGGTCACATAAAGCGGCCACACAAAATTTTAGTAGCAACGGAAGACATTTGGGGGTTGCTAGTATTCCATAAACCAGCATTCGTCGAACATCGGATAATCGTCCGGTACGATCTCCCGAACGGCTGAAATTGAAGTGTATAATACACGGTTTTTTGGGATTCCAGGGTTCCGGAACAAAATTCTCCGGAAATAACACTGAAAGTTCCTCGGGTCAGATAAAGCGGCCACGCAAAATTTTAGTAGCAACGAAAGACATTTGGGGGTTGCTAGTATTCCATAAACCAGCATTCGTCGAACATCGGATAATCGTGAAAAATGTATTAATACTCGTTATCCGAGGCTAAAATCGAATAGGTTAACTCCTGAATTGACCTCGGACGCGTGATAGAAAAACCAGGAGAAAAAGAAACAGGGTCCGCATTTACCTCCCGAACGGCTGAAATTGAAGTGTATAATACACGGTTTTTCGGGATTTCGGTCCCTAACAAAATTCTCCGAAATCACACTGAAGATCCTCGGGCCACATAAAGCGGCCACACAAAATTTTAGTAGCAACGGAAGACATTTGGGGGTTGCTAGTATTCCCTAAAACCAAGATTCGTCGAACATCGGATAATCATCCTGTGCGACCTTCCGAACGGCTGAAATTGAAGTGTATAATACACGGTTTTTCGGGATTCCAGGGTCCCGGAACAAAATTATCCGGAAATCACACTGAAAGTTCCTCTGGTCACATAAAGCGGCCACGCAAAATTTTAGTAGCAACGGAAGACATTTGGGGGTTGCTAGTATTCCATAAACCAGCATTCGTCGAACATCGGATAATCGTCCGGTACGACCTCCCGAACGACTGAAATTGAAGTGTATAATACACGGTTTTTCGGGATTTCAGGGTCCCGGAACAAAATTCTCCGGAAATCACACTAAAAGTTCCTCGGGTCACATAAAGCGGCCACACAAAATTTTAGTAGCAACGGAAGACATTTGGGGGTTGCTAGTATTCCATAAACCAGCATTCGTTGAACATCGGATAATCGTCCGGTACGACCTCCGGACCGGCTGAAATTGAAGTGTATAATACACAGTTTTTCGGGATTTCAGGGTCCCGGAACAAAATTATCCGGAAATCACACTGAAAGTTCCTCGGGTCAGATAAAGCGGCCACGCAAAATTTTAGTAACAACGGAAGACATTTGGGGGTTGCTAGTATTTCATAAACCAGCATTCGTCGAAAATTGGATAATCGTGAAAAATGTATTAATACTCGTTATCCGAAGCTAAAATCGAATAGATTAACTCCTGAAATGACCTCGGACGCGTGATCGAAAAACAAGGAGAAAAAGAAACTAGGTCCAGTACGACCTCCTGAACGGATGAAATTGAAGTGTATAATACACGGTTTTTCGGGATTTCAGGATCCCGGAACAAAATTCTCCGGAAATCACACTGAAAGTTCCTCTGGTCACATAAAGCGGCCACGCAAAATTTTAGTAGCAACGGAAGACATTTGGGGGTTGCTAGTATTCCATAAACCAGCATTCGTCGAACATCGGATAATCGTCTGGTACGACCTCCCGAACGGCTTAAATTGAAGTTTATAATACACGGTTTTTCGGGATTCTAGGCTCCCGGAACAAAATTCTCCGAAAATCACACTTAAAGTTCCTCGGGTCAGATAAATCGGCCACGCAAAATTTTAGTAGCAACGGAAGACATTTGGGGGTTATAGTATTCCATAAACCAACATTCGTCGAACATCGGATATTCGTGAAAAATGTATTAATACTCGTTATCCGAAGCTAAAATCGAATAGATTAACTCCTGAAATGACCTCGGACGCGTGATCGAAAAACCAGGAGAAAAACAAACAGGGTCCGGTACGACCTCCCGAACGGCTGAAATCGAAGTGTATAATACACGGTTTTTCGGGATTCCAGGATCCCGGAACAAAATTCTCCGGAAATCACACTGAAAGTTCCTCGGGTCACATAAAGCGGCCACGCAAAATTTTAGTAGCAACGGAAGACATTTGGGGGTTGCTAGTATTCCATCAACCAGCATTCGTCGAACAACGGATAATCGTCCGATCGACCTCGAACTACCGAAATTGAAGTGTATAATACACGGTTTTTCGAAATTCCGAGGTCCCGGAAATAAATTCTCCGAAATCACACTGAAAATTCCTCGGTCGATATAAGCGGCCACGCAAAATTTTAGTAGCAACGGAAGACATTTGGGGGTTGTTAGTATTCCATAAACCAGCATTCGTCGAACATCCGATAATCGTGAAAAATGTATTAGTACTCGTTATCCGAAGCTAAAATCGAATAGATTAACTCCTGAAATAAGCTCGGACGCGTGATCGAAAAACCAGGAGAAAAAGAAACAGGTCCTGGTTTACCTCCCGAACAAGTGAAATTGAAGTGTATAATGCACGGTTTTTAGGGATTCTAGGGTCCCGGACCAAAATTCTCCTGGAAATCACACTGAAAGTTCCTCGGGTCAGATAAAGCGGCCACGCAAAATTTGAGTAGCAACGGAAGACATTTGGGGGTGTCGGTATGGCATAAACCAGGCGTTCATCGAACCTCGTATAATCGTGAAAAATGTATTAATACTCGTAATCCGAGGTGAAATCGAATAGATTAACTCCTGAAATGATCTCGGACGCGTGATAGAAAAACCGGAGAATAAGAAACAGGGTCCGTTTACCTCCCGAACGGTTGAAATTGAAGTGTATAATACACGGTTTTTCGGATTCCGGGGGTCCCGGAACAAAATTCTCCTGGAAATCACACCTAAGTTTCTCGGGTCACATAAAGCGGCCACATAAAATTTTAGTAGCAACGGAAGACATTTGGGGGTTGCTAGTATTCCATAAACCAAAGATTCGTCGAACATCGGATAATCGTCCGTCACGATCTCCCGAACAGTGAAATTGAAGTGTATAATACACGGTTTTTTGGGATTCCGGGTTCCCGGAACAAAATTCTCCGGAAATAACACTGAAAGTTCCTCGGGTCAGATAAAGCGGCCACGCAAAATTTTAGTAGCAACGGAAGACATTTGGGGTTGCTAGTATTCCATAAACCAAATTCGTCGAACATCGGATAATCGTGAAAAATGTATTAATACTCGTTATCCGAGGCTAAAATCGAATAGGTTAACTCCTGAATTGACCTCGGACGCGTGATAGAAAAACCAGGAGAAAAAGAAACGGTCCCAGATCGACCTCCCGAACGGCTGAAATTGAAGTGTATAATACACGGTTTTTCGGGATTCCGGGGTCCGGAACAAAATTCTCCGGAAATCACACCGAGATTTCCTCCGTTAGATAAAGCAGACCACGCAAAATTTAAGTAGCAACGAGAAGACATTTGGGGGTGCCAGTATGCCATAAACCAAAGATTCGTCGAACATCGGATAATCGTGAAAAATGTATTAATACTCGTTATCCGAGGCTAAATTCGAATAGGTTAACTCCTGAAATGACCTCGGACGCGTGATAGAAATCAGGAGAAAAAGAAATAGGGTCCTAAGATGCGACCTCCCGAATGGCTGAAATTGAAGTGTATAATACACGGTTTTTCGGGATTCCGGGAACAAAATTCTTCGGAAATCACACTGAAAGTTCCTCGGGTCACATAAAGCGGCCACACAAAATTTTAGTAGCAACGGAAGACATTTGGGGTTGCTAGTATTCCATAAACCAAAGATTCGTCGAACATCGGATAATCGTCCACGACCTCCCGAACGGAAATTGAAGTGTATAATACACGGTTTTTCGGGATTTCGTGGTCCCGGAACAAAATTCTCCGAAATCACTCAAAAGTTCCTCGGGTCACATAAAGCGGCCACACAAAATTTTAGTAGCAACGGAAGACATTTGGGGGTTGCTAGTATTCCATAAACCAAAGATTCGTCGAACATCGGATAATCGTCCTGACGACCTCCCGAACGGCTGAAATTGAAGTGTATAATACACGGTTTTTCGGGATTTCGGGTCCCTAACAAAATTCTCCGGAAATCACTCAAAAGTTCCTCGGGTCACATAAAGCGGCCACACAAAATTTTAGTAGCAACGGAAGACATTTGGGGGTTGCTAGTATTCCATAAACCAAAGATTCGTCGAACATCGGATAATCGTCCCATTTACCTCCCGAACGGCTGAAATTGAAGTGTATAATACACGGTTTTTCGGGATTTCAGGGTCCCGGAACAAAATTCTCCGGAAATCACTCTGAAAGTTCCTCGGGTCACATAAAGCGGCCACACAAAATTTTATTAGCAACGGAAGACATTTGGGGGTTGCTAGTATTCCATAAACCAGCATTCGTCGAACATCGGATAATCGTCCCGTTTACCTCCCGAACGGCTGAAATTGAAGTGTATAATACACGGTTTTCGGGATTCCGGGTCCCTAACAAAATTATCCGGAAATCACATCAAACTTCCTCGTGTCGGATAAAGCGGCCACGCAAAATTTTAGTAGCAACGGAAGACATTTGGGGTTGCTAGTATTCCATAAACCAAAGATTAAATCGAAAATCGGATAATCGTGAAAAATGTATTAATACTCGTTATCCGAAGCTAAAATCGAATAGATTAACTCCTGAAATGACCTCGGACGCGTGATCGAAAAACAAGGAGAAAAAGAAACAGGGTCCGATTTACCTCTGAATCTGAAATTGAAGTGTATAATACACGGTTTTTCGGGATTTCGTGGTCCCTAACAAAATTCTCCTAAAATCACACCGAAAGTTCTCTGTCACATAAAGCGGCCACGCAAAATTTTAGTAGCAACGGAAGACATTTGGGGGTTGCTAGTATTCCATAAACCAAAGATTCGTCGAACATCGGATAATCGTCCCATACGACCTCCCGAACGACCCAAATTGAAGTGTATAATACACGGTTTTTCGGGATTTCAGTCCCGAACAAAATTATCCTAAATCACTCGAAAGTTCCTCGGGTCACATAAAGCGGCCACGCAAAATTTTAGTAGCAACGAAAGACATTTGGGGGTTGCTAGTATTCCATAAACCAGCATTCGTCGAACATCGGATAATCGTCCGGTACGACCTCCCGAACGGCTGAAATTGAAGTGTATAATACACAGTTTTTCGTGATTCCAGGGTCCCGGAACAAAATTATCTGGAAATCACACTGAAACTTCCTCGTGTCAGATAAAGCGGCCACGCAAAATTTTAGTAACAACGGAAGACATTTGGGGGTTGCTAGTATTCCATAAACCAGCATTCGTCGAAAATCGGATAATCGTGAAAAATGTATTAATACTCGTTATCCAAAGCTAAAATCGAATAGATTAACTCCTGAAATGACCTCGGACGCGTGATAGAAATCAGGAGAAAAAGAAATAGGGTCCGGTACGACCTCCCGAATGGCTGAAATTGAAGTGTATAATACACGGTTTTTCGGGATTTCAGGGTCCCGGAACAAAATTCTTCGGAAATCACACTGAAAGTTCCTCGGGTCACATAAAGCGGCCACACAAAATTTTAGTAGCAACGGAAGACATTTGGGGTTGCTAGTATTCCATAAACCAGCATTCGTCGAACATCGGATAATCGTCCCAAGTTGACCTCCTCGAACAGTGAAATTGAAGTGTATAATACACGGTTTTTCGGGATTACAGGGTTCCGGAACAAAATTCTCCGGAAATAACACTGAAAGTTCCTCGGGTAAGATAAAGCGGCCACGCAAAATTTTAGTAGCAACGGAAGACATTTGGGGGTTGCTAGTATTCCATAAACCAGCATTCGTCGAAAATCGGATAATCGTGAAAAATGTATTAATACTCGTTATCCGAAGCTAAAATCGAATAGATTAACTCCTGAAATGACCTCGGACGCGTGATCGAAAAACAAGGAGAAAAAGAAATAGGGTCCTATCGACCTCCCGAACGGCTGAAATTGAAGTGTATGATACACGGTTTTCGGGATTTCGGTCCGGAACAAAATTCTCCTAAAATCACACCGAAAGTTACTCTCCGGTCACATAAAGCGGCCACGTAAAATTTTAGTAGCAACGGAAGACATTTGGGGGTTGCTAGTATTACATAAACCAAAGATTCGTCGAACATCGGATAATCGTCCCATTTACCTCCCGAACGGCTGAAATTGAAGTGTATAATACACGGTTTTTCGGGATTTCGGGTCCCTAACAAAATTCTCCTAAATCACTCTGAAAGTTCCTCGGGTCACATAAAGCGGCCACACAAAATTTTAGTAGCAACGGAAGACATTTGGGGGTTGCTAGTATTCCATAAACCAGCATTCGTCGAACATCGGATAATCGTCCGGTACGACCTCCCGAACGGCTGAAATTGAAGTGTATAATACACAGTTTTTCGGGATTCCAGGGTCCCGGAACAAAATTATCCGGAAATCACACTGAAACTTCCTCGTGTCAGATAAAGCGGCCACGCAAAATTTTAGTAACAACGGAAGACATTTGGGGGTTGCTAGTATTCCATAAACCAAAGATTCGTCGAAAATCGGATAATCGTGAAAAATGTATTAATACTCGTTATCCGAAGCTAAAATCGAATAGATTAACTCCTGAAATGACCTCGGACGCGTGATCGAAAAACAAGGAGAAAAAGAAACAGGGTCCTAGACGACCTCCTGAATGCTGAAATTGAAGTGTATAATACACGGTTTTTCGGGATTTCGGTCCCTAACAAAATTCTCCGGAAATCACACCAAAGTTCTCTGGTCACATAAAGCGGCCACGCAAAATTTTAGTAGCAACGGAAGACATTTGGGGTTGCTAGTATTCCATAAACCAAAGATTCGTCGAACATCGGATAATCGTCCGTCGACCTCCCGAACGGCTGAAATTGAAGTGTATAATACACGGTTTTTCGGGATTTCGGGGTCCCTAACAAAATTCTCCTGAAATCACTCGAAAGTTCCTCGGGTCACATAAAGCGGCCACACAAAATTTTAGTAGCAACGGAAGACATTTGGGGGTTGCTAGTATTCCATAAACCAAAGATTCGTCGAACATCGGATAATCGTCCGTGACCTCCCGAACGACTGAAATTGAAGTGTATAATACACGTTTTTTCGGGATTCCGGGTCCCGGAACAAAATTATCCGGAAATCACACCAAACTTCCTCGTGTCAGATAAAGCGGCCACGCAAAATTTTAGTAACAACGGAAGACATTTGGGGGTTGCTAGTATTCCATAAACCAGCATTCGTCGAAAATCGGATAATCGTGAAAAATGTATTAATACTCGTTATCCGAAGCTAAAATCGAATAGATTAACTCCTGAAATGACCTCGGACGCGTGATAGAAATCAGGAGAAAAAGAAATAGGGTCCGGTACGACCTCCCGAATGGCTGAAATTAAAGTGTATAATACATGGTTTTTCGGGATTCCAGGGTCCCGGAACAAAATTCTTCTAAATCACATCAAAGTTCCTCGGGTCACATAAAGCGGCCACACAAAATTTTAGTAGCAACGGAAGACATTTGGGGTTGCTAGTATTCCATAAACCAAAGATTCGTCGAACATCGGATAATCGTCCAGTTTACCTCCCGAACGGCTGAAATTGAAGTGTATAATACACGGTTTTTCGGGATTACAGGGTTCCGGAACAAAATTCTCCGGAAATAACACTGAAAGTTCCTCGTGTCAGATAAAGCGGCCACGCAAAATTTTAGTAGCAACGGAAGACATTTGGGGGTTGCTAGTATTCCATAAACCAGCATTCGTCGAAAATCGGATAATCGTGAAAAATGTATTAATACTCGTTATCCGAAGCTAAAATCGAATAGATTAACTCCTGAAATGACCTCGGACGCGTGATCGAAAAACAAGGAGAAAAAGAAATAGGGTCCGGTACGACCTCCTGAACGGCTGAAATTGAAGTGTATGATACACGGTTTTTCGGGATTTCGTGGTCCCTAACAAAATTCTCCGAAATCACATCGAAAGTTACTCTCCGGTCACATAAAGCGGCCACGTAAAATTTTAGTAGCAACGGAAGACATTTGAGGGTTGCTAGTATTCCATAAACCAAAGATTCGTCGAACATCGGATAATCGTCCCAGATTACGACCTCCCGAACGGGCCGAAATGAAGTGTATAATACACGGTTTTTCGGGATTTCAGGGTCCCGGAACA
Source organism: Silene latifolia (assembly GCF_048544455.1). NCBI lineage: Eukaryota > Viridiplantae > Streptophyta > Magnoliopsida > Caryophyllales > Caryophyllaceae > Silene > Silene latifolia. Next base: position 4,074,454 of record NC_133534.1, on the reverse strand, counting down.
AAATTCTCCGGAAATCACTCTGAAAGTTCCTCGGGTCACATAAAGCGGCCACACAAAATTTTAGTAGCAACGGAAGACATTTGGGGGTTGCTAATATTCCATAAACCAGGATTCGTCGAACATCGGATAATCGTCCGGTACGACCTCCCGAACGGCTGAAATTGAAGTGTATAATACACGGTTTTTCGGGATTCCAGGGTCCCGGAACAAAATTATCCGGAAATCACACTGAAACTTCCTCGTGTCAGATAAAGCGGCCACGCAAAATTTTAGTAACAACGGAAGACATTTGGGGGTTTCTAGTATTCCATAAACCAGCATTCGTCGAAAATCGGATAATCGTGAAAAATGTATTAATACTCGTTATCCGAAGCTAAAATCGAATAGATTAACTCCTGAAATGACCTCGGACGCGTGATCGAAAAACAAGGAGAAAAAGAAACAGGGTCCGGTACGACCTCCTGAATCACTTTGAAATTGAAGTGTATAATACACGGTTTTCCGGGATTTCAGGGTCCCGGAACAAAATTCTCCGGAAATCACACTGAAAGTTCTCTGGTCACATAAAGCGGCCACGCAAAATTTTAGTAGCAACGGAAGACATTTGGGGGTTGCTAGTATTCCATAAACCAGCATTCGTCGAACATCGGTAAATCGTGAAAAATGTATTAATACTCGTTATCCGAGGCTAAAATCGAATAGGTTAACTCCTGAATTGACCTCGGACGCGTGATAGAAAAACCAGGAGAAAAAGAAACAGGGTCCGGTACGACCTCCCGAACGGCTGAAATTGAAGTGTATAATACACGGTTTTTCGGGATTTCAGGGTCCCGGAACAAAATTCTCCGGAAATCACACTGAAAGATCCTCGGGCCACATAAAGCGGCCACACAAAATTTTAGTAGCAACGGAAGACATTTGGGGGTTGCTATTATTCGCTAAAACCAGCATTCGTCGAACATCGGATAATCATCCGGTACGACCTCCCGAACGGCTGAAATTGAAGTGTATTATACACAGTTTTTCGGGATTCCAGGGTCCCGGAACAAAATTATCCGGAAATCACACTGAAAGTTCCTCTGGTCACATAAAGCGGCCACGCAAAATTTTAGTAGCAACGGAAGACATTTGGGGGTTGCTAGTATTCCATAAACCAGCATTCGTCGAACATCGGATAATCGTCCGATTTACCTCCCGAACGACTGAAATTGAAGTGTATAATACACGGTTTTTCGGGATTTCAGGGTCCCGGAACAAAATTCTCCGGAAATCACACTAAAAGTTCCTCGGGTCACATAAAGCGGCCACACAAAATTTTAGTAGCAACGGAAGACATTTGGGGGTTGCTAGTATTCCATAAACCAGCATTCGTCGAACATCGGATAATCGTCCCAATTACGACCTCCCGAACGATGAAATTGAAGTGTATAATACACGGTTTTTCGGGATTTCGGGTCCCTAACAAAATTCTCCGGAAATCACACTAAAAGTTCCTCGGGTCACATAAAGCGGCCACACAAAATTTTAGTAGCAACGGAAGACATTTGGGGGTTGCTAGTATTCCATAAACCAGCATTCGTCGAACATCGGATAATCGTCCGGTACGACCTCCGGACCGGCTGAAATTGAAGTGTATAATACACGCTTTTCGGGATTTCGGGTCCCTAACAAAATTATCCGGAAATCACACTGAAAGTTCCTCGGGTCAGATAAAGCGGCCACGCAAAATTTTAGTAACAACGGAAGACATTTGGGGGTTGCTAGTATTCCATAAACCAGCATTCGTCGAAAATAGGATAATCGTGAAAAATGTATTAATACTCGTTATCCGAAGCTAAAATCGAATAGATTAACTCCTGAAATGACCTCGGACGCGTGATCGAAAAACAAGGAGAAAAAGAAACAGGGTCCGTCGACCTCTGAACGAACTGAAATTGAAGTGTATAATACACGGTTTTTCGGGATTTCGGGTCCCGAACAAAAAATTCTCCTGAAATCACACCGAAAGTTCCTCCGGTCACATAAAGCGGCCACGCAAAATTTTAGTAGCAACGGAAGACATTTGGGGGTTGCTAGTATTCCATAAACCAGCATTCGTCGAACATCGGATAATCGTCTGGTAACGACCTCCCGAACGGCTTAAATTGAAGTTTATAATACACGGTTTTTCGGGATTCTAGGCTCCCGGAAAAAAATTCTCCGAAAATCACACTTAAAGTTCCTCGGGTCAGATAAATCGGCCACGCAAAATTTTAGTAGCAACGGAAGACATTTGGGGGTTATAGTATTCCATAAACCAACATTCGTCGAACATCGGATATTCGTGAAAAATGTATTAATACTCGTTATCCGAAGCTAAAATCGAATAGATTAACTCCTGAAATGACCTCGGACGCGTGATCGAAAAACCAGGAGAAAAACAAACAGGTCCTATACGACCTCCCGAACGGTCAAATCGAAGTGTATAATACACGGTTTCGGGATTCCGTGGTCCCGGAACAAAATTCTCCGGAAATCACACAGAAAGTTCCTCGGGTCACATAAAGCGGCCACGCAAAATTTTAGTAGCAACGGAAGACATTTGGGGTTGCTAGTATTCCATCAACCAAAGATTCGTCGAACAACGGATAATCGTCCGATACGACCTCCCGAACGGCTGAAATTGAAGTGTATAATACACGGTTTTTCGAAATTCCAGGGTCCCGGAAATAAATTCTCCGGAAATCACACTGAAAATTCCTCGGGTCAGATAAAGCGGCCACGCAAAATTTTAGTAGCAACGGAAGACATTTGGGGGTTGTTAGTATTCCATAAACCAGCATTCGTCGAACATCCGATAATCGTGAAAAATGTATTAGTAGTCGTTATCCAAAGCTAAAATCGAATAGATTAACTCCTGAAATAAGCTCGGACGCGTGATCGAAAAACCAGGAGAAAAAGAAACAGGGTCCGGTACGACCTCCCGGACAAGTGAAATTGAAGTGTATAATGCACGGTTTTTAGGGATTCTAGGGTCCCAGACCAAAATTCTCCGGAAATCACACTGAAAGTTCCTCGGGTCAGATAAAGCGGCCACGCAAAATTTGAGTAGCAACGGAAGACATTTGGGGGTGTCGGTATGGCATAAACCAGCGCTCGTCGAACCTCGTATAATCGTGAAAAATGTATTAATACTCGTAATCCGAGGCTGAAATCGAATAGATTAACTCCTGAAATGATCTCGGACGCGTGATAGAAAAACAGGGAGAATAAGAAACAGGGTCCGGTAAGACCTCCCGAACGGCTGAAATTGAAGTGTATAATACACGGTTTTTCGGGATTCCAGGGTCCCGGAACAAAATTCTCCGGAAATCACGCTGGAAGTTTCTCGGGTCACATAAAGCAGCCACACAAAATTTTAGTAGCAACGGAAGACATTTGGGGGTTGCTAGTATTCCATAAACCAAAGCATTCGTCGAACATCGGATAATCGTCCATTTATCTCCCGAACAGCGAAATCAAAGTGTATAATACACGGTTTTTTGGGATTCCAGGGTTCCGGAACAAAATTCTCCGGAAATAACACTGAAAGTTCCTCGGGTCAGATAAAGCGGCCACGCAAAATTTTAGTAGCAACGGAAGACATTTGGGGGTTGCTAGTATTCCATAAACCAGCATTCGTCGAACATCGGATAATCGTGAAAAATGTATTAATACTCGTTATCCGAGGCTAAAATCGAATAGGTTAACTCCTGAATTGACCTCGGACGCGTGATAGAAAAACCAGGAGAAAAAGAAACACTGTCCGGTACGACCTCCCGAACGGCTGAAATTGAAGTGTATAATACACGGTTTTTCGGGATTCCAGGGTCCCGGAACAAAATTCTCCGGAAATCACACTGAAATTTCCTCTGGTTAGATAAAGCAGCCACGCAAAATTTAAGTAGCAACAGAAGACATTTGGGGGTGCCAGTATGCCATAAACCAGCATTCGTCGAACATCGGATAATCGTGAAAAATGTATTAATACTCGTTATCCGAGGCTAAAATCGAATAGGTTAACTCCTGAAATGACCTCGGACGCGTGATAGAAATCAGGAGAAAAAGAAATAGGGTCCGGTATGACCTCCCGAATGGCTGAAATTGAAGTGTATAATAGACGGTTTTTCGGGATTCCAGGGTCCCGGAACAAAATTCTTCGGAAATCACACTGAAAGTTCCTCGGGTCACATAAAGCGGCCACACAAAATTTTAGTAGCAACGGAAGACATTTGGGGTTGCTAGTATTCCATAAACCAGCATTCGTCGAACATCGGATAATCGTCCGATGCGACCTCCCGACGGTGAAATTGAAGTGTATAATACACGGTTTTTCGGGATTACAGGGTTCCGGAACAAAATTCTACGGAAATAACACTGAAAGTTCCTCGGGTAAGATAAAGCGGCCACGCAAAATTTTAGTAGCAACGGAAGACATTTGGGGGTTGCTAGTATTCCATAAACCAGCATTCGTCGAAAATCGGATAATCGTGAAAAATGTATTAATACTCGTTATCCGAAGCTAAAATCGAATAGATTAACTCCTGAAATGACCTCGGACGCGTGATCGAAAAACAAGGAGAAAAAGAAATAGGGTCCGGTACGACCTCCTGAACGGCTGAAATTGAAGTGTATGATACACGGTTTTTCGGGATTTTAGGGTCCCGAAACAAAATTCTCCGGAAATCACAATGAAAGTTCCTCGGGTCAGATAAAGCGGCCAAGCAATATTTGAGTAGCAACGGAAGACATTTGGTGGTGCTTAGACCTGTCAAAACTCGACCCGACCCGAAAACCCGACCCGACCCGACCCGTTTTCTTAGGGTTAAAAACCCGGTTTTTTCGACCCGCGACCTGTTCGACCCGAACCCGAAATGACCCGTTATTTTAGGGTCGAGACCCGACCCGAACGGGTCGACCCGTTGGGTCAAGGGAAAATCATGAATTTTATTAAAAATATTATTATTTATATATTATATTTGAAAATATAGTTAAAAAATTATTTTTTTATTACTTCAAATTAAAAATTCAACTAAAAAGTCAATTTTATATAACTTTTATAATATTTAATAATAAAATAATTATTAAAAAAACTTTATTTTAATAATTATATCAATATAATTATTGTATATGATGAATATGACTAAAATAATAATTTTAAACATATTTTAATTTTTAAAAATATATTTTTAAAATTAAAAAAATCGTTTAAAAAAGGCGTTAAAAATTATTTCTTGACCCGTATTCTGACCCTAACCCGACCCGTGACCCGTATGACCCGACCCGTATCTGACCCGACCCGTATTTGACCCGACCCGTATTTTGACCCGACCCGTATGACCCGACCCGGGACCCGACCCGCCCGACCCTTTTGACAGGTCTAGTGGTGCTGGTATGCCATAAACCAGCATTCGTCGAACATCGGATAATCGTGAAAAATGTATTAATACTCGTTATCGAGGCTAAAATCGAATTGGTTAACTCCTGAAATGACCTCGGACGCGTGATAGAAAAACCAGGAGAAAAAGAAACAGGGTTCGGTACGACCTCCCGAACAGCTGAAATTGAAGTTTATAATACACGGTTTTTCGGGATTCCAGGGTCCCGGAACAAAATTCTCAGGAAATCACACTGAAAGTTCCTCGGGTCACATAAAGCGGCCACGCAAAATTTTAGTAGCAACGGAAGACATTTGGGGGTTGCTAGTATTCCATAAACCAGCATTCGTCGAACAACGGATAATCGTCCGATACGACCTCCCGAACGGCTGAAATTGAAATGTATAATACACGGTTTTTCGGGATTCCAGGGTCCCGGAAATAAATTCTCCGGAAATCCCACTGAAAATTCCTCGGGTCAGATAAAGCGGCCACGCAAAATTTTCGTAGCAACAGAAGACATTTGGGGGTTGTTAGTATTCCATAAAGCAGCATTCGTCGAACATCCGATAATCGTGAAAAATGTATTAGTACTCGTTATCCGAAGCTAAAATCTAATAGATTAACTCCTGAAATGAGCTTGGACGCGTGATCGAAAAATCAGGAGAAAAAGAAACAGGTCCGCATTCGACCTCCCGAACAAGTGAAATTGAAGTGTAAAATGCACGGTTTTTCGGGATTCTAGGGTCCCGGACCAAAATTCTCCTAAATCACACCGAAAGTTCCTCGGGTCAGATAAAGCGGCCACGCAAAATTTGAATATCAACGGAAGACATTTGGGGGTTGCTAGTATTCCATAAACCAGCATTCGTCGAACATCGGATAATCGTGAAAAATGTATTAATACTCGTTATCCGAGACTAAAATCGAATAGGTTAACTCCTGAAATGACCTCGGACGCGTGATAGAAAAACCAGGAGAAAAAGAAACAGGGTCCGGTACGACCTCCCGAACGGCTGAAATTGAAGTGTATAATACACGGTTTTCTTGATTCCGTGGTCCCTAACAAAATTCTCCTAAATCACACCAAATTTCCTTTGGTCGATAAAGCGACCACGCAAAATTTAAGTAGCAACGAGAAGACATTTGGGGGTGCCAGATGCCATAAACCAAAGATTCGTCGAACATCGGATAATCGTGAAAAATGTATTAATACTCGTTATCCGAGGCTAAAATCGAATAGGTTAACTCCTGAAATGACCTCGGACGCGTGATAGAAAACCAGGAGAAAAAGAAATAAGGTCCGGTACGACCTCCCGAACGGCTGAAATTGAAGTGTATAATACACGGTTTTTCGTGATTCCAGGGTCCCTAACAAAATTCTCCGGAAATCACACCAAATTTCCTTTGGTCGATAAAGCGACCACGCAAAATTTAAGTAGCAACAGAAGACATTTGGGGGTGCCAGTATGCCATAAACCAGCATTCGTCGAACATCGGATAATCGTGAAAAATGTATTAATACTCGTTATCCGAGGCTAAAATCGAATAGGTTAACTCCTGAAATGACCACGGACGCGTGATGGAAAAACCAGGAGAAAAAGAAACAGGTCCATCTTTACCTCCCGAACGGCCGAAATTGAAGTGTATAAGACACGGTTTTTGGGATTCCGGGTCCCGAACAAAATTCTCCAGTAATCACACCGAAACGTCCTCGGGTCAGGTAAATCGGTTACGCAAAATTCGAGTAGCAAAGGAGGACATTTGGGGGTGTCAGTATGCCATAAACTAGCGTTCGTTGAACCTCGTATAATCGTGAAAAATGTATTAATACTCGTAATCCGAGGCTGAAATCGAATAGATTAACTCCTGAAATGATCTCGGACGCGTGATAGAAAAACCGGGAGAAAAGGAAACAGGGCCCGATATGATCTCCCGAACGGCTGAAATTGTAGTGTATAATACACGGTTTTTCGGGATTCCAGGGTCCCGGAACAAAATTCTACGGAAATCACACCGAAAGTTCCTCGGTCGATCAAGCGGCCACGCAAAATTTTAGTAGCAACGGAAGACATTTGGGGGTGCCGGTATACCATAAACCAGCGTTCGTCGAACCTCGGATAATCGAGAAAAATGTATTAATACGCGTTAACCGAGGCTGAAATCGAATAGATTAACTCCTAAAATGATCTCGGACGCGTGATAGAAAAACCAGGAGAAAAAGAAACAGGGTCCTGTACGACCTCCCGAACGGCTGAAATTGAAGTGTATAATACACGGTTTTTCAGGATTCCAAGGTCCCGGAACAAAATTCTCCGGAAATCACACTAAAAGTTACTCGGGTCACATAAAGCGGCCACGCAAAATTTTAGTAGCAACGGAAGACAATCGGGGGTTGCTAGTATTCCATAAACCAGCATTCGTCGAACATCTGATAATCGTCCTAAGCATTTACCTCCCGAACGGCTGAAATTGAAGTGTATTATACACGTTTTTTCGGGATTCCGGGGTCCCGAACAAAATTATCCGGAAATCACACCGAAAGTTCCTCGGGTCGATAAAGCGCCACGCAAAAATTTAGTAACAACGGAAGACATTTGGGGGTTGCTAGTATTCCATAAACCAGCATTCGTCGAACATCGGATAATCGTGAAAAATGTATTAATACGCGTTATCCGAAGCTAAAATCGAATAGATTAACTAGTGAAATGACCTCGGACGCGTGATCGAAAAACCAGGTGAAAAAGAAACAGGGTCCGGTACGACGTCCCGAACGGCTGAAATTGAAGTGTATAATACACGGTTTTTCGAGATTCCAGGGTCCCGGAACAAAATTCTCCAGTAATCACACTGAAACGTCCTCGGGTCAGGTAAAGCGGTTACGCAAAATTCGAGTAGCAAAGGAGGACATTTGGGGGTGTCGGTATGCCATAAACTAGCGTTCGTTGAACCTCGTATAATCGTGAAAAATGTATTAATACTCGTAATCCGAGGCTGAAATCGAATAGATTAACTCCTGAAATGATCTCGGACGCGTGATAGAAAAACCGGGAGAAAAGGAAACAGGGCCCGGTATGATCTCCCGAACGGCTGAAATTGTAGTGTATAATACACGGTTTTTCGGGATTCCAGGGTCCCGGAACAAAATTCTACGGAAATCACACTGAAAGTTCCTCGGGTCAGATAAAGCGGCCACGCAAAATTTTAGTAGCAACGGAAGACATTTGGGGGTGCCGGTATACCATAAACCAGCGTTCGTCGAATCTCGGATAATCGAGAAAAATGTATTAATACTCGTTAACCGAGGCTGAAATCGAATAGATTAACTCCTAAAATGATCTCGGACGCGTGATAGAAAAACCAGGAGAAAAAGAAACAGGGTCCTGTACGACCTCCCGAACGGCTGAAATTGAAGTGTATAATACACGGTTTTTCAGGATTCCAAGGTCCCGGAACAAAATTCTCCGGAAATCACACTAAAAGTTACTCGGGTCACATAAAGCGGCCACGCAAAATTTTAGTAGCAACGGAAGACATTCGGGGGTTGCTAGTATTCCATAAACCAGCATTCGTCGAACATCTGATAATCGTCCGGTACGACCTCCCGAACGGCTGAAATTGAAGTGTATTATACACAGTTTTTCGGGATTCCAGGGTCCCAGAACAAAATTATCCGGAAATCACACTGAAAGTTCCTCGGGTCAGATAAAGCGGCCACGCAAAAATTTAGTAACAACGGAAGACATTTGGGGGTTGCTAGTATTCCATAAACCAGCATTCGTCGAACATCGGATAATCGTGAAAAATGTATTAATACTCGTTATCCGAAGCTAAAATCGAATAGATTAACTAGTGAAATGACCTCGGACGCGTGATCGAAAAACCAGGAGAAAAAGAAACAGGGTCCGGTACGACCTCCCGAACGGCTGAAATTGAAGTGTATAATACACGGTTTTTCGGGATTTCGGGGTCCCTAACAAAATTCTCCTAAATCACACCAAAGTTCCTCGGGTCACATAAAGCGGCCACGCAAAATTTTAGTAGCAACGGAAGACATTTGGGGTTGCTAGTATTCCATAAACCAAAGACATTCGTCGAACATCGGATAATCGTCTGTACGACCTCCCGAACAAATTGAAATTGAAGTGTATAATACACGGTTTTTCGGGATTCCGGGGTCCCTAACAAAATTCTCCGAAAATCACACTTTGAAAGTTACTCGGCCGATAAATCGGCCACGCAAAATTTTAGTAGCAACGGAAGACATTTGGGGGTTGCTAGTATTCCATAAACCAAAGATTCGTCGAACATCGGATAATCGTGAAAAATGTATTAATACTCGTTATCCGAAGCTAAAATCGAATAGATTAACTCCTGAAATGACCTCGGACGCGTGATCGAAAAACCAGGAGAAAAACAAACAGGTCCGTCATTTACCTCCCGAACGGCTGAAATTGAAGTGTATAATACACGGTTTTTCGGGATTTCAGGGTCCCGGAAAAAAATTCTCCGGAAATCGCCGGAAATCACACTGAAAGTTCCTCGGGTCATATAAAGCGGCCACACAAAATTTTAGTAGCAACCGAAGACACTTGGGGGTTGCTAGTATTTCATAAACCAAAGATTCGTGGAACATCGGATAATCGTCCCGTTTACCTCCGAACGGCTGAAATTGAAGTGTATAATACACGGTTTTTCGGGATTCCGGGGTTCCGAACAAAATTCTCCGGAAATAACGATGAAAGTTCCGCGGGTCGATATAAGCGGCCACGCAAAATTTTAGTAGCAACGGAAGACATTTGGGGGTTGCTAGTATTCCATAAACCAGCATTCGTCGAAGATCGGATAATCGTGAAAAATGTATTAATACTCGTTATCCGAGGCTAAAATCGAATAGGTTAACTCCTGAAATGCCCTCGGACGCGTGATAGAAAAACCAGGAGAAAAAGAAACAGGGTCCGGTACGACCTCCCGAACGGCTGAAATTGAAGTGTATAATACACGGTTTTTCGGGATTCCAGGGTCCCGGAACAAAATTCTCCGGAAATCACACTGAAATTTCCTCTGGTCAGATAAACTGCCACGCAAAATTTAAGTAGCAACGGAAGACATTTGTGGGTGCCAGTATGCCATAAACCAACATTCGTCGAATATCGGATAATCGTGAAAAATGTATTAATACTCGTTATCCAAGGCTAAAATCGAATAGGTTAACTTCTGAAATGACCTCGGACGCGTGATAGAAAACCAGGAGAAAAAGGGACAGGGTCCGGTACGACCTCCCGAACGGCTGAAATTGAAGTGTATAATACACGGTTTTTCGGGATTCCAGGGTCCCGGAACAAAATTCTCCGGAAATCACACTGAAACTTCCTCGGGTCAGATAAAGCGGCCACGCAAAATTTGAGTAGCAACGGAAGACATTTGGAGGTTGCTAGTATTCCATAAACCAGCATTCGTCGAAGATCGGATAATCGTGAAAAATGTATTAGTACTCGTTATCCGAAGCTAAAATCTAATAGATTAACTCCTGAAATGAGCTTGGACGCGTGATCGAAAAATCAGGAGAAAAAGAAACAGGGTCCGGTACGACCTCCCGAACAAGTGAAATTGAAGTGTAAAATGCACGGTTTTTCGGGATTCTAGGGTCCCGGACCAAAATTCTCCGGAAATCACACTGAAAGTTCCTCGGGTCAGATAAAGCGGCCACGCAAAATTTGAATATCAACGGAAGACATTTGGGGGTTGCTAGTATTCCATAAACCAGCATTCGTCGAACATCGGATAATCGTGAAAAATGTATTAATACTCGTTATCCGAGACCAAAATCGAATAGGTTAACTCCTGAAATGACCTCGGACGCGTGATAGAAAACCAGGAGAAAAAGAAACAGGGCCCGGTACGACCTCCCGAACGGCTGAAATTGAAGTGTATAATACACGGTTTTTCTTGATTCCAGGGTCCCGGAACAAAATTCTCTGGAAATCACACTGAAATTTACTTTGGTCAGATAAAGCAGCCACGCAAAATTTAAGTAGCAACAGAAGACATTTGGGGGTGCCAGTATGCCATAAACCAGCATTCGTCGAACATCGGATAATCGTGAAAAATGTATTAATACTCGTTATCCGAGGCTAAAATCGAATAGGTTAACTCCTGAAATGACCTCGGACGCGTGATAGAAAACCAGGAGAAAAAGAAATAGGGTCCGGTACGACCTCCCGAACGGCTGAAATTGAAGTGTATAATACACGGTTTTTCGTGATTCCAGGGTCCCGGAACAAAATTCTCCGGAAATCACAATGAAATTTCCTCGGGTCAGATAAAGCGGTCACGCAAAATTTAAGTAGCAACGGAAGACATTTGGGGGTGCCAGTATGCCATAAACCAGCATTCGTCGAACATCGGATAATCGTGAAAAATGTATTAATACTCGTTATCCGAGGCTAAAATCGAATAGGTTAACTCCTGAAATGACCACGGACGCGTGATGGAAAAACCAGGAGAAAAAGAAACAGGGTCCGGTACGACCTCCCGAACGGCTGAAATTGAAGTGTATAAGACACGGTTTTTCGGGATTCCAGGGTCCCGGAACAAAATTCTCCGGAAATCACACTGAAAGTTCCTCGGGTCAGATAAAGCGGGCACGCAAAATTTGAGTAGCAACGGAAGACAATTGGGGGTGCCGGTATGCCATAAACTAGCGTTCGTCGAACCTCGGATAATCGAGAAAAATGTATTAATACTCGTTAACCGAGGCTGAAATCGAATAGATTAACTCCTGAAATGACCTCGGACGCGTGATCGAAAAACCAGGTGAAAAAGAAACAGGGTCCGGTACGACGTCCCGAACGGCTGAAATTGAAGTGTATAATACACGGTTTTTCGAGATTCCAGGGTCCCGGAACAAAATTCTCCAGTAATCACACTGAAACGTCCTCGGGTCAGGTAAATCGGTTACGCAAAATTCGAGTAGCAAAGGAGGACATTTGGGGGTGTCGGTATGCCATAAACTAGCGTTCGTTGAACCTCGTATAATCGTGAAAAATGTATTAATACTCGTAATCCGAGGCTGAAATCGAATAGATTAACTCCTGAAATGATCTCGGACGCGTGATAGAAAAACCGGGAGAAAAGGAAACAGGGCCCGGTATGATCTCCCGAACGGCTGAAATTGTAGTGTATAATACACGGTTTTTCGGGATTCCAGGGTCCCTTTAACAAAATTCTACGGAAATCACACTGAAAGTTCCTCGGGTCAGATAAAGCGGCCACGCAAAATTTTAGTAGCAACGGAAGACATTTGGGGGTGCCGGTATACCATAAACCAGCGTTCGTCGAACCTCGGATAATCGAGAAAAATGTATTAATACGCGTTAACCGAGGCTGAAATCGAATAGATTAACTCCTAAAATGATCTCGGACGCGTGATAGAAAAACCAGGAGAAAAAGAAACAGGGTCCTGTACGACCTCCCGAACGGCTGAAATTGAAGTGTATAATACACGGTTTTTCAGGATTCCAAGGTCCCTGAACAAAATTCTCCTAAATCACACTAAAAGTTACTCGGGTCACATAAAGCGGCCACGCAAAATTTTAGTAGAAACGGAAGACAATCGGGGTTGCTAGTATTCCATAAACCAAAGATTCGTCGAACATCGATAATCGTCCGTTTACCTCCCGAACGGCTGAAATTGAAGTGTATTATACACAGTTTTTCGGGATTCCAGGGTCCCAGAACAAAATTATCCGGAAATCACACTGAAAGTTCCTCGGGTCAGATAAAGCGGCCACGCAAAAATTTAGTAACAACGGAAGACATTTGGGGGTTGCTAGTATTCCATAAACCAGCATTCGTCGAACATCGGATAATCGTGAAAAATGTATTAATACGCGTTATCCGAAGCTAAAATCGAATAGATTAACTAGTGAAATGACCTCGGACGCGTGATCGAAAAACCAGGTGAAAAAGAAACAGGTCCTAGGGGACGTCCCGAACGGGTTTGAAATTGAAGTGTATAATACACGCTTTTTCGAGATTCCGGGTCCCGAACAAAATTCTCCAAAGAATCACACCGAAACGCCCGGGTCGGGGTAAATCGGTTACGCAAAATTCGAGTAGCAAAGGAGGACATTTGGGGGTGTCGGTATGCCATAAACTAGCGTTCGTTGAACCTCGTATAATCGTGAAAAATGTATTAATACTCGTAATCCGAGGCTGAAATCGAATAGATTAACTCCTGAAATGATCTCGGACGCGTGATAGAAAAACCGGGAGAAAAGGAAACAGGGCCCGGTATGTTCTCCCGAACGGTGAAATTGTAGTGTATAATACACGTTTTTTCGGATTCCGGGGTCCCTAACAAAATTCTACGGAAATCACACTGAAAGTTCCTCGGGTCAGATAAAGCGGCCACGCAAAATTTTAGTAGCAACGGAAGACATTTGGGGGTGCCGGTATACCATAAACCAGCGTTCGTCGAATCTCGGATAATCGAGAAAAATGTATTAATACTCGTTAACCGAGGTCAAATCGAATAGATTAACTCCTAAAATGATCTCGGACGCGTGATAGAAAAACCAGGAGAAAAAGAAACAGGTCCGTCGACCTCCCGAACGGCTGAAATTGAAGTGTATAATACACGGTTTTTCAGGATTCCAAGGTCCCGGAACAAAATTCTCCGGAAATCACACTAAAAGTTACTCGGGTCACATAAAGCGGCCACGCAAAATTTTAGTAGCAACGGAAGACATTCGGGGTTGCTAGTATTCCATAAACCAAAGATTCGTCGAACATCGATAATCGTCCCATTTACCTCCTCGAACTAGCTGAAATTGAAGTGTATTATACACGCTTTTTCGGGATTCCGGGTCCCGAACAAAATTATCCTAAAAATCACACCGAAAGTTCCTCGGGTCAGATAAAGCGGCCACGCAAAAATTTAGTAACAACGGAAGACATTTGGGGGTTGCTAGTATTCCATAAACCAGCATTCGTCGAACATCGGATAATCGTGAAAAATGTATTAATACTCGTTATCCGAAGCTAAAATCGAATAGATTAACTAGTGAAATGACCTCGGACGCGTGATCGAAAAACCAGGAGAAAAAGAAACAGGGTCCGGTACGACCTCCTGAACGGTTGAAATTGAAGTGTATAATACACGGTTTTTCGGGATTTCAGGGTCCCGGAACAAAATTCTCCGGAAATCACACTGAAAGTTCCTCGGGTCACATAAAGCGGCCACGCAAAATTTTAGTAGCAACGGAAGACATTTGGGGGTTGCTAGTATTCCATAAACCAGCATTCGTCGAACATCGGATAATCGTCCTGTACGACCTCCCGAACAGCTGAAATTGAAGTGTATAATACACGGTTTTTCGGAATTCCAGGGTCCCGGAACAAAATTCTCCGAAAATCACACTGAAAGTTACTCGGGTCAGATAAATCGGCCACGCAAAATTTTAGTAGCAACGGAAGACATTTGGGGGTTGCTAGTATTCCATAAACCAGCATTCGTCGAACATCAGATAATCGTGAAAAATGTATTAATACTCGTTATCCGAAGCTAAAATCGAATAGATTAACTCCTGAAATGACCTCGGACGCGTGATCGAAAAACCAGGAGAAAAACAAACAGGGTCCGGTACGACCTCCCGAACGGCTGAAATTGAAGTGTACAATACACGGTTTTTCGGGATTTCAGGGTCCCGGAAAAAAATTCTCCGGAAATCGCCGGAAATCACACTGAAAGTTCCTCGGGTCATATAAAGCGGCCACACAAAATTTTAGTAGCAATCAAGACACTTGGGGGTTGCTAGTATTTCATAAACCAGCATTCGTGGAACATCGGATAATCGTCTGGTACGACCTCCAGAACGGCTGAAATTGAAGTGTATAATACACGGTTTTTCGGGATTCCAGGGTTCCGGAACAAAATTCTCCGGAAATAACAGTGAAAGTTCCTCGGGTCAGATAAAGCGGCCACGCAAAATTTTAGTAGCAACGGAAGACATTTGGGGGTTGCTAGTATTCCATAAACCAGCATTCGTCGAAGATCGGATAATCGTGAAAAATGTATTAATACTCGTTATCCGAGGCTAAAATCGAATAGGTTAACTCCTGAAATGACCTCGGACGCGTGATAGAAAAACCAGGAGAAAAAGAAACAGGTCCTGCATTTACCTCCCGAACGGCTGAAATTGAAGTGTATAATACACGGTTTTTCGGGATTCCAGAGTCCCGGAACAAAATTCTCCGGAAATCACACTGAAATTTCCTCTGGTCAGATAAACTGCCACGCAAAATTTAAGTAGCAACGGAAGACATTTGGGGGTGCCAGTATGCCATAAACCAACATTCGTCGAATATCGGATAATCGTGAAAAATGTATTAATACTCGTTATCCAAGGCTAAAATCGAATAGGTTAACTTCTGAAATGACCTCGGACGCGTGATAGAAAACCAGGAGAAAAAGGGACAGGGTCCGGTACGACCTCCCGAACGGCTGAAATTGAAGTGTATAATACACGGTTTTTCGGGATTCCAGGGTCCCGGAACAAAATTCTCCGGAAATCACACTGAAACTTCCTCGGGTCAGATAAAGCGGCCACGCAAAATTTGAGTAGCAACGGAAGACATTTGGAGGTTGCTAGTATTCCATAAACCAGCATTCGTCGAAGATCGGATAATCGTGAAAAATGTATTAATACTCGTTATCCGAGGCTAAAATCGAATAGATTAACTCATGAAATGACCTCGGATGCGTGATCGAAAACCAGGAGAAAAAGAAACAGGGTCCAGCATTTACCTCCCGAACGGCTGAAATTGAAGTGTATAATAAACGGTTTTTCGGGATTTCGTGGTCCCGAAACAAAATTCTCCGGAAATCACACCGAAAGTTTCTCGGTCGATAACGCGGCCACGCAAAATTTGAGTAGCAACAAAAGACATTTGGGGGTGCCGGTATGCAATAAACCAGCATTCGTCGAACATCGGATAATCGTGAAAAATGTATTAATACTCGTTATCCGAGGCTAAAATCGAATAGGTTAACTCCTGAAATGACCTCGGACGCGTGATAGAAAAACCAGGAGAAAAAGAAACAGGGTCCGGTACGACCTCCCGAACGGCTGAAATTGAAGTGTATAATACACGGTTTTTCGGGATTTCAGGGTCCCGAAACAAAATTCTCCGGAAATCACACTGAAAGTTACTCGGGTCAGATAAAGCGGCCACGCAAAATTTGAGTAGCAACGGAAGACATTTGGTGGTGCCGGTATGCCATAAACCAGTATTCGTCGAACATCGGATAATCGTGAAAAATGTATTAATACTCGTTATCCGAGGCTAAAATCGAATAGGTTAACTCCCGAAATGACCTCGGACGCGTGATAGAGAAACCAGGAGAAAAAGAAACAAGGTCCGGTACGACCTCCCGAACGGCTGAAATTGAAGTGTATAATACACGGTTTTTCGGGATTCCAGGGTCCCGGAACAAAATTCTCCGGAAATCACACTGAAAGTTCCTCGGGTCACATAAAGCGGCCACACAAAATTTTAGTAGCAACGGAAGACATTTGGGGTTTGCTAGTATTTCATAAACCAGCATTCGTCGAACATCGGATAATCGTCCAGTACGACATCCCGAACGGCTGAAATTGAAGTGTATAATACACGGTTTTTCGGGATTCCAGGGTTCCGGAACAAAATTCTCCGGAAATAACACTGAAAGTTCCTCGGGTCAGATAAAGCGGCCACGCAAAATTTTAGTAGCAACAGAAGACATTTGGGGGTTGCTAGTATTCCATAAACCAGCATTTGTCGAACATCGGATAATCGTGAAAAATGTATTAATACTCGTTATCTGAGGCTAAAATCGAATAGGTTAACTCCTGAAATGACCTCGGACGCGTTATAGAAAAACCAGGAGAAAAAGAAACAGGGTCTGCTACGACCTACTGAACGGCTGAAATTGAATGTATAATACACGGTTTTTCGGGATTCCAGGGTCCCGGAACAAAATTCTCCGAAAATCACACTGAAATTTCCTCTGGTCAGATAAAGCTGCCACGCAAAATTTAAGTAGCAATGGAAGACATTTGGGGGTGCCAGTATGCCATAAACCAACATTCGTCGAACATCGAATAATCGTGAAAAATGTATTAATACTCGTTATCCGAGGCTAAAATCGAATAGGTTAACTTCTGAAATGACTTCGGACGCGTGATAGAAAACCAGGAGAAAAAGAAACAGGGTCCGGTACGACCTCCCGAACGGCTGAAATTGAAGTGTATAATACACGATTTTTCGGGATTCCAGGGTCCCGGAACAAAATTCTCCGGAAATCACACTAAAAGTTACTCAGGTCACATAAAGCGGCCACGCAAAATTTTAGTAGCAACGGAAGACATTCGAGGGTTGCTAGTATTCCATAAAGCAGCATTCGTCGAACATCTGATAATCATCCGGTACGACCTCCCGAACCGCTGAAATTAAAGTGTATTATACACAGTTTTTCGGGATTCTAGGGTCCCAGAACAAAATTATCCGGAAATCACACTAAAACTTCCTCGGGTCAGATAAAGCGGCCACGCAAAAATTTAGTAACAACGGAAGACATTTGGGGGTTGCTAGTATTCCATAAACCAGCATTCGTCGAACATCGGATAATCGTGAAAAATGTATTAATACTCGTTATCCGAAGCTAAAATCGAATAGATTAACTCGTGAAATGACCTCGGACGCGTGATCAAAAAACCAGGAGAAAAAAGAAACAGGGTCCGGTACGACCTCCTGAACGGTTGAAATTGAAGTGTATAATACACGGTTTTTCGGGATTTCAGGGTCCCGGAACAAAATTCTCCGGAAATCACACTGAAAGTTCCAAGGGTCACATAAAGCGGCCACGCAAAATTTTAGTAGCAACGGAAGACATTTGGGGGTTGCTAGTATTCCATAAACCAGCATTCGTCGAACATCGGATAATCGTCCGGTACGACCTTCCGAACGGCTGAAATTGAAGTGTATAATACACGGTTTTTCGGGATTTCAGGGTCCCGGAACAAAATTCTCCGGAAATCTCCGGAAATCACACTGAAAGTTCCTCGGGTCACATAAAGCGGCCACACAAAATTTTAGTAGCAACAGAAGACATTTGGGGGTTGCTAGTATTTCATAAACCAGCATTCGTCGAACATCGGATAATCGTCCGGTACGACCTCCCGAACGGCTGAAATTGAAGTGTATAATACACGGTTTTTCGGGATTCCAGGGTCCCGGAACAAAATTCTCCGAAAATCGCACTGAAAGTTACTCGGGTCAGGCAAATCGGCCACGCAAAATTTTAGTAGCAACGGAAGACATTTGGGGGTTGCTAGTATTCCATAAACCAGCATTCGTCGAACATCAGATAATCGTGAAAAATGTATTAATACTCGTTATCCAAAGCTAAAATCGAATAGATTAACTCTTGAAATGACCTCGGACGCGTGATCGAAAAACCAGGAGAAAAACAAACAGGGTCCGTTACGACCTCCCGAACGGCTGAAATTGAAGTGTATAATACACGGTTTTTCGGGATTTCAGGGTCCCGGAACAAAATTCTCCGGAAATCTCCGGAAATCACACTGAAAGTTCCTCGGGTCACATAAAGCGGCCACACAAAATTTTAGTAGCAACGGAAGACATTTGGGGGTTGCTAGTATTTCATAAAAAAAGATTCGTCGAACATCGGATAATCGTCCTGGCATTTACCTCCCGAACGGCTGAAATTGAAGTGTATATTACACGGTTTTTCGGGATTCCAGGGTCCCGGAAAAAAATTCTCCGGAAATCACAATGAAACTTCCTCAGGTCAGATAAAGCGGCCACGCAAATTTTGAGTAGCAACGGAAGACATTTGGAGGTTGCTAGTATTCCATAAACCAGCATTCGTTGAAGATCGGATACTCGTGAAAAATGTATTAATACTCGTTATCCGAGGCTAAAATCGAATAGATTAACTCATGAAATGACCTCGGATGCGTGATCGAAAACCAGGAGAAAAAGAAACAGGGTCCAGATTTACCTCCCGAACGGGCTTTGAAATTGAAGTGTATAATAAACGGTTTTTCGGGATTTCGTGGTCCCGAAACAAAATTCTCCGGAAATCACACCGAAAGTTTCTCGGGTCGATAACGCGCCACCCAAAATTTGAGTAGCAACAGAAGACATTTGGGGGTGCCGGTATGCAATACACCAGCATTCGTCGAACATCGGATAATCGTGAAAAATGTATTAATACTCGTTATCCGAGGCTAAAATCGAATAGGTTAACTCCTGAAATGACCTCGGACGCGTGATAGAAAACCTGGAGAAAAAGAAACGGGGTCCGGTACGATCTCCCGAACGGCTGAAATTGAAGTGTATAATACACGGTTTTTCGGGATTTCAGGGTCCCGAAACAAAATTCTCCGGAAATCACACTGAAAGTTCCTCGGGTCAGATAAAGCGGCCACGCAAAATTTGAGTAGCAACGGAAGACATTTGGTGGTGCCGGTATGCCATTAACCAGCATTCGTCGAACATCAGATAATCGTGAAAAATGTATTAATACTCGTTATCCGAAGCTAAAATCGAATAGGTTAACTCCTGAAATGACCTCGGACGCGTGATCGAAAAACCAGGAGAAAAACAAACAGGGTCCGGTACGACGTCCCGAACGGCTGAAATTGAAGTGTACAATACACGGTTTTTCGGGATTTCAGGGTCCCGAAACAATATTCTCCGGAAATCACACTGAAAGTTCCTCGGGTCAGAGAAAGCGGCCACGCAAAATTTGAGTAGCAACGGAAGACATTTGGTGGTGCCGGTATGCCATAAACCAGCATTCGTCGAACATCGGATAATCGTGAAAAATGTATTAATACTCGTTATCCGAGGCTAAAATCGAATAGGTTAACTCCTGAAATGACCTCGGACGCGTGATAGAGAAACCAGGAGAAAAAGAAAGAAGGTCCAGTACGACATCCCGAACGGCTGAAATTGAAGTGTATAATACACGGTTTTTCGGGATTGCAGGGTCCCGGAACAAAATTCTCCGGAAATCACACTGAAAGTTCCTCGGGTCACATAAAGCGGCCACACAAAATTTTAGTAGCAACAGAAGACATTTGGGGGTTGCTAGTATTTCATAAACCAGCATTCGTCGAACATCGGATAATTGTCCGGTACGACCTCCCGAACGGCTGAAATTGAAGTGTATAATACACGGTTTTTCGGGATTCAAGGGTTCCGGAACAAAATTCTCCGGAAATAACACTGAAAGTTCCTCGAGTTAGATAAAGCGGCCACGCAAAATTTTAGTAGCAACGGAAGACATTTGGGGGTTGCTAGTATTCCATAAACCAGCATTCGTCGAACATCGGATAATCACAAAAAATGTATTAATACTCGTTATCCGAGCGTAAAATCGAATAGGTTAACTCCTGAAATAACCTCGGACGCGTGATAGAAAAATCAGGAGAAAAAGAAACAGGGTCCGGTACGACCTCCTGAACGGCTGAAATTGAAGTGTATAATACACGGTTATTCGGGATTCCAGGGTCGCGAAACAAAATTCTCCGGAAATCACACTGAAATTTCCTCTGGTCAGATAAAGCTGCCACGCAAAATTTAAGTAGCAATGGAAGACATTTGGGGGTGCCAATATGCCATAAACCAACATTCTTCGAACGTCGGATAATCGTGAAAAATATATTAATACTCGTTATCCGAGGCTAAAATCGAATAGGTTAACTCCTGAAATGACCTCGGACGCGTGATAGAAAACCAGGAGAAAAAGAAACAGGTCCGTCGACCTCCCGAACGGCTGAAATTGAAGTGTATAATACACGGTTTTTCGGGATTCCAGGGTCCCGGAACAAAATTCTCCGGAAATCACACTGAAACTTCCTCGGGTCACATAAAGCGGCCACACAAAATTTTAGTAGCAACGGAAGACATTTGGGGGTTGCTAGTATTCCATAAACCAGCATTTGTCGAACATCGGATAATCGTCCGGTACGACCTCCCGAACGGCTGAAATTGAAGTGTATTATACACAGTTTTTCGGGATTCTAGGGTCCCAGAACAAAATTATCCGGAAATCACACTGAAACTTCCTCGGGTCAGATAAAGCGGCCACGCAAAAATTTAGTAACAACGGAAGACATTTGGGGGTTGCTAGTATTCCATAAACCAGCATTCGTCGAACATCGGGTAATCGTGAAAAATGTATTAATACTCGTTATCCGAAGCTAAAATCGAATAGATTAACTCGTGAAATGACCTCGGACGCGTGATCGAAAAACCAGGAGAAAAAGAAACAGGGTCCGGTACGACCTCCTGAACGGTTGAAATTGAAGTGTATAATACACGGTTTTTCGGGATTTCAGGGTCCCGGAACAAAATTCTCCGGAAATCACACTGAAAGTTCCTCGGGTCACATAAAGCGGCCACGCAAAATTTTAGTAGCAACGGAAGACATTTGGGGGTTGCTAGTATTCCATAAACCAGCATTCGTCGAACATCGGATAATCGTCCCAATTTACCTCTGAACGGGTGAAATTGAAGTGTATAATACACGGTTTTTCGGGATTTCGGGTCCCTAACAAAATTCTCCGAAAATCGCACTGAAAGTTACTCGGGTCAGGTAAATCGGCCACGCAAAATTTTAGTAGCAACGGAAGACATTTGGGGGTTGCTAGTATTCCATAAACCAGCATTCGTCGAACATCAGATAATCGTGAAAAATGTATTAATACTCGTTATCCAAAGCTAAAATCGAATAGATTAACTCTTGAAATGACCTCGGACGCGTGATCGAAAAACCAGGAGAAAAACAAACAGGGTCCGTTACGACCTCCCGAACGGCTGAAATTGAAGTGTATAATACACGGTTTTTCGGGATTTCAGGGTCCCGGAACAAAATTCTCCGGAAATCTCCGGAAATCACACTGAAAGTTCCTCGGGTCACATAAAGCGGCCACACAAAATTTTAGTAGCAACAGAAGACATTTGGGGGTTGCTAGTATTTCATAAACCAGCATTCGTCGAACATCGGATAATCGTCCGGTACGACCACCCGAACGGCTGAAATTGAAGTGTATATTACACGGTTTTTCGGGATTCCAGGGTTCCGGAACAAAATTCTCCGGAAATAACACTGAAAGTTCCTCGGGTCAGATAAAGCGGCCACGCAAAATTTTAGTAGCAACGGAAGACATTTGGGGGTTGCTAGTATTCCATAAACCAGCATTCGTCGAAGATCGGATAATCGTGAAAAATGTATTAATACTCGTTATCCGAGGCTAAAATCGAATAGGTTAACTCCTGAAATGACCTCGGACGCGTGATAGAAAAACCAGGAGAAAAAGAAACTGGTCCGTATTTACCTCCCGAACGGGTAATTTGAAATTGAAGTGTATAATACACGGTTTTTCAGGATTCCAGGGTCCCGGAACAAAATTCTCCGGAAATCACACTGAAACTTCCTCGGGTCAGATAAAGCGGCCACGCAAATTTTGAGTAGCAACGGAAGACATTTGGAGGTTGCTAGTATTCCATAAACCAGCATTCGTCGAAGATCGGATACTCGTGAAAAATGTATTAATACTCGTTATCCGAGGCTAAAATCGAATAGATTAACTCATGAAATGACCTCGGATGCGTGATCGAAAACCAGGAGAAAAAGAAACAGGTCCAAGATTTACCTCCCGAACGGCTGAAATTGAAGTGTATAATACACGGTTTTTCGGATTTCGTGGTCCCGAAACAAAATTCTCCTGAAATCACACCGAAAGTTTCTCGGGTCGATAACGCGGCCACCCAAAATTTGAGCAGCAACAGAAGACATTTGGGGGTGCCGGTATGCAATAAACCAGCATTCGTCGAACATCGGATAATCGTGAAAAATGTATTAATACTCGTTATCCGAGGCTAAAATCGAATAGGTTAACTTCTGAAATGACCTCGGACGCGTGATAGAAAAACCAGGAGAAAAAGAAACAGGGTCCGGTACGACCTCCCGAACGGCTGAAATTGAAGTGTATAATACACGGTTTTTCGGGATTTCAGGGTCCCGAAAAAAAATTCTCCGGAAATCACACTGAAAGTTCCTCGGGTCAGATAAAGCGGCCACGCAAAATTTGAGTAGCAACGGAAGACATTTGGTGGTGCCGGTATGCCATTAACCAGCATTCGTCGAACATCAGATAATCGTGAAAAATGTATTAATACTCGTTATCCGAAGCTAAAATCGAATAGGTTAACTCCTGAAATGACCTCGGACGCGTGATCGAAAAACCAGGAGAAAAACAAACAGGGTCCGGTACGACCTCCCGAACGGCTGAAATTGAAGTGTATAATACACGGTTTTTCGGGATTTCAGGGTCCCGAAAAAAAATCCTCCGGAAATCACACTGAAAGTTCCTCGGGTCAGAGAAAGCGGCCACGCAAAATTTGAGTAGCAACGGAAGACATTTTGTGGTGCCGGTATGCCATAAACCAGCATTCGTCGAACATCGGATAATCGTGAAAAATGTATTAATACTCGTTATCCGAGGCTAAAATCGAATAGGTTAACTCTTGAAATGACCTCGGACGCGTGATAGAGAAACCAGGAGAAAAAGAAAGAAGGTCCGGTACGACATCCCGAACGGCTGAAATTGAAGTGTATAATACACGGTTTTTCGGGATTGCAGGGTCCCGGAACAAAATTCTCCGGAAATCACACTGAAAGTTCTCCGGGTCACATAAAGCGGCCACACAAAATTTTAGTAGCAACGGAAGACATTTGGGGGTTGCTAGTATTTCATTAACCAGCATTCGTCGAACATCGGATAATTGTCCGGTACGACCTCCCGAACTGCTGAAATTGAAGTGTATAATACACGGTTTTTCGGGATTCAAGGGTTCCGGAACAAAATTCTCTGGAAATAACACTGAAAGTTCCTCGAGTCAGATAAAGCGGCCACGCAAAATTTTTGTAGCAACGGAAGACATTTGGGGGTTGCTAGTATTCCATAAACCAGCATTCGTCGAACATCGGATAATCGTAAAAAATGTATTAATACTCGTTATCCGAGCCTAAAATCGAATAGGTTAACTCCTGAAATGACCTCGGACGCGTGATAGAAAAATCAGGAGAAAAAGAAACAGGGTCCGGTACGACCTTCTGAACGGCTGAAATTGAAGTGTATAATACACGGTTATTCGGGATTCCAGGGTCGCGGAACAAAATTCTCCGGAAATCACACTGAAAATTCCTCGGGTCAGATAAAGCGGCCACGCAAAATTTTAGTAGCAACGGAAGACATTTGGGGGTTGTTAGTATTCCATAAACCAGCATTCGTCGAACATCCGATAATCGTGAAAAATGTATTAGTACTCGTTATCCAAAGCTAAAATCGAATAGATTAACTCCTGAAATAAGCTCGGACGCGTGATCGAAAAACCAGGAGAAAAAGAAACAGGGTCCGGTACGACCTCCCGAACAAGTGAAATTGAAGTGTATAATGCACGGTTTTTAGGGATTCTAGGGTCCCAGACCAAAATTCTCCGGAAATCACACTGAAAGTTCCTCGGGTCAGATAAAGCGGCCACGCAAAATTTGAGTAGCAACGGAAGACATTTGGGGGTGTCGGTATGGCATAAACCAGCGTTCGTCGAACCTCGTATAATCGTGAAAAATGTATTAATACTCGTAATCCGAGGCTGAAATCGAATAGATTAACTCCTGAAATGATCTCGGACGCGTGATAGAAAAACCGGGAGAATAAGAAACAGGGTCCGGTAAGACCTCCCGAACGGCTGAAATTGAAGTGTATAATACACGGTTTTTGATTCCGTGGTCCCGAACAAAATTCTCCGGAAATCACACTGAAATTTCCTCTGGTTAGATAAAGCAGCCACGCAAAATTTAAGTAGCAACAGAAGACATTTGGGGGTGCCAGTATGTCATAAACCAGCATTCGTCGAACATCGGATAATCGTGAAAAATGTATTAATACTCGTTATCCGAGGCTAAAATCGAATAGGTTAACTCCTGAAATGATCTCGGACGCGTGATAGAAATCAGGAGAAAAAGAAATAGGGTCCGGTATGACCTCCCGAATGGCTGAAATTGAAGTGTATAATACACGGTTTTTCGGGATTCCGGGGTCCCTAACAAAATTCTTCGAAATCACACTGAAAGTTCCTCGGGTCACATAAAGCGGCCACACAAAATTTTAGTAGCAACGGAAGACATTTGGGGTTGCTAGTATTCCATAAACCAGCATTCGTCGAACATCGGATAATGGTCCGGTACGACCTCCCGAACGGCTGAAATTGAAGTGTATAATACACGGTTTTTCGGGATTACGGGGTTCCGAACAAAATTCTCCTAAATAACACCGAAAGTTCCTCGGGTAAGATAAAGTGGCCACGCAAAATTTTAGTAGCAACGGAAGACATTTGGGGGTTGCTAGTATTCCATAAACCAGCATTCGTCGAAAATCGGATAATCGTCCGGTACGACCTCCCGAACGGCTGAAATTGAAGTGTATAATACACGGTTTTTCGGGATTACAGGGTTCCGGAACAAAATTCTCCGGAAATAACACTGAAAGTTCCTCGGGTAAGATAAAGCGGCCACGCAAAATTTTAGTAGCAACGGAAGACATTTGGGGGTTGCTAGTATTCCATAAACCAGCATTCGTCGAAAATCGGATAATCGTGAAAAATGTATTAATACTCGTTATCCGAAGCTAAAATCGAATAGATTAACTCCTGAAATGACCTCGGACGCGTGATCGAAAAACAAGGAGAAAAAGAAATAGGGTCCGGTACGACCTCCCGAACGATCGAAATTGAAGTGTATGATACACGGTTTTTCGGGATTTCGTGGTCCCTAACAAAATTCTCCGGAAATCACATCAAAGTTACTCGGTCACATAAAGCGGCCACGCAAAATTTTAGTAGCAACGGAAGACATTTGGGGTTGCTAGTATTCCATAAACCAAAGATTCGTCGAACATCGGATAATCGT
Source organism: Silene latifolia (assembly GCF_048544455.1). NCBI lineage: Eukaryota > Viridiplantae > Streptophyta > Magnoliopsida > Caryophyllales > Caryophyllaceae > Silene > Silene latifolia. The sequence goes on along the minus strand of NC_133534.1, from coordinate 4,048,009 downwards.
CCGATTTACCTCCCGAACGTGAAAATTGAAGTGTATAATACACGGTTTTTCGGGATTTCGGGGTCCCGGAACAAAATTCTCCTAAAAATCACTCAAAGTTCCTCGGGTCACATAAAGCGGCCACACAAAATTTTAGTAGCAACGGAAGACATTTGGGGGTTGCTAGTATTCCATAAACCAAAGATTCGTCGAACATCGGATAATCGTCCCATTTACCTCCCGAACGGCTGAAATTGAAGTGTAATACACGCTTTTTCGGGATTCCGGGTCCCGGAACAAAATTATCCGGAAATCACACTGAAACTTCCTCGTGTCAGATAAAGCGGCCACGCAAAATTTTCGTAACAACGGAAGACATTTGGGGGTTGCTAGTATTCCATAAACCAGCATTCGTCGAAAATCGGATAATCGTGAAAAATGTATTAATACTCGTTATCCGAAGCTAAAATCGAATAGATTAACTCCTGAAATGACCTCGGACGCGTGATCGAAAAACAAGGAGAAAAAGAAACAGGGTCCGGTACGACCTCCTGAACTGCTGAAATTGAAGTGTATAATACACGGTTTTTCGGGATTTCAGGGTCCCGGAACAAAATTCTCCGGAAATCACACTGAAAGTTCTCTGGTCACATAAAGCGGCCACGCAAAATTTTAGTAACAACGGAAGACATTTGGGGGTTGCTAGTATTCCATAAACCAGCATTCGTCGAACATCGGATAATCGTCTGGTACGACCTCCCGAACGGCTGAAATTGAAGTGTATAATAAACGGTTTTTCGGGATTCCAGGGTCCCGGAACAAAATTCTTCGAAAATCACACTTAAAGTTCCTTGGGTCAGATAAATCGGCCACGAAAAATTTTAGTAGCAACGGAAGACATTTGGGGGTTGCTAGTATTCCATAAACCAGCATTCGTCGATCATCGGATAATCGTGAAAAATGTATTAATACTCGTTATCCGAAGCTAAAATCGAATAGATTAACTCCTGAAATGACCTCGGACGCGTGATCGAAAACCAGGAGAAAATCAAACAGGGTCCGGTACGACCTCCCGAACGGCTGAAATTGAAGTGTATAATACACGGTTTTTCGGGATTTTAGGGTCCCGAAACAAAATTCTCCGGAAATCACACTGAAAGTTCCTCGGGTCAGATAAAGCGGCCAAGCAAAATTTGAGTAGCAACGGAAGACATTTGGTGGTGCTGGTATGCCATAAACCAGCATTCGTCGAACATCGGATAATCGTGAAAAATGTATTAATACTCGTTATCCGAGGCTAAAATAGAATTGGTTAACTCCTGAAATGACCTCGGACGCGTGATAGAAAACCAGGAGAAAAAGAAACAGGGTTCGGTACGACCTCCCGAATAGCTGAAATTGAAGTTTATAATACACGGTTTTTCGGGATTCCAGGGTCCCGGAACAAAATTCTCAGGAAATCACACTGAAAGTTCCTCGGGTCACATAAAGCGGCCACGCAAAATTTTAGTAGCAACGGAAGACATTTGGGGGTTGCTAGTATTCCATAAACCAGCATTCGTCGAACAACGGATAATCGTCCGATACGACCTCCCGAACGGCTGAAATTGAAATGTATAATACACGGTTTTTCGGGATTCCAGGGTCCCGGAAATAAATTCTCCGGAAATCCCACTGAAAATTCCTCGGGTCAGATAAAGCGGCCACGCAAAATTTTCGTAGCAACAGAAGACATTTGGGGGTTGTTAGTATTCCATAAAGCAGCATTCGTCGAACATCCGATCATCGTGAAAAATGTATTAGTACTCGTTATCCGAAGCTAAAATTTAATAGATTAACTCCTGAAATGAGCTTGGACGCGTGATCGAAAAATCAGGAGAAAAAGAAACAGGGTCCGGTACGACCTCCCGAACAAGTGAAATTGAAGTGTAAAATGCACGGTTTTTCGGGATTCTAGGGTCCCGGACCAAAATTCTCCGGAAATCACACTGAAAGTTCCTCGGGTCAGATAAAGCGGCCACGCAAAATTTGAATATCAACGGAAGACATTTGGGGGTTGCTAGTATTCCATAAACCAGCATTCGTCGAACATCGGATAATCGTGAAAAATGTATTAATACTCGTTATCCGAGACTAAAATCGAATAGGTTAACTCCTGAAATGACCTCGGACGCGTGATAGAAAAACCAGGAGAAAAAGAAACAGGGTCCGGTACGACCTCCCGAACGGCTGAAATTGAAGTGTATAATACACGGTTTTTCTTGATTCCAGGGTCCCGGAACAAAATTCTCCGGAAATCACACTGAAATTTCCTTTGGTCAGATAAAGCAGCCACGCAAAATTTAAGTAGCAACAGAAGACATTTGGGGGTGCCAGTATGCCATAAACCAGCATTCGTCGAACATCGGATAATCGTGAAAAATGTATTAATACTCGTTATCCGAGGCTAAAATCGAATAGGTTAACTCCTGAAATGACCTCGGACGCGTGATAGAAAACCAGGAGAAAAAGAAATAGGGTCCGGTACGTCCTCCCGAACGGCTGAAATTGAAGTGTATAATACACGGTTTTTCGTGATTCCAGGGTCCCTAACAAAATTCTCCGAAATCACAATGAAATTTCCTCGGGTCGAGATAAAGCGGCCACGCAAAATTTAAGTAGCAACGGAAGACATTTGGGGGTGCCAGTATGCCATAAACCAGCATTCGTCGAACATCGGATAATCGTGAAAAATGTATTAATACTCGTTATCCGAGGCTAAAATCGAATAGGTTAACTCCTGAAATGACCACGGACGCGTGATGGAAAAACCAGGAGAAAAAGAAACAGGGTCCTGTTTACCTCCCGAACGGCCGAAATTGAAGTGTATAAGACACGGTTTTTCGGGATTCCGTGGTCCCGAACAAAATTCTCCGAAATCACACCGAAAGTTCCTCGGGTCAGATAAAGCGGGCACGCAAAATTTGAGTAGCAACGGAAGACAATTGGGGGTGCCGGTATGCCATAAACTAGCGTTCGTCGAACCTGGATAATCGAGAAAATGTATTAATACTCGTTAACCGAGGCTGAAATCGAATAGATTAACTCCTGAAATGACCTCGGACGCGTGATCGAAAAACCAGGTGAAAAAGAAATAGGTCCTGCACGACGTCCCGAACGGTACCGAAATTGAAGTGTATAATACACGGTTTTTCGAGATTCCGTGGTCCCGAACAAAATTCTCCAAGAATCACACCGAAACGCCTCGGGTCGGTAAATCGGTGACGCAAAATTCGAGTAGCAAAGGAGGACATTTGGGGGTGTCGGTATGCCATAAACTAGCGTTCGTTGAACCTCGTATAATCGTGAAAAATGTATTAATACTCGTAATCCGAGGCTGAAATCGAATAGATTAACTCCTGAAATGATCTCGGACGCGTGATAGAAAAACCGGAGAAAAGGAAACAGGGCCTTGTATGATCTCCCGAACTAGTGAAATTGTAGTGTATAATACACGGTTTTTCGGATTCCGGGGTCCCTTAACAAAATTCTACGAAATCACACCGAAAGTTCCTCGGTCGATAAAGCGGCCACGCAAAATTTTAGTAGCAACGGAAGACATTTGGGGTGCCGTATACCATAAACCGTTCGTCGAACCTCGGATAATCGAGAAAAATGTATTAATACGCGTTAACCGAGGCTGAAATCGAATAGATTAACTCCTAAAATGATCTCGGACGCGTGATAGAAAAACCAGGAGAAAAAGAAACAGGGTCCCGACCTCCCGAACCTAACGGCCAAAATTGAAGTGTATAATACACGGTTTTTCAGATTCCAAGGTCCCTAACAAAATTCTCCTAAATTACACTAAAAGTTACTCGGGTCACATAAAGCGGCCACGCAAAATTTTAGTAGCAACGGAAGACAATCGGGGTTGCTAGTATTCCATAAACCAAAGATTCGTCGAACATCGATAATCGTCCGCATTTACCTCCCGAACGGCTGAAATTGAAGTGTATTATACACGCTTTTTCGGGATTCCAGGGTCCCGAACAAAATTATCCTAAATCACACCGAAAGTTCCTCGGGTCAGATAAAGCGGCCACGCAAAAATTTAGTAACAACGGAAGACATTTGGGGGTTGCTAGTATTCCATAAACCAGCATTCGTCGAACATCGGATAATCGTGAAAAATGTATTAATACGCGTTATCCGAAGCTAAAATCGAATAGATTAACTAGTGAAATGACCTCGGACGCGTGATCGAAAAACCAGGTGAAAAAGAAACAGGGTCCGGTACGACGTCCCGAACGGCTGAAATTGAAGTGTATAATACACGGTTTTTCGAGATTCCAGGGTCCCGGAACAAAATTCTCCAGTAATCACACTGAAACGTCCTCGGGTCAGGTAAAGCGGTTACGCAAAATTCGAGTAGCAAAGGAGGACATTTGGGGGTGTCGGTATGCCATAAACTAGCGTTCGTTGAACCTCGTATAATCGTGAAAAATGTATTAATACTCGTAATCCGAGGCTGAAATCGAATAGATTAACTCCTGAAATGATCTCGGACGCGTGATAGAAAAACCGGGAGAAAAGGAAACAGGGCCCGGTATGATCTCCCGAACGGCTGAAATTGTAGTGTATAATACACGGTTTTTCGGGATTCCGGGGTCCCGAACAAAATTCTACGGAAATCACACCGAAAGTTCCTCGGTCGATAAAGCGGCCACGCAAAATTTTAGTAGCAACGGAAGACATTTGGGGGTGCCGGTATACCATAAACCAGCGTTCGTCGAATCTCGGATAATCGAGAAAAATGTATTAATACTCGTTAACCGAGGCTGAAATCGAATAGATTAACTCCTAAAATGATCTCGGACGCGTGATAGAAAAACCAGGAGAAAAAGAAACAGGGTCCAGTACGACCTCCCGAACGGCTGAAATTGAAGTGTATAATACACGGTTTTTCAGGATTCCAAGGTCCCGGAACAAAATTCTCCGGAAATCACACTAAAAGTTACTAGGGTCACATAAAGCGGCCACGCAAAATTTTAGTAGCAACGGAAGACATTCGGGGGTTGCTAGTATTCCATAAACCAGCATTCGTCAAACATCTGATAATCGTCCGGTACGACCTCCCGAACGGCTGAAATTGAAGTGTATTATACACAGTTTTTCGGGATTCCAGGGTCCCAGAACAAAATTATCCGGAAATCACACTGAAAGTTCCTCGGGTCAGATAAAGCGGCCACGCAAAAATTTAGTAACAACGGAAGACATTTGGGGGTTGCTAGTATTCCATAAACCAGCATTCGTCGAACATCGGATAATCGTGAAAAATGTATTAATACTCGTTATCCGAAGCTAAAATCGAATAGATTAACTAGTGAAATGACCTCGGACGCGTGATCGAAAAACCAGGAGAAAAAGAAACAGGGTCCGGTACGACCTCCTGAACGGTTGAAATTGAAGTGTATAATACACGGTTTTTCGGGATTTCGGGTCCCTAACAAAATTCTCCTAAATCACACCGAAAGTTCCTCGGGTCACATAAAGCGGCCACGCAAAATTTTAGTAGCAACGGAAGACATTTGGGGGTTGCTAGTATTCCATAAACCAAAGATTCGTCGAACATCGGATAATCGTCTGTATTTACCTCTCGAACAAACAAATTGAAGTGTATAATACACGGTTTTTCGGGATTCCGTGGTCCCTAACAAAATTCTCCGAAAATCACACCGAAAGTTACTCGGGTCGATAAATCGCCACGCAAAATTTTAGTAGCAACGGAAGACATTTGGGGTTGCTAGTATTCCATAAACCAAAGATTCGTCGAACATCGGATAATCGTGAAAAATGTATTAATACTCGTTATCCGAAGCTAAAATCGAATAGATTAACTCCTGAAATGACCTCGGACGCGTGATCGAAAAACCAGGAGAAAAACAAACAGGTCCGATTTACGACCTCCCGAACGGCTGAAATTGAAGTGTATAATACACGGTTTTTCGGGATTTCGTGTCCCTAAAAAATTCTCCGGAAATCGCCGGAAATCACACTGAAAGTTCCTCGGGTCATATAAAGCGGCCACACAAAATTTTAGTAGCAACCGAAGACATTTGGGGTTGCTAGTATTTCATAAACCAAAGATTCGTGGAACATCGGATAATCGTCCTATTTACCTCGAACGGCCGAAATTGAAGTGTATAATACACGGTTTTTCGAGATTCCGGGTTCCGAACAAAATTCTCCTAAATAACAAAAAAGTTCCTCGGGTCAGATAAAGCGGCCACGCAAAATTTTAGTAGCAACGGAAGACATTTGGGGGTTGCTAGTATTACATAAACCAGCATTCGTCGAAGATCGGATAATCGTGAAAAATGTATTAATACTCGTTATCCGAGGCTAAAATCGAATAGGTTAACTCCTGAAATGACCTCGGACGCGTGATAGAAAAACCAGGAGAAAAAGAAACAGGGTCCTAATTTACCTCTGAACGGCTGAAATTGAAGTATATAATACACGGTTTTTCGGGATTCCGAGTCCCGAACAAAATTCTCCGGAAATCACACTGAAATTTCCTCTGGTCAGATAAACTGCCACGCAAAATTTAAGTAGCAACGGAAGACATTTGGGGGTGCCAGTATGCCATAAACCAACATTCGTCGAATATCGGATAATCGTGAAAAATGTATTAATACTCGTTATCCAAGGCTAAAATCGAATAGGTTAACTTCTGAAATGACCTCGGACGCGTGATAGAAAACCAGGAGAAAAAGGGACAGGTCCTCCGTTGACCTCCCGAACGGTGAAATTGAAGTGTATAATACACGGTTTTTCGGGATTCCGTGGTCCCTAACAAAATTCTCCTAAATCACACTGAAACTTCCTCGGGTCAGATAAAGCGGCCACGCAAAATTTGAGTAGCAACGGAAGACATTTGGAGGTTGCTAGTATTCCATAAACCAGCATTCGTCGAAGATCGGATAATCGTGAAAAATGTATTAATACTCGTTATCCGAGGCTAAAATCGAATAGATTAACTCATGAAATGACCTCGGATGCGTGATCGAAAACCAGGAGAAAAAGAAACAGGGTCCGGTACGACCTCCCGAACGGCTGAAATTGAATTGTATAATACACAGTTTTTCGGGATTTCAGGGTCCCGAAACAAAATTCTCCGGAAATCACACTGAAAGTTTCTCGGGTCAGATAACGCGGCCACGCAAAATTTGAGTAGCAACAAAAGACATTTGGGGGTGCCGGTATGCAATAAACCAGCATTCGTCGAACATCGGATAATCGTGAAAAATGTATTAATACTCGTTATCCGAGGCTAAAATCGAATAGGTTAACTCCTGAAATGACCTCGGACGCGTGATAGAAAAACCAGGAGAAAAAAAGAAACAGGTCCTGGTTTACGACCTCCCGAACGGCTGAAATTGAAGTGTATAATACACGGTTTTTCGGGATTTCAGAGTCCCGAAACAAAATTCTCCGGAAATCACACTGAAAGTTACTCGGGTCAGATAAAGCGGCCATGCAAAATTTGAGTAGCAACGGAAGACATTTGGTGGTGCCGGTATGCCATAAACCAGTATTCGTCGAACATCGGATAATCGTGAAAAATGTATTAATACTCGTTATCCGAGGCTAAAATCGAATAGGTTAACTCCCGAAATGACCTCGGACGCGTGATAGAGAAACCAGGAGAAAAAGAAACAAGGTCCTATTTTACGACCTCCCGAACGGCTGAAATTGAAGTGTATAATACACGGTTTTTCGGATTCCAGGTCCCGAACAAAATTCTCCTAAATCACACCGAAAGTTCCTCGGGTCACATAAAGCGGCCACACAAAATTTTAGTAGCAACGGAAGACATTTGGGGTTTGCTAGTATTTCATAAACCAGCATTCGTCGAACATCGGATAATCGTCCAGTACGACATCTCGAACGGCTGAAATTGAAGTGTATAATACACGGTTTTTCGGGATTCCAGGGTTCCGGAAAAAAATTCTCCGGAAATAACACTGAAAGTTCCTCGGGTCAGATAAAGCGGCCACGCAAAATTTTAGTAGCAACAGAAGACATTTGGGGGTTGCTAGTATTCCATAAACCAACATTTGTCGAACATCGGATAATCGTGAAAAATGTATTAATACTCGTTATCTGAGGCTAAAATCGAATAGGTTAACTCCTGAAATGACCTCGGACGCGTTATAGAAAAACCAGGAGAAAAAGAAACAGGGTCTGCTACGACCTACTGAACGGCTGAAATTGAATGTATAATACACGGTTTTTCGGGATTCCAGGGTCCCGGAACAAAATTTTCCGAAAATCACACTGAAATTTCCTCTGGTCAGATAAAGCTGCCACGCAAAATTTAAGTAGCAATGGAAGACATTTGGGGGTGCCAGTATGCCATAAACCAACATTCGTCGAACATCGAATAATCGTGAAAAATGTATTAATACTCGTTATCCGAGGCTAAAATCGAATAGGTTAACTCCTGAAATGACCTCGGACGCGTGATAGAAAACCAGGAGAAAAAGAAACAGGGTCCGGTACGACCTCCCGAACGGCTGAAATTGAAGTGTATAATACACGGTTTTTCGGGATTCCAGGGTCCCAGAACAAAATTCTCCGGAAATCACACTAAAAGTTACTCAGGTCACATAAAGCGGCCACGCAAAATTTTAGTAGCAACGGAAGACATTCGAGGGTTGCTAGTATTCCATAAAGCAGCATTCGTCGAACATCTGATAATCATCCGGTACGACCTCCCGAACCGCTGAAATTGAAGTGTATTATACACAGCTTTTTCGATTCTAGGTCCCAACAAAATTATCCTAAAATCACACTAAAACTTCCTCGGGTCAGATAAAGCGGCCACGCAAAATTTTAGTAGCAACGGAAGACATTTGGGGTTGCTAGTATTCCATAAACCAAAGATTCGTCGAACATCGGATAATCGTGAAAAATGTATTAATACTCGTTATCCGAAGCTAAAATCGAATAGATTGACTCGTGAAATGACCTCGGACGCGTGATCGAAAAACCAGGAGAAAAAGAAACAGGGTCCGGTACGACCTCCTGAACGGTTGAAATTGAAGTGTATAATACACGGTTTTTCGGGATTTCAGGGTCCCGGAACAAAATTCTCCGGAAATCACACTGAAAGTTCCTCGGGTCACATAAAGCGGCCACGCAAAATTTTAGTAGCAATGGAAGACATTTGGGGGTTGCTAGTATTCCATAAACCAGCATTCGTCGAACATCGGATAATCGTCCTGATTTACCTCCCGAACGGCTGAAATTGAAGTGTATAATACACGGTTTTTCGATTCCGGGGTCCCGAACAAAATTCTCCGAAAATCGCACCGAAAGTTACTCGGAGTAAATCGGCCACGCAAAATTTTAGTAGCAACGGAAGACATTTGGGGGTTGCTAGTATTCCATAAACCAAAGATTCGTCGAACATCGATAATCGTGAAAATGTATTAATACTCGTTATCCAAAGCTAAAATCGAATAGATTAACTCTTGAAATGACCTCGGACGCGTGATCGAAAAACCAGGAGAAAAACAAACAGGGTCCGTTACGACCTCCCGAACGGCTGAAATTGAAGTGTATAATACACGGTTTTTCGGGATTTCGTGGTCCCTAACAAAATTCTCCTAAATCTCCTAAATCACACTGAAAGTTCCTCGGGTCACATAAAGCGGCCACACAAAATTTTAGTAGCAACGGAAGACATTTGGGGGTTGCTAGTATTTCATAAAACAGCATTCGTCGAACATCGGATAATCGTCCGGTACGACCTCCTGAACGGCTGAAATTGAAGTGTATATTACACGGTTTTTCGGGATTCCAGGGTCCCGGAAAAAAATTCTCCGGAAATCACACTGAAACTTCCTCGGGTCAGATAAAGCGGCCACGCAAATTTTGAGTAGCAACGGAAGACATTTGGAGATTGCTAGTATTCCATAAACCAGCATTCGTTGAAGATCGGATACTCGTGAAAAATGTATTAATACTCGTTATCCGAGGCTAAAATCGAATAGATTAACTCATGAAATGACCTCGGATGCGTGATCGAAAACCAGGAGAAAAAGAACCAGGGTCCAGTACGACCTCCCGAACGGCTGAAATTGAAGTGTATAATACACGGTTTTTCGGGATTTCAGGGTCCCGAAACAAAATTCTCCGGAAATCACACTGAAAGTTTCTCGGGTCAGATAACGCGGCCACCCAAAATTTGAGTAGCAACAGAAGACATTTGGGGGTGCCGGTATGCAATACACCAGCATTCGTCGAACATCGGATAATCGTGAAAAATGTATTAATACTCGTTATCCGAGGCTAAAATCGAATAGGTTAACTCCTGAAATGACCTCGGACGCGTGATAGAAAACCAGGAGAAAAAGAAACAGGGTCCGGTACGATCTCCCGAACGGCTGAAATTGAAGTGTATAATACACGGTTTTTCGGGATTTCAGGGTCCCGAAACAAAATTCTCCGGAAATCACACTGAAAGTTCCTCGGGTCAGATAAAGCGGCCACGCAAAATTTGAGTAGCAACGGAAGACATTTGGTGGTGCCGGTATGCCATTAACCAGCATTCGTCGAACATCAGATAATCGTGAAAAATGTATTAATACTCGTTATCCGAAGCTAAAATCGAATAGGTTAACTCCTGAAATGACCTCGACGCGTGATCGAAAAACCAGAGAAAAACAAACAGGTCCGGTACGACCTCCCGAACGGCTGAAATTGAAGTGTACAATACACGGTTTTTCGGATTTCGTGGTCCCGAAACAATATTCTCCGGAAATCACACCGAAAGTTCCTCGGTCGAGAAAGCGCCACGCAAAATTTGAGTAGCAACGGAAGACATTTGGTGGTGCCGGTATGCCATAAACCAGCATTCGTCGAACATCGGATAATCGTGAAAAATGTATTAATACTCGTTATCCGAGGCTAAAATCGAATAGGTTAACTCCTGAAATGACCTCGGACGCGTGATAGAGAAACCAGAAGAAAAAGAAAGAAGGTCCAGTACGACATCCCGAACGGCTGAAATTGAAGTGTATAATACACGGTTTTTCGGGATTGCAGGGTCCCGGAACAAAATTCTCCGGAAATCACACTGAAAGTTCCTCGGGTCACATAAAGCGGCCACACAAAATTTTAGTAGCAACAGAAGACATTTGGGGTTGCTAGTATTTCATAAACCAAAGATTCGTCGAACATCGGATAATTGTCCTGACGACCTCCCGAACTACTGAAATTGAAGTGTATAATACACGGTTTTTCGGGATTCAAGGGTTCCGGAACAAAATTCTCCGGAAATAACACTGAAAGTTCATCGAGTTAGATAAAGCGGCCACGCAAAATTTTAGTAGCAACGGAAGACATTTGGGGGTTGCTAGTATTCCATAAACCAGCATTCGTCGAACATCGGATAATCACAAAAAATGTATTAATACTCGTTATCCGAGCGTAAAATCGAATAGGTTAACTCCTGAAATGACCTCGGACGCGTGATAGAAAAATCAGGAGAAAAAGAAACAGGGTCCGGTACGACCTCCTGAACGGCTGAAATTGAAGTGTATAATACACGGTTATTCGGGATTCCAGGGTCGCGGAACAAAATTCTCCGGAAATCACACTGAAATTTCCTCTGGTCAGATAAAGCTGCCACGCAAAATTTAAGTAGCAATGGAAGACATTTGGGGGTGCCAATATGCCATAAACCAACATTCTTCGAACGTCGGATAATCGTGAAAAATGTATTAATACTCGTTATCCGAGGCTAAAATCGAATAGGTTAACTCCTGAAATGATCTCGGACGCGTGATAGAAAACCAGGAGAAAAAGAAACAGGGTCCGGTACGACCTCCCGAACGGCTGAAATTGAAGTGTATAATACACGGTTTTTCGGGATTCCAGGGTCCCGGAACAAAATTCTCCGGAAATCACACTGAAACTTCCTCGGGTCACATAAAGCGGCCACACAAAATTTTAGTAGCAACGGAAGACATTTGGGGGTTGCTAGTATTCCATAAACCAGCATTTGTCGAACATCGGATAATCGTCCGGTACGACCTCCCGAACGGCTGAATTTGAAGTGTATTATACACAGTTTTTCGGGATTCTAGGGTCCCAGAACAAAATTATCCGGAAATCACACTGAAACTTCCTCGGGTCAGATAAAGCGGCCACGCAAAATTTTAGTAGCAACGGAAGACATTTGGGGTTGCTAGTATTCCATAAACCAAAGATTCGTCGAACATCGGATAATCGTGAAAAATGTATTAATACTCGTTATCCGAAGCTAAAATCGAATAGATTAACTCGTGAAATGACCTCGGACGCGTGATCGAAAAACCAGGAGAAAAAGAAACAGGTCCGGCGACCTCCTCCGAACGGTTGAAATTGAAGTGTATAATACACGGTTTTTCGGGATTTCGGGTCCCTAACAAAATTCTCCTAAATCACACCGAAACTTCCTCGGTCACATAAAGCGGCCACGCAAAATTTTAGTAGCAACGGAAGACATTTGGGGTTGCTAGTATTCCATAAACCAAAGATTCGTCGAACATCGGATAATCGTCCCATTTACCTCCCGAACGGGCCGAAATTGAAGTGTATAATACACGGTTTTTCGATTCCAGGGTCCCGAACAAAATTCTCCGAAAATCGCACCGAAAGTTACTCGGGTCGTAAATCGCCACGCAAAATTTTAGTAGCAACGGAAGACATTTGGGGGTTGCTAGTATTCCATAAACCAAAGATTCGTCGAACATCGATAATCGTGAAAATGTATTAATACTCGTTATCCAAAGCTAAAATCGAATAGATTAACTCTTGAAATGACCTCGGACGCGTGATCGAAAAACCAGGAGAAAAACAAACAGGGTCCGTTACGACCTCCCGAACGGCTGAAATTGAAGTGTATAATACACGGTTTTTCGGGATTTCAGGGTCCCGGAACAAAATTCTCCGGAAATCTCCGGAAATCACACTGAAAGTTCCTCGGGTCACATAAAGCGGCCACACAAAATTTTAGTAGCAACAGAAGACATTTGGGGGTTGCTAGTATTTCATAAACCAGCATTCGTCGAACATCGGATAATCGTCCGGTACGACCACCCGAACGGCTGAAATTGAAGTGTATATTACACGGTTTTTCGGGATTCCAGGGTTCCGGAACAAAATTCTCCGGAAATAACACTGAAAGTTCATCGGGTCAGATAAAGCGGCCACGCAAAATTTTAGTAGCAACGGAAGACATTTGGGGGTTGCTAGTATTCCATAAACCAGCATTCGTCGAAGATCGGATAATCGTGAAAAATGTATTAATACTCGTTATCCGAGGCTAAAATCGAATAGGTTAACTCCTGAAATGACCTCGGACGCGTGATAGAAAAACCAGGAGAAAAAGAAACTGGGTCCGGTACGACCTCTTGAACGGCTGAAATTGAAGTGTATAATACACGGTTTTTCGGGATTCCAGGTCCCTAACAAAATTCTCCTAAATCACACCGAAACTTCCACGGGTCAGATAAAGCGGCCACGCAAATTTTGAGTAGCAACGGAAGACATTTGGAGGTTGCTAGTATTCCATAAACCAGCATTCGTCGAAGATCGGATACTCGTGAAAAATGTAATAATACTCGTTATCCGAGGCTAAAATCGAATAGATTAACTCATGAAATGACCTCGGATGCGTGATCGAAAACCAGGAGAAAAAGAAACAGTGGTCCAAGATTTACCTCCCGAACGGCTGAAATTGAAGTGTATAATAAACGGTTTTTCGGGATTTCGTGGTCCCGAAACAAAATTCTCCGGAAATCACACCGAAAGTTTCTCGGGTCGATAACGCGCCACCCAAAATTTGAGTAGCAACAGAAGACATTTGGGTGTGCCGGTATGCAATAAACCAGCATTCGTCGAACATCGGATAATCGTGAAAAATGTCTTAATACTCGTTATCCGAGGCTAAAATCGAATAGGTTATCTTCTGAAATGACCTCGGACGCGTGATAGAAAAACCAGGAGAAAGAGAAACAGGGTCCGGTACGACCTCCCGAACGGCTGAAATTGAAGTGTATAATACACGGTTTTTCGGGATTTCAGGGTCCCGAAAAAAAATTATCCGGAAATCACACTGAAAGTTCCTCGGGTCAGATAAAGCGGCCACGCAAAATTTGAGTAGCAACGGAAGACATTTGGTGGTGCCGGTATGCCATTAACCAAAGATTCGTCGAACATCGATAACCGTGAAAATGTATTAATACTCGTTATCCGAAGCTAAAATCGAATAGGTTAACTCCTGAAATGACCTCGGACGCGTGATCGAAAAACCAGGAGAAAAACAAACGGTCCCAGACGACCTCCCGAACGGCCGAAATTGAAGTGTATAATACACGGTTTTTCGGGATTTCGGGTCCCGAAAAAAATCCTCCGGAAATCACACCGAAAGTTCCTCGGTCGTAGAGAAAGCGCCACGCAAAATTTGAGTAGCAACGGAAGACATTTTGTGGTGCCGGTATGCCATAAACCAGCATTCGTCGAACATCGGATAATCGTGAAAAATGTATTAATACTCGTTATCCGAGGCTAAAATCGAATAGGTTAACTCTTGAAATGACCTCGGACGCGTGATAGAGAAACCAGGAGAAAAGAAAGAAGGTCCTGACGACATCCCGAACGGTGAAATTGAAGTGTATAATACACGGTTTTTCGGGATTGCAGGTCCCTAACAAAATTCTCCTAAATCACACCGAAAGTTCTCCGGTCACATAAAGCAGCCACACAAAATTTTAGTAGCAACGGAAGACATTTGGGGGTTGCTAGTATTTCATTAACCAAAGATTCGTCGAACATCGGATAATTGTCCTATTTACCTCCCGAATCGCTGAAATTGAAGTGTATAATACACGGTTTTTCGGGATTCAAGGGTTCCGGAACAAAATTCTCTGGAAATAACACTGAAAGTTCCTCGAGTCAGATAAAGCGGCCACGCAAAGTTTTTGTAGCAACGGAAGACATTTGGGGGTTGCTAGTATTCCATAAACCTGCATTCGTCGAACATCGGATAATCGTAAAAAATGTATTAATACTCGTTATCCGAGCCTAAAATCGAATAGGTTAACTCCTGAATGACCTCGGACGCGTGATAGAAAAATCAGGAGAAAAAGAAACAGGGTCCGGTACGACCTCCTGAACGGCTGAAATTGAAGTGTATAATACACTATTATTCGGGATTCCGGGGGTCGCGAACAAAATTCTCCGGAAATCACACTGAAATTTCCTCTGGTCAGATAAAGCTGCCACGCAAAATTTAAGTAGCAATGGAAGACATTTGGGGGTGCCAATATGCCATAAACCAACATTCTTCGAACGTCGGATAATCGTGAAAAATGTATTAATACTCGTTATCCGAGGCTAAAATCGAATAGGTTAACTCCTGAAATGACCTCGGACGCGTGATAGAAAACCAGGAGAAAAAGAAACAGGGTCCGGTACGACCTCCGGAACGGCTAAAATTGAAGTGTATAATACACGGTTTTTCGGGATTCCAGGGTCCCGGAACAAAATTCTCCGGAAATCACACTGAAACTTCCTCGGGTCAGATAAAGCGGCCACGCAAAATTTGAGTAGCAACGGAAGACATTTGGAGGTTGCTAGTATTCCATAAACCACCATTCGTCGAACATCGGATAATCGTGAAAAATGTATTAATACTCGTTATCCGAGGCTAAAATCGAATAGATTAACTCCTGAAATGACCTCGGATGCGTGATCGAAAACCAGGAGAAAAAGAAACAGGGTCCGGTACGACCTCCCGAACGGCTGAAATTGAAGTGTATAATACACGGTTTTTCGGGATTTCAGAGTCCCGAAACAAAATTCTCCGGAAATCACACTGAAAGTTTCTCGGGTCACATAAAGCGGCCACGCAAAATTTGAGTAGCAACAGAAGACATTTGGGGGTGCCGGTATGCAATAAACCAGCATTCGTCGAACATCGGATAATCGTGAAAAATGTATTAATACTCGTTATCCGAGGCTAAAATCGAATAGGTTAACTCCTGAAATGACCTCGGACGCGTGATAGAAAAATCAGGAGAAAAAGAAACAGGTCCTGATCGACCTCCCGAACGCAAAATTGTAGTGTATAATACACGGTTTTTCGGGATTCCAGGGTCCCGGAACAAAATTCTCCGGAAATCACACTGAAATTTCCTCTGGTTAGATAAAGCTGCCACGCAAAATTTAAATAGCAACGGAAGACATTTGAGGTTGGCAGTATGACATAAACCAACATTCGTCGAACATCGGATAATCGTGAAAAATGTATTAATACTCGTTATCCGAGGCTAAAATCGAATAGGTTAACTCCTGAAATGACCTCGGACGCGTGATAGAAAACCAGGAAAAAAAGAAACAGGGTCCGGTACGACCTCCCGAACGGCTGTAATTGAAGTGTATAAGACACGGTTTTTCGGGATTCCAGGGTCCCGGAACAAAATTCTCCGGAAATCACACTGAAAGGTCCTCGGGTCAGATAAAGCGGCCACTTAAAATTTAAGTAGCAACGGAAGACATTTGGGGGTGCCGATATGCCATAAATCAGCATTCGTCGAACATCGAATAATCGTGAAAAATGTATTAATACTCGTTATCCGAGGCTAAAATCGAATAGGTTAACTCCTGAAATGACCTCGGACGCGTGATAGAAAAACCAGGAGAAAAAGAAATAGGGTCCGGTACGACCTCCTGAACGGCTGAAATTGAAGTGTTTAATACACGGTTTTTCGGGATTCCAGGGTCCCGGAACAAAATTCTCCGGAAATCACACTGAAATTTCCTCTGGTCAGATAAAGCTGCCAAGCAAAATTTAATTAGCAACGGAAGACATTTGGGGGTGCCAGTATGCCATAAACCAGCATTCGTCGAACATCGGATAATCGTGAAAAATGTATTAATACTCGTTATCCGAGGCTAAAATCGAATAGATTAACTCCTGAAATGACCTCGGACGCGTGATAGAAAACCAGGAGAAAAAAAAACAGGGTCCGGTACGACCTCCCGAACGGCTGAAATTGAAGTGTATAATACACAGTTTTTCGGGATTCCAGGGTCCCGGAACAAAATTCTCCGGAAATCACACTGAAACTTCCTCGGGTCAGATAAAGCGGCCACGCAAAATTTGAGTAGCAACGGAAGACATTTGGAGGTTGCTAGTATTCCATAAACCACCATTCGTTGAACATCGGATAATCGTGAAAAATGTATTAATACTCGTTATCTGAAGTTAAAATCGAATAGATTAACTCCTGAAATGACCTCCGACGCGTGATCGAAAAACCAGGAGAAAAAGAAACAGGATCCGGTAAGACCTATCGTACGGCTAAAATTGAAATGTAATACACAGTTTTTCGGGATTTCAGGGTCCCGAAACAAAATTATCCGGAAATCACACTGAAAGTTTCTCGGGTCAGATAAAGCGGTCACGCAAAATTTGAGTAGCAAAAGAAGACATTTGGGGGTGCCGGTATGCAATAAACCAGCATTCGTCGAACATCGGATAATCGTGAAAAATCTATTAATACTCGTTATCCGAGGCTAAAATCGAATAGGTTAACTCCTGAGATGACCTCGGAGGCGTGATAGAAAAACCAGGAGAAAAAGAAACAGGCTCCAGTAAGACCTCCCGAACGGCTGAAATTGAAGTGTATAATACACGGTTTTTCGTGAATCCAGGGTCCCGGAACAAAATTCTCCGGAAATCACACTGAAATTTCCTCTGGTCAGATAAAGCGGCCACGCAAAATTTAAGTAGCAACGGAAGACATTTGGGGGTGCCAGTATGCCATAAACCAGCATTCGTCGAACATCGGATAATCGTGAAAAAATGTATTAATACTCGTTATCCGAGGCTAAAATCGAATAGGTTAACTTCTGAGATGACCTCGGAGGCGTGATAGAAAAACCAGGAGAAAAAGAAACAGGGTCCGGTACGACCTCCCGAACGGCTGAAATTGAAGTGTATAATACACGGTTTTTCGTGATTCCAGGGTCCCGGAACAAAATTCTCCGGAAATCACACTGAAATTTCCTCAGGTCAGATAAAGCGGCCACGCAAAATTTAAGTAGCAACGGAAGACATTTGGGGGTGCCAGTATGCCATAAACCAGCATTCGTCGAACATCGGATAATCGTGAAAAATGTATTAATACTCGTTATCCGAGGCTAAAATCGAATAGGTTAACTCCTGAGATGACCTCGGAGGCGTGATAGAAAAACCAGGAGAAAAAGAAACAGGTCCGCACGACCTCCCGAACGGCCGAAATTGAAGTGTATAATACACGGTTTTCGTGATTCCAGGGTCCCGGAACAAAATTCTCCGGAAATCACACTGAAATTTCCTCAGGTCAGATAAAGCGGCCACGCAAAATTTAAGTAGCAACGGAAGACATTTGGGGGTGCCAGTATGCCATAAACCAGCATTCGTCGAACATCTTATAATCGTGAAAAATGTATTAATACTCGTTATCCGAAGCTAAAATAGAATAGGTTAACTCCTGAAATGACCTCGGACGCGTGATAGAAAACCAGGAGAAAAAGAAACAGGGTCTGGTACGACCTCCCGAACGGCTGAAATTGAAGTGTATAATACATGGTTTTTCGGGATTTCAGGGTCCCGGAACAAAATTCTCCGGAAATCACAAAGAAAGTTTCTCGTGTCAGATAAAGCGGCCATGCAAAATTTGAGTAGCAACAGAAGACATTTGGGGGTGCCGGTATGCCAAAAACCAGCGTTCGTCGAATCTCGGATAATCGAGAAAAATATATTAACACACGTTATCCGAGGCTGAAATTTAATAGATTAACTCCTGAGTGACCTTGAACGCGTGATCGAAAAACCATGAGAAAAAGAAACAGGGTCCGGTACGACCTCCCGAACGGGTGAAATTGAAGTGTATATAATACACAGTTTTTCGGGATTTCAGGGTCCCGAAACAAAATTCTCCGGAAATCACACTGAAAGTTTCTCGGGTCAGATAAAGCGGCCACGCAAAATTTGAGTAGCAACAGAAGACATTTGGGGGTGCCGGTATGCAATAAACCAGCATTCGTCGAACATCGGATTATCGTGAAAAATGTATTAATACTCATTATCCGAGGCTAAAATCGAATAGGTTAACTCCTGAGATGACCTCGGACGCGTGATAGAAAAACCAGGAGAAAAAGAAACAGGGTCTGGTACGACCTCCCGAACGGCTGAAATTGAAGTGTATAATACACGGTTTTTCGGGATTCCAGGGTCCCGGAACAAAATTCTCCGGAAATCATAATGAAAGTTCCTCGGGTCAGATAAAGCGGCCACGCAAAATTTGAGTAGCAACGGAAGACATTTGGAGGTTGCTAGTATTCCATAAACCACCATTCGTCGAACATCGGATAATCGTGAAAAATGTATTAATATTTGTTATCCGAGGCTAAAATAGAATAGGTTAACTCCTGAAATGACCTCGGACGCGTGATAGAAAACCAGGAGAAAAAGAAACAGGGTCCGGTACGATCTCCCGAACGGCTGAAATTGAAGTGTATAAGACACGGTTTTTCGGGATTCCAGGGTCCCGGAACAAAATTCTACACATATCACACTGAAAGTTCCTCAGGTCAGATAAAGCGGCCACGCAAAATTTGAATAGCAACGGAAGACATTTGGGGGTGTCGGTATGCCATAAACCAACGTTCGTCGAACCTCGGATAATCAAGAAAAATGTATTAATACTCGTTATCCGACTCTAAAATCGAATAGGTTAACTCCTGAAATGACCTCGGACGCGTGATAGGAAACCAGGAGAAAAAGAAACAGGGTGCGGTACGACCTCCCGAACGGCTGAAATTGAAGTGTATAATACACGGTTTTTCGGGATTTCAGGGTCCCGGAACAAAATTCTCTGGAAATCACACTGAAAGGTCCTCGGGTTAGATAAAACGGCCAAGCAAATTTGAGTAGCAACGGAAGACATTTGGGGTGTCGGTATGCCATAAACCAGCATTCGTCGAACCTCGTATAATCGTGAAAAATGTATTAATACTCGTAATCCGAGGCTGAAATCGAATAGATTAACTCCTGAAATGACCTCGGACGCGTGATAGAAAAACCGGGAGAAAAATAAACAGGGTCCGGTACGACCTATTGAACGGCTGAAATTGAAGTGTATAATACACGGTTTTTCGGGATTCCAGGGTCCCGGAACAAAATTCTCCGGATATCACACTGAAAGTTCCCCGGGTCAGATAAAATGGCCACGCAAAATTTGAGTAGCAATGGAAGACATTTGGGGGTGCCGGTATGCCATAAACCAGCGTTCGTCCAATCTCGGATAATCGAGAAAAATGTGTTAATACACGTTATCCGAGGCTGAAATCGAATAGATTAACTCCTGAAATGACCTCGAACGCGTGATCGAAAACCAGGAGTAAAAGAAACAGGGTCCGCTACGACCTCCCGAACGGCTGAAATTGAAGTGTATAATACACGGTTTTTCGGGATTTTAGGTTCCTGGAACAAAATTCTCCGGAAATCACACTGAAAGGTCCTCGGGTTAGATAAAGCGGCCAAGCAACTATGAGTAGCAACGGAAGACATTTGGGGGTGTCGGTATGCCATAAACTAGCATTCGTCGAACCTCGTATAATCGTGAAAAATTTATTAATACTCGTAATCCGAGGCTGAAATCGAATAGATTAACTCCTGAAATGACCTCGGACGCGTGATAGAAAAACCGGGAGAAAAAGAAACAGGGTCCGGTATGACCTCCCGAACGGCTGAAATTGAAGTGTATAATACACGGTTTTTCGGGATTCCAGGGTCTCGGAACAAAATTCTCCGGATATCACACTGAAAGTTCCTCGGGTCAGATAAAATGGCCATTCAAAATTTGAGTAACAACGGAAGACATTTGGAGGTTGCTAGTATTCCATAAACCACCATTCGTCGAACATCGGATAATCGTGAAAAATGTATTAATACTCGTTATCCGAAGCTAAAATCGAATAGATTAACTTCTGAAATGACCTCGGACGCGTGATCGAAAAACCAGGAGAAAAAAAAACAGGGTCCGGTACGACCTCCCGAACGACTGAAATTGAAGTGTATAATACACGGTTTTTCGGGATTTCAGGGTCCCGGAACAAAATTCTCCGGAAATCACATTGAAAGTTCGTCGGGTCGGATAAAGCGGCCACGCAAAATTTGAGTAGCAACGGAAGACATTTGGGGGTGCCGGTATGCCATAAACCAGCGTTCGTCCAATCTCGTATAATCGAGAAAAATGTATTAATACACGTTATCCGAGGCTGAAATCGAATAGATTAACTCCTGAAATGACCTCGAACGCGTGATCGAAAACCAGGAGTAAAATAAACAGGGTCCGCTACGACCTCCCGAACGACTGAAATTGAAGTGTATAATACACCGTTTTTCGGGATTTCAGGGTCCCGGAACAAAATTCTCCGGAAATCACATTTAAAGGTCCTCGGGTTAGATAAAGCGGCCAAGCAAACTTGACATTTGGGGGTGCCGGTATGCCATAAACCAACGTTCGTTGAATCTCGGATAATTGAGAAAAATGTATTCATACACGTTATCCGAGGCTGAAATCGAATAGATTCACTCCTGAAATGACCTCGAACGCGTGATCGAAAAACCAGGAGTAAAAGAAACAGGGTCCGCTACGACCTCCCGAACGGCTGAAATTGAAGTGTATAATACACGGTTTCTCGGGATTTCAGGGTCCCGGAACAAAATTCTCCGGAAATCACACTGAAAGTTCCTCGGGTCAGATAAAGCGGCCACGCAAAATTTGAGTAGCAAAGGAAGACATTTGGGGGTGCCGGTATGCAATAAACCAGCGTTCGTCGAACATCGGATAATCGTGAAAAATGTATTAATACTCGTTATCCGAGGCTAAAATCGAATAGGTTAATTTCTGAAATGACCTCGGACGCGTGATAGAAAACCAGGAGAAAAAGAAACAGGGTCCGGTACGACCTCCCGAACGGCTGAAATTGAAGTGTATAAGACACGGTTTTTCGGGATTCCCGGGTCCCGGAACAAAATTCTCCACATATCACACTGAAAGTTCCTCAGGTCAGATAAAGCGGCCACGCAAAATTTGAGTAGCAACGAAAGACATTTGGGGGTGCCGGTATGCAAAAAACCAGCGTTCGTCGAATCTCGGATAATCGAGAAAATTGTATTAATACTCGTTATCCGAGGCTGAAATCGAATAGGTTAACTCCTGTAATGACCTCGAACGCGTGATCGAAAAACCAGGAATAAAAGAAACAGGGTCCGGTACGACCTCCCGAACGGCTGAAATTGAAGTGTATAATACACGGTTTTTCGGTATTCCAGGGTCCCCGAACAAAATTTTCCGGAAAGCACACTGAAAGTTCCTCGGGTCAGATAAAGCGGCCAAGCAAATTTGAGTAGCAAAGGAAGACATTTGGGGGTGCCGGTATGCAATAAACCAGCGTTCGTCGAACATCGGATAATCGTGAAAAATGTATTAATACTCGTTATCCGAGGCTAAAATCGAATAGGTTAACTCCTGAAATGACCTCGGACGCGTGATAGAAAACCAGGAGAAAAAGAAACAGGGTCCGGTACGACCTCCCGAACGGCTGAAATTGAAGTGTATAATACACGGTTTTTCGGGATTCCAGGGTCCCGGAACAAAATTCTCCGGAAATCACACTGAAACTTCCTCTGGTCAGATAAAGCGGCCACGCAAAATTTGAGTAGCAACGGAAGACATTTGGAGGTTGCTAGTATTCCATAAACCACCATTCGTTGAACATCGGATAATCGTGAAAAATGTATTAATACTCGTTATCCGAAGTTAAAATCGAATAGATTAACTCCTGAAATGACCTCGGACGCGTGATAGAAAACAAGGAGAAAAAGATACAGGGTCTGGTACGACCTCCCGAACGGCTGAAATTGAAGTGTATAATACACGGTTTTTCGGGATTTCAGGGTCCCGGAACAAAATTCTCCGGAAATCACAATGAAAGTTTCTCGGGTCAGATAAAGCGGCCACGCAAAATTTGAGTAGCAACGGAAGACATTTGGGGGTGCCGGTATGCCAAAAACCAGCGTTCGTCGAATCTCGGATAATCGAGAAAAATAAATTAACACACGTTATCCGACGCTGAATTTGAATAGATTAACTCCTGAAATGACCTTGAACGCGTGATCGAAAAACCATGAGAAAAGGAAACAGGGTCCGGTACGACCTCCCGAACGGGTGAAATTGAAGTGTATATAATACACAGTTTTTCGGTATTTCAGAGTCCCGAAACAAAATTCTCCGGAAATCACACTGAAAGTTTCTTGGGTCAGATAAAGCGGCCACGCAAAATTTGAGTAGCAACAGAAGACATTTGGGGGTGCCGGTATGCAATAAACCAGCATTCGTCGAACATCGGATAATCGTGAAAAATGTATTAATACTCGTTATCCGAGGCTAAAATCGAATAGGTTAACTCCTGAGATGACCTCGGACGCGTGATAGAAAAACCAGGAGAAAAAAAAATAGGGTCCGGTACGACCTCCCGAACGGCTGAAATTGAAGTGTATAATACACGGTTTTTCGGGATTCCAGGGTCCCGGAACAAAATTCTCCGGAAATCACAATGAAAGTTCCTCGGGTCAGATAAAGCGGCCACGCAAAATTTGAGTAGCAACGGAAGACATTTGGGGGTGCCGGTATGCCATAAACCAACGTTCGTTGAATCTCGGATAATCGTGAAAAATGTATTAATACTCGTTATCTGAGGCTAAAATCGAATAGGTTAACTCCTGAGATGACCTCGGACGCCTAATAGAAAAACCAGGAGAAAAAGAAACAGGTCTTAGTCGCACGACTTCCGAACTACTGAAATTGAAGTGTATAATACACGGTTTTTCGTGATTCTAGGGTCCCGGAACAAAATTCTCCACATATCACACTGAAAGTTCCTCGGTCAGATAAAATGGCCACGCAAAATTTAAGTAGCAAAGGAAGACATTTGGGGGTGCCAGTATGCCATAAACCAGCATTCGTCGAACATCTGATAATCGTGAAAAATGTATTAATACTCGTTATCCAAGCCTAAAATCGAATAGGTTAACTCCTGAAATGACCTCGGACGCGTGATAGAAAACCAAAAAAAAAAAGAAACAGGGTCCGGTATGACCTCCCGAACGGCTGAAATTGAAATGTATAATACACGGTTTTTCGGGATTCCAGGGTCCCGGAACAAAATTCTCCGGAAATCACAATGAAAGTTCCTCGGGTCAGATAAAGCGGCCACGCAAAATTTGAGTAGCAACGGAAGACATTTGGGGGTGTCGGTATGCAATAAACCAGCATTCGTCGAACATCGGATAATCGTGAAAAATGTATTAATACTCGTTATCCGAGGCTAAAATCGAATAGGTTAACTCCCGAGATGACCTCGGACGCGTGATAGAAAAAAAAAAAACAGGAGAAAAAAAAAGGTCCTGTCGACCTCCCGAACGGCTGAAATTGAAGTGTATAATACACGATTTTTCGGGATTCCGGGGTCCCTGAACAAAATTCTCCTGAAATCACAATGAAAGTTCCTCGGGTCAGATAAAGCGGCCACGCAAAATTTGAGTAGCAACGGAAGACATTTGGGGAAGCCGGTATGCCAAAAACCAGCGTTCGTTGAATCTCGGATAATCGAGAAAAATGTATTAACACACGTTATCCGAGGTTGAAATTGAATAGATTAACTTCTGAAATGACCTCGAACGCGTGATAGAAAAACCAGGAGAAAAAGAAACAGGGTCCGGTACGACCACCCGAACGGCTGAAATTGAAGTGTATAATACATGGTTTTTCGGGATTCCATGGTCTCGGAACAAAATTCTCCGGAAATCACACGGAAACTTCCTCGGGTTAGATAAAGCGGCCACGCAAAATTTGAGTAGCAACGAAAGACATTTGGAGGTTGCTAGTATTCCATAAACCACCATTCGTCGAACATCGGATAATCGTGAAAAATGTATTAATACTCGTTATCCGAGGCTAAAATAGAATAGGTTAACTCCTGAAATGACCTCGGACGCGTGATAGAAAACCAGGAGAAAAAGAAACAGGGTCCGGTACGACCTCCCGAACGGCTGAAATTGAAGTGTATAAGACACGGTTTTTCGGGATTCCAGGGTCCCGGAACAAAATTCTCCACATATCACACTGAAAGTTCCTCAGGTCAGATAAAGCGGCCACGCAAAATTTGAATAGCAACGGAAGACATTTGGGGGTGTCGGTATGCCATAAACCAACGTTCGTCGAACCTCGGATAATCAAGAAAAATGTATTAATACTTGTTATTCGAGTCTAAAATCGAATAGGTTAACTCCTGAAATGACCTCGGACACGTGATAGAAAACCAGGAGAAAAAGAAACAGGGTCCGGTACGACCTCCCGAACGGCTGAAATTGAAGTGTATAAAACACGGTTTTTTGGGATTCCAGGGTCCCGGAACAAAATTCTCCGGAAATCACAATGAAAGTTCCTCGGTTCAGATAAAGCGGTCACGCAAAATTTGAGTAGCAACGGAAGACATTTGGGGATGCCGGTATGCCAAAAACCAGCGTTCGTCGAATCTCGGATAATCGAGAAAAATGTATTCACACACGTTATCCGAGGCTGAAATCGAATAGATTAACTCCTGTAATGACCTCGAACGCGTGATCGAAAAACCAGGAGTAAAAGAAACAGGGTCCGCTACGACCTCCCGAACGGCTGAAATTGAAGTGTATAATACACGGTTTTTCGGGATTTCAGGGTCCCGGAACAAAATTCTCTGGAAATCACACAGAAAGGTCGTCGGGTTAGATAAAGCGGCCAAGCAAATTTGAGTAGCAACGGAAGACAATTGGGGTGTCGGTATGCCAGAAACCAGCATTCGTCGAACCTCGTATAATCGTGAAAAATGTATTAATACTCGTAATCCGAGGCTGAAATCGAATAGATTAACTCCTGAAATGACCTCGGACGCGTGATAGAAAAACCGGGAGAAAAATAAACAGGTCCGAGACGACCTATTGAACGGCTGAAATTGAAGTGTATAATACACGGTTTTTCGGGATTCCAGGGTCCCGGAACAAAATTCTCCGGATATCACACTGAAAGTTCCTCGGGTCAGATAAAGCGGTCACGCAAAATTTGAGTAGCAACGGAAGACATTTGGGGATGCCGGTATGCCAAAAACCAGCGTTCGTCGAATCTCGGATAATCGAGAAAAATGTATTCACACACGTTATCCGAGGCTGAAATCGAATAGATTAACTCCTGTAATGACCTCGAACGCGTGATCGAAAAACCAGGAGTAAAAGAAACAGGGTCCGCTACGACCTCCCGAACGGCTGAAATTGAAGTGTATAATACACGGTTTTTCGGGATTTCAGGGTCCCGGAACAAAATTCTCTGGAAATCACACAGAAAGGTCGTCGGGTTAGATAAAGCGGCCAAGCAAATTTGAGTAGCAACGGAAGACAATTGGGGTGTCGGTATGCCATAAACCAGCATTCGTCGAACCTCGGATAATCGAGAAAAATGTGTTAATACACGTTATCCCAGGCTGAAATCGAATAGATTAACTCCTTAAAGGACCTCGAACGCGTGATCGAAAACCAGGAGTAAAAGAAACAGGTTCCGCTACGACCTCCCGAACGTCTGAAATTGAAGTGTATAATACACGGTTTCTCGGGATTTTAAGGTCCTGGAACAAAATTCTCCGGAAATCACACTGAAAGGTCCTCGGGTTAGATAAAGCGGCCAAGCAAATATGAGTAGCAACGGAAGACATTTGGGGGTGTCGGTATGCCATAAACTAGCATTCGTCGAACCTCGTATAATCGTGAAAAATTTATTAATACTCGTAATCCGAGGCTGAAATCGAATAGATTAACTCCTGAAATGACCTCGGACGAGTGATAGGAAAACCGGGAGAAAAAGAAAGAGGATCCGGTACGACCTCCCGAACGGCTGAAATTGAAGTGTATAATACACGGTTTTTCGGGATTCCAGGGTCCCGGAACAAAATTCTTCGGATATCACACTGAAAGTTCCTCGGGTCAGATAAAATGGCCACGCAAAATTTGAGTAGCAACGGAAGACATTTGGAGGTTGCTAGTATTCCATAAACTACCATTCGTCGAACATCGGATAATCGTGAAAAATATATTAATACTCGTTATCCGAAGCTAAAATCGAATAGATTAACTCCTGAAATGACCTCGGACGCGTGATCGAAAAACCAGGAGAAAAAGAAACAGAGTCCGGTACGACCTCCCGAACGGCTGAAATTGAAGTGTATAATACACGGTTTTTCGGGATTTCAGGGTCCCGGAACAAAATTTTCCGGAAATCACACTGAAAGTTCCTCGGGTCAAATAAAGCGGCCACGCAAAATTTGAGTAGCAACGGAAGACATTTGGGGGTGCCGGTATGCCATAAACCTGCGTTTGTCCAATCTCGGATAATCGAGAAAAATGTATTAATACACGTTATCCGAGGCTGAAATCGAATAGATTAACTCCTGAAATGACCTCAAACGCGTGATCGAAAACCAGGAGTAAAATAAACAGGGTCCGCTACGACCTCCCGAACGACTGAAATTGAAGTTTATAATACACCGTTTTTCGGGATTTCAGGGTCCCGGAACAAAATTCTCCGGAAATCACATTTAAAGGTCCTCGGGTTAGATAAAGCGGCCAAGCAAATTTGAGTAGCAACGGAAGACATTTGGGGGTGCCGGTATGCCATAAACTAACGTTCGTTGAATCTCGGATAATTGAGAAAAATGTATTCATACACGTTATCCTAGGCTGAAATCGAATAGATTAACTCCTGAAATGACCTCGAACGCGTGATCGAAAAACCAGGAGTAAAAGAAACAGGGTCCGCTACGACCTCCCAAACGGCTGAAATTGAAGTGTATAATACACGGTTTTTCGGGATTTCAGGGTCCCGGAAAAAAATTCTCCGGAAATCACACTGAAAGTTCCTCGGGTCAGATAAAGCGGCCACGCAAAATTTTAGTAGCAACGGAAGACATTTGGTTGTGCCAGTATGCATAAACCAGCATTCTTCGAACATCGGATAATCGTGAAAAATGTATTAATATTCGTTATCCTAGGCTAAAATCGAATAGGTTAACTCCTGAAATGACCTCGGACGCGTGATAGAAAAACCAGGAGAAAAAGAAACTGGGTCCGGTACGACCTCTCGAACGGCTGAAATTGAACTGTATAAGACACGGTTTTTCGGGATTTCAGGGTCCCGGAACAAAATTCTCTAGAAATCACAATGAAAGTTCCTCGGGTCAGATAAAGCGGCCATGCAAAATTTGAGTAGCAACGGAAGACATTTGGGGGTGCCGGTATGCCATAAACCAGCGTTCGTCGAACCTCGAATAATCGAGAAAAATGTATTAATACTCGTTATCCGAGGCTGAAATCGAATAGATTAACTCCTGAAATGACCTCGGACGCGTGATAGAAAAACGGGAGAAAAAGAAACAGGGTTCGGTACGACCTCCCGAACGGCTGAAATTGAAGTGTATAATACACGGTTTTCCGGGATTTCAGGGTTCCGAAACAAAATTCTCCGGAAATCACACCGAAAATTCCTCGGGTCAGATAAAGCGGCCACGCAAAATTTGAGTAGCAACGGAAGACATTTGGGGGTGCCGGTATGCCATAAACCAACGTTCGTTGAATCTCGGATAATCGTGAAAAATGTATTAATACTCGTTATCCGAGGCTAAACTCGAATAGGTTAACTCCTGAGATGACCTCGGACGCGTGATAGAAAAACCAGGAGAAAAAGAAACGGGGTCTGGTACGACTTCCCGAACGGCTGAAATTGAAGTGTATAATACACGGTTTTTCGTGATTCCAGGGTCCCGGAACAAAACTCTCCACATATCACACTGAAAATTCCTCGGGTCAGATAAAATGGCCACGCAAAATTTAAGTAGCAACGGAAGACATTTGGGGGTGCCAGTATGCCATAAACCAGCATTCGTCGAACATCTGATAATCGTGAAAAATGTATTAATACTCGTTATCCAAGCCTAAAATCGAATAGGTTAACTCCTGAAATGACTCCGGACGCGTGATAGAAAACCAGAAAAAAAAGAAACAGGGTCCGGTACAACCTCCCGAACGGCTGAAATTGAAGTGTATAATACACGGTTTTTCGGGATTCCAGGGTCCCGGAACAAAATTCTCCGGAAATCACAATGAAAGTTCCTCGGGTCAGATAAAGCGGCCACGCAAAATTTGTGTACCAACGGAAGACATTTGGGGGAGCCGGTATGCCAAAAACCAGCGTTCGTCGAATCTTGGATAATCGAGAAAAATGTATTAACACACGTTATCCGAGGTTGAAATTGAATAGATTAACTCCTGAAATGACCTCGAACGCGTGATCGAAAAACCAGGAGTAAAAAACAGGGTCCGGTACGACCTCCCGAACGGGTGAAATTGAAGTGTATAATACACGGTTTTTCGGGATTTTAGGGTCCTGGAACAAAATTCTCCGGAAATCACACTGAAAGGTCCTCGGGTTAGATAAAGCGGCCAAGCAAATATGAGTAGCAACGGAAGACATTTGGGGGTGTCGGTATGCCATAAACTAGCATTCGTCGAACCTCGTATAATCGTGAAAAATTTATTAATACTCGTAATCCGAGGCTGAAATCGAATAGATTAACTCCTGAAATGACCTCGGACGAGTGATAGGAAAACCAGGAGAAAAAGAAAGAGGATCCGGTACGACCTCCCGAACGGCTGAAATTGAAGTGTATAATACACGGTTTTTCGGGATTCCAGGGTCCCGGAACAAAATTCTCCGGATATCACATTGAAAGTTCCTCGGGTCAGATAAAATGGCCATGCAAAATTTGAGTAGCAACGGAAGACATTTGGAGGTTGCTAGTATTCCATAAACTACCATTCGTCGAACATCGGATAAACGTGAAAAATGTATTAATACTCGTTATCCGAAGCTAAAATCGAATAGATTAACTCCTGAAATGACCTCGGACGCGTGATCGAAAAACCAGGACAAAAAGAAACAGAGTCCTTTACGACCTCCCGAACGGCTGAAATTGAAGTGTATAATACACGGTTTTTCGGGATTTCAGGGTCCCGGAACAAAATTTTCCGGAAATCACACTGATAGTTCCTCGGGTCAGATAAAGCGGCCACGCAAAATTTGAGTAGCAACGGAAGACATTTGGGGGTGCCGGTATGCCATAAACCAGCGTTTGTCCAATCTCGGATAATCGAGAAAAATGTATTAATACACGTTATCCGAGGCTGAAATCGAATAGATTAACTCCTGAAATGACCTCGAACGCGTGATCGAAAACCAGGAGTAAAATAAACAGGGTCCGCTACGACCTCCCGAACGACTGAAATTGAAGTGTATAATACACCGTTTTTCGGGATTTCAGGGTCCCGAAAAAAAATTCTCCGGAAATCACATTTAAAGGTCCTCGGGTCAGATAAAGCGGCCAAGCAAATTTGAGTAGCAACGGAAGACATTTGGGGGTGCCGGTATGCCATAAACCAACGTTCGTTGAATCTCGGATAATTGAGAAAAATGTATTCATACACGTTATCCGAGGCTGAAATCGAATAGATTAACTCCTGAAATGACCTCGAACGCGTGATCGAAAAACCAGGAGTAAAAGAAACAGGGTCCGCTACGACCTCCCGAACGGCTGAAATTGAAGTGTATAATACACGGTTTTTCGGGATTTCAGGGTCCCGGAACAAAATTCTCCAGAAATCACACTGAAAGTTCCTCGGGTCAGATAAAGCGGCCACGCAAAACTTTAGTAGCAACGGAAGACATTTGGTATTGCCAGTATGCATAAACCAGCATTCTTCGAACATCGGATAATCGTGAAAAATGTATTAATATTCGTTATCCTAGGCTAAAATCGAATAGGTTAACTCCTGAAATGACCTCGGACGCGTGATAGAAAAACCAGGAGAAAAAGAAACAGGGTCCGGTACGACCTCTCGAACGACTGAAATTGAACTGTATAAGACACGGTTTTTCGGGATTTAAGGGTCCTGGAACAAAATTCTCTAGAAATCACAATGAAAGTTCCTCGGGTCAGATAAAGCGGCCATGCAAAATTTGAGTAGCAACGGAAGACATTTGGGGGTGCCGGTATGCCATAAACCAGCGTTCGTCGAACCTCGAATAATCGAGAAAAATGTATTAATACTCGTTATCCGAGGCTGAAATCGAATAGATTAACTCCTGAAATGACCTCGGACGCGTGATAGAAAAACGGGAGAAAAAGAAACAGGGTTCGGTACGACCCCCCGAACGGCTGAAATTGAAGTGTATAAAATACACGGTTTTTCGGGATTTCAGGGTTCCGAAAAAAAATTCTCCGTAAATCACACTGAAAGTTCCTCGGGTCAGATAAAGCGGCCATGCAAAATTAGAGTAGCAACGGAAGACATTTGGAGGTGCCGGTATGCCATAAACCAACGTTCGTTGAATCTCGGATAATCGTGAAAAATGTATTAATACTCGTTATCCGAGGCTAAAATCGAATAGGTTAACTCCTGAGATGACCTCGGACGCGTAATAGAAAAACCAGGAGAAAAAGAAACAGGGTCTGGTACGACTTCCCGAACGGCTGAAATTGAAGTGTATAATACACGGTTTTTCGTGATTCCAGGGTCCCGGAACAAAATTCTCCACATATCACACTGAAAATTCCTCGGGTCAGATAAAATGGCCACGCAAAATTTAAGTAGCAACGGAAGATATTTGGGGGTGCCAGTATGACATAAACCAGCATTCGTCGAACATCTGATAATCGTGAAAAATGTATTAATACTCGTTATCCAAGCCTAAAATCGAATAAGTTAACTCCTGAAATGACCTCAGACGCGTGATAGAAAACCAGAAAAAAAAGAAACAGGGTCCGGTACGACCTCCCGAACGGCTGAAAATGAAGTGTATAATACACGGTTTTTCGGGTTTCCAGGTCCCAGAACAAAATTCTCCGGAAATCACAATGAAAGTTCCTCGGGTCGGATAAAGCGGCCACACAAAATTTGAGTAGCAAAGGAAGACATTTGGGGGTGCCGGTATGCAATAAACCAGCGTTCGTCGAACATCGGATAATCGTGAAAAATGTATTAATACTCGTTATCGAGGCTAAAATCGAATAGGTTAACTTCTGAAATGACCTCGGACGCGTGATAGAAAACCAGGAGAAAAAGAAACAGGGTCCGGTACGACCTCCCGAACGGCTGAAATTGAAGTGTATAAGACACGGTTTTTCAGGATTTCTGTGTCCCGGAAAAAAATTCTCCACATATCACACTGAAAGTTCCTCAGGTCAGATAAAGCGGCCACGCAAAATTTGAGTAGCAACGGAAGACATTTGGGGGTGCCGGTATGCCAAAAACCAGCGTTCGTCGAATCTCGGATAATCGAGAAAATTGTATTAATACTCGTTATCCGAGGCTGAAATCGAATAGGTTAACTCCAGTAATGACCTCGAACGCGTGATCGAAAACCAGGAATAAAAGAAACAGGGTCCGGTACGACCTCCCGAACGGCTGAAATTGAAGTGTATAATACACGGTTTTTTGGGATTCCAGGGTCCCGGAACAAAATTCTCCGGAAATCACAATGAAAGTTCCTCGGGTCAGATAAAGCGGCCATGCAAAATTTGAGTAGCAACGGAAGGCATTTGGGGGAGCCGGTATGCCAAAAACCAGCGTTCGTCGAATCTCGGATAATCGAGAAAAATGTATTAACACACGTTATCCGAGGTTGAAATTGAATAGATTAACTCCTGAAATGACCTCGGACGCGTGATAGAAAACCAGGAGAAAAAGAAACAAGGTCCGGTACGACCTCCCGAACGGGTGAAATTGAAGTGTATAATACACGGTTTTTCGGTATTCCAGGGTCCCGGAACAAAATTTTCCGGAAATCACACTGAAAGTTCCTCGGGTCATATAAAGCGGCCAAGCAAATTTGAGTAGCAAAGGAAGACATTTGGGGGTGCCGGTATGCAATAAACCAGCGTTCGTCGAACATCGGATAATCGTGAAAAATGTATTAATACTCGTTATCCGAGGCTAAAATCGAATAGGTTAACTCCTGAAATGACCTCGGACGCGTGATAGAAAACCAGGAGAAAAAGAAACAGGGTCCGGTACGACCTTCCGAACGGCTGAAATTGAAGTGTATAATACACGGTTTTTCGGGATTCCAGGGTCCCGGAACAAAATTCTCCGGAAATCACAATGAAAGTACCTCGGGTCAGATAAAACGGTCACGCAAAATTTGAGTAGCAATGGAAGACATTTGGGGTTGTCGGTATGCCAAAAACCTGTGTTCGTCGAATCTCGGATAATCGAGAAAAATGTATTAACACACGTTATCCGAGGCTGAAATCTAATAGATTAACTCCTGTAATGACCTCGAACGCGTGATCGAAAAGCCAGGAGTAAAAGAAACAGGGTCCGCTACGACCTCCCGAACGGCTGAAATTGAAGTTTATAATACACGGTTTTTCGCGATTTCAGGCTCCCGGAACAAAATTCTCCGGAAATCACACTGAAAGGTCCTCGGGTTAGATAAAGCTGCCAAGCAAATTTGAGTAGCAACGGAAGACATTTAGTTGTGTCGGTATGCCATAAACCAGCGTTCGTCGAACCTCGGATAATCGTGAAAAATGTATTAATACTCGTTATCCGAGGCTAAAATAGAATAGGTTAACTCCTGAAATGACCTCGGACGCGTGATAGAAAACCAGGAGAAAAAGAAACAGGGTCTGGTACGACTTCCCGAACGGCTGAAATTGAAGTGTATAATACACGGTTTTTCGTGATTCCAGGGTCCCGAAACAAAATTCTCCGGATATCACACTGAAAGTTCCTCGGGTCAGATAAAATGGCCACGCAAAATTTAAGTAGCAACGGAAGACATTTGGGGGTGCCAGTATGCCATAAACCAGCATTCGTCGAACATTTGATAATCGTGAGAAATGTATTAATACTCGTTATCCAAGGCTAAAATCGAATAGATTAACTCCTGCAATGACCTCGGACGCGTGATAGAAAAACCGGAGAAAAATAAATGAGTCCGGTACGACCTTCCGAACGGTGAAATTGAAGTGTATAATACACGGTTTTTCGGGATTCCGTGGTCCCGAACAAAATTCTCCGGATATCACACTGAAAGTTCCTCGGGTCAGATAAACTGGCCACGCAAAATTTGAGTAGCAACGGAAGACATTTGGGGGTGCCGGTATGCCAAAAACCAGCGTTCGTCGAATCTCGGATAATCGAGAAAAATGTATTAATACTCGTTATCGGTGGCTGAAATCGAATAGATTAACTCCTGAAATGACCTCGGACGCGTGATAGAAAAACCGGAGAAAAAGAAACAGGGTCCCATTTACCTCCCGAACAGGAAATTGAAGTGTATAATACACGGGTTTTCTGGATTCCGTGGTCCCTAACAAAATTCTCCGGATATCACACCGAAAGTTCCTCGGGTCGATAAACTCGCCACGCAAAATTTGAGTAGCAACGGAAGACATTTGGGGGTGCCGGTATGCCATAAACCAATGTCGTTCAATCCAATCTCGGATAATCGAGAAAAATGTATTAATACACGTTATCCGAGGCTGAAATCGATTAGATTAACTCCTGAAATGACCTCGAACGCTTGATCGAAAACCAGGAGTAAAAGAAACAAGGTCCGCTACGACCTCCCGAACGGCTGAAATTGAAGTGTATAATACACGGTTTTTCGGGATTTCGTGGTCCCTAACAAAATTCTCCTAAATCACATTGAAAGGTCCTCGGGTTAGATAAAGCGGCCAATCAAATTTGAGTAGCAACGGAAGACATTTGGGGGTGTCGGTATGCAATAAACCAGCGTTCGTCGAACCTCGTATTATCGTGAAAAATGTATTAATGCTCGTAATCCGAGGCTGAAATCGAATAGATTTACTCCTGAAATGATCTCGGACGCGTGATATAAAAACCGGGAGGAAAGAAACAGGGTCCGGTATGACCTCCCGAACGGCTGAAATTGAAGTGTATAATACACGGTTTTTCGGGATTCCAGGTCCCGGAATAAAATTCTCCGGAAATCACACTGAAAGTTTCTCGGTCGATATAAGCGGCCACGTAAAATTTGAGTAGCAACCAAGACATTTGGAGGTGCCGGTATGCCATAAACCAAAGATTCATCGAACATCGGATAATCATGAAAAATGTATTAATACTCGTTATCCGAGGCTAAAATCGAATAGGTTAACTCTTGAAATGACCTCGGACGCGTGATAGAAAACCAGGAGAAAAAGAAACAGGTCCGACCCTACCGAACGGCTCAAATTGAAGTGTATAATACACGGTTTTTCGGATTCCGGGTCCCTAACAAAATTCTCCGAAATCACACCGAAACTTCCTCGGTCGATAAAGCGGCCACGCAAAATTTGAGTAGCAACGGAAGACATTTGGAGGTTGCTAGTATTCCATAAACCACCATTCGTCGAACACGGATAATCATAAAAAATGTATTAATACTCGTTATCCGAAGCTAAAATAGAATAGATTAACTCCTGAAATGACCTCGGACGTGTGATAGAAAAACCAGGAGAAAATCGAAACAGCAGTCCGACGACCTCCCGAACGGTACCGAAATTGAAGTGTATAATACACGGTTTTTCGAGATTTCGGGTTCCAAAACAAAATTCTCCTGGAAATCACACCGAAAGTTCCTCGGGTCGATATAAAGCGGCCACGCAAAATTCGAGTAGCAACAGAAGACATTTGGGGTGCCGAGATGCAATAAACCAAAGATTCGTCGAACATCGGATAATCGTGAAAAATGTATTAATACTCGTTATCCGAGGCTAAAAGCGAATAGGTTAACTCCTGAGATGACCACGGACGCGTGATAGAAAAACCAGGAGAAAAAGAAACAGTGGTCCGTATGACTTCCCGAACGGCTAAAATTAAAGTGTATAATACACGGTTTTTCGGGATTCCGGGTCCCTAATAAAATTCTCCGGAATCACACCGAAAGTTCCTCGGGTTAGATAAAGCGGCCACGCAAAATTTGAGTAGCAACGGAAGACATTTGGGGTGCCTGTATGCCATAAACCAAATTCATCGAACCTCGGATAATCGAGAAAAATGTTTTAATACTCGTTATCCGAGCCTGAAATCAAATAGATTTACTCCTGATATGACCTCGGACGCGTGATCGAAAAACTTGGAGAAAAAGAAATAGGGTCCTGTGCGACCTCCCGAACGGCCGAAATTAAAGTGTATTTTAATACACGGTTTTGGATTCCAGGTCCCGTAAATAAATTCTCCTAAATCACACTAAAAGTTCCTCGGGTCGATAAAGCGGCGCGCAAAATTTGAGTAGCAACGGAAGACATTTGGGGGTGCCTGTATGCCATAAACCAGCGTTCGTCGAACCTCGGATAATCGAGAAAAATGTTTTAATACTCGTTATCCGAGGCTGAAATCGAATAGGTTAACTCCTGAAATGACCTCGGACGCGTGATAGAAAACCAGGAGAAAAAGAAACAGGGTCTGGTACGACTTCCCGAACGGCTGAAATTGAAGTGTATAATACACGGTTTTTCGTGATTCCAGGGTCCCGAAACAAAATTCTCCGGATATCACACTGAAAGTTCCTCGGGTCAGATAAAATGGCCACGCAAAATTTAAGTAGCATCGGAAGACATTTGGGGGTGCCAGTATGCCATAAACCAGCATTCGTCGAACATTTGATAATCGTGAGAAATGTATTAATACTCGTTATCCAAGGCTAAAATCGAATAGATTAACTCCTGCAATGACCTCGGACGCGTGATAGAAAAACCGGAGAAAAATAAACAGAGTCCACGACCTCCCGAACGGCTGAAATTGAAGTGTATAATACACGTTTTTCGGGATTCCGTGTCCCGAACAAAATTCTTCGGAAATCACAATGAAAGTTCCTCGGGTCAGATAAAGTGGCCACGCAAAATTTGAGTAGCAACGGAAGACATTTGGGGTGCCGGTATGCCAAAAACCAGCGTTTAATCTCTGGATAATCGAGAAAAATGTATTAATACTCGTTATCCGTGGCTGAAATCGAATAGATTAACTCCTGAAATGACCTCGGACGCGTGATAGAAAAACCGGGAGAAAAAGAAACAGGGTCCGGTACGACCTCCCGAACGGCTGAAATTGAAGTGTATAATACACGGGTTTTCGGGATTCCAGGGACCCGGAACAAAATTCTCTGGATATCACACTGAAAGTTCCTCGGTCAGATAAACTGCCACGCAAAATTTGAGTAGCAACGGAAGACATTTGGGGGTGCCGGTATGCCATAAACCAGCGTTCGTCCAATCTCGGATAATCGAGAAAAATGTATTAATACACGTTATCCGAGGCTGAAATCGATTAGATTAACTCCTGAAATGACCTCGAACGCGTGATCGAAAACCAGGAGTAAAAGAAACAAGGTCCGCTAGTAAAAGAAACAAGGTCCGCTACGACCTCCCGAACGGCTGAAATTGAAGTGTATAATACACGGTTTTTCGATTTCGTGGTCCCTAACAAAATTCTCCGGAAATCACATTGAAAGGTCCTCGGGTTAGATAAAGCGGCCAATCAAATTTGAGTAGCAACGGAAGACATTTGGGGTGTCGGTATGCAATAAACCAAATTATCGAACCTCGTATTATCGTGAAAAATGTATTAATGCTCGTAATCCGAGGCTGAAATCGAATAGATTTACTCCTGAAATGATCTCGGACGCGTGATATAAAAACCGGGAGAAAAGAAACAGGGTCCGGTATGACCTCCCGAACGGCTGAAATTGAAGTGTATAATACACGGTTTTTCGGGATTCCAGGTCCCGGAATAAAATTCTCCGGAAATCACACTGAAAGTTTCTCGGGTCAGATAAAGCGGCCACGTAAAATTTGAGTAGCAACGGAAGACATTTGGAGGTGCCGGTATGCCATAAACCAGTATTCATCGAACATCGGATAATCATGAAAAATGTATTAATACTCGTTATCCGAGGCTAAAATCGAATAGGTTAACTCTTGAAATGACCTCGGACGCGTGATAGAAAACCAGGAGAAAAAGAAACAGGGTCCGGTACGACCTACCGAACGGCTGAAATTGAAGTGTATAATACACGGTTTTTCGGGATTCCAGGGTCCCGGAACAAAATTCTCCGGAAATCACACTGAAACTTCCTCGGGTCAGATAAAGCGGCCACGCAAAATTTGAGTACCAACGGAAGACATTTGGAGGTTGCTAGTATTCCATAAACCACCATTCGTCGAACACGGATAATCATAAAAAATGTATTAATACTCGTTATCCGAAGCTAAAATAGAATAGATTAACTCCTGAAATGACCTCGGACGTGTGATCGAAAAACCAGGAGAAAACGAAACAGAGTCCGGTACGACCTCCCGAACGGCTGAAATTGAAGTGTATAATACACGGTTTTTCGAGATTTCAGGGTTCCGAAACAAAATTCTCCGGAAATCACACTGAAAGTTCCTCGGGTCAGATAAAGCGGCCACGCATAATTCGAGTAGCAACAGAAGACATTTGGGGGTGCCGAGATGCAATAAACCAGCATTCGTCGAACATCGGATAATCGTGAAAAATGTATTAATACTCGTTATCCGAGGCTAAAAGCGAATAGGTTAACTCCTGAGATGACCACGGACGCGTGATAGAAAAACCAGGAGAAAAAGAAACAGGGTCTGGTACGACTTCCCGAACGG
This sequence comes from Silene latifolia, assembly GCF_048544455.1. Classification (NCBI taxonomy): domain Eukaryota; kingdom Viridiplantae; phylum Streptophyta; class Magnoliopsida; order Caryophyllales; family Caryophyllaceae; genus Silene; species Silene latifolia. Next base: position 4,009,114 of record NC_133534.1, on the reverse strand, counting down.
CTAAAATTAAAGTGTATAATACACGGTTTTTCGGGATTCCAGGGTCCCGGAATAAAATTCTCCGGAAATCACACTGAAAGTTCCTCGGGTTAGATAAAGCGGCCACGCAAAATTTGAGTAGCAACGGAAGACATTTGGGGGTGCCGAGATGCAATAAACCAGCATTCGTCGAACATCGGATAATCGTGAAAAATGTATTAATACTCGTTATCCGAGGCTAAAAGCGAATAGGTTAACTCCTGAGATGACCACGGACGCGTGATAGAAAAACCAGGAGAAAAAGAAACAGGGTCTGGTATGACTTCCCGAACGGCTAAAATTAAAGTGTATAATACACGGTTTTTCGGGATTCCAGGGTCCCGGAATAAAATTCTCCGGAAATCACACTGAAAGTTCCTCGGGTTAGATAAAGCGGCCACGCAAAATTTGAGTAGCAACGGAAGACATTTGGGGGTGCCTGTATGCCATAAACCAGCGTTCGTCGAACCTCGGATAATCGAGAAAAATGTTTTAATACTCGTTATCCGAGCCTGAAATCAAATAGATTTACTCCTGATATGACCTCGGACGCGTGATCGAAAAACTTGGAGAAAAAGAAATAGGGTCCGGTACGACCTCCCGAACGGCTGAAATTAAAGTGTATTTTAATACACGGTTTTTCGGGATTCCAGGGTCCCAGAAATAAATTCTCCGGAAATCACACTAAAAGTTCCTCGGGTCAGATAAAGCGGCCGCGCAAAATTTGAGTAGCAACGGAAGACATTTGGGGGTGCCTGTATGCCATAAACCAGCGTTCGTCGAACCTCGGATAATCGAGAAAAATGTTTTAATACTCGTTATCCGAGGCTGAAATCGAATAGGTTAACTCCTGAAATGACCTCGGACGCGTGATAGAAAACCAGGAGAAAAAGAAACAGGGTCTGGTACGACTTCCCGAACGGCTGAAATTGAAGTGTATAATACACGGTTTTTCGTGATTCCAGGGTCCCGAAACAAAATTCTCCGGATATCACACTGAAAGTTCCTCGGGTCAGATAAAATGGCCACGCAAAATTTAAGTAGCATCGGAAGACATTTGGGGGTGCCAGTATGCCATAAACCAGCATTCGTCGAACATTTGATAATCGTGAGAAATGTATTAATACTCGTTATCCAAGGCTAAAATCGAATAGATTAACTCCTGCATGACCTCGACGCGTGATAGAAAAACCGGAGAAAAATAAACAGAGTCTGGTACGACCTCCCGAACGGCTGAAATTGAAGTGTATAATACACGGTTTTTCGGGATTCCAGGGTCCCGGAACAAAATTCTTCGGAAATCACAATGAAAGTTCCTCGGGTCAGATAAAGTGGCCACGCAAAATTTGAGTAGCAACGGAAGACATTTGGGGGTGCCGGTATGCCAAAAACCAGCGTTCGTCGAATCTCGGATAATCGAGAAAAATGTATTAATACTCGTTATCCGTGGCTGAAATCGAATAGATTAACTCCTGAAATGACCTCGGACGCGTGATAGAAAAACCGGGAGAAAAAGAAACAGGTCCTGATTTACCTCCCGAACTACCGAAATTGAAGTGTATAATACACGGGTTTTCGGATTCCAGGGACCCGAACAAAATTCTCCGATATCACACTGAAAGTTCCTCGGGTCGATAAACCGCCACGCAAAATTTGAGTAGCAACGGAAGACATTTGGGGTGCCGGTATGCCATAAACTGTTCATCAATCTCGATAATCGAGAAAAATGTATTAATACACGTTATCCGAGGCTGAAATCGATTAGATTAACTCCTGAAATGACCTCGAACGCGTGATCGAAAACCAGGAGTAAAAGAAACAAGGTCCGCTAGTAAAAGAAACAAGGTCCGCTACGACCTCCCGAACGGCTGAAATTGAAGTGTATAATACACGGTTTTTCGGGATTTCAGGGTCCCGGAACAAAATTCTCCGGAAATCACATTGAAAGGTCCTCGGGTTAGATAAAGCGGCCAATCAAATTTGAGTAGCAACGGAAGACATTTGGGGGTGTCGGTATGCAATAAACCAGCGTTCGTCGAACCTCGTATTATCGTGAAAAATGTATTAATGCTCGTAATCCGAGGCTGAAATCGAATAGATTTACTCCTGAAATGATCTCGGACGCGTGATATAAAAACCGGGAGAAAAGAAACAGGGTCCGGTATGACCTCCCGAACGGCTGAAATTGAAGTGTATAATACACGGTTTTTCGGGATTCCAGGTCCCGGAATAAAATTCTCCGGAAATCACACTGAAAGTTTCTCGGGTCAGATAAAGCGGCCACGTAAAATTTGAGTAGCAACGGAAGACATTTGGAGGTGCCGGTATGCCATAAACCAGTATTCATCGAACATCGGATAATCATGAAAAATGTATTAATACTCGTTATCCGAGGCTAAAATCGAATAGGTTAACTCTTGAAATGACCTCGGACGCGTGATAGAAAACCAGGAGAAAAAGAAATTCAGTCCTGCGACCTACCGAACGGCTGAAATTGAAGTGTATAATACACGGTTTTTCGGGATTCCGAGGGTCCCTAACAAAATTCTCCGAAATCACACCTAAACTTCCTCGGGTCAGATAAAGCGGCCACGCAAAATTTGAGTAGCAACGGAAGACATTTGGAGGTTGCTAGTATTCCATAAACCACCATTCGTCGAACACGGATAATCATAAAAAATGTATTAATACTCGTTATCCGAAGCTAAAATAGAATAGATTAACTCCTGAAATGACCTCGGACGTGTGATCGAAAAACCAGGAGAAAACGAAAATGAGTCCCATCGACCTCCCGAACGGCCAAATTGAAGTGTATAATACACGGTTTTTTCGAGATTTCGTGGTTCAAACAAAATTCTCCGGAAATCACACCGAAAGTTCCTCGGGTCGATATAAGCGGCCACGCATAATTCGAGTAGCAACAGAAGACATTTGGGGGTGCCGAGATGCAATAAACCAGCATTCGTCGAACATCGGATAATCGTGAAAAATGTATTAGTACTCGTTATCCGAGGCTAAAAGCGAATAGGTTAACTCCTGAGATGACCACGGACGCGTGATAGAAAAACCAGGAGAAAAAGAAACAGGGTCTGGTACGACTTCCCGAACGGCTAAAATTAAAGTGTATAATACACGGTTTTTCGGGATTCCGTGGTCCCGAATAAAATTCTCCTGAAATCACACCGAAAGTTCCTCGGGTTAGATAAAGCGGCCACGCAAAATTTGAGTAGCAACGGAAGACATTTGGGGGTGCTGTATGCTATAAACCGGCGTTAAATTAACCTCGGATAATCGAGAAAAATGTTTTAATACTCGTTATCCGAGGCTGAAATCGAATAGTTTAACTCCTGAAATGACCTCGGACGCGTGATAGAGAACCAGGAGAAAAAGAAACAGGGTCTGGTACGACTTCCCGAACGGCTGAAATTGAAGTGTATAATACACGGTTTTTCGTGATTCCAGGGTCCCGAAACAAAATTCTCCGGATATCACACTGAAAGTTCCTCGGGTCAGATAAAATGGCCACGCAAAATTTAAGTAGCATCGGAAGACATTTGGGGGTGCCAGTATGCCATAAACCAGCATTCGTCGAACATTTGATAATCGTGAGAAATGTATTAATACTCGTTATCCAAGGCTAAAATCGAATAGATTAACTCCTGCAATGACCTCGGACGCGTGATAGAAAAACCGGGAGAAAAATAAACAGAGTCTGGTACGACCTCCCGAACGGCTGAAATTGAAGTGTATAATACACGGTTTTTCGGGATTCCAGGGTCCCGGAACAAAATTCTCCGGAAATCACAATGAAAGTTCCTCGGGTCAGATAAAGTGGCCACGCAAAATTTGAGTAGCAACGGAAGACATTTGGGGGTGCCGGTATGCCAAAAACCAGCGTTCGTCGAATCTCGGATAATCGAGAAAAATGTATTAATACTCGTTATCCGTGGCTGAAATCGAATAGATTAACTCCTGAAATGACCTCGGACGCGTGATAGAAAAATCGGGAGAAAAAGAAACAGGGTCCCAGTTTACCTCCCGAACGGTGAAATTGAAGTGTATAATACACGGGTTTCGAATTCGGGGTCCCGAACAAAATTCTCCGGATATCACATCGAAAGTTCCTCGGGTCGATAAACGCCACGCAAAATTTGAGTAGCAACGGAAGACATTTGGGGGTGCCGGTATGCCATAAACCAGCGTTCGTCCAATCTCGGATAATCGAGAAAAATGTATTAATACACGTTATCCGAGGCTGAAATCGATTAGATTAACTCCTGAAATGACCTCGAACGCGTGATCGAAAACCAGGAGTAAAAGAAACAAGGTCCGCTACGACCTCCCGAACGGCTGAAATTGAAGTGAATAATACACGGTTTTTCGGGATTTCAGGGTCCCGGAACAAAATTCTCCGGAAATCACATTGAAAGGTCCTCGGGTTAGATAAAGCGGCCAAGCAAATTTGAGTAGCAACGGAAGACATTTGGGGGTGTCGGTATGCAATAAACCAGCGTTAAATCGAACCTCGTATTATCGTGAAAATGTATTAATGCTCGTAATCCGAGGTCAAATCGAATAGATTAACTCCTGAAATGATCTCGGACGCGTGATAGAAAAATCAGAAGAAAAAGAAACAGGTCCGGTACGACCTCCCGAACGGCTGAAATTGAAGTGTATAATACACGGTTTTTCGGATTCCAGTCCCGAATAAAATTCTCCGGAAATCACACTGAAAGTTTCTCGGGTCAGATAAAGCGGCCACGTAAAATTTGAGTAGCAACGGAAGACATTTGGAGGTGCCGGTATGCCATAAACCAGTATTCATCGAACATCGGATAATCATGAAAAATGTATTAATACTCGTTATCCGAGGCTAAAATCGAATAGGTTAACTCCTGAAATGACCTCGGACGCGTGATAGAAAACCAGGAGAAAAAAAACAGGTCCTGACGACCTACCGAACGGCTGAAATTGAAGTGTATAATACACGGTTTTTCGGGATTCCAGGGTCCCGGAACAAAATTCTCCGAAAATCACACTGAAACTTCCTCGGGTCAGATAAAGCGGCGACGCAAAATTTGAGTAGCAACGGAAGACATTTGGAGGTTTCTAGTATTCCATAAACCACCATTCGTCGAACACGGATAATCATGAAAAATGTATTAATACTCGTTATCCGAAGCTAAAATCGAATAGATTAACTCCTGAAATGACCTCGGACGTGTGATCGAAAAACCAGGAGAAAACGAAACAGAGTCCGGTACGACCTCCCGAACGGCTGAAATTGAAGTGTATAATACACGGTTTTTCGAGATTTCAGGGTTCCGAAACAAAATTCTCCGGAAATCACACTGAAAGTTCCTCGGGTCAGATAAAGCGGCCACGCAAAATTCGAGTAGCAACAGAAGACATTTGGGGGTGCCGAGATGCAATAAACCAGCATTCGTCGAACATCGGATAATCGTGAAAAATGTATTAATACTCGTTATCCGAGGTTAAAATCGAATAGGTTAACTCCTGAGATGACCACGGACGCGTGATAGAAAAACCAGGAGAAAAAGAAACAGGGTCTGGTACGACTTCCCAAACGGCTAAAATTAAAGTGTATAATACACGGTTTTTCGGGATTCCAGGGTCCCGGAATAAAATTCTCCGGAAATCACACTGAAAGTTCCTCGGGTTAGATAAAGCGGCCACGCAAAATTTGAGTAGCAACGGAAGACATTTGGGGGTGCCTGTATGCCATAAACCAGCGTTCGTCGAACCTCGGATAATCGAGAAAAATGTTTTAATACTCGTTATCCGAGCCTGAAATCAAATAGATTTACTCCTGATATGACCTCGGACGCGTGATCGAAAAACTTGGAGAAAAAGAAACAGGGTCCGGTACGACCTCCCGAACGGCTGAAATTAAAGTGTATAATAATACACGGTTTTTCGGATTCCGTGGTCCCGAAATAAATTCTCCGGAAATCACACTAAAAGTTCCTCGGGTCAGATAAAGCGGCCACGCAAAATTTGAGTAGCAACGGAAGACATTTGGGGGTGCCTGTATGCCATAAACCAGCGTTCGTCGAACCTCGGATAATCGAGAAAAATGTTTTAATACTCGTTATCCGAGGCTGAAATCGAATAGGTTAACTCCTGAAATGACCTCGGACGCGTGTTAGAAAACCAGGAGAAAAAGAAACAGGGTCTGGTACGACTTCCCGAACGGCTGAAATTGAAGTGTATAATACACGGTTTTTCGTGATTCCAGAGTCCCGAAACAAAATTCTCCGGAAATCACACTAAAAGTTCCTCGGGTCAGATAAAGCGGCCGCGCAAAATTTGAGTAGCAACGGAAGACATTTGGGGGTGCCTGTATGCCATAAACCAGCGTTCGTCGAACCTCGGATAATCGAGAAAAATGTTTTAATACTCGTTATCCGAGGCTGAAATCGAATAGGTTAACTCCTGAAATGACCTCGGACGCGTGTTAGAAAACCAGGAGAAAAAGAAACAGGGTCTGGTACGACTTCCCGAACGGCTGAAATTGAAGTGTATAATACACGGTTTTTCGTGATTCCAGGGTCCCGAAACAAAATTCTCCGGATATCACACTGAAAGTTCCTCGGGTCAGATAAAATGGCCACGCAAAATTTAAGTAGCAACGGAAGACATTTGGGGGTGCCAGTATGCCATAAACCAGCATTCGTCGAACATTTGATAATCGTGAGAAATGTATTAATACTCGTTATCCAAGGCTAAAATCGAATAGATTAACTCCTGCAATGACCTCGGACGCGTGATAGAAAAACCGGGAGAAAAATAAACAGAGTCTGGTACGACCTCCCGAACGGCTGAAATTGAAGTGTATAATACACGGTTTTTCGGGATTCCAGGGTCCCGGAACAAAATTCTCCGGAAATCACAATGAAAGTTCCTCGGGTCAGATAAAGTGGCCACGCAAAATTTGAGTAGCAACGGAAGACATTTGGGGTGCCGGTATACCATAAACCAAAGTCGTTGAATCTCGGATAATCGAGAAAAATGTATTAATACTCGTTATCCGTGGCTGAAATCGAATAGATTAACTCCTGAAATGACCTCGGACGCGTGATAGAAAAACCGGGAGAAAAAGAAACAGGGTCCGGTACGACCTCCCGAACGGCTGAAATTGAAGTGTATAATACACGGGTTTTCGGATTCCAGGGTCCCCGAACAAAATTCTCCGGATATCACACTGAAAGTTCCTCGGGTCAGATAAACTGGCCACGCAAAATTTGAGTAGCAACGGAAGACATTTGGGGTGCCGGTATACCATAAACCAGCGTTCGTCCAATCTCGGATAATCGAGAAAAATGTATTAATACACGTTATCCGAGGCTGAAATCGATTAGATAAACTCCTGAAATGACCTCGAACGCGTGATCGAAAACCAGGAGTAAAAGAAACAAGGTCCGCTACGACCTCCCGAACGGCTGAAATTGAAGTGTATAATACACGGTTTTTCGGGATTTCAGGGTCCCGGAACAAAATTCTCCGGAAATCACATTGAAAGGTCCTCGGGTTAGATAAAGCGGCCAAGCAAATTTGAGTAGCAACGAAAGACATTTGGGGGTGTCGGTATGCAATAAACCAGCGTTCGTCGAACCTCGTATTATCGTGAAAAATGTATTAATGCTCGTAATCCGAGGCTGAAATCGAATAGATTTACTCCTGAAATGATCTCGGACGCGTGATAGAAAAACCGGGAGAAAAAGAAACAGGGTCCGGTATGACCTCCCGAACGGCTGAAATTGAAGTGTATAATACACGGTTTTTCGGGATTCCAGGTCCCGGAATAAAATTCTCCGGAAATCACACTGAAAGTTTCTCGGGTCAGATAAAGCGGCCACGTAAAATTTGAGTAGCAACGGAAGACATTTGGAGGTGCCGGTATGCCATAAACCAGTATTCATCGAACATCGGATAATCATGAAAAATGTATTAATACTCGTTATCCGAGGCTAAAATCGAATAGGTTAACTCCTGAAATGACCTCGGACGCGTGATAGAAAACCAGGAGAAAAAGAAACAGGTCCGTCATTTACCTACCGAACGGCTGAAATTGAAGTGTATAATACACGGTTTTTCGGGATTCCAGGGTCCCGGAACAAAATTCTCCGAAAATCACACTGAAACTTCCTCGGGTCAGATAAAGCGGCCACGCAAAATTTGAGTAGCAACGGAAGACATTTGGAGGTTGCTAGTATTCCATAAACCACCATTCGTCGAACACGGATAATCATGAAAAATGTATTAATACTCGTTATCCGAAGCTAAAATCGAATAGATTAACTCCTGAAATGACCTCGGACGTGTGATCGAAAAACCAGGAGAAAACGAAACATAGTCCGGTACGACCTCCCGAACGGCTGAAATTGAAGTATATAATACACGGTTTTTCGAGATTTCAGGGTTCCGAAACAAAATTCTCCGGAAATCACACTGAAAGTTCCTCGGGTCAGATAAAGCGGCCACGCAAAATTCGAGTAGCAACAGAAGACATTTGGGGGTGCCGGTATGCAATAAACCAGCATTCGTTGAACATCGGATAATCGTGAAAAATGTATTAATACTCGTTATCCGAGGCTAAAATCGAATAGGTTAACTCCTGAGATGACCACGGACGCGTGATAGAAAAACCAGGAGAAAAAGAAACAGGGTCTGGTACGACTTCCCAAACGGCTAAAATTAAAGTGTATAATACACGGTTTTTCGGATTCCGTGGTCCCGAATAAAATTCTCCGGAAATCACACTGAAAGTTCCTCGGGTTAGATAAAGCGGCCACGCAAAATTTGAGTAGCAACGGAAGACATTTGGGGGTGCCTGTATGCCATAAACCAGCGTTCGTCGAACCTCGGATAATCGAGAAAAATGTTTTAATACTCGTTATCCGAGCCTGAAATCAAATAGATTTACTCCTGATATGACCTCGGACGCGTGATCGAAAAACTGGGAGAAAAAGAAACAGGGTCCGGTCGACCTCCCGAACGGCCGAAATTAAAGTGTATAATAATACACGGTTTTTCGGATTCCAGTGGTCCCGAAATAAATTCTCCGGAAATCACACTAAAAGTTCCTCGGGTCAGATAAAGCGGCCGCGCAAAATTTGAGTAGCAACGGAAGACATTTGGGGGTGCCTGTATGCCATAAACCGTTCGTCGAACCTCGATAATCGAGAAAATGTTTTAATACTCGTTATCCGAGGCTGAAATCGAATAGATTAACTCCTGATATGACCTCGGACGCGTGATCGAAAAACCGGGAGAAAAAGAAACAGGTCCCATTTACCTCCCGAACGGTGAAATTAAAGTGTATAATACACAGTTTTTCTGGGATTCCAGGTCCCGAACAAAATTCTCCGAAATCACACCGAAAGTTCCTCGGGTCGATAAAGCAACCCACGCAAAATTTGTGTAGCAACGGAATACATTTTGGGGTGCCTGTACGCCATAAACCAGCGTTCGTCGAACCTCGGATAATCGAGAAAAATGTTTTAAACTCGTTATCCGAGACTGAAATCGAATAGATTAACTCCTGAAATGACCTCCGACGCGTGATAGAAATACCGGGAGAAAAATAAACAGGGTTCGGTAAGACCTCCCGAACGGCTGAAATTGAAATCTATAATGCACGGTTTTTCGGGATTCCAGGGTCCCAAATCAAAATTCTCCGGAAATCACACTGAAAGTTCATCGAGTCAGATAAAGACGCCACGCAAAATTAGAGTAGCAACGGAAGACATTTGGGGGTGTCGGTATGCCATAAACCAGCGTTCGTCGAACCTCGGATAATCGAGAAAAATGTTTTAATACTCGTTATCCGAGGCTGAAATCGAATAGATTAACTCCTGATATAACCTCAGACGCGTGATCGAAAAACCGGGAGAAAAAGAAACAGGGTCCGGTATGACCTCCCGAACGGCTGAAATTAAAGTGTATAATACACCGTTTTTCGGTATTCCAGGGTCCCGGAACAAAATTCTCCGGAAATCACACTGAAAGTTCCTCGGGTCAGATAAAGCGGCCATGCAAAATTTGAGTAGCAAGGGAAGACATTTGGGGGTGCTGGTATGCCATAAACCACGTTAAATCGAACCTCTGATAATCGAGAAAAATGTTTTAATACTCGTTATCCGAGGTGAAATCAAATAGATTAACTCCGATATAACCTCGACGCGTGATCGAAAAACCGGGAAAAAGAAACAGGGTCCTGATGACCTCCCGAACGGCTGAAATTAAAGTGTATAATACACGGTTTTTCGGGATTCCAGGGTCCCGGAACTAAATTCTCCGGAAATGACACTGAAAGTTCCTCTGGTCAGATAAAGCGGCCACGCAAAATTTGAGTAGCAACGGAAGACATTTGGGGTGCCTGTATGCCATAAACCAGCGTTCGTCGAACCTCGGATAATCGAGAAAAATGTATTAATACTCGTTATCCGAGGCTGAAATCGAATAGATTAACTCTTGAAATGACCTCCGACGCGTGATAGAAAAACTGGGAGAAAAAGAAACAGGGTCCGGTACGACCTCCCGAACGGCTGAAATTGAAGTCTATAATGCACAGTTTTTCGGGATTCCAGGGTCCCAAAACAAAATTCTTCGGAAATCACACTGAAAGTTCCTCGGGTCAGATAAAGCGGCCACGCAAAAATTGAGTAGCAACGGAAGACATTTGGGGGTGTCGGTATGCCATAAACCAGCGTTCGTCGAACCTCGGATAATCGTGAAAAATGTATTAATACTCGTTATCCGGGGCTAAAATCGAATAGATTAACTCCTGAAATGACCTCAGACGCGTTATAGAAAAACCGGGAGAAAAAGAAACAGGGTCCGGTACGACCTCCCGAACGGCTGAAATTAAAGTGTATAATAATACACGGTTTTTCGTGATTCCAGGGTCCCGGAAAGAAATTCTCCGGAAATCACACTGAAAGTTCCTCGGGTCAGATAAAGCGGCCACGCAAAATTTGAGTAGCAACGGAAGACATTTGGGGGTGTCGGTATGCCATAAACCAGCGTTCGTCGAACATCGGATAATCGAGAAAAAATTTTTAATACACGTTATCCGAGGCTGAGATCGAATAGATTAACTCCTGAAATGACCTTCGACGGGTGATAGAAAAACCGGGAGAAAAAGAAACAGGGTCCCCGAACGGCTGACATTGAAGTGTATAATACACGGTTTTTCGGGATTCCAGGGTCCGGGAAATAAATTCTCCGGAAATCACAGATAAAGCGGCCACGCAAAATTTGAGTAGCAACGGAAGACATTTGGGGGTGTCGGTATGCCATAAACCAGCGTTCTTCGAACCTCCGATAATCGAGAAAAATGTATTAATACTCGTTATCCGAGGCTGAAATTGAATAGATTAACTCCTGATATGACCTCGGACGCGTGATCGAAAAACCGGGAGAAAAAGAAACAGGGTCCGGTACGACCTCCCGAATGGCTGAAATTAAAGTGTATAATACACGGTTTTTCGGGATTCCAGGGTCCCGGAAAAAAATTCTCCGGAAATCACACTGAAATTTCATCGGGTCAGATAAAGCGGCCAAGCAAAATTTGAGTAGCAACGGAAGACATTTGGGGGTGCCTGTATGCCATAAACCAGCGTTCGTCGAACCTCGGATAATCGAGAAAAATGTATTAATACTGTTATCCGAGGCTGAAATCGAATAGATTAACTCCCGATATGACCTCGGACGCGTGATCGAAAAACCGGAGAAAAAAAAAAGGTCCTGCACGACCTCCCGAACGGCTGAAATTAAAGTGTATAATACACCGTTTTTCGGGATTCCAGGGTCCCGGAACAAAATTCTCCGGAAATCACACTGAAACTTACTCGGGTCAGATAAAGCGGCCACGCAAAATTTGTGTAGCAACGGAATACATTTCGGGGTGCCTGTATGACATAAACCAAATGTCATTTAACCTCGTATAATCGTGAAAAATGTATTAACACTCGTAATCCGAGGCTGAAATCGAATGGATTAACTCCTGAAATGATCTCGGACGCGTGATAGAAAAACCGATAGAAAAAGAAACAGGGTCCGGTACGACCTCCCGAACGGCTGAAATTAAAGTGTATAATACACCGTTTTTCGGGATTCCAGGGTCCCAGAAATATATTCTCCGGAAATCACACTAAAAGTTCCTCGGGTCAGATAAAGCGGCCGCGCAAAATTTGAGTAGCAACGGAAGACATTTGGGGGTGCCTGTATGCCATGAACCAGCGTTCGTCGAACCTCGGATAATCGAGAAAAATGTTTTAATACTCGTTATCCGAGGCTGAAATCGAATAGATTAACTCCTTATATGACCTCGGACGCGTGATCGAAAAACCGGGGGAAAAAGAAACAGGGTCCGGTACGACCTCCCGAACGGCTGAAATTAAAGTGTATAATACACAGTTTTTCGGGATTCCAGGGTCCCAGAACAAAATTCTCCGGAAATCACACTAAAAGTTCCTCGGGTCAGATAAAGCGGCCACGCAAAATTTGTGTAGCAACGGAATATATTTCGGGGTGCCTGTACGCCATAAACCAGCGTTCGTCGAACCTCGGATAATCGAGAAAAATGTTTTAAACTCGTTATCCGAGGCTGAAATCGAATAGATTAACTCCTGAAATGACCTCCGACGCGTGATAGAAATACCGGGAGAAAAAGAAACAGGGTTCGGTAAGACCTCCCGAACGGCTGAAATTGAAATCTATAATGCACGGTTTTTCGGGATTCCAGGGTCCCAAATCAAAATTCTCCGGAAATCACACTGAAACTTCATCGAGTCAGATAAAGACGCCACGCAAAATTAGAGTAGCAACGGAAGACATTTGGGGGTGTCGGTATGCCATAAACCAGCGTTCGTCGAACCTCGTATAATCGTGAAAAATGTATTAACACTCGTAATCCGAGGCTGAAATCGAATGGATTAACTCCTGAAATGATCTCGGGCGCGTGATAGAAAAACCGGGAGAAAAAGAAACAGGGTCCGGTACGACCTCCCGAACGGCTGAAATTAAAGTGTATAATACACCGTTTTTCGGTATTCCAGGGTCCCGGAACAAAATTCTCCGGAAATCACACTGAAAGTTCCTCGGGTCAGATAAAGCGGCCATGCAAAATTTGAGTAGCAAGGGAAAACATTTGGGGGTGCTGGTATGCCATAAACCAGCGTTCGTCGAACCTCGGATAATCGAGAAAAATGTTTTAATACTCGTTATCCGAGGCTGAAATCGAATAGATTAACTCCTGATATAACCTCAGACGCGTGATCGAAAAACCGGGAGAAAAAGAAACAAGGTCCGGTATGACCTCCCGAACGGCTGAAATTAAAGTGTAAAATACACGGTTTTTCGGGATTCCAGGGTCCCGGAACTAAATTCTCCGGAAATGACACTGAAAGTTCCTCTGGTCAGATAAAGCGGCCACGCAAAATTTGAGTAGCAACGGAAGACATTTGGGGTGCCTGTATGCCATAAACCAAATAAGTTATTTAACCCTGATAATCGAGAAAATGTATTAATACTCGTTATCCGAGGCTGAAATCGAATAGATTAACTCTTGAAATGACCTCCGACGCGTGATAGAAAAACCGGGAGAAAAAGAAACAGGTCCTAGACGACCTCCCGAACGGCCGAAATTGAAGTCTATAATGCACGCTTTTTTCGGATTCCGTGGTCCCAAAACAAAATTCTCCGAAATCACACCGAAAGTTCCTCGGTCGATAAAGCGCCACGCAAAAATTGAGTAACAACGGAAGACATTTGGGGGTGTCGGTATGCCATAAACCAGCGTTCGTCGAACCTCGGATAATCGTGAAAAATGTATTAATACTCGTTATCCGGGGCTAAAATCGAATAGATTAACTCCTGAAATGACCTCAGACGCGTTATAGAAAAACCGGGAGAAAAAGAAACAGGGTCCCCGAACGGCTGACATTGAAGTGTATAATACACGGTTTTTCGGGATTCCAGGGTCCGGGAAATAAATTCTCCGAAAATCACACTGAAAGTTCCTCGGGTCAGATAAAGCGGCCACGCAAAATTTGAGTAGCAACGGAAGACATTTGGGGGTGTCGGTATGCCATAAACCAGCGTTCGTCGAACCTCGGATTATCGAGAAAAATGTATTAATACTCGTTATCCGAGGCTGAAATCGAATAGATTAACTCCTGATATGACCTCGGACGCGTGATCGAAAAACCGGGAGAAAAAAAAACAGGGTCCGGTACGACCTCCCGAACGGCTGAAATTAAAGTGTATAATACACCGTTTTTCGGGATTCCAGGGTCCCGGAACAAAATTCTCCGGAAATCACACTGAAACTTACTCGGGTCAGATAAAGCGGCCACGCAAAATTTGTGTAGCAACGGAATACATTTCGGGGTGCCTGTATGCCATAAACCAGCGTTCGTCGAACCTCGTATAATCGTGAAAAATGTATTAACACTCGTAATCCGAGGCTGAAATCGAATGGATTAACTCCTGAAATGATCTCGGACGCGTGATAGAAAAACCGGGAGAAAAAGAAACAGGGTCCGGTACGACCTCCCGAACGGCTGAAATTAAAGTGTATAATACACCGTTTTTCGGGATTCCGGGTCCCGAACAAAATTCTCCTAAATCACACCGAAAGTTCCTCGGGTCTGATAAAGCGGCCACGCAAAATTTGAGTAGCAACGGAAGACATTTGGGGTGCTGGTATGCCATAAACCAACTTAAATTTCGAACCTCTGATAATCGAGAAAAATGTATTAATACTCGTTATCCGAGGCTGAAATCGAATAGATTAACTCCTGAAATGACCTTCGACGCGTGATAGAAAAACCGGAAGAAAAAGAAACAGGGTCCGGTACGACCTCCCGAACGGCTGAAATTGATGTGTATAATGCACGGTTTTTCGGGATTCCAAGGTCCGAGAACAAAATTCTCCGGAAATCACACTGAAATTTCTTCGGGTCAGATAAAGCGGCCGCGCAAAATTTGAGTAGCAACGGAAGACATTTGGGGGTGTCGGTATGCCATAAACCAGCGTTCGTCGAAACTCGGATAATCGAGAAAAATATTTTAATACTCGTTATCCGAGGCTGAAATCGAATAGATTAACTCCTGATATAACCTCAGACGCGTGATCGAAAAACCGGGAGAAAAAGAAACAGGGTCCGGTATGACCTCCCGAACGGCTGAAATTAAAGTGTATAATAAACGGTTTTTCGGGATTCCAGGGTCCCGGAATAAAATTCTCCGGAAATCACACCGAAATTTCATCGGGTCAGATAAAGCGGCCAAGCAAAATTTGAGTAGCAACGAAGACATTTGGGGGTGCCTCGTATGCCATAAACCAACAAGTTCGAACCTCGGATAATCGAGAAAAATGTATTAATACTCGTTATCCGAGGCTGAAATCGAATAGATTAACTCCTGATATGACCTCGGACGCGTGATCGAAAAACCGGGAGAAAAAAAAACAGGGTCCGGTACGACCTCCCGAACGGCTGAAATTAAAGTGTATAATACACCGTTTTTCGGGATTCCAGAGTCCCGGAACAAAATTCTCCGGAAATCACACTGAAACTTACTCGGGTCAGATAAAGCGGCCACGCAAAGTTTGAGTAGCAACGGAAGACATTTGGGGTGCCTGTATGCCATAAACCAGCGTTCATCGAACCTCGGATAATCGAGAAAAATTTATTAATACTCGTTATCCGAGGCTGAGTTCGAATAGATTAACTCTTGAAATGACCTCCGACTAGACCTGGCAAATCAGGTTAACGGGTCGGGTTCGGATCGGGCCATTTCGGGTCGGGCTATTTCGGGTTTCTCAAATTTTCGGGTTAGCTCGGGTCGGGCTGGGTCATTTCGGATTTCGGGTCTGTTTCGGGTTTGTTGGTCGGGTCTGTTTCGGGCAAGCGGGTCGGGTTATTTTGGGTCGGGTCATTTTCGGGTAAATAATTAAGAGAGAAAAAGGCATTTCAAGTCTTTTGGAGTCAATTAGAGTTATATTTTATCGGGTCATTTTCGGGTTGAGTGGTTTCGGCCTCGGACATTTGGTCGGGTCTCACGGGTCCATGAAAGCTCGAGTCATTTTCGGGGCGGGTCGGATCAATTCGGGCTTCGGGTGTCATTCGGGTGCGGCAGTTCGGGTCAATTTCGGGTCTCGGGTCAACCTTTTCGGGTCGGGTCAATCGGGTCGGATTGGTTTTGCCAGGTCTACCTCCGACGCGTGATAGAAAAACTGGGAGAAAAAGAAACAGGGTCCGGTACGACCTCCCGAACGGCTGAAATTGAAGTCTATAATGCACAGTTTTTCGGGATTCCAGGGTCCCAAAACAAAATTCTCCTAAATCACACCGAAAGTTCCTCGGTCGATAAAGCGCCACACAAAAATTGAGTAGCAACGGAAGACATTTGGGGGTGTCGGTATGCCATAAACCAACGTTAAATCGAACCTCGGATAATCGAGAAAATGTATTAATACTCGTTATCCGAGGCTGAAATCGAATAGATTAACTCCCGAAATGACCTTCGACGCGTGATAGAAAAACCGGAGAAAAGAAACAGGCCTCACGACCTCCGAACTACCGACATTGAAGTGTATAATACACGGTTTTTCGGGATTCCGGGTCCGGAAATAAATTCTCCGGAAATCACACCGAAAGTTCCTCGGGTCGATAAAGCGGCCACGCAAAATTTGAGTAGCAACGAAGACATTTGGGGGTGTCGGTATGCCATAAACCAAATGTTCTTGAACCTCCGATAATCGAGAAAAATGTATTAATACTCGTTATCCGAGGCTGAAATCGAATAGATTAACTCCTGAAATGACCTTCGACGCGTGATAGAAAAACCGAGAGAAAAAAAACAGGGTCTGGTACGACCCCCCGAACGGCTGAAATTGAAGTCTATAATGCACGGTTTTTCGGGATTCCAGGTCCCGAAACAAAATTCTCCGGAAATCACAATGAAAGTTCATCGGGTCAGATAAAGCGGCCAAGCAAAATTTGAGTAGAAACGGAAGACATTTGGGGGTGCCTGTATACCATAAACAAGCGTTCGTCGAACCTCGGATAATCAAGAAAAATGTATTAATACTCGTTATCCGAGGCTGGAATCGAATAGATTAACTCCTGAAATGACCTCTGACGCGGGATAGAAAAACTGGGAGAAAAAAAAACAGGGTCCGGTACGACCTCCCGAACGGCTGAAATTGGAGTGTATAATGCACGGTTTTTCGGGATTCCAGGGTCCGGGAACAAAATTCTCCGGAAATCACACTGAAAGTTCCTCGGGTCAGATAAAGCTGCCACGCAATATTTGAGTAGCAACGGATGACATTTGGGGGTGCCGGTATGCCATAAACCAGCATTCGTCGAAACTCGGATAATCGAGAAAAATGTATTAATACTCGTTATCCGATGCTGAAATCGAATAGATTAACTCCTGAAATGATCTCGGACGTGTGATTGAAAAACCGGGAGAGAAAGAAACAGGGTCCGGTACGACCTCCCGAACGGCTGAAATTAAAGTGTATAATACACGGTTTTTCGGGATTCCAGGGTCCCGGAACAAAATTCTCCGGAAATCACACTGAAAGGTCCTCGGGTCAGATAAAGCGGCCACGCAAAGTTTGAGTAGCAACGGAAGACATTTGGGGGTGCCGGTATGCCATAAACCAGCGTTCGTCGAACCTCGCATAATCGAGAAAAATGTATTAATACTCGTTATCCGTGGCTGAAATCAAATAGATTAACTCCTGAAATGACCTTCGACGCGTGATAGAAAAACTGGGAGAAAAAGAAACAGGGTCCGGTACGACCTCCCGAACGGCTGACATTGAAGTAATATTCCCGGGGTCAAATAAAGCGTCCACAGAAATTTCTAGGAGTAAAGGAGGACATTTGAAGGTGACATTATGCAATAAACTAATCCCGGGTTAGAGTAGGATATTCGTTAAAAATGAATTAGTACTTGTTATTTGGTGGTGAAAATAAAAAAGGCAAGTCCTTCAGCAACCTCGGACACGTGTAAAAAAATCGAGAGAGAAAGAAACAAGACCCCGACACGACCTCCCAAAAGGCTGAAATTGAAGTATATAATACACGGTTTTCGGCATTATAGGGTCACGAAAGAAAAATGCCCGTAAATCACATGCACGATTCCTCGAGTCAGATAAAGCTTCCACACAAATTTTGAGGAGTAGCAGAGGACATTTAAGGGTTCATGTATGCAATAAAACTAATCTCGGGTGAAAGTCAGACACTCGTTAAAAAGGGATTAATACTTGTTATTTGGTGCTGAAATCGAATAAGGCAACTCCTAACGCAACTTCGGACACGTGGTTAAAAAATCGTGAAAGAAAGAAACATGACCCGACACGACCTCCCCGAAGAGCTGAAATTAAAGTGTATAATAGACGGTTTTCTGGATTCTAGGGTGTCGGGACAAAAATGCTCGTAAATCACACGGACGCCTGCTCGGGTCAGATAAAGTGTCCACGGAAATTTTAAGGAGTAACAGAAGACATTTGAGGGTGCCGATATGCAATAAACTAATCTCGGGCGAATGTCGGATACTCATTAAAATGGGATTAATACTTGTCATTTTCTGTTGAAATCGAATAAGGTAACTCCTGAAGTGACCTCAGACATGTGTAAGAAAAATCGAGAAAGAAAGAAACAAGACCCGACACGACCTACCGAACGGCATTAATTGAAGTGTATCATACACGGTTTTCGGGATTCCAAGGTTCGGAATAAAAATGCTCATAAATGACACGGACAGTTTATCGGGTCAGATAAAGCGTCCACAGAAATTTCGAGGTGTAACAAAGGATATTTAAAAGTGTCAGTATGCAATAAACTTACTCGGGTAAAAGTCGGATACTCGTTAAAAATGAATTAATACTTGTTATTTGGTGCTGAAATCGAATAAGGCAACTCCTGAAGCGACCTCGGACACGTGCAAGAAAAATCGGGAGAGAAAAACAAAAACAATACCCGACACGGCCTCCCGAACGGCTGAAATTGAGGTGTATATATACACGGTTTTCAGGATTCTAGGGTCTCGGAACAAAAATGCCCGAAAATCACACAGACTATTCTCGAACGGCTGAAATTGAAGTGTTATAATACACGGTTTTGGGGATTCTAGGGTCTCAGAACAAAAATGCCCGGAAATCGAACGAACTTTTCCCAGGGTCAGATAAAGCATCCACAGAAATTTTGAGGAACAACAGAGAACATTTGAGGATGACGTATGCAATAAACTAATCTTAAGTGAAAGACGGATACTCGTTAAAAATGAATTAGTACTTGTTATTTGTTGGTAAAATTAAATAAGGCATGGCCTTAGGCTACCTCGGACACGTGTAAGAAAAATCGGGAGAGAAAAAACAAGACTCGACACGACCTTCCGAACGGCTAAAATTTAAGCATAATACACGGTTTTCGAGATTACATGGTCACGGAACAAAAATGCCCGTAAATCACAGGCACAATTCCTCGAGTCAGGTAAAGCTTCCAGACAAAATTTGAGGAGTAACAGAGGACATTTAAGGGTGTCGGTAGGCAATAAACTAATCTCGGGTGAAAGTCGGATACTCGTTAAAAAGGGATTAATACTTGTTATTTGGTGCTTAAATCGAATAAGGCAACTCCTAAACCAACCTCTGACACGTGCTTAAAAAAACGTAGGAGAAAGAACCATGACCCGACACGATCTCCCGAAACAGCTAAAATTGAAGTGTATAATACACGGTTTTCTCGATTCTAAGGTCTTGGGACAAAAATGCTTGTAAGTCACTCGGACGGGTGCTCGGGTCAGATAAAGCGTCCACGGAAATTTTGAGGAGTAACAGAGGACATTTGAGGGTGCCGATATGCAATAAACTAATCTCGGGCGAAAGTCGCATACTCGTTAAAAAGGGATTAATACATGTTTTCTGCAAAAATCGAATGAGGTAACTCATGAAGCGATCTTGGACACGTGCAAGAAAAATCGGAAAAGAAAAAAACAAGACCCGACATGACCTCCCGCACGGTTGAAATTGAAGTGTATAATACACGGTTTTCAGGGTTCAAGGGTCTCGAAACAAAAATGCCCGAAAATCACACAGACTATTCCCGGGGTCAAATAAAGCATCCACATAAATTTCGAATAGTAACAGAGGACATTTGAAGGTGACGGTATGCAATAAATTAATCTCGGGTTAAAGTCGGATACTCGTTAAAAATGGATTAGTACTTTTTATGTGGTACGGAAATCGAATACGCCAACTCCTGAGGCGACCTCGGACACGTGTACGAAAAATAGGGAGAGAAAGAAACAAGACCTGACACGACCTCCCGAACGGCTGAAATTGAAGTGTATAATACATGGTTTTCGGGATTCTAGGGTGTCGGAACAAAAATGCCCGAAAATCAAACGAACTATTCCCAGGGTCAAATAAAGCGTCTACAAAAATTTTGCGCAATAACGGAGGACATTTAAGGCTGCCGGTATGCAATAAACTAATCTCGGGTGAAAATCGAAAACTCGTTAAAAAGGCATTAATACTTTTTATTTTGTGCTGAAATCGAATAAGGCAACTCCTGAAGCGACCTCAATCACGTGATAGAAAAATCGGGAGAGAAAGAAACAAAACCCGACACGACCTCTCGAACGGCTGAAATTGAAGTGTATATTACACGGTTTTCGGGATTCTAGTCTCGGAACAAAAATGCCCGAAAATTAAACGAATTGTTCCCAGGGTCAGATAAAGCGTCCATAGAAATTTAGAGGAGTAACAATGAACATTTGAGGGTGAGGGTATGCAATAAACTAATCTCAAGTGAAAGTCGGAACAAAAATGCCCGTAAATCATACGCACGATTCCTCGGGTCAGATAAAGCGTCCATACAAATTTTGAGGAGTAACAGAGGACATTTGAGGATGTCGGATACGAAACTAATCTCGGTCAAAGCTCTGATACTCGTTAAAAGGGATTAATACTTGTTATTTGGTGGTGAAATCGAATAAGACAACTCCTAAAACAACCTCGGACATGTGCTTAAAAAACCGTGAGAGAAAGAAATATGACCCGACACGACCTCCCGAACAGCAGAAATTGAAGAGTATATATAATAATACACGGTTTTTTCAATCCAGGGTCTCGGAACAAAAATCCGCATAAATCACACAGATTGTTTTCAGGGTCAGATAAAGCGTCCACGGAAATTTTGAGGAGTAACAGAGAACATTTGAGGGTGCCGGTATGCAATAAACTGATCACGTGTGAAAGTCGGATATTCGTTAAAAATGGATTAGTACTTGTTATTTGGTGCTGAAATTGAATAAGGAAACTCCTGAAGCGACATCGGACACCTGCAAGATAAACCGGGAGAGAAATAAACAAGACACGACACGACCTCCCGAATGGCTGAAATTGAAGTGTTATATTATACGGTTTTCGGGATTCCAAGATCTCGGAAAAAATGCCCGTAAATCCTACGGACGGATCCTCAGATCAGATAAAGCGTCCACACAAATTTTGAGGAGTAACAGAGGGAATTTATAAGTGCCGATGTGCAATAAACCAATCTTTTTTTTCCTGGCAACAGTAAAAGTGAAATCTTCAATCACGCTTAATTTTACATAAAAGATACTTTTAACACCTCACTTCAAATCTTTAATATAATCTTCTTATTCTATATAAACTTCTCTCTCCCCTTTTCCATCTATTCACAATATCTTCCCTATTTCTTTATTTAGTAAAGTTTTATACTTATTTTAATCACTTTACCCCACAACAATACCTCACCTCACTCCACAACAATACTTATTTTAATCAACTTACCCCACAACAATACTTATTTTAATCACCTCACCCACAATAATACCCCACAATACCTTCCCTCTCTCCAATTACCAAACCCCACTACAATACTTTACCTTATTTTAATCCCTCTCCTTAATTTTAGTGCCCCATAAATAGGGAGGTTTATCTAAGAATAGGAGGGAGTAATATTTTTAAGCTTGTGACTTTTAATTGTCAAAACAGATTTCACACGAACGTATATATGAACGATTCTAAAAAAAATACTTCCTCCTATTCCGAATAACTGTCCCATTTGGACAATGATACGAAAATTAAGGAATAGAGTTAAAATAATGAAAAGTATTGTATAGGGGTAAGAATATAGAAGTTAAATAATGAAAAGTATTGAATACAATGGTTTATGGGTGGTTGAGGTGGTAAATAAAGAAAAGAGCCAAGGGTAGGAAAGTCAAAAAACATGTCCAAATATGGCAAATGAGACATTTATGTGAATAAACGAAAATAACAAATGAGATAATTATTCGAAATAGGAGAGAGTACTGTTGCTGACATGGAAAAAAAAAGACAAGTAGCATGAACTCTAGCTTTCATTCCTCTTAACTTGTGGCTCTCATTTCTCCTCCACTTCCTTTAATGACTTTGCACTTTCCTTTATCTATTCCTTTACCAGTTAGTCTTCCTTTAAGTCGGACTCGCTCTTAATATTACTGTAATTATTAAAATAGATTAAAATTAGCCCACATATACATATAGAACAAATATTTTTTACCTATGCTTTTTTTTTATTTTGTTGTAATCATTCCACAGGTTATATTTAATTTATCTTAAGTGTAAAATAAATATACCTTTTTAAATGAAATTTTATCTTCCTTTAATCCTCAATCTCAAAATTCCTCAAAGGCAGTTTTATTTTGGAGATTTTATACAATTTACGCGTCAAGTACTAGCTATATGAGATAAATGTTTAAGACGGATATACCTGTTTTAAGACGGATATACCTTTTGACGCTAGCTATATGAGAAATATTTACGACGAATATACTTTTAAGACGGATATACCTGTTTTAAGACGGATATACCTTATTGGATAAGGTGTTAACTTTGACACTTGGAAAAGCAAGACATGTAGCAATTGTCAGCCACTATCATTGTCAAAAAGTGTGGAATCTAAAACTCTGATCCTAAAGCATTTAAATAATTCATTCAAAACACACTCACATTAACTTGTGGCTCTCATTTTTCCCCAATTTCATTTAATGATGACTTGGCTTTCACCTTCATATATCCTCAAAAATTAGATAAACATACATAAATTTAGTAAATTTTGAGTTTTGGAAATATGTCAGAAATTATTGATCATGGTTTCAGGGTTTTTAATGATGATAATTGTGATTATGAATTTACCAGTTCAAGTGACAAATTAAAACAGGATGAAAACAGTGGACATCATAAGGTTTGCTTTCTACAACTCTTAACTGTATTTTCTGTGTTAGTCGTTCCGTCTCATTCATTTATTTGCCTTTTTAATCTTTTAATTAAAAGTGACCAAATGATCAGGGAGTATTTGTAGGTTTTGACAACTACCCAGTTGTTAAATTGTAGGAATTTGAATTGGGTATTTCTCTGTTTACATGAATTCTATCAATTAATCATGAACGTATTTTAATCAAAATTAAACAAATGATTGAGATAGATGAAGTATTTGTAATTTTGACAACTACCCAGTTGTTAAATTTTAGGATTTTGAATTGGGTATTTCTTTGTTTACATGAATTCTATCAATTGATCATGAACATATTTTAATCAAAATTAAACAAATGATCGAGACAGATGAAGTATTCGTAATTCTGACAACTACCCAGTTGTTAAATTGTAGGAATTTGAATTGGGTATTTCTTTGTTTACATGAATTCTATCAATTGATCCTCTGTTCAATTTTCGTGTCCCATGTTGTGTCCCGATACTACTTTATTTGACACGTAAGCATTCATCTCCTAAGTGGTTGATGTGAGAATATAAAAGGTAGTGGGACACAAGATAGGACCCGGAAATTGGACAGATAATTCGCTCTCTCGGCAAAGATAAGGGTAAAAACAAGTAAAGAGTAGGATGAGGAACACAAATTCTCATTGAAGACGGACACTATCCGTCACAAGCTTGTGATTGTGCCTCTCTCACAATATGCAAGTGACACTATCCATGGGGTGCCCCTCCAATCCCCCCCCATTTGCCCTCCCACTTGCCTTATTGTGAGAGGAGCACTATCCGTCACAAGCTTGTGACGGATAGTGTCCGTCACAAGCAAGACGCTTTGGATGAGGAATTTACCCTAAAGCAAAGCAATCAATTTATTGTAGAATGATTCTATCTAGTTACAGGAGCAACTAGCAAGGGGGCTAGTTTGGGCTATCGCCCCCTCGACTTTGAAAAAACACTAGTTCCTCCGATTCATCTGAATTTTTATTGTGAATATTTTTCCGTGAGGAGTATTTTAATCAAACGTTAAGAATGAGATGAATTGGTTGAAATCTTTTACTAGTTAGAATCACCAAAAAAAAGTTTTGGTCAAGAGTGCTTGTACATTAACTTGACTTCAAATCCGGCAGGAAAACTTAAGTGTCCGAGACACTAAGCTTGTTCAATGTCCATTAACCTAAGCTAATTTTTCAAGAGGTTCCGTGTTTCGACACTGTACGGCTCATTTTCTCCCTTACAGAGGTATCAGGTATGTAGGTGGATTTGCTACTCTGCTGCTTTCTGAAGATTGAACATGTCTTTATGAAACCTTAGCCATTGTTTCGTATATCCTATAATTTCGTATAGGCATATGAAACAAGACGGTTTTTAGTTAAGTAGAATTTGAGGTACCGGGGTAATGTCATTTTTTGTTTAAGATTGGATTTTAATTTGTGAATATCATCCATTCAGTTCTCGGGTAATCAAATGAATTAGCGCTTGCTATTTCAGTCGATAATAATCAAAATTTGCCTTATGCTCTACATACCCTCCTTGTGATATGTCTGTATTAAATATTAACACACATTTTTCATTACCTTTCAATGTTAACCAGACACTTAACGATGCCACGAGGAACGGTTCTTTGGGGGGCAGTAGGCGTAAGAAGAAAAACACCTCGGCTTCTCAGAACCGCCGTCTACTAGGCATAAGAACAAGAAAACATTGCAGGGACAGCGACAGTGACAGCAAGAATTCTAAAGAAGAGAGGAAATCTGAAAACGCGAGAATTGTCATTAGAAAAACATTGGAAGTTGATGATCCGATTGAAGCCGCTAATAGCTCAATAAGGACTACACTTCAAAACAACAACAACAATCGTCATCTGCGTATGTCAATCACGAAAGGAGGAGGGTTTTTTAGAGGAGTACAACAACATAATAATGATCATGAACATCATGAAAGGAGAACTAATCAAATTGATGAAGCGTCCTCTACGGCTTTGGAATTTAATCCTGCAGCATTCTCGAGGTCTTTGTTATTTCACGAAATATCACGCTGACGACTCCCAAGTAAAATCCGGCCTTTTTAAGTTATCTTTCGATTTTTAACACAGGGATAAGTCTCTGTATATTTAACACCCTTGGCTCGTAATAAGTCGAATGACAAAATCGACCGCTGAAATACTGGAGTAATGTGTAAGTGTGATTGAGGAGAGTAGGCTTGAATTAAGTGACTTGTGATCAAGCAAGCATAGTGTAACTCTATTCATACTCATAAGCAAACCTTTATATAAAATGTGATTGTTTTTATTATAAGGATCAACTCTTTCCATTGGTGATGTAATTCATATTTTGTATTAAATCAAGATCCGCTAGAGCTAAAACAGCTTGAGTGAAGTCTTTTTCGACTTCCTCCTAGGGCTGGCAATGACCTGAGCCAGATGGTAGAGTCCTTGGAATCAGCTCGGTCAAAGCTCAACTTGAAATCGGTCATAATTGATTCAGGGCCGATTTCGAGCCAAGCTTGACCAAATTTGACCTGATTCAAATCTTGGAAAAACTCGAATCAAAAACTCGTAAAGAAAAGAATAGTTTGATTAAGTTTGAGGTGAGCTCAAGCCAATTCCGGGCTTCAACTTTTTTTCAAATTTGACGAATTCCGACCCGATTTCGTGTCCACCTATACCTGAGCTCAAAACGGACTTGGTTTCACCCTTAACCCACCTTTGAATACAAACGCCGAACGAATGGGATGATAAAAATATAATGGGCCGAGCCTAAGAATTAGCCCAAATAGATTTATATGCTTCATGCCTTGGAAACAAACTTTCATGGTCCAACGATTCACTATACCCGAGTAACCCGACCTTAAAATTATGTCGGGCTATTTTCGGAGCCGGACCATAGGCTTTTTTGGTCCCAGTTTAAAGCCCAAGCCCAAAAAAAGAGTCGGGTTTGGGCCATACAAAATTATAAATATATAATCTGCTCTTATTAGTATTTTTTTATAAAATATACTCTATTCGTTCCGCTCATTTGTTTACTTGTTTCATTTTAGGCTGTCTCATTCATTTGTTTATATTTCTATATTAGAATGATTTTTTTTTACCTTTTTATTTTGAGAATCACGAATTATTGTATAGGACTGTCTTATAACATAAGACCAGCCCATAATCCAAAAACCCAAACAATTACTTAAAGCTCCCTTTTTTACTTAAAGCTCCCTTTTTTAATCAAATAACCAAAAGCCCTTAATATACTTGAAAAAAAATACTTTATTTTGATAACCTAAAATTTTATACTAATAAATTGTATATTTAAATATGTTAGTTTTTATCGTAAAATGTCGTGTTGTTAAAATAAAAATAAAATATTAATTAATTTAGGTGTAATTTTTGGGCCTCTTTCCTTTTGGGCCAGTCCTATAATATAGAACGATCCTATAGGAGAGTTGCTCTTTGAGAATTTATTTGATGGATAATTTGACCCCCTCACCAAATTTGGTTCACTTGTCTTCTAATAATTGCCCCCCTCCTCTTTCAGTGGTCTTTGTAATTGTTCCGGGTGTAATTCCAGAGCAGTGATTAGTTACCACCCGTGGCTTGTAGAATAATGTCTTGAGCTGAATCCTTCTTGCTCCTATCGTCCCACTCGGCCTCTCCCCGCAACAATGAACGAATCGAGGGCTTGGCCGTGTGCCAAGCGTACTCACTCCGACGCTCAAGTCGCAAACTTAAAGGATTAAGCCGTGTTACTTGGCTAGATGCGTATTGTAGAGAGATAAGGAGATATTACTGGATGAATAGTGTATTTAGGTTATATTTTTGGGATGCTTTCCTCAATGAAGGTTGAGGAGTATTTATAGACTTTCACCTTTTGTCACGTAGTGGCCAAGTGGCCAAGTGGCTAGCAGGTGGAAAGACTGATCTACCCCTCGGCCGAGGGACCTATGGCAGGCCGGCGGACAATGTTGACTCGTCGCCGAGGGGTCTTGGATATGAGTACGCGGATGTGTGTCCCTTTGCGGTTGTCACGCCGAGACCCGCTAACAGCCGATGGGATGCATCGGCTAGGCTATCTAAGTCGTTGACTTGCTGGGATATCTTTGACCTTGCTCGGTGTGTTGACTTGGTCGGGCGGTGCGAATATGCCCCATCAATTTGCCCCCAGCGTAGTCTATGCCGTGGTATGGGCTCCGATGTACGTTGAGCATGTATTCTCGCACAAGTAATTTTTAGAAATTTTCTCGACGGCTTCTTCTTGTGCATCGGCGTGGCTCTTGCTGGGCCGTGCCGTGTACCATATCCTAGGCCGTGCCGTATACCATATCCCCCCTCCACATGGATGCGTAAAGGGCACTCGATGTGGAAAAGAATATGACGCCGGCCGTGACCAAGGCCGAGAGTGCTTGATTTTGATTGCCCCCGCCGGTGCTTCCTAGCTTGGTTGATCGGTGGCGGCGGAGACCGGATACCTAGGAATTTGTTGAGGAAAATGAATAGTTGAAGGGATGTGAACGGGCGTGTTGAAGACGCTTGGTCACTGTTGCATTGATTGACGTTTAACCGTGCGACGATTGACATTCCGTGGTTGCATGTTCGACACGTGTTTGCTCGTTGATTGGCTTTGTTGCTTCATGGGTCATGTGCTCGATTGGCCCTTTATTATGGGCTTTTTCCCTATAAATAGGGCGCTTTTTTCGTGATTTTGGTCACTAATTTCATTTTCTCAAATTTTCTTCAAAATTTTCGTCTTGCTAAATCAAGGGCTTCTTCTTTCTTCCAATCTTCGGAGTTTTTGATCCGGCTAGCACTTTTTCCTTTGAAGGTAAACAAACGAATTTTTCTTTTCTTTGCTAGTAATTTGTTGTGAACATGTCTGCTTCGCGATGCTTGGGCTAGCACTTCCGCGCCGGGGGGTTCCCCGTCGCGTCTTGACGAGGAGGAGATTTTAGAGGCCATCCCGCTAAGGTTAGGGGGTCCTAGGCCTCCTTCTCCCGTAGATGACCCGCCCCTCCCGGGGAGTTGGAGGATGAGGATGATGTTGATCACGGTCTTTGGGGCTCCCGTCGATGGTGGGAGGATGACTGCCTGAGTCATGGCGAGGCCCGCACGACCGGCTCGACCGTGTTTGGACGAATAAATTCGCTAGTAGTTCCGGAGGGACCCCGTTCGAGATCATTTCTCCTTCGGTGAGGGGTATAAAATTGTTGTCCCGGAGGAGGGTCGAGTGGTCTGTTGCCCTTCCCCGGGCCATATCGGCGTGTACCTTAAGCATTTGGAGTACGGGCTCCGGTTTCCTTTAAACGAGCATGTTGTGGCCATCATCAGAGCTATGAACCTTGCCGTGGCCCAACTACATCCGTTGGCCATGAGGACGATAATCGGCTTTGTGTGGCTCTGCCTTTTTAAAGGGGAGGTCCCTACGGTCAACCTATTCCGCCGACTTCATAGTCTTCGGCCGTCGATCTCCCGAAAGGTGGGGTGGTACAGCGTCCAGACGGAGCCTGGATATGTCTCCGTAAACAAGCTTACTTCCTGCAAAGATTGGCAGGGGCGATGGGTGTACGTCCAGGTGCCGGAGGACTACCCGTTGCCGAGGTCTTTCCAGGGCCCCGTTCATTTGCGGTGTGAGACCCGGAAGAGTATGCGGGCACGTCTCCCGGGTAGCAAGGTTAAGATGGACGCTTCTTTTGTCCCCTTACTACGGCGGATGAGAAGCGGGCAATGCGCTATTTGATGCTTTGAGGAGGGATGGCTGCGCCCGACCCGCATTATCCTTCAGACGAGATGCTCGCCGCGTCGGCCTCATACCGCCCTCACCGTGGTGAGTAGGGTCGGTGTGAGGCCCACCTTTGCTTGTTATGTTCCCCGTTTGGAGCTTTCTTGCTTCTTTCATATAACTCTTGTTTGATTCCTTGCGGATCGATTTGGTCGATCTCGTCGAGAAGGACTTGGAGAGGCTTGGGCTTGATAAGGACGGAAAGGTTCTCACCCGCCATCCTACTACCGGAAGCACGTGATCGCCGACTGTCTCCTAACGAAGTCATGGAAAGACAGACAAAGGCGTTGATCCGGAGACGCACAAGCACGGGTTCTTGGCAACGTCTTTGAGAAGACCAAAGAAGGCGACGTCCAAGTCGGCGGCTGCATCAATGGCAACTCCCTCTTCGACCCCGGTGATCGAAAAGGATCGTGTGGAGGTGATCAACATTTCGAGGGGAGGTGACCGTTGCTAAGGTCCCTTCTCCGAAGAAGAGGAAAGACCCACTGCTCGCTTTCCGCCGTTCCGTGGAGGAGCTCGTCCGCCCCCTTCACTAAGAGGGTTCGAACTGGTACGGATTTAACTTGTGGTTCGGATTTAGCCGCTCGTTGGGCATTCCCGGTGACAGCTTTACGACGTGTCAATGCACGGTGACATGGATGCTCTCTCGTAACTTTTTGCGCCCATCGTCGGAGACCGCCGTCCTCGCTGAACGGCAAGCAGGGAAGCAGCCTGAGAAGGCGGTTGAGAAGACGGGTGACCAAAGTGTCACCGTGGACTCCTCACCCCAGAAGCTTACCCCTACCGAACTCGTGGCGGAGGGTGAGGAAATAAACAAGAAGTTGGGGAGATGGAACCGTCAAGCCGCTTCCCTCATCATGGAGCAAGAAAGGCCACGGCCCAACTGGGCCGCTGATTGCAAAGCTCAAGTTTGATCTTCTTCTGCGAGGGGGAAGCCGGAAGGCTAAGCTGGATCTCCGTGCTGCTGAGGGGCGTGCGGAGGAAGCTGAGAAGCTGCTGAGGGCCGAGAGGGCCAAAGTTGAGGATGCTGATGGCGCCACGGCCAAGATGATGGAGGAACGGGACAGGTACAAGGGCGCCTACGACTCTGTGGTTGCCAAGAGGGACGAGTGGGAGGATCGGTTTCAGAAGCAAGCAGAGGTGCTCAGGGGCACGCAGGCTATCCTTGCTCAGAAAGAGAAGGATATTGAAATGCTCCAGGATGAGGTCCTTCCTAAAATGTGCGTCCAGTTCCGGGACCGGGCCGAGGAGGCGACCAGGGAGGCGATAAGAAGACTCGTCCCCGAGGGCTCCTTTCCATGGGATAAATTTGATACTCTTTTGGATGAAATGGCTGAGGCTGAGGAGACCGCGGCTACGGAGAAGGCTGAGGCGGCGAAGGCGGCTCAGATAGCTGAGGCCAAGGCGGCTTATGATGCGAAAGTGAAGGAGGATGAGAGGCTGAAGTCGCTTGAAGGTGCTCAGCCTTCAACAAAGCCGGCCACCGATGATGCTGTGGCTACTGACGCAGGGGAGCATCGAGCATAGGGAGACGGGCGGTCACACGGACTCACCCGGCATCTCGGATAGCTTTAGCTGTTCGGGGCCACCATCGAGCCTTCTCTCCCTGCCATCCTTTTGGCGCTTCAATTTCCAAGTCTGTACCTTTTGTTTTTCTGTTTCCTTGCTTTTTGTAAAGCTCTGGTAGGTAGAGTTTAGGCAATCCTTATGGGGACGGCCGTCGTTTGTACTCTTCTTGCAGTCATTTTAACAAGGTTTTATCTTTTTGGTCCTCGGCTTGGCCGGGACTCTGATTACGATCCTTTATTTGCCTTGTGTCATTGACTGAGGCGATTTGAATGTATGTCTTGACCGTGTAGACATGTTGACCGCTAGATTGGCGTCTCAATTGCACTGTGTATACGTTTCTTTTTAGCGTATCGGCCGACGTGTTCCCCGTCGCTCTCGGTTTCGGCCGAGGTAATCGGGGTTGCGGCCGATAGCAATCGCAATCGTGTAGGCATATTGACCGCTAGATTGGCGCCTCAATTGCACTGAGTATACGTTTCTTTTTAGCGTATCGGCCGACGTGTTCCCCGTCGCTCTCGGTTTCGGCCGAGGTAATCGGGGTTGCGGCTTCGATAGCAATCGCAACTGTGTAGGCATATTGACCGCTAGATTGGCGTCTCAATTGCACTGAGTATACGTTCTTTTTAGCGTATCGGCCGACGTGTTCCCCGTCGCTCTCGGTTTTGGCCGAGGTAATCGGGGTTGCGGCCGATAGCAATCGCAATCGTGTAGGCATATTGACCGCTAGATTGGCGTCTCAATTGCACAGAGTATACGTTTCTTTTTAGCGTATCGGCCGACGTGTTCCCCGTCGCTCTCGGTTTTGGCCGAGGTAATCGGGGTTGCGGCCGATAGCAATCGCAATCGTGTAGGCATATTGACCGCTAGATTGGCGTCTCAATTGCACTGAGTATACGTTTCTTTTTAGCGTATCGGCCGACGTGTTCCCCGTCGCTCTCGGTTTTGGCCGAGGTAATCGGGGTTGCGGCTTCGATAGCAATCGCAACTGTGTAGGCATATTGACCGCTAGATTGGCGCCTCAATTGCACTGAGTATACGTTTCTTTTTAGCGTATCGGCCGACGTGTTCCCCGTCGCTCTCGGTTTCGGCCGAGGTAATCGGGGTTGCGGCTTCGATAGCAATCGCAATCGTGGCATATTGACCGCTAGATTGGCGCCTCAATTGCACTGAGTATACGTTTCTTTTTAGCGTATCGGCCGACGTGTTCCCCGTCGCTCTCGGTTTTGGCCGAGGTAATCGGGGTTGCGGCTTCGATAGCAATCGCAACTGTGTAGGCATATTGACCGCTAGATTGGCGTCTCAATTGCACTGAGTATACGTTTCTTTTTAGCGTATCGGCCGACGTTTTCCCCGTCGCTCTCGGTTTTGGCCGAGGTAATCGGGGTTGCGGCTTCGATAGCGATTTTTCCCTTCGAGTTTCTGTTTAGTGGCAAACTGTGGAGGGGACAGATACTGATGGAGAACTTGGGCGATTCACTTGCTTGTTATCATCGTGCGTTGGGGTGTCCACAATGTGTTCGGACACCTCCGCCGCTACACAAAGTATTTTCTCAAGTTATCGGTGTTCCAATGGCTCATCGAGGCACACCTCCCATGTCCACACCCGGTATGTACCCGGCCTTATTTCTTCGATCACTTTGTAGGGACCTTCCCGTTGGCCGTCGCTTGCCATGAATATTTCCTTTGTTGGTGGCGGCCGACTTCCTTAGGACTAGGTCTCCTACTTTTAAGTCCCTTTGTGGACTCTTCGGTTGTAGGCTCTCTTCATCCTGCTCGATATACGGCCAAGTTGAGGCGTGCCGTGTCTCGGCTTTCTTCGACCAGGTCAAGGGAAGCTCTAAGGCCTTCCTCGTTTTCACCGGGTCAAAAGTGGCCGTTCGAATGCTCGGCACTGCCGCTTAGATCGGCAAAAACCGCCGAGCCGTAGACCAGGTGGAAAGGGGTGTATCCCGTGGCTTCTTTCTCTCGTGGTTCGAAGGGACCACAGACGCCGGTAGTTCATCGGCCCATCTTCCTCGAGGTCTTCAACCGTCTTCTTCAAACCGTTGAGGATGGTTTTGTTGGCGCCTCCGCCGCCCGTTGCTCTGTGGGTGGCGGACGGAGGAATACGCAAACTTGATGCCAAGCTCCTCTAACCAGTTCATTATTAGGTCGCTCCAAAACTCTCGGCCGTGGTCAAATACCATAACTTGGGGCAATCCGAAGCGGGTTATAACGTTTTCCCAGATTACCTTTCTGACGGCTGCTGTGGTCTTCGCTGATACTGCTACGGCCTCAACCCATTTGGTGAAGTAGTCAACGGCAACAATTAGGAACTTCCTTCCCCCGGAGGCTGTTGGGAATGGCCCTAGCATGTCCATCCCCCATTGTGCGAAGGGAAGGGGATTAAGCACCGGTTGTAGGTCCCTGGAGGGAGCGTGTATCACCGGGGCATGCATTTGACAGTTCGTGCACTTCTTGGTCTTCGCTCGGGAATCTTGAAGCATGGTGGGCCAGAAGTAGCCAGCTCGGAGAGCTTTGTGGGCTAGTGTTCGCCCCCATGTGATGTCCACGATGCCTTCGTGAATTTCTCTCAAGATCAATTCCGTGATCGGCCGGACCGACACACTTCAAGAGTGGTCTTGTTACGATCTTCCGTATAGTTCCCCTTCGAACATTAGGTACCGCGCGATCCTTTTATTTTGGCCGAGGGATTGCGGCCCTCCGTGAATTCACCCGTAAGCTTGTATCTCATTATCGGAGTCATCCATGTTGACTCGGTTTCTATGTTACCCACCATGCCGGCGGTCTCAGTGATGCTCTTCGCGTTCCTGATGTCTACCAGTACGGTTCGGCTGACATTCTTGATGGTTGAGCTGGCCAGTTTGGAGAGAGCGTCGGCCCGGTTGTTCTCGGATCTGGGGACGCACTGTATTTGGAAAGACTTCAATTTTGCTACGTCGGCTTTTACCCTTTCTAGGTACCTTACCATTCCGTCGTCCCGGGCCTCGTACTCCCCTCTGATTTGGTTAGTAACCAACAAAGAGTCCGTTTTTAACACAATGTGTTCTCGCTCCGCAGCCCTAGCTAGCTCGACTCCGGTTATCACCGCCTCGTATTCGGATTCGTTATTCGAGGCCGAGAATGTGAATTTCAAGGCGTACTCAAACTCGTCTCCGTTTGGGCTGATGATAAGGATGCCGGCTCCTGAGCTATTCGTTGTGGAGGAGCCGTCGGTGTAGACCTCCCATATGCCTGGGTTTGGCTCTTCCTGGTACGTGCATTCGGCAAGGAAGTCTGCAAGTGCTTGCCCCTTTATCGAAGGCCTTGGTTTGTCTTGAATGCCGAAGCCGGAGAGTTCCACCGCCCATTTGATGAGCCTCGCGGATTGTTCGAATTTTTCCAAGGATTTCTCCAATGGCTGATCGGTTAGGACCGTCACGGGGTGTGCGTCGAAGTAGGGTTTCAACTTCCTTGTGGCGACGACGACGACGAAGGCTGCTTTTTCGATTAGTGGATAGTTTCTTTCGGCGGGCAACAGTGTATGGCTGACGAAGTAGATTGGGTGTTGCTGTTTGTCTTCTTCCCTGATGATCACGGCACTGACCGTGGCCGAGGTTACTGCTATGTATAGGTATAGCGTCTCCCCCATTATCGGCCGGACAGAGTTGGGAGAGTCGAAGATGAGCTTTCGATTGTTTGAAAGTGCTCGTGCTCTCCCCCACCAAGTCTTTATTTCCTTTCAAAGACTTTGAAGAATGGGGTGCTCTTATCGGCCGACCGAGAGATGAAACGGGCGAGAGCCGCCATTCTCCCCAAGATCATAACCTCTTTCCGATTCCTTGGTTCGGGCAGGTCTAGGATTGCTTGGACTTTGTCCGGATTGGCATCTATGCCTCGCGCCGACAAGTACGCCTAGAAATTTTCCCGCCCGACACCGGTTGCATTTCATTGGGTTGAGCTTCATCTTGTACTTCCTTAGTGAACAAAATGTCTCGTGTAAATCAGCCAGATGCTCGCTGTCGGACTTGCTTTTTACAATAGCGTCGTCGACGTATGCCTCAATGTTCCGTCCTTTTTTATTTTGAAACACTTTGTCCACCAGCCTTGTATACGTCGCTCCGGCGTTCTTCAGACCGAACGGCATCATTTTGTACATGTATGTGCCGTTGGCGGTGATGAATGCGCATTTAGGCATGTCTTCCTCGGCCATAAACACTTGGTGATACCCCGAGAAGGCGTCCAAAAGGGCTCAATGGGTGTAGCCGCCGTGGCGTCGATTAAGCTATCTATCCGAGGCAAGGGATAACAATCTTTGGGGCATGCTTTATTAAGGTTGGTGAAGTCTACACACATTCTCCACGCCCCCGATGATTTCTTCACCATTACAACATTGGCTAACCACTCAGGGTAAGTACAAGGCATGATAAAACCTGCCGCTAGTAATTTATCTACTTCGGCTTTGATGGCTTCGTCCTTTTCGACCGAGGAGTTCCTCATTCTCTGCTGACTCAAGGCGGTGGGGAGTACGTTCAACTTGTGAACGATCACCTCTCGATTCACGCCCGGCATCTCGGCCGCTGAGTATGCGAAAACGTCTTTGTTCTTTCTCAGCAGGTCCAGGAGGTCGGCTCTGAATTTTGGTTCCAGGTTGACACCGATGGTTATGGTGCGGCCCGGATCAATCTCTACCTCCTCGGTCTCTGCTCCTTCGATCATGCCGATGGTCCTGGTGCTTCTTGATCTGGGTGTGTATTGTATCCGGAACGATTCTAGTTCTGAAGCGACAGCTCTCACCCTTACTAGATACCTTATTGTAACACCCCGGTTTATGAAGGAGCCTTCAGCAAGACATTCCCTAATAAACCGGACTGTTACCATCTCGGTTTCCCGAGGTAGTGAATAGCAAAGTACAACAATACCTAAGTACTTTAAATTAAAACTTAACGATTACATGTTTATTACAAATTATCCAACTAGACTTAATATAAGATAAATACAACTCGCAGCGGAAAATAAATTAAGTGATAAAATCTTCTATGTGGTCTAGACTTCTAGGTAGATTGGCCAAGTCCTCACGCATCCCATAGCTCCCAAGTCAACTAAACTTTAGTACCTGTCAAATCTGCTCCCCATTATGGTTCATCACAGGTGTTCACGAATACACAGGGTCAACCACGAGGTTGAGTAGGGAAACAATGAAACAATAAAATATGATATGCATGCTCCTCCTTCACCTCCATCTCCATCTCAACTCATCACACACATCCCCGGAACGCCCAGCCATACCGATCCCCGGTAGACTATATATATCGACCGAAGTCGATCTGCCAGCTCGCAGCTGAGGACACCAGGGCAAGTCCTGCAGAACCCGCCTGGGCCTTATCACAACATCACATCGTATCCCAACCTCGTCACCACCACACCATCCTCCAACTCCAATGCATATGAAATGCTCAACAATAATTATGCAACACAATATGTATATCAAATGAATGAAATCATGCCAAATCTTCAATGTTGTGATATCATACTCAATACGATCAATTCAACAATCACTTTCCCGTATATATAAATCATAACATAAGTCAACATCCAGAAATCAAGTCCACACAATTCGATCAATGATGATAATAGGACAAGTGTATTTCCCTACCTCAAAGTGCCAAAGAAATCCAATTACGCAGCTTAAAGCAAATCCAGAAAACAAAGCAATGCATTTGATTATCGATCCATCACGAATCCGTCACCTATAACAATTATAATATTATTATTACTAACTACTAAATATAGAATTTCCCAAAATAGAAGCTTCCCGAAAATAATCCCGACACCAAACTTATACCCAACTGATAAAAATAACCCGATTAGAATTTGACCCAACTTCCCAAAATAGAGAGTTATTAAAGATAGAGCTTTCCAAAAATGGTAACTTTCCCGATATAGAAACTTTTCTATTAAACTCGTCTCCAAATAATTAATTATGATTAATTATTATTTTATTGTAAATAACTCGGAACTAAACCAAGATGATAATTAAAGGGTTAAACGAATTATGCGATTAAGAAAACCCGAATCAAAACATTGAACAAATCAACAACCCGACTCAAAACTTAAATACATTATTCCGTCACCGCTACCTAATATTAACTTAGTAACTAAAACTAATAATGTAAATAATAGAAATATTAAAAATATACATATTCTCCGACTTACTAAAATAGGAAACCGTAACAAAATCACCCGAAACAACGACTCAACCCGACACACAAACACCCCCTCTTTCAACCCGTCACTACTCACTCCACAACCACCAACCCTCACCGCCGACCACCAGGCCTGACACCAGGTCTGGCCTGGTCACCTCCCACCACCACCAACGTGGTCGACCCACGCCGGTGGTCGAACCACCACCACCAACACCCCCTCGCGCGTCCCCGCCGTCACAACCAGCCCCCTTTTCAACTCGCCTGCCACCACGACACAACCCCTCCTCCTTACCAACCACCACCCCCGACACCACCGTTGAACGGCGACCCGACACACGTGGCACCACCGGTTCGACCTCCCCGAGTCCACGGTGGTGCCACCCCATTATTTCTATGTCCGAAATGCAACACAAACCCGCATTTCGACCCGACACCTAATCACCACCACCGCAACCACCAACAAGAACGACGACCACTCAACCCACCACCACACGACTCGACTCACCACCAAAGAACACAACCCACACCCCGACAACTACTATAACAGCCCCTAAACGACGCACAACTCAGATCAAACTACCGTGACAAAATGAAAAACAGAGAACCTTACCTATGACGGCCGTCGACCAGTGCTATTCCGGCCAAGATAAACACCCTCGTCCACCGCAAATGACCTCTCTAGACTCACGGCAGACCCTACACCCTCCACCCTCACCGCGCGCGTTCGTTGGTCAGTAAATAAAGCGTGAGGCGTGAAAGAAAAAGGTTGGTGATGGTGATGTGTAGAAATGACGGTATGAAGGGAATTAGGTTTTAGGGTAGATTTAGGGTTTAGTTTTAGGGTTTGGTGAGTGGTAAAAGGTAAATGGGTAAGTGGGTAAATGGGCTATGACATCTTGATCCAAAACTATAAACCCGACTCATCTTACAACATGAATCCGACTCATTACCTTTACGTTATCATTACCTTTACGCTACCATTAAATAATAAAAACTCGTTCAATCGATGATAAAATACGGGGTATTACAGTCTTCCCCCCTTAAAATGAACTTCGTCCCGAAGTTCGCTCCCGTACTCAACCTCAGAAGGGTATTGTATATCATACATACGGACGTCGCGTATTTCTAACACAGTTAACACACACTTTTGACACATCAATTAAACATAACAGACACGAAATGTTACATTCTGCCCTCCTAAAAAAATAAACTTCATCCCAAGTTTAACTCGCTTTACTTAACCCAACTAACTATAACTAATAACTACCTGATAACACAATTGTATAACAACTAAATAATCACCTGAGAACACCGTCATCTTCCATCTAAATTCCGATCTCAAACTCAAGTAACTCAATAACCATGGTCTCACTGGACCGCAAACGTAACTCGGCACAAAGGCCCCACAACTCATAACTCAATATCGGTGGTTTAATCACACTCTCCTTTTACACATCAACCAACTAACAGAAGTAGGAACCAAAACATATAGAACTCATTTGCATAGGTACCCCACAACGAGACATCAACTTGATCAAACTACAATCTACAACAAGTGCAATTTAAGCATTAAGATTTTACAATCCTACCCGACTAGAAACATGGTTACGTCCCCGTAACCTCTTTTCAATTTTCATATACATATGCAACAAAATCATTATCAACCACATGTGACAGGAAGAACATATGATAACAGATTGCGCATTAACGTTAAGGTCGAAACAAGGTTCTATTATGGAATTAACTGTTTGTCAACAAGTAACATTTATTACTAGCTTATGCCTAACTTAAAAACACAACATCAAACTAAAGAATAACAAGAAAAGAACCAAGGTTTACACGGTTTCACAACTAAACAAATTTGATGATCAATTATAGACTATGAACAAGCGAGAGCAAAATCAACAAAACAATTTAAGAACTTCTCACATTTGTAAACATATCACAGAAATAGATCTACCACTACTATCTATCACAATCACAGGACCTTATTGACACGTCCATACAACCATTTACTCACTCACTGGTTTAGGTCACGAATTAGGTCGATGAATTTAAGTAATCAACAACATACTCATCATTCATATCTTAAATTATAAAAATTGTTTGCACGATATCAAATCTGAAAACATGTTTCCCAATAAAAGTAACTACATATGATCAATAACAACGACAACATTACTTCCATATCACACCTATGTTTCACATTCTAGCAACCATATCATTCAATTGTGTCCAGCAATTTAGTATAATTCATTTTCCGCAAAACAAGAGATATTGTATAAATAGTTTAAACATATACATTTGCCATCATATACTTTGTAGAACACTAGCTATGATAAAAGATTAGCAACTTGAACAACTTCTCTGATTTGCATGATTGAATAATTAGGCAACTCGTGGGCTCAATTAAATGTAACTATAATGACTATCATTTAAACCAATGCATATCATGTGAATCATCAAAAGAGTTATCCCATTATAATTGCCAACATAGTTATCATGACGATTTTTATTATAATATAATTGATAGTAACGACTCGAGAATATAGATATGCCAATTGTCATGTTATATCAAACAGTTTCCTTTATATCACACCCATACAATTGCAAGAATCACTTTAGCATTTTATGACAATATAATAACGAACATATTCAATAAGGAATAACAACATTGTGTATTATCATGTTATAGTTTTAGGTCCAACTGAAATAGTTTAATGTGATGAAAGTAATAAATATAACTATTGGCACACAACTCATATGAAAGACATTAGAACTTAGATGCATCCTACATGTGTGAACATTTGGACATACTCATTACTATCATCCATGTGTAAACATTTAGACATAATTATTATAATTATTCATGCGAGTATATTAGAACAATCAAATTAACTTTTAACGCCATCAACTTTACCAAGATATGAGAGCATAGTTTTATATTTATATATATCCGACCACCATGCACATATGATGAACATACTAGAGATATTACAACATGCCAAACATACATAAAATATGCAACAACTGGACCCGTATAACATATTTCACCCTTGATTAAGAATCAATTTAAGCTATCCGATTTTTACTCACGCTATCATGCCAACAATGTTATCAACTAGACTTTAATTTTTATCGCTTTGTTAAGATACATAACTACTGAACATGCGTGCTACTATCATCATATAAAACATTATAAGATCACATTAATAAGGCTCTTGAAATAACCAAACAATTATATGAAAACTCACATAGTACGCACATTTTACAAGTCATGATTCACGTTGTAACTTTCGAAAATCACAAATAAATAACTGTCCAACGAATACTTGAGTTAGATTACTTTTTATAACATACCGAGAGTTAAAAACGCAGGAGAAAAAGAATTATGTCTAAAGCACAAGAATTTCATTTTTAAAGCATTTTACAACCCAGTTGTTCCAAATAAGTATGTGACGGCAATTGGTTCGAAACTTGGGTCAGTTTGCAAAACGTACCATTTAATATAGAAACATCAAGAATTTTCGTGGCTTATCAATTTGAAAACGTATGCGAAACCTCTAGTCGATGGAGTTGGAATTATGCAAAAATCATTTACACAAATTAAATGAGGATTTTTACAAAATCGTCGGTCAACACATTACTGCACAGGAACTTCCTGACCACAGCCCACTAAAATATTTATTACTCCAAATCCGTATATTATATAAGCATGAAACCAACGCCAAATGAACATTAACTCACGAGGCTATCTCTCACAAAATTTTCATCCATAGGGGATTAACAGGAAAGAAATGACAGCAAGATCAATTAGGGAGTGAAATCAAACAAACGTGTTTCAGCACTAGGTCATTCATCTACTATGCTCCAAGCTCTTACAACCACACTATCGATACTAACTCATCCTAACTTAAATCTCACACTGTACTTTCGTAAACATCTATCCCGTAGAATCCCTTCGCATCTCGATCTACTCCGTACATCTAAATCATGTTTGCTATGACTATAAACATGCAATTCAATGGTGTCTCTCATTACTATCACGATACTATACTAGCATGGTTTTGGGATCACATAACCACATATTACCAGACATAATAGCACTATCAACACGTCATTCACATCCATCCAGATAAATATCATAAATTCGCAATTATTCTCATGCTCACGATTACCACAATCCAACGCTTCATTGATTATCCATCCGATAAATATCATAATTTCAAAGACTAGGTCTCAAGGTATACATCAACTCGCTTATATCCAAGGTTTCCTTCTAACTACCCCATTCACTCGTTTTCTCTTGGGTTGCCTGTTCAAAACTCGAGAGGGCAAAAGAGCACGCATTAAGGGCGCCTTCTTAACCGCACCGTGAGCTCCTAGCAGCTTTATTCCTGTGGG
Source organism: Silene latifolia (assembly GCF_048544455.1). Classification (NCBI taxonomy): domain Eukaryota; kingdom Viridiplantae; phylum Streptophyta; class Magnoliopsida; order Caryophyllales; family Caryophyllaceae; genus Silene; species Silene latifolia. Next base: position 3,967,847 of record NC_133534.1, on the reverse strand, counting down.
TTCATTTTATTTAGACAAATCCTACGTTCATTAGGTTCATTGGTTTAGGCCCGAGGATCGTTCGCTCTGATACCACTTTGTAACACCCCGGTTTATGAAGGAGCCTTCAGCAAGACATTCCCTAATAAACCGGACTGTTACCATCTCGGTTTCCCGAGGTAGTGAATAGCAAAGTACAACAATACCTAAGTACTTTAAATTAAAACTTAACGATTACATGTTTATTACAAATTATCCAACTAGACTTAATATAAGATAAATACAACTCGCAATGAAAATAAATTAAGTGATAAAATCTTCTATGTGGTCTAGACTTCTAGGTAGATTGGCCAAGTCCTCACGCATCCCATAGCTCCCAAGTCAACTAAACTTTAGTACCACAAATCTGCTCCCATTATGGTTCATCACAGGTGTTCACGAATACACAGGGTCAACCACGAGGTTGAGTAGGGAAACAATGAAACAATAAAATATGATATGCATGCTCCTCCTTCACCTCCATCTCCATCTCAACTCATCACACACATCCCCGGAACGCCCACCATACCGATCCCCTAGACTATATATATCGACCGAAGTCGATCCGCCACAACAGCAACAGGACACCAGGGCAAGTCCTGCAGAACCCGCCTGGGCCTTATCACAACATCACATCGTATCCCAACCTCGTCACCACCACACCATCCTCCAACTCCAATGCATATGAAATGCTCAACAATAATTATGCAACACAATATGTATATCAAATGAATGAAATCATGCCAAATCATCAATGTTGTGATATCATACTCAATACGATCAATTCAAACCAATCACTTTCCGTATATATAAATCATAACATAAGTCAACATCCAGAAATCAAGTCCACACAATTCGATCAATGATGATAATAGGACAAGTGTATTTCCCTACCTCAAAGTGCCAGCAAATCCAATTACGCAGTTAAAGCAGTCCAGAAAACAAAGCAATGCATTTGATTATCGATCCATCACGAATCCGTCACCTATAACAATTATAATATTATTATTACTAACTACTAAATATAGAATTTCCCAAAATAGAAGCTTCCCGAAAATAATCCCGACACCAAACTTATACCCAACTGATAAAAATAACCCGATTAGAATTTGACCCAACTTCCCAAAATAGAGAGTTATTAAAGATAGAGCTTTCCAAAAATGGTAACTTTCCCGATATAGAAACTTTTCTATTAAACTCGTCTCCAAATAATTAATTATGATTAATTATTATTTTATTGTAAATAACTCGGAACTAAACCAAGATGATAATTAAAGGGTTAAACGAATTATGCGATTAAGAAAACCCGAATCAAAACATTGAACAAATCAACAACCCGACTCAAAACTTAAATACATTATTCCGTCACCGCTACCTAATATTAACTTAGTAACTAAAACTAATAATGTAAATAATAGAAATATTAAAAATATACATATTCTCCGACTTACTAAAATAGGAAACCGTAACAAAATCACCCGAAACAACGACTCAACCCGACACACAAACACCCCCTCTTTCAACCCGTCACTACTCACTCCACAACCACCAACCCTCACCGCCGACCACCAGGCCTGACACCAGGTCTGGCCTGGTCACCTCCCACCACCACCAACGTGGTCGACCCACGCCGGTGGTCAGAACCACCACCACCAACACCCCCCTTGCGTCCCCGCCGTCACAACCACCCCCTTTCAACTCGCCCGCCACCACGACACAACCCCTCCTCCTTACCAACCACCACCCCCGACACCACCGTTGAACGGCGACCCGACACACGTGGCACCACCGATTCGACCTCCCCCGAGTCCACGGTGGTGCCACCCCATTACCCTATGTCCGAAATGCAACACAAACCCGCATTTCGACCCGACACCTAATCACCACCACTGCGCAACCACCAACAAAGAACGACGACCACTCAACCCACCACCACACGACTCGACTCACCACCAGCAACACAACCCACACCCCGACAACTACTATAACAGCCCCTAAACGACGCACAACTCAGATCAAACTACCGTGACAAAATGAAAAACAGAGAACCTTACCTATGACGGCCGTCGACCTGTGCTATTCCGGCCAGTACAGCCACCCTCGTCCACCAAGAATGCCTCTCTCTAGACTCACGGACACTTACACCCTCCACCCTCACCGGCGCGCGTTCGTTGGCTGTAAATAAAGCGTGAGGCGTGAAAGAAAAAGGTTGGTGATGGTGATGTGTAGAAATGACGGTATGAAGGGAATTAGGTTTTAGGGTAGATTTAGGGTTTAGTTTTAGGGTTTGGTGAGTGGTAAAAGGTAAATGGGTAAGTGGGTAAATGGGCTATGACATCTTGATCCAAAACTATAAACCCGACTCATCTTACAACATGAATCCGACTCATTACCTTTACGTTATCATTACCTTTACGCTACCATTAAATAATAAAAACTCGTTCAATCGATGATAAAATACGGGGTATTACACTTATTGTCTTGTAGTCCTGGGCTTCGCACTCTCCTCTAACCTGGTTGGTCACGAGGAGCGAATCTGTCTTTACCATGATACGTTCTGCCCCGGCGGCTTTAGCTAGCTCAATTCCGGTTATCACCGCCTCGTACTTGGATTCCTTGGGGGTCACTGAGGTAAGCCTCAAGGCGTGCTCGGATACGTCCCCGTTTGGGCTGATGACAACCATGTCGGCCTTCGAGCCATATGTCGCGGAGAGGCCGTTAGCGTGAACCTCCCACAAACCGGGTTCTTCCTCTTTCTTCGAGATGAGCTTATGTGCCTCCCCCCGGTCCGAGACATACATCAATGTCGGGGGGATGGATATTACAGCGTCGATCTCGCTCAAAGTGATCCGGCCTATGAGTACATCGTAGGCAGGTGTACCGTCGATGACCACGAATTTAGACATGACGTTCTTGGCTGCACCTCCCTCGCCGAACCTTACCGGCAAACTGATTGACCCCAGGGGTACCATGCCGGCCCCAGAAAAGCTGTATAACGGGTTGGTGCAGGGGCTCAAATCTTCAATCCTCAGACCGAGGCCGAGAAAGCATTCTTTATTCATAACATTGGTGTAGGCGCCTGTGTCAATCAGGCACCCCTTCACCAAGTGGTCGGCTATGTCTAGGTGAACCATAAGTGGGTCGCTGTGAAGAGCGACGACTCTCTCGTAATCCTCCTGTCCGATGGTCATATCGGGAACTTTGGAAGCGGGGGTCACTGTGTTGGGCGCAAAGTTGATGGCCTGATAAGGTTTATCCAGGTGCCGTTTGTGCCCAGGAGTGAACTATGACTCCTTCTTCGACTATGACTCCTTCTCCAACTCTGCTGAGTCGGACTCCTCTGGCTCCTTTGGGGTATGCCTCGTTCGTGTGGCGGGGACGCTGTCCTTCCGCGAGTGCGGGAAGGACTTAGGTCTACCGCGCCCACTTTGGGCTCCCAGGTGTCTTGACCGGGTCAACTTCTCCTAGTGCTCCGTTGATTTCTCGAGTCACGTTTTGGGCCCGGGTCTCCTGGGTGGTTTCCGCCGCTCTTGTCGGTGTGACAGTGTGAGCAGACGCATTGCTAATTAGGTCCAGGACCATTTTCGGTTTGCTATGTCAACCACATGTCCCATGATGGTGACTGGTTGGTCGGCAATGGCGTATCTGCATTATTATCGGCATCCCGAACTCCGGTTGGATCACTCCGCCGTGGAGGGTCGCTCGACTCAATTGTTGAAGGTATCATCCGGGTGGAGGGGCTCGTCGATTCTACGAACACCTCTTCTTTGTTTCGACATTTTCTTAGCTTTTTGGGTGGGTTTTTGTGTTTTTTTTTTTTTTGTTTTGGGAATGAATGTGACTAGCTTCTAGTGTCTCTTCCCCACAGACGGCGCCAATTGTTCCGGGTGTAATTCCAGAGCAGTGATTAGTTACCACCCGTGGCTTGTAGAATAATGTCTTGAGCTGAATCCTTCTTGCTCCTATCGTTCCACTCGGCCTCTCCTGCAACAATGAACGAACCGAGGGCTTGGTGTGTGCCAAGCGTGCCGCATTTCACTCCGACGCTCAAGTCGAAACTTAAAGGATTAAGCTGTGTTACTTGGCTAGATGCGTATTGTAGAGAGATAAGGGAGATATTACCAGATGAATAGTGTATTTAGGTTATATTTTTGGGATGCTTTCCTCAATGAAGGTTGAGGAGTATTTATAGACTTTCACCTTTTGTCACGTAGTGGCCAAGTGGCCAAGTGGCTAGCAGGTGGAAAGATCGATCTACCCCTCGGCCGAGGGACCTATGCCAGGCCGCGGACAATGTTGACTCGTCGCCGAGGGGTCTTGGATATGAGTACGCGGATGTGTGTCCCGGCTGGCAGGTTGTCACGCCGAGACCCAGCTAACAGGTCGATGGGATGCATCGGCTAGGCTATCTAAGTCGTTGACTTGCTGTGGATATCTTTGACCTTGCTCAGTGTGTTGACTTGGTCAGCGGTGCAGAATATGCCCCATCAGTAATTAAAGGTAAACAAACATCGGGACGGAGGGAGTATAATTAAGTCATTAAGCTAGTTTGATGTAAAATAGGAAAATTCCTAGTCAAAGAAGCAATAAATGCAAAAAAAAAAATGGTAGAAAAATTCAGGGATTTAAAAGAAATAAATGAAGAAATAGGGGTGCAGAAGCAAACTGCATAGCATACGTAATTTCAACAATCAGACTGACAATGATAATTATATAAAACAAGAAACAAAATATTTGTAACGAAAGTAATGGAGTAAAAACCATTTTCAGACATTTTGCTGTGTAACTCCTGCACTTTCATAATTTGACTTGTACGATTTAAGCCTAACCATATATTGGATCAACTTTGACAGTCAATCATTGTTCACTTCACACGTGTTTCTCTTAATTAATTATTCACCGTCTTAACTTATGACAACTCTCACACACGATTAAGATAGAGGTGAAAATAAAACAAGGTTGCGAGAGATTTTAAGTTAAGACTCTCTTGAGTAAGATAAAATGGTTGTTAGTCTTGCTTAAACTGTTTAAATTTTAAAACCTCTCACAACCTTCTTCAATTTTCATTTCTATTTTAAGCGGGAGTCAGACTCGTCTTAAGTTAAACGGTCTTAAATAAGAATTGGTGTTGAGTAACTCAGTATAATCGGCAAAATTGACCTATTTCGAAATGATATGAACGAAAATCAAGTTAAGTTTTATGTTTTTCATTTATTCACACAATAATTAAAAACAACTACTCCCTTCATCTCAGTGAATAGTTTATATTTGCTTTATTTCTTTGTCATAAAATAAAGTAAATATGAACTATTCACTGAGACAGAGAGAAAGAGTACAAGTAATGCATAAGAAATCGATAGTCAAGCTCATATATATACACATAATGACATAACACATCTATATCCAGATATAAAAGTATAAACTTTCTTTTAAGAACTTTCATAAGTACATAAGCCTAGCACTTGTGACCTGTAACCAAAAGGCTTAAACGAAAGTCGCAGGTCACAAAGCTTAGCTTATGTATATATGATGAGCTTATATTATGTCTTGTCGAATATGTACATGGATTTTACTATTTGTTTAGCAAGTTTAAACCACTTTCGAGTATAAGCTACTTATATAATCATCGATACAGGCAATTCTAAACTAACCCGACCCACACTAGTCCAGCCGAATTTAGGTCTACATACAGACGAGTCACGAACTCATGTGCATGGTCCATGGATAGAAGTTAGAAGGCTAGTGGGTGCGTGTAGTCGTGTAGATAGTGTCATAAAAATGACTGTGATATCAAACGTGTGCATACCTCTGCAACTCATTAATATCCAAAGGACTACCTCAATTTTAGCGCTCTCTGCCAAACCACAGTAATGAAACAAAAATTGAAACTTGTATGAAAGATATTTCATCACTATAGTATTTGTACGTTGTTGATGTCACTAATCTTTGTGTTTTTTGGTTTCACTGTTTTTGTTTTGGTATCCTTTTTCAGTTTAATTTGCTCTAGTCCTGTTAAAAGTTAAAACCATGTAAATTATCCCCATTATATGGACGAAGAGACTGTTCACTTTATAAGTTTAAAGGTATTGTGTAGTATTACCGGAGTTAATAATTGGAGAAGAGTAACTCGTTAATTAATAAAATGATCAACTCTCTTATCTGAGATAGATATGAGTATGGGTGATAATGAGATGAGACAGTTATGCGAGCAACTCGAGCTTTGCTTGGTTAGAGATCAATCAAAGCTCGAGTTGTGCGAACTCGATTTGTGCTTAGCTAGGAGCTTAACGAGTCAAGTCGAGTCAAGTCGAGCTAACGTTGCCTCGGCTCGAAAGATTCGCTTGGTTATCACCCTGTTAAATCATGCAAATGGGTCTGGGCCTTACCCGAACGGAGGAGAGACGGACCACTCAACAACATAAGGGAGGTTCCATCCTAAAACTAATTGGCAATAGGAGTAGTCCCCTTGGTTATAAAGTGGTACAATCTCTCTTTCTCTTTCAATGTGAGACACTCACATGTGGGTTAATATGAGATTCTTCACATTTGACAAGTATACGAGTTGAAGTCTTCTTGTAATCCACTATGTCGAGTTAGCCGGGCTGGACAAATCGGTACGTATAATATACTGAGATCAGAGTTAGATCTTGTTTTTTTAGGCTTAATTTCAATTCACTCGAGTTTAGTTTTGTTTACTTCATATCCTTTTACATTCTATTTTGATTAGTTATGTTCAATTCAATTCATATGGTTTCAATCCAAAAGAGTTGGACTGAACTTTAAACTAAATGAGACTGCAGCGAACTGAACTAAATAAAGCCGAACATAACTAAACTAGAGCTTAACTAAACTGCATGAACTGGGCTAAACTGAACTGAATGTAGTTAAGCTGAACTGAAAAATACTGAAATTAAGTCGGAAAAAACAGGACGTTGATCGATTCGTGACGGGACTCTGGTGTAAGATAGAACCTTGAGACCTCAAATTGACAAGAATGTAATGAATGGGCCGGGCTAGCAGAAATGTCTTAGATAATTGAATGCAAGATGAGTACTATATAAGTTCCCGTGTTGTTTAATTTACCAGTTTGCTGTTTGATTGGCCCATCTTCAGTCTTCACATGCCTAAATTAGCTCTTCTAGACTAAAAGACTTGGGGTTCAGAACTCAGACCTCTTTCTTTGGCACTACTCCTGATTGTACAACACATGAAGTAGTGAGGAAATTGTGATAGTTATGACCGAAAGTCAAACGATTAGATCGTTGCAAGATAAAATGTAGACCGCGTAGCAAAAATTGACCGTTTAGAGAAAATTGGCCCTCCATTTATTGTAGGAAATGGAAATAATCTGAATTGGTTATATATACTCATCCGTTCTGGTAGATCAATAGTTCACGTTTACTTTATTTCATGATTATGAGAACAATATAAAACGAATTCGGAAAACATGATACTTGTTAGTCTAGAACATGAGTCTCATCAGTACAGAATGTAAATACAGATTTCTATTTGTGAGGCGTCACAACTGGGTAAAATAATGTTGGAAAAAAGGGAGGTGGCCTGGCCAACCATAAAATATCACAAGTTACCTTTTTGTTAATATCACAACAATAATGCATGTCAAGTTTAATTACGTATATATTATTATTTACCGTCTCCCAATATGAATGGCATTAATAACTTTAGAGTGGTATTAGGGCTTCCCTAATTATATAACTATCAAATCAAGTACAAATATGTAACCTATGTGTTTATGTATGTATTAAGTACAATCCATAGCATTACCTAGAGAATAAGTTATAATCACATCTAATCAAATCAGTCCAACATTTCCAACACAAGAATCATAATTATAACTTCTTAACAGAAAACCATATTTGGACCAATGGTCCTTCATAAAAACATCATCCATCACAATGTGTATAACAAGGAAACATTGACAAGGATGCTTCTTATGAATTTGAATATGACACTTTAATAAGGAAATAAAAAATATAAAGTTGAAAATAACTAACATGAAAATGAAATCAATTAATTGAGATCATTATGAACTGTCATGTTTCAGTCATACAAGGAAGCATTACCCCTTTTTTGCCATTAATAGTGTCTCACATAATTCCCAAAATACCCAAATTGATATATCCAATTATCCATTGTGTTAATTATTAAATCTAGCCAATTAAACGTATGCATGGGCGCATGGCGACGAGTTATATATCATTATGAAGATAATGTCATATATATTAAGACGGTATTGACTGTATTTATAGTTCAATTAAAATCATATTGTAATGCATGACTGATTTTAAAATGAACTTAACCGAGATTTAATACCGGGTATATCAAAAACACGAAAACGAAACCAATTAGTTGAGAATTTGAAATGCCTTGATGATACATCAATTACCATAATGTCTAGTGTCTAACATAATTCCCAAAACGCCCTAAAATGATATCCGATCATGGTATTAAATCTAGCCAATTAAAACATATGCATGGCAATCAAATTACAACATTTTAAACCTGATCTATTTTTAAAATGGTATTGGCTATATTTATAGCGCAACAATCAAAATCAGACCAGACCATAATAACTGGTTATAAACCAAGACTTAAAACGAGATTTAATACCATGATATCTCTAATTTTTCCCTAATACATAAGTTTACATTTTTACATTTAATTCAAGTGGCACCAACACCAAGAAAGTCAATAAATTGTGGATGATTTGATGGTGAAGTAGGGAGCTCTAATGATCTAGTACTACCTTGATCATGATCTACATTATTATTTAATAATAATAAAGATGATGATGAAGATATAGTGTAAGTAGTAGACTGTGTTTGAGGAGTTGGAAAGAAGGTGTTGTTGCTATTGTTGTTGTTGTTGTAGCAGTAAGATGAGTAGATGTATTGTTGTTGTTGCTGTTGGGGTAGCATTGATGTTTGCATTGGCCTATCCAAACAACTGCTTTGACTGAACATGCTCCCCATGTTATGACCATTTTGACCTGCATACCCAAAATTAAATTACCATATGTTTAGTCACATAAAAAAACACAAATAATAAAATAAGACGGTCTGACATCGTGAAACCGTCCATTTTTACGGAAAAAGAGATTCATTTTATGTTAATATATGAGTTATCTTTTTATATAACAGGTCTCTTTTACAATGTGAGACCGTCTCTTGTAGTTATTACCGAAAATGAATATCATATGATGTTTTAGTGACATACTAATATTGAGGGAGAACCCAAAGCAACAAAAAGTTGTTCAAATCCCAAGTCTAAAGGAGCTTATTTATGCATGAATGCATTAGCTAGACATGAGATCAGCAAATCTTTTGTTCACCTGGTTTATACTGTCCATAACAAGAATTATAATAATGGAACATTTCACGACAAATTATAAAATAAGACGTTTTAATAGTTTCTGGTAATCCTTAAACGTATTATGACTAACAGATCGACATTTGTTTAAAATTACCTGTTAAATATATGTATAATTTTTTCCGAGCATACAAATCATAATAATTTTTTTCTTAATATCTCTTACAAAGTATTCATATATGCCAATGTATATTTGTTATATTCGTACATCAAAATAGAACATGCAATATATGACACCTGAAAAATATAGATGTCTATGGTACATCAAGTGATCAAGGTACACAGTACAAAAAAAAATTTCATAATCCAAAGAAAAATGAACATACCTGAGAAAAAATCCAAAGGAGATTGTTGATGACAAAACCCATTATAATTATTAGTTGAGATTATTTGACATGAACTTGGATAATTATTATTATTATTATTTTCTTCCATAGAAGACGACGAAGAAGACGAAGATGATCGTCGTTGTATCGGATTATTATAATTAATATTATGAGGAATAATAGGAGAATGATTATTATGAGAAATAATCAGATTTCTTCTTCTTCTATAAGCATTAGATTGTTCCCTATATTTTCTTGCCATAATAACATGCCAATGATTTTTAACAGCATTATCAGTTCTTCCAGGAAATAATCTTGCTATCATAGCCCATTTGTTTCCATACACTCTATGTGCTTGCATTAGTCTTTCCTCTTCTTCTTCTGTGAATGCTCTCCTATTTATTCTTGGGTCTAGTTGGTTGAACCACCTCAATCTACAACTTTTACCTATACAAAAAAAAAAAAAAAAAACATAATAACTGCGTTATTCTAGTGCCTTAAAAAATCCCGCCTAAGCTGGCAAAGAGTGTCACATGTACATAATTAGTCATGTATAATCAGATGTCAACTAGATTAGCCAGGAATCGTGTTTATTAAAACCCTATGGGTCCCTTTTGAAAAATCAAATCATGAAGAAAATGTTTAGTAACTGAAATGACAACCACGTTATCCTAATATCTTTAAATGTTTTCGCTTAGGTTGGCAAAGTGTGTCGGATGTACACCAGATGTCAGCTAGATTAACTGGTAAAATCGAGTTTAAAACCCATGTGGGTCCCTTTGAAAAATCAAAATATGAAGAAGAAAAAAAAGAGGTTACCTGATCTCCCTTCCAATTTTTCAGCAATGAGGTTCCAATTTTGAGGGCCATAAATTGCAACAAGTTCTTTAAGCTTATTATCTTCAGCTGGTCTCCAATGACCTCTGGCACACACCTTGTTTTCTCTAGATGGACCTACCATCTTATTATTATTATTATTATTATTAATCTTAATATTATTATTAATAATTATATTATTAATACTATTATTATGAGTATTATTTGGAATATTGTTATTACTAATAATCTCACTACTAAAGTTCTGATTTTTACAACTTACACCATAGAAATCACCCATAAAAGGAATAATATTCTTGTTAATGGATGTGTGATCTTGTGAAGAGGGCACTATCCTAGAAAAGTTGGGATTATTGCTTAAAGAAAGTGAGGTTAAATCTGGATACACACTCATAGAATTGAATAATATGAAGAAACAAGATTATTATGGAAATGTAGACCTAAATAGTTAAGGGCAACTTCACATTTGTTAAATCACGGGAACCGATAACGTCACTCTGAAATATACTGCAGCGCTACAATAACTTAAATAAATGGTAATGAAATAATTTTTTTAGAGTTTTTTGAATTATATTGTATAGTTTTGGAGAAAGAGGGAAGAGATAGAGAGATTTTGACAAGAAATGATTGATAAGTAAGTAGAGGCAAAGTGTGGAAAATATAAGGGGGAGTTTGTGATATGAATGTGAAAAGAAAACACTTGAAAATGGGAAAAGTGTTTGTAACAGAAACCTATAAACATACTTTGTTTCTCCTTGCTTTGTCCCTCTTTTGGGGTTAAATAAATACTTCTGATTTCAAGTTGTTAAACACCCTGCTGACTGATGATGACCTTTTGATGTTATACATTTATTCAATGCAATTTCTATTATTAATAAGTTTGATGGATTTTTCATAAATTATAGAATAACACCGTCTTAAAGTGTTTTTTATTGGTTTTCAATATTTTTGAAAATGTGTGTAAATGATTGACTGATGTCATACGAGTTTAGAAACGATCTTGTATCATAATTATTAAAATTTCAATATTTTTAAGTAAAAGTTTTGATGTTAATCTATTTCAAGAGAAAAAAAAATACTTCTAAAACTAATGTATTTCATCTTCCATTAATATTGAAAAAAATTTCATCATGCTCAAAGTTCATATATGCTTCTCATTTTATGATGCTGATAAAGGTGTATGAATTATTTTAAAGTCATTATACGCATACTATATAACAATTTTATTTTATTACTTCCTCCGTGTCACTGATGTCTTTACGTTTACTTTTTAAACAAATATTAAGAAGAGATAAAAATAAAAAGGTTAGGATTAAACAACTATTATAGCCATTTAAAAAGGTTAGAAGTGACTAAAAAGAAAAAATTAGAAAACTAAATGAAACGACTCAAAATAAAATACTTAAAAACTCAATAAAACGAAGGAAGTATTACTTATCATAATACTCCGTACTATACTACTATGTATGCATCACATATTCACATTCATAATATAGGTTAGGATTAGGAACCCAATATCATATTATTACATGGAAGCATTATAGTAAATGAGAGTCAAAGTTAGACACCAAAGTATAATTGATTAGGACATTTAGGAGGCATTATTTTCAGTTATCAGTTGATCTAAAAAGAAGGACTAAGTATGCTTAACTACTTTATAACAGAAACAATTCCAAAATGTGAAATTGCATGCATTAAGTAAATGACATTGAGTCAAACCCATCCTCATATTTTCAGTTGAGAGCATTGATGACCAACCAAAGGAAAGGAATAATCAATAATCAAAGTGTGTATGTAGTAACTGTAATAATCTTGTTTAAATTAGGTCTGACTATTTTTTAAAAAAAGTTAGGCACAACAATGACATGTAATATGGAAGAACTTAATTTAGTAAGGTAGCTAATTAGTAGATTGACATCTAGTTTTGACATATTGGATGTAATTTAAATATTTAACCAACTAATTAACTAGAGTAACTTAGGCCGAATATATAATGTCCAGATGCTAGAGATCAACTAGACCTGATAAAGGTGACATGACTCAATCCGATAAGGTAGACCTAAAACTCCGAAAGTGACCTAAAATTATCTGACTCAATAATTATGATCCGAGACCCGATTGACCCCACCCGACCAGACCAAAGCCGACCCAAAATTTGATTGATCGACCAAATGTTGATCCGACCTAAAACCACCCGACTCATAATTAACCGGATCCGAAGTGACCCGAAATTACAAGTATTAAAGTCATATTAATAGTATCATATACTCCATAATCCATATGTATACTAAATGTGTTTGGTGTGGTGGTTGCTCACCTCATCCCTTAACCATGAGGTCAGGGGTTTGATCCCTGCCAATGGGAATGGAGCAAACACTTTGGCCAACCGTTTACCTCTTCGTGAGAGCACGCGTGGCGAGGGAATTATACACTGTTGTCGACGGTGGAGGAGATTTTTGCTAATTCAAAAGGGATGAACAACAAGTGTACGACTTGAGTTAAGACCATAAAATTAGACTACGTCTGTCAGTGTTTGTGTAAGTTAATAGCCTACTTGGTTCATCACAATCACAATCAATCAAACTCAATATTTCTACCTCTATATGTCTAATGTCTCCCTATAGCTCTCGAGCCTGCAAAGTTGGCACCTGAAGTAGACTCATCAACTACCCTTCTATTGTGGTCATAAATTGTTCCACCCAAAATATTTACCTCATTTACCTCTATAGTCTATATGTCTAATGTCTCCCCATTTTGTTGAATAGACATCATTTTTTGTTTAAGCTCGTCTTAAAACGACTGTCACAACCGTTCTCACGTAACACATAACAACAATTTCGGAAAACCCTTGTATATCACCAGTTTGTTCAATTCCTTGAAAATTTAAGTTATTTTAATCCTCCATCACGAACATATAGTAAGTTGTATGGTTAATTTTGTAGTCCTTATTACACTTTTAATCTAACTGTGTTACACGTTATACTTTATACAGTTACACCCCTCTTAAACCAGATTACGGACTTTTAATTTCCGACACAAGGTAAAATTATGATTATGACTTGATTATCAACATACTATTGTAATATTGAGGAATCAAAGTAACAAAGTTACACATGGAAATCTCAAAAGTTGCAAGAAAGTAGGATGAATAGCAATGAACAAAGAAACAAAGGGAAAACCTATTTCAATGAAAGAAAGGAACAATAGTCATTTAGCTGTTAAAATCACGTGCACGTGCACTGACTTTGTTAAAAATGTGAACAAAAAGGACACTTAGTCACAGGGTCTCACATTGGAAGTGTTATAAATCACTATACATAAAATAGGTTCTATGTACATAAACTAGGTTGTATGTACGTACATAGAAAGTATAAATCTCAAAAAATTAAGAACCGCAAATTCTCATTTACAACGGTTTTAAATAACGTTGAGAAAAATATAATTATTTTCTAATAAAGAATGTCATTTTATGATGAAAAATTACAACTAAAATTGTCGTTTTCTAATAATTAACTGGTAGTAACTTTTTGTCAGAAAATGTTTAATTATTGCACTATACTAGTAGTTTCTATATTTATCTCTTGACTCAAAAGAGTACAGTGCACCCACTGCAATCCCGCTAAAAAAGCCTCTGTATTATTACGAGTAGACTTGGCAAAATTGACCATACCTGAATGACCCGACCCAAAACCTGAACTCAAGACTTGAATTTGACCTGAACCCTAATTGACCTGACCCAGTATTATCCGACTCAAATGTTTATTTTTGCAAACTGATTATATTATCCACAAATAACTTGATAGTAGTTTAGTTGAATCTGAAATGATTCGTCCCAACCCGACCCGAAATCTACAGACTCAAAATCGGCCCAACCTGTGACCCGTTTACTCGATCTAATATTTAGGAGAATAAATTTATAAGATTGTCTTATTTGAATTTTTTTTTAATAAATTTATGTTTATTTTTTCCAAATGAATTGCAAATTGCAAGTATGGACGAAATATTATTGGAAATTGAAGGTTTCATTGATAAGTCCAATCAAAGAGTAAGTAAAGGGCGTGTATAGAAGCTAAAACAGAAGACCCTTCTGCAAATTAATTGCATATTCCAGAAAACCATGCCATTAAAACCAGTTAAAAGGATGAGAGTATATTTCCTTCTCAGGAATGTCTTGTTTTACCATCTTATTCTTTCTTTTACTGTTATTACCCTTCTTGGATAGAGAGATTATAAGACAAGTTTAACTTCTTAACTCTTTAGTTAATACTGATACTATTCTTATATACGCTCTTGAGGACACACATTAATAACGTAGATGTGTAAAGATTCATAAGATAATATGCAACGTAAGTACATTTTAAGTAATATCTCCAACTTACAAACATTTCCACGTTTATTAGAATTTATGAAATTTAATTATGATTTCTCACTTCATTTGTTAATTGTTGGTAACCAAGTTGTTAAAATGACAATAGTAATAATATAACGTATTATTTAAGTTATATCTTAGTTAAAGAAGGTTTAAATCAAGGATCAACCAAGCAATACTTCAAGAGTTATTTTTAGAACCTGACGAAATTTTTGTTGATTTCTTTAGATTAGAATTGTTATTTTGTAATGAATGTGTGTACTGAAGTTGTTAATCTTTCTAGATTTCTAAACAAATTTGAAGTTATTGGGATCTTTTTGTATTATTTTTGTGTACAATTTTGTATGAGTTTCTCCAAGTTTTTTTTATTACCAGTATTAATTTTTTTTTCTTTGGGATTTTAAAGTGTTGTACTTTCCTCAGGAGAGTCTCCTTCTTTCTACCATTTTATTTTATGGGTTCTTGTGGTAAATGAAATTTCAAACATTCTTTTGAATTTCGTTTACCTTTCTCATCCTTGCGGATGGTATAGGTTAATTTATAATCAACCTAGTTTTCTTACCTTATCAAAAAAAAAAGACATAAAGCCTTACAATACTCGTTGTGAGACTTATTCTT
Source organism: Silene latifolia (assembly GCF_048544455.1). NCBI lineage: Eukaryota > Viridiplantae > Streptophyta > Magnoliopsida > Caryophyllales > Caryophyllaceae > Silene > Silene latifolia. The sequence goes on along the minus strand of NC_133534.1, from coordinate 3,952,289 downwards.
TCATATGAGTTATGACGGATAATCACTCTCACATTACAGACGATAATCACTCTCGAACCTGCACATGATTTTTACATTCTCCTAATCCAAGCCTAGATTGTTAAATCTCAAATTTCATTTGCGTAAAGACCAGGGTCGCTTCATGAGTTACCGTATTTGATTTCAGCCCTAAGTAACAAGTTATCATCTATGATTAAGGGGTGCCCGATTTTCGTCCGAGACTAGTTTATCGTATATCAGCACACTCAAATGTCCTCTGTTTCATCTCAAAATTTGTGTGGCTGCTTTAGATGACCCGAAGAACCGCCCGTATGATTTACGGACGTTTTTGTCCCGGGACCCTGTAATTCCAAAAACTGTGTATTATACACTTACTTTTGAGCTGTTTGGGAGATTGTACCGGGTCATGTTTATTTTCCTCCAAATTTTTCCACCATGTGTCTCGGGTCATTTCATGAGTTACCGTATTCGATTTCAGCCCTAAATAAAATGTATTCATCTACTTTTAAAGAGTACCTGATTTTCGTCCGAGATTCCTTTATCGCGTACCGACACCCTCAATTGTCCTCTATTTCTTCTCAAAAATTGTATGGTTGCTTTAGCAAACCTGAGGAACCGTCTGTATGATTTACGGACGTTTTTGTCCCAGACTCTGAAATCCTAAAAATCGCGTATTATACACTTAAATTTGAGCCGTTTGGGAGGTCATAAACGAGTCATGTTTCTTTTCCTCCCAGTTTTTCTACAACGTGTTAGGGGTCGCTTCATGTTTACCATATTCGATTTTCAACCCTAAATAAGAAGTATTTATCTATTTTTAAAGAGTACCTGATTTTCACCCGAAACTCGTTTATCGCGTACCGGCACCCTCAAATGTCCTCTGTTGCTTCTCAAAATTTGTGTGACTGCTTTATCTGACCTGAGAAACCATCCGTATGATTTACGGGCAATTTTGTTCCCCGACCCTGAAATCCCGAAAACCATGTATTATACACTTAAATTTGAGCCGTTTGAGATGTCGTATCGGGTCATGTTTCTTTCCTCCCAAATTTCTACTACGTGTCAGGTGTCGCTTCATAAGTTACCATATTCGATTTTCAACTCTAATTAAGAAGTATTCATCTATTTTTAAGGAGTACCTTATTTTCATCCAATACTTGTTTATCGCGTACCGGCACCCTCAAATGTCTTCTGTTACTTCTCAAAATTTGTGTAGCTGCTTTATCTTATCCTAAGAACCGTCCATATAATTTACAAACCTTTTTGTTCCGGGACTCTGAGATCCCAAAAACCGTGTATTATACACTTACATTTGAGCCGTTTGAGAGGTTGTACCGGGTCATGTTTCTTTTCCTCCCAATTTAGGTCATGTTTCTTTTCCTCCCAATTTTTTCACCACATGTCTGGGATCGCTTCATGTGTTACCGTATTCGATTTCAGCCCTAAATTACAAGTTATCATCTATTTTTATGGAGTACTCGATTTTCGTCCGAGATTAGTTTATCGCATACCGTCACACTCAAATGTCCCCTGTTTTTTCTCAAAATTTGTGTGACTGTTTTATCTGACCCGAGGAATCGCCTGTTTAATATACGAACATTTTCGTTCTGGAACCCGAAATTCCGAAAACCGTGTATTAAACACTTAAATTTAAGCCGTTTGGGAGGTCGTACCGAGTCATGTTTCTTTTCCTTCCAATTTTTCTACCACTATCAGGAATCGATTCATGAGTTACCGTATTCGATTTTCAACCCTAAATAAGAAGTCTTTATCTATTTATCAGGAGTACTTGATTTTCGTCCGAGACTCGTTTATCGCGTACCAGCATCCTCAAATGTCCTTCGTTGGTTCTCAAAAATATGTGTGCGTTCCTGCTTTATCTGACCCGAGGAACCGTCGTCCGTATGATTTACAGGGTTCTGGGACCCTTAAATCACGAAAATCGTGTATTATACACTTAAATTTGAGCTGTATGGGTGTTCATATTGGGTCATGTTTCTTTTTCTACCAGTTTTTCTACCTCGTGTCTTGGGTCGCTTCATGCCGTATTCAATTTGCAGCCTTAAATATGAAGTACTCATTCATTTTTAAGGAGTACATGGTTTTCGTCCAAGACTATCGCGCACCGGCACCCTCAAATGTCCTCTGTTGCTTCTTAAAATTTGTTTGACTGCTTTATCTGACCCGGGGAAATGTCCGTATAAATTTACAGACATTTTATTCTTGAACCCTAAAATCTCAAAAATCATATAGCTCGTACCTGGTCATATTTCTTTTCCTCCCAGTTTTTTCACCACGTGTCTGGGGTCGTAAACCAAACATCACATAGTAAGCGAAGGTCTAACACATCACAAAATCTCATTGAAGACGGACGATATCCGTCACAAGCTAGTGACGGATACCGTTTCCTCTCACAAAATGCCCATTGAGAGGTGAGTGGGAAGACATGGTAGAGTCTCCCACCTTGTCCCCTCTCTCCTTTTTGTGAGAGGCCATGTTCATGATGGGATTAATTCATGTCAAGCAAGACTAGCTGTTAACACATAAATGTCTATTTGTAGTGCAACAAGTGAGTTTCTTAACAAGAACAACAACAAACTGTTTGCAAGATGAATTGCATTCTTTCAATTAACAACACAAAAAAGCAAAGACAACGTACGTAGACGACCAACCACTCATGTGCAAATGAGATGATCAATAAGCTGAAACACCAACATCATGTAATATAGATTTAGGTTTGTTATAAGATCATATAACATGGAAGAGCATGCTTTTGGAATGAAATAAATCCCCACGTACTAATCACGGTGTGACAACGTATGTTGGCCTAACTCAAACATAAGATATGACTAAGGTAACATAAGTATGAATAAAAACTAAACTAGCACACAAAATTATTGTATTATTATAGCTTCATTTTTCGATATTAAGATGACAATGAACACTATACTTTTTCAAAGCATCTAATAATTAAATTAAAAGTCAAATCAATACATAAATATGTGAAAAATCATTAGTTACGGTATAAGTAGAGGTGACCAATGGCAGGCCCAACTCCCGGGCCGCTTTGAACTAGCCTAAGAGCCCGGGTTAGCTATGAGGGATCCCGATCGATGTGCAAAATCACTAATTTTCCATACTCTGACCAGACTTGAGTCAGCGTGAGGGAGCGTGTTCTGGCACATAAGACCAACTCCACTAATGGGCTGATCTTGGGTCAGGCAGGCTAATCTCGGTCTAACCTAGCCTGTCTCGTGGCAAGCTCAACTTGTGAAATCAGAGTCTTAATCAAAGATAGACTTGCTTTTCGACATAAAATATAGGAAATATATGATGAAAGTTGTTCTTTTATAAAACATCTGATAATTAAATTAAATCTGAAATCGACCCGTAAAAATGTAAAAAAAAAAGAAAAAGATATGGAAAGGAAAGTGGTAGAATATATGAGTGACCCACAAAGGCACCAATGTAAATGGGGAAGCATGTCCCATAATATTCTGTTTTAAGTTTGCTTGAGCTTCATTGAACGCAATCCCAACCAACTAGAAAGGCTCACATAATATAGTGGGTCTATGCTAGGAAGCATACATAACTAACATGTATGGTTATATGAGCATGATTTTGTAGGTAACAAATAACATGAATAATTGACTTGGTTTCCTTGCCTTCCTACATGATATCCAACACCTAAGCAAATCTATGACATTTCAACAAGAAACAAAATTGCTTTAGCTTATAAAAACATGTCATGTTATTTGATTATTTCTTGCAATTAATACTACCCATTGTATAAAGGGTTTGATCTCAAAAGGCCATACTTGAACACATCTCTCAATTCACATGTTACAATGAATTATATTGTTTGTTTGTTTTATTTATTCAGGACGGTGATAAGATTGATGAGTTGATACTGAGCTTAGATTGATTTAACCTAAAGGAAATATTCTGACCAAGAACTGTTTTTAAACCTAGACCTGATTCATCACTCATTCTTTTCAATCATTTGTTTATCTTTGTTTAAAATACTTTTCGGATGGAATAAACAATGGTAGATGAATGAATGAGACGATAGGAACACTTAATTACCAGAATTACATCGAAATGTGTCTTATGTGTGTCTTGAACTCCTAGTCAGCTATTGTGATCAACTTGTTTGATTGAAGAGTATTACAAAAGGGGTGAACTTTAATTTGAGCTTAAGATATTGGGTTTTAACTTTTAAGTCCAAATTAAAGTCATTGTCATTCCCAAAATAGAATAACCTATTTAATTAGTCTTGCTGAATACGGGTCGGAGCAAGTGACGGATAATGCCACTCACAAAATGAATAGGGGGGACAAGGAGAGGGCACCCCCATGTGCTTCCTTCTCTCCTCTATTTGGGTCATTTGTGAGGAAAAATGGTATCGGTCACTCCAAAGTGACGGATACGTGCCGTCACAAATGAGATTTTGTGTAACCTATTAGGTTCAATGAATTCCATAATGGACATTCCCACCTTCTTACTACTTTCATGACATATCCGAAAGAGAATCCAATACTTCTTGGTCACTCATAAGATTACACACTAAACTATCCCGGTGTAGTTAATTATCTTTCCTAAAAAAACATTTCATTCTTAATTCCACCTTATTAACCTTGACTCATTTTCACCCTCCCAAGCAGAAGGTCGCGACCTAGGTCATCAACCCAATCATTATCCACTCTACAACATTTCCACTATCATATTATATACTTCTTTCTTACTTTTTCTAATTTTATAAATACATTCATTGTCCTTTTTTTGTGTCCAACAAACCAGAAAATTACACCTATTGGGTTATGGAAGAGGTCACCAAATGAAGCAAATGTCACAAATTGACCTTCAAAGGTCACAAATTAACCATTGGTCACAAATTAGTAACTTTGGTCACCAATTAAGTAGCTTAATTAAGTCACTAACCATGACCAAGCAAGATCATGACCAAACAATTGACCTTGTTTGGAGATGGGTCTTATAGTGTCAACAATCCCCATTTGTTCAAAACCAAAAACAAATTAAAGAGAGTACTCTATATTACCCCATGCATTAATCATCATAAAGTTTTTCTTTTCGAACAGTTGAAAATCACGCGTTTTACATTCTAGTAATATGACGCACTGAGCCACATATATAAATTACAACGTAAAACATAACATAATCGTCATAAAGTTGAATAACAGTAATTAACAATAGTACATCAGAAAGAGTATTAATTACTGTTATAAAAAATTGCAGGGGAAAATCAGTTAAGCATAGGCGAATGCAGATATACATTACACAGTACAGTATCATTAAAATCCAATTTTTCAAAGGACATTTTTTTGGGCAGCTTTGAAGCACGAAACAAGGGACGTAACAACTAACAAACCAAAGTATTTATCCACATTTAGATGATAAATGTATGTAAGATTTAATTCACTGTACAAAAACTGTTTTTACAGTCAGTAATTTACATCATTATTATCTGATCTTTCTGATTCTGTGATGAGATTTCATTGATGTAAATGTGTTTACAAGTAATGGCTTTCAGTGGCATTTACTATACTTCATATAGTAAAAACTATTTAAGAGATTTGGAAAGCGAGAAATTTCAGCGTAGGCGAACAAGTAATGTTATAAAGCAGAATTTGAAAATAGTCTAAAAATTTACCTAAAAATTTTGAAGTTTTTATTTTCTTCAAGGTAGTGTTTGGAAACACGGAATTGATTTCATTTTCATGATTTCAATTGTAGAAATTGAAATGTTTGAATTCAATTCCAAATTCAATTCCAAAATTGTGTTTGGTAAACCTGTGGAATTGGAATTGGAATTGAATTTGGGCGAGACGGATATAGGTTGAGGCCATTGGATGTTTTATATTTGAAAAAAAAAATATTGTCTCGAAAAATATTTGCCATCGGAAAAAATACGGAGTATCATAAATAAAAATATTGTGATGAAATTTGCGTCACAAAATAAAATGTAAGAAGTCATGGAATTGAAATGACTAGTATATGGTAGGTATTTGAGAACCCCAAATTTTAACTAGCTTGGATTTTGATAAGAAATTGAGTCAATTCCAATTCCAAATTGTAAGAGTTCCCAAACACTTGAAATGTTTCAATTTCATAATTCAATTCCAATTCAAGGTTCCCAAACATAGCATAGGAATTTTAATGATTTGTGAAAGATGTACATTGTACAATAGAAATTATTGAGTAGTACGTAGTAGTAAATATTAGCTAGACATGGCATAAATAACCTGACCTATTATGTGTGACTCGAGACTATACAAAATAGTATGACTATGACTTGACCCGTCTCACGTTTAAAACAAACGAAATACTTAGTTAGACACGACTAATAATAACTCGATCCGAATCCTCAAAATCCAATATAATCCATATTACGAAGATATTAATACGAGAGTAATTAGTAAACAACTAGCTTGAAGATGACTAAACTCTTTCGGAACTATACCAAGATCCTAGATCCGCCACTGCGATTTATGTTAATTGGTATTTTGTTTGATAGTGGCAAGAAAAAGGACAGGAGATAGTACGATATCCACGTGCAATAGACGACCCACCCCATAATTTCTGGTTACTTTCTGCTCCAAACAACCAAAGCAGGCCCAACCCAACGGTTCACGGTCCATCCTGACATCACACTTTAACATAACATAAACTTCCATCCAACAATTATTTTCATCTACATGGACATCTCCCTTTCGCATCTTTACTATTCAAATAAATTTACAAAAATTAAATAAAAAACTAAGTAAGACGATTTTAATGTTGACGAATATCGAATCCGTGTTATAAAATCACCACATAATAACGAGTTTTTATGTGACTTCTGAGTTGTGACTTGTGAGTTTATATGAATCAAACTCTAGTTCAACTCGAAGCGAACAAGTTTATCCATGAATATAAAACTGACTAAACAGCTCCACATAAAAAAGATTAAAAAGGCAAAGCAACCGGAGTACTTGTTTTCGAGCATAATAAAAAAGAATACCGAAAAATTAAACAACAATACCGTAATATAGGAAAAGCCCATAGCATTCTACGGACTAAGGCTCTGTTTGGTAAAACTACCTGAGAAGGTAGCTGGAACCTGAAAAGGTAGTTGAAAACTGAAAAGGTAACTGAAACCTGAACCTGAAAAGGTAACTGAAAACTGAAAAGGTAGCTGAAAACTGAAAAGGTAACTGGTAAGGTAGCTGAAAATTAGAAACTGATAAAGTAGCTGATTATATAAAAAAATGTTTGGCAAACTAACTGAAAAGATAACTGATTTTGATAAAATGACGTATAAGAATATGATAATTATCTAATAGTATAGATTTAAGGGGCAAAATAGTAAAATAAAAGCAAATCAGGTATCTGAAATCTCAAATGTTACTCTAGGTAGCAATTCATTTCAGGTAGCTTATTTGGTTAAATAAGCTACTTGCCAAACACTTACGAAAAAATAAGGTACCTGAAATTTTAGTCAAATAAGTCACTTTGACCAAATCAGGTACTTGAAATATCTTGCCAATCAGAGCCTAAAACTAGGTCGGAAGCATGCAACATTATTTACCCTCTATTTCAGACGATGAGATCGGGGGGCGAACAAATTTCAACGTGGGCGAACAATAATAGTCTACTGTGAACTTGAAAAATAACTGAAAAATTTAACTAAAAAACTCGAAATTCATTCCAAATTTGCTAGTAGTTGGGTACTTTGCACCTCCTCAGCTCGTACACATAAAATTGACATGATACCGAAACGGTCCACCTAAAATGGACTCATGAACCCACATTTTATTTGTGTTGTGCTACATAGTACATACCCAAATACATGTGGCCTTGTGGAGTTGTGGTTGTGGGCACCTATACAGTATACATCTTAACATCCATAGTGTCCTTGTGGACGGATTGTCGATTCTTAATTTCTTATTGATTGGGGGGTACGATAACTTGGTAAATCCGTTGTACCTGAGAATTTCGCTTTCTTCCACAGTTTCAAACGGACATCTCCAACGTATTAGTGTCTGGCAGTCTGGCACTGGACTGTAGACAGGACACTATAATTACACAGAAAAGGTCCGCCTTAAATGGACCTTGTGGACGTATGGTCGATTCTTATTGATCAGGGTGTATGATAACTTGGTACATCCGTTGTTCCCGAGGATTTCGCTTTCTTCCACAGTTTCACACGGATCTCCAACGAATTATCGTCTGGCACTGGACTGTAGACAGGACACTACAATTAAACAGAAACGGTCCACCTTAAATGGAGGCATGGACCTATACATTTACTTTTCGACACAATCAGCTAGACAACAACTAATTTACAACTATTCGTGTTTCGGGGGTAATCTCATTGTCTAATAATGCCTCTATAATCCATAACTGATAAATTTATGGATGTTCCTGGAATCAGCAACAATAGCTGTCACCTCAAAATCCGAAAATTATGAACATAAACCTCAGAATGGCAACTATTATCATTGGTTTCTCTGTTTGAGCAGTACGGGGGTCGAGAATAGCAACTTTTTTCCATCTAGTAGAGTATACCAGGGTGGAGCTTATCGTCACTGTAACCATTTAGCAACTTAATGTCTTCGATAACTAGCCCACGTCTTCAATTATCCGCAATAGCCATAAATAGCATTGGAATGTTTCAGAAGTGGAACATGCAACATTTTTGTTAACTGTCCGTTGGCTTCATCCAGAAACTGAGAACGAGAAAGAGCACCCATATCGAGCACATACAGCTAATTGGTTGGTATTACTTAAACTAACAATTGGCTAATTTCAACGAGGTTAATGCTTGCAAGTTGCAAGTGTCGAAATCAGCTCACTGCCTCAAACCTTCATGGCTTCGTGTAAAATACTGACCATGGAAGGACCTAATAAACTACAGAGTAACTTTTTAAGGGAATCGCATCCACAGGCACACGAAACCTTATCTCAGTACTCACGACATCCAACCATGTCCAAACACAACACCCCAAGCATTGCACCTAGATAATTCTCAGCTTAGCAGATAAAGAAGCATGTCCAAGTTCCGTCTCTACTGGCTTATTCCTAAAACCTATAATGTTTCTAAGTCGGAATTCTATCAAAGACTCTGGGCACTCGCCATCCACTACTCCTACAAGGCTACAAATGCCAAAACATCTGCCTAAGCTAAATAAGCCGTCTCGCACCAAATAAACAAACCAGTCCCTGGCTCCTTGTTCTACAACAAACAATGCAAAGATTTCGACTAAAAGCAATAACTACAGCAATTCATTCGCTAAACCGAGCACATAATGGCGTTTGATGTGCAAAATTTCATTCATATATAATCAAGTCATTGAAATTATATTACATTAACAAATACAGTAAACTACTACACAACTTCACAGCAAACACATCAAAAATCGACACGAAAAATTAACATAAAACAGCAATGTACATTACTCACAGCAAATGCACTCTCTCAGAATTCCGCAATTGCTCAGCAAATTCAGCATCAGTAGGCTTCAACATATCCTTCAACGACATCGAAACGCCGCATTCCTCGAGCAATTTATGCCTAAGCTTAATCCTGCTATCCAAACTAAAGGAAAAAAACTGCGGAAACCGCTTAATTTCGCTCAAGTTCCCTTTCATGTCGTTCAAAAAATACTCGATTTTCGGGGAAAGATTACTCTCAACACTGTAAGTTAAAATTGATGGCGCTCTTTGCACCATATTAATCACCACCTTATCTGTAAACCCTAACTTCTTCAAAAACTCAATTTTCCGAGTCAACGTATGGTCAACGCTGGAAACGAGAAGTACAGTCGTATGCGCGGTGACGTGGAGCCGTAATTCGCGGCGGAGGAAGCGGAGAGTCGGTCGGAGTTGACTGTCCACGTCGGAGACTAGGATACGAGGACAACGCGTCACGGCGCGCGAGAGGTGAGGGAAAGGTAAAACGACGTCGTTTAGGAGGAAATCGGAGATAGAATGGAGGGAGCTAGGTTCGGATGAGAGGAGGTTTGGGAACATGTCGAAGATGCGGCCTATGGAGGTTCGAGGGAGACCGAAGCTGGAGATTAAGGTTTGTTCGATGGTTAGGATGGAGGAAAGAGGAGTGGTGTGGAGGTTTGGGTTTACGGTTAGGGCTTTTAAGGAGTTAATTGAGAGGGATTCTAAGTGGAGGAGTTTGGTTCGGATGTCTAGTGTGGTTTGGGTGGTGGTTTGGATGGTTGTTTGGGTTAGGATTGGTGGGGGAGTGAGAGGTTGAGGTGCGTGGAGTGGTGGTTGGGATAAGGTGTGGATTTGTGTCATGGTTGGTTTGGACTGGTGAGGGTGTGGATGTGCAATTGTGCATCTTATCTATGTAATTTTGTGGTTGGTTTGGTTTGGTTTGGTTTGAAGTTCAGCGTTAAAGTGTTCGCCGTCGGTAAGAGTAAGGGGTCGGTTGGTTCGCTGCTTAGGAATTGAATGGATTGGAATGAGAAATCATAGAAGTATGGGGTTCCAACTCCATACCTTTCTAAACTTGTTTGGTTCATTGAAAAAATAAACATGAAGGTATGGAGTTTGAATCCATAGGAAGGAAGTGGGTATGAGATTCCAAGGTGTTGGAATGAAGTTAGGGGTCGTTTGGTTCACTACTTAGGAATGGAATGGATTGGAATGAGAAACCATAGGAGTATGGGGTTCCAATTCCATACCTTCCAAAACATGTTTGGTTCATTAGAAAAATAAACATGAAGGAATGGAGTTTGAATCCATGGGGAGGAGGTGGGTATGGGATTCCAAGGGGTTGGTGTGGAATGAGAATCCATCAGGATTCTAACTCCATTCCAAAACACCCCAACCAAACACTAGAATTACTAAAATCTATTCCATTCCATTCCAAACCTCCCAACCAAACACCCCCTTAGAATCCATTGAGTAATGAAGAAAATCCCAATGCAAATTGAATGGATTCAAAATTATATTACTACAAAAATCGGGATTATAAATTATTCCATTTTCATCCATTAAATAATATTGATATTTAAGGACTTGACAGGTTTGTTTTAAATTGTCCAGTTGTAAATAATTATTTACCAAGATCTGATTATGAGTTATTAAATGGTAAAAAAAAAAAAAATTCACAAAATTAAGGACTGTTCCTAAAGGACCGAATGAATTCTTAATTAGAATTAGGCGATCTTTTTTAATGGATTCTTTGGGATATTTTACTATACAATATCCATCCAATATATTTATTCATATCTAACTCCATTCCAAAATGCTCCAACCAAACATTGGAATGGATCAAATCCATTCCAATGATGCCAACCACAAACACCTCATAAGTAATTCTCTCGTTATGGATTGTCTCACAAAAAAGTTAAAACGGTAAACCGAAAAAATTGATCCACTCTCGTCGACAAGGATTAAAACCCCTATAATGTTATGGCTAAGGGACAAGGGAGCAACCACCACATTCAAAGGTGTCTTTGAGCTTGTGAGACTCCTGCAACTATACAGGTTCCCCAAATTTTCGGTCCAAAAACCAAAGTTAAGGATATGTTACGGGAATGTGCAATTGCATGGTATGGGACATGAGTTCCACATCAATCAAATAGGGGGTTGATGTAGGGTTTATATAGGACAAAGACTCTATCACCCTTTGAGCTAGCTTTTGGTTAGGTTCTCCTTTGTCCTATATCAGGATAAATGAATGTGGCGTATTAAAGGCTCAATAAAATATAGCGTTATTTTGAACCTGTGCGACTATACTTCCTGATCACATTAAACCCACTTGGTTATTTATAACAAGTGATTTGAGCCCCTCTTTATTGGATAGTCTTTCAATGACGTATTGACATCAACGTCGGACCTCTCATATTTTTGGTATTGCCTCACAAAAAAAGTTAAAACGACAAAGTACAATCTCTAGAGTTATCATATTATGATGTGCCTTACACTAATTTAGTGCAAAAACGTCTTTCAAGAGACTCACTCAAATTTTTTTTTTTTTTCAAGATGATTAATGTCACATTTTGATTTTCCTTTGAAGTATTTTTAGTTTTTCACTTTAATTTTGCCAAACAACTATTGAAATAATCTTTGACGAGTTAGACGTAGGTATACAATATTAAGATTTTACAATCACAATGTTAGTTGGTGTGGGCGTGTGGCAATGCAAAGTGGTTAGAATCAATAGAATGGAATGCTGTAAGAAAGAGCAGACAATTTCAGCACCAGAAAATTTCAGCACCAGAAAATTTCAGCATTCAGAAATGAATCACCCGATTCTCCCGCTATTTCTCAAAGACCGAATTTGCAGCTTAACCCATCCTCCTCCATGTAAACCCTTCTCTTTCTCTCTTACATTACCTATAATTATTCCTTACATTTTTGTTAAATTTCATTTTTATTATTGTTAGATCAATTTATTGCCTGTTTATCTTTTATCCCAGAAACAAATTTTAGGATTCATATGTTTGTTTGAATCAATTTTTTTTTGATTTACCTTCTCTGGGTATGATTGATTTTCATCCTTTCTTGCTGTAATTGTGTTTAATTCTTGTTTTGGGTAATTCTATGATCTGGGTTGTATGAAAGATTGGTTCTTTATGCTTGATTGTAAATTTTGCATGTATACTTGATTTATTATGTGGGTAGTGGCGGAACCAGGATTTCTATTTAGACGGCGAACGAGTAATACAATAAGATAAAATCGGAAAAAGGTTCAAACTTTTCATTTTCCTGGGGGCGAGCGTCCCTGTTAGCCCCTTAGTTCCGCCATTGGATGTGGTTTTGTACATTGTATCTAGTTTTAGAGCTGTAGTGCTTTACTTGGGTTATAACTTTGTGTATTGTGTAAGTGATATAGATATAGGAGTATGATTGGACAATGGCAATTTGAATGAATGGCAATCTATAAGGAGAGTTGAGTACTTACAAAAACTGATGTCTTGTCAGAGGTATGATGGTGTGTGAGTGGATGATGGTTTACGGTTTAGCTGAGTGTGTGTTTTCTGAGGAAGGCGGTGAGGTTTAGGTGGGGATTGAAGGATCCAGTTATCATAGAACTCGGTAGCAAGCTTTCGCCAAGCCCGGCCAAGGTTCCTGTCTAGGGAGGGCAGCTTGAGTTTTTTGTCAAAAGGCAGTGATATCTTTTCTATCGCAATTTAAAACTGTGTGGCAAGTTGCAATGAGAGCTGTTGTTGTTTAATGGTTGCTATAGTAGACTGTTAGCTACTCTCTAGTCTATATCATCTACCTCTCTCGCACGATAATACACTTCTTTGTTTATGTAAATATGTGTATCTGATTTTGTTAAAACAGGGGTAAAACTGCGCAAATCCGACCCTCCTTAGCTCGTCATAGGCAGGAGCCATTGAGGCACTAGGTAAATCTTGTTGTAGTATGTTGTATCACAGAACCTTGAATCACACTTGCTGACACTTGACAGTGATAATCATTGTGAATGGTTTAGGATGGGGAGGGTTAAGCTAGATATTAAGAAGTTAGAGAACTCGAGCAGCCGTCAAGCCACTTATTCAAAAAGGAAACAGGGAATTCTGAAGAAGGCTGAAGAATTAGCTACACTATGTGATATTGACCTTGCTCTTGTCATGTTCTCCCCAGGGGGCAAGCCATCCTTCCGTTGTGGAAAGAACGGGTATGTATACTGCTCTTATCATTCTGTCATTAGTCTCGATAAAATAATATAGTTCTCTCGACTGGTACCCGTTACTCTAGAAAGGTACAAAAACGCAAATAAGACTATTGTAAGGTGTATAACGGCCTTATGCCGTATTATATACCTCATCTAGTAATAACAATAGTAATTACGAATATGTTGTATCATATAACGGTCTTACACAATACCAAGTGTTCTTAACATGCTCTTACAAGTTATGTTAATTCTGCACTCTTTATATATGTGAGAGCTATAGGATGATCCATGTGTCATATGACGCATCTGTTAACTTGATTCCTGAACATCCATGGTATAGTGATTAGTGGATCAGCTTTTCTTTCATTAAATTCCTTTCCTTACTTTATAGTTTCCCATTTCCTATTTTTTTGATGGAATAGCTTCAAGATATTATTCGCGGAGGGTTGGATTCAAATTTTTTTACTTCAATTAATCGACATTGAAGTTCTCTAGGAGCTCACAGGATCAGCTAGTTTTTTACTAGTAGTTAAACCTCTGATGTAAAGTTGGTAAAGTTTCTACTAGGTTGAAAGCTTGGAAGCGGAGTTAAAGGTGATTTTTGAGTCACAAACTTGCAAAATGATCTTGATGCAATAGAATTTGTTGAAGTAAATAACGCGCTCTAATAGACTAAAAGCATTTTAAAAGTAAACAAGGTGCTCTAATAAATGGAAGAAAGGCTACAACATAATCTGGAGGCATAAAATTTTATTGAACTATTACGATAAAATGATTCTGAGGGCTTTTGTATTTTTATCAACTGTCTCATTTTTGTTTCACTGCTCTGAAAGCTGTCATCGGATTGTTAAATGACTCTTTCTGAGCGCTTTTCTTGTATTTGTTTTTGTTACAGCGTTGAGAAGGTTATTGCAAAGTACAATCAGTTGCCGCCTCATGAAAGGACGAAAAAGTATGTATTAAACCCTGAAGTTGTTATAAGAAACTTAAAATTGGCTACGTTTAAACCAGCCATCTGAGAAACTAAATAGATTAACAAAACTGCAAACTAGCTAGTTTAAGAATTTCGAAAAATGAAAACCAAATACAATAAATAAGGATCCCACATTATTTAGAACATTGATCTGGGTCTTAATTTTTTTTTTTTTTGTTTTAACCGGAAACAGAAAGCTGGAAGGTCTTGAAGTAAGTCTGTCATCCATCCGTTCTCCAGTTAATGTGTTTTCAAGTATATACACGGCTATCAGTTTATCTGCTTAAGAAATTTGTGCATCCTGTCTGAAAGTCTAGGCGTTGAAGAAGACATATAAGAAGTCAGATCATGATGTGAACATACAAGATTTTATCGGTACTAGGTATGTGATTTTAGTGAGTCCTTTAAAGACATCAAATTCATTCAGTCTTGATGCGATATTTACACACTTATTTATTTTTCTCCTTTTTGTTGTTCCTTCTGACTTTGCCAGCACTCCAACAGTTAAGGTATGCATGGATCCCAGGTACTTAATAGGTTTATCCGCCAATGGTTTCTATTTGATAAGAGGTTGGTTCGTCAGCGAGTTTCTGTCTGCAGGATCTGACTGACCAGGCTGTTAAAATTCAAACACGGATTGCCGAGATCCATGAACGTCTGAGGTAAAATTCATATTCTCTATGATATGGTTCTATTATATTAGTTATGTAGCATCCAAGTTTGGTTTGAAAACTCGGTGTTTTGTACTGATGGCGTTATTTAAGTTTCCAAAATAAAACCGCGGGCTATTTTCAGTGAGTTTTTTATTTGGACTTAATCTGACATTGTCTTCAGATATTGGTCAAACCCTGATAAAGTGAGTGATTTGGAACTTGTGATGCAAATGGAAGATTCACTCCAGAAGTCACTTGATCAAGTTCAAAAGGCGAAGGTATTTCATCAATCCATGAGCTTCAGTTCCTTACAGTTTTCCGGATATTTTGATGTGTCTGAGAAACTCACCTTTCCCTTAACTGCCATCACTGTCATTCACTGATGCTGTGTCTTGCTGGCAACAACCATACCGTTGTTTCGACGTCTATAATAATACAAGTAGGATGTTAGTAACGGCAAGTTATCTATTCATCGATACAAATTATAGGTTGAGAGTTCTTACATTTATAATATATATATATACTCGTAGGAAAATTGTCAAAAGCGACAGCGTGTCTCCCTGGAAAGCTATACCGAGGTAATGCCCTCAAAGTCTCAAATTAATTTATTAGAGCACACTCTTCTTTCGCTAGTACGTGAACTTGTAAAGTAACACCAATTGAAAAACTGCATGCAGTTACCTTTCCATGTAAGTGACCAACAGCTTCAGCAGCTTTTATGGACCACAAGTGATGAAATTCCCAACACGGTTCTCACGTCGGATCAGAAGTTATCCACCCAAAGGTTGGCATGTAATCTGATATGTTTACTTGAAACTCTTAAATTTCCTTACAAAATACTCTTTGAGCTGTTTACATTTCCGATGGAGTCAAAGCAGTGGCGTAGCCAGAAATTATGGTTTCTGTTGTCACGGTATCAATATGGTATAAGATGGATACACCAATGAGCCGAAGACCCAGTATTATTTGGTTAGAATTATGATAAAGCAAAATTATTTGTATCTACAGGGAAATGGATAGTTGTACTGGTTCCGCTTGTGGGAGCAATTTCGGTTGTGTTGGCACAGGCACCAAGTCGGAGGAATTTAGCCCCGGCCAACTAAGCTCAACAGACAATGTTGCTCAATGTCAAGATGGTTTTCAGGGACTTCAGTTTGATATGCAGTATCCATATCAGCAACATGCCTTCAATATGCAGGGTACCACCAATAATCTGCAAGTTATGATGGGTTTGGATCATAAAAATTATAACCCTGCTTTTGATGTTAATGGAAATTACCAGCCAACTGTATGGCCTGGCACTACTAATCATTTACCCCTTGAGTCTCCTGCTGATTCTGCGTTTGGTTACTATCTCCGCTACCAGGTATCTTTTTCTGACTGTCTTTTTTACTGTACTGGTATGGAGAAAGTTTAGACTCGATTTAACTTTTTCTGGTTTTGTGATGATGCGACTTGTTTTTACCATCTTCCAGTTAGTTGGCTGTGACATTTCTTTGGTCTGAAAAATGAGCAATTCTCCACACAAATTTCTCTATGGACAACACAAAATAACCTTTCTTCCTGCGCATATCGTATTCATACCCCTTTACCTTGTCGTATGCCGGAGCATTTAGGGCATTAGACAGTGTTGTTGAATGCTAGGTTACTCAGACTTGACTGTCAGTGTCAGCTGCAACTTCGACACGACTATTTTGAAAAGTTCCATATTTTTGGTCTAAAATGGAGCAACATACGAAACAGCGGCTGTGTGTGACGCACTTAAAACTGAAGGGTCAGTAAATAGCTTACTACTACATAACAATAGCATCTAACAGACCTTACGATTTTTGTTTTGCAGAAAACAGCAGTTCCTGCACCGGCCTTGCCAACTATTTACGAGAGGATGACAAGAGATCCAAGCCACATATTCTTCGACAATGCTCTTAACCATCATGTTTAACGTTCATTCTTGCGCTTCGATAATTATACTACATAATACTAAGTTAGGACCACTAGGATGGCCCCAATATAGGTTGGAATATTGCTGCTGAGGTTGTTAAACTGTACCTACAGCACTTCTGTATTAGTAGATAAATCTACATCATAATCAAATATATAGGCAAGGCTAAAACAGCCATCTCTGTACCAATTATCTTTCCGATTTGTAAGAACTACAAAAGGCAAGAGTTGTACCAGTGAACTAAACTGAGACGGAAATACACAAGTGTATGATGAAAGTCCGAAAAATATAGTCTGAATTAAAGAGGGTTTTATTTACTGGTAGACTGGCTTGAACTCGTGAGTTTTATTCAACCGTCTATTTCCGATTACTCTGTATTTGTTTCTAATTATCCAAATTTACCAACACAGACCAGCATGTAGCAGGCCTGATTGCTGGGTTCAGTTTTAGTATTTGCAAACACAGCTTAGATGTCAATGAAAAAGAAGAGTAAGAAAACCGCAATGATCATGTCATAACCGGTGCAATATTTACTCCAATGCAGTAAAAAAAAAAAGTTGTACAATATTTACTCCGATGCAGTACTTATCATAACCATAGGTGTCAGTGTGTCATCTCCGAAAGCCTTTAGACATGGCGAAACTTACATGATCCAAGTCCGCTGATCAAATACATGCCGCCATGGGATGTCACTTCTTGATGCTAAGACCAGCTGATGTCTTGGAGCAGCCACCAGTGCCGTGATGAGCAAATCTTCCGCCCAAAAAATTTAAAGGGACGGTCCCACTTTTCTTTGGTTTACCGGGAAATTCTTTGCCTGAATTTCCCTTCAGAGAGAGGTTTTTCTTCATCTTATTCCGGTTTAGAAGCAGCATACTACTTCTATGCGCCCCTTCAACGCAATCACCAACTTGAATACATCCCCATGATTTAGATGATCCTTCTCCACTAACAGCAACACCCCTAAGCCTCGGGAAACTATTGCGCGTCTTGGGAAAGATGATCTGTTCACTTTCGGAAGAATTAACTCCTTCGACTTTAGCGCAGATGGGACAAGGAGGATCACTTGTATGTGACTTTGGAGTTGTCTGCTCTAAACATTCGGCGTGGAAAACATGACGGCAAAAGAGAACTCCAGTGACTGGCATGTCCCCGCTTTTAATGATCCGCCTGGAGCTCCAAGGTGATCTCTGAGAAAGCAACCTATCACACACTCCACATTTGTGCGACCCACAAGGATTGGATGGTCTACCGGGATCGAGTCGCTCAGACATGTCGGCTAAATCGATGCTGCTGCTGCCACTGCTCAGGCGATGGGTGTCCCTAAGAGGGGTAGAAGAGTCATACTCGAATAATCCTGAAGTTTCTAGGGTAGGAGACTGAAGCGGGAAGGATAGAGGATGAATAGGTTTAGACATGAACGATCTCCGGCCAGGGAAATTGCGAGGAGTAGACAGGTGTAGCTTCCCTGAATGGTCAAACTCGCTAAAATCTGACCGAGAAGAAATAGATCCCCTATCAAATGGCACCATGGACGTACCCTTCAAAGAGAGAAAAGGGGAATCTTAGATGTGAATACCTAGGTTATCAGCCGCAAGCATAAAGCAAAGAAAGTGAAGTACCTCCATCGTGGGTGTGAAGTATAAAGGCCCTGATATAGCACCTGAAGGTTTAAAGTACAATAAGACGGTGCTATTAATCAAAACTAATGGTGAAGGATCGAGAAAATCTTCATTCGAAGCTAAAAACTAAAAAGTATTCAGAAACTGAATGCCACTAATCATTGATAAAATACGACTAAAGCTTATTCATGGCTTCGAGCGGAAAAGATAAAATGTCAATAGACAGAAAAAACCATCTTTATTCCATATTCCCCTTTGGATGCACACATGCATACAGAATGTTAGTTGCGAAAAGCAAGGGTCGGCCACATTTCAATTACCTACGCTTTTTTATTGTGAAACAATAGTCATTCGATGCAATTTTCTACGCATATTTCATTAAGGATCATCGGGAAATGATCCCTATGCAGGGAAGAAACACTGCATACACATCCAATATTCTTTCTCCCGTTATTTGAATGAGATATTGGGGTAACGTTGTTACAGACATGGAAGAATATTCAATATCATAGTGACCTTGATTGGAAAAGGTTACCACAGAACACGTAATATGTATTATGAACTATGAGTACCGTAATGTGTTTGGAAATCTTGTTTTACAAGATAAGACCTAATCAAATAAACACCTTCCCTCTTAATCCTAGAACAGATTTCTTGAAGACTTTAGACTCCAGATGACTAATTCGGAGTAATAACATGTCAATTGGGTGCCATACTGCCATTTAAAACATAAGCAAAACGGATGCAAAGCCACAAATAAGCTTCAAAACACAGGCCAGGGTGAAAATCATGTGGAAACAAATTGAAAGTAAAAAAGATGAAAAATAAAATCTAGAAGAAATAACTAATCTTCGGAAGCAATACATACCTCTCTTAGTAGAGGTCTCAAAATCATCCATATATACACTTTGTGTCGGCGGAGGTGTCCAAGGTTGGATGAAGGAAGTGTCAGAAGGACTACTACCATACATAACACCACTCTCAGTGGCAGACGGGTTAGTTTGGTTATACACTCCTCTCATCCAACTCCTGCTTTCTTTGCTGTTCGACGAATCAGATCCAAACAACTGAATGCTGTCATTAGAACCGTACTGTATTCCATGATTCCCTTCGGACTGCAACCGATAATCCCATCTAGGTGGGGGTGGTGAGAAACTCGAATTTGTACGCCAATATGGCTCATTTGGCCCTATGGGCCACTCGCTGCTCGGTGCATTAGAACCATGTGGCCTAGCGGCCACACAACAAAGGGACCCCGTTTTAGCTATGTTTGATAGAACCAAACAAAACCAACCCCTCTCTACTTCAAAACTTCACTACACCAGCAATATCAGCTATAAAGAAGATGCAATCTTTCCCTGGCAACAGTTACAACTCTTCAACAAGACAATCTATACGCGGTAATCCGAAACTTCACATGATATGGAAAAACAAGATTATGTCAGTAACTGGATAAATAGGGTGAGAAAGACATTTCTTCAGTGGAATTTGCAGATAACAAATTAATGACAGTCCATCATCACAAAGTTGTGAATTGTGACATTTCCTGAACTTTCAAGTCCACTATCTCATAATCAACATTTTGAATAACACCCAATACACCCTTCACTATCTAAACCACTACCAATTTAGAAATTTCATGAACTTTCAACTCCACTATCTCTTAAGACGGCCATATCCGTCTTAAGTGTAAAACGGGTCAAATACTACCTCATATAAGTAGATGGGACAATAGCCTGTCATTCCCTAGGCATTCTGATTTTTGTCTCATCGATCTATGTGACCTGTTTCATTGTTTAAGACGGATATGTCGGTCTTAAACAAGAATTTGTGCTCATCCCCAATGTTTTTGACACATACCCATCAAACCCTTCACTACCAAAACCACTAAAGTTTCAACCTTTTCAATAAAATCAAACACTAAATCAAATTACAGATAAAAAGCATCAAAATTAAAGCAAACCCACCACAGAAAACACAGTAAAGCTACTATCTTTTCATCAACAACATGAAATTAAACAAATTATGTCACATGAATTCAAACTTAATTCAAGTTTCATAATGAACAAATTAATCAACCAAAGAATAAGTTAGAAGATTACCAAATTGGAGTAATGATTGATTGATTGATTGATTTTCCTGCCTAATTAAAACCCTAATTTTGTTTGTGCACAGTGATGTCAAGTGAAAGAGTTGTTTATTTTCTGTTTTTATGAACTCAACTTATCTTTACTGTCTTTTGTTTGTTCTTTATTTTGTGTATACTTTTCTTGGTGATTTAGCTTTACCTTATTCTTTCTTCACAAATGTCAATTTCAAATGTAGGGTGACTCACACTCTAGTTTGAGTATAATAATGTCGACTTTGATCATTAATTTTTGATACGGTTTTTAAACCGGAAAGATTTTAACTTAAAACATGGTTTTTTTGTGTCTAGAGAGGCACGAGGATGTTTTTCATGCTTTCTCAGTCTCATGATTTTATCAACTAAATCAGTTTACATCTGCGTAAATTAAAACATGGTGGAGTGCACAAAACAAACTAATTTATGTCGATAAGTCGTACTCTGTTCCATATGATATAATGATATTGTACATCATTCAATCAAGGGTATGATTACATTCATTGACATGTTGATGTTTTTCATGCTTTCTCACATCTCATGATTTTATCAACTAAATCAGTTTACATCTGCGTAAATTAAAACATGGTGGAGTGCACAAAACAAACTAATTTATGTCGATAAGTCGTACTCCGTTCCATATGATATAATGATATTGTACATCATTCAATCAAGGGTATGATTACATTCATTGACATGTTATTGACTAAAGAGTACATCTTTTGCTACAAATCAAAACATAAATTCAAAATTTGTTAAAAAAGAAAAATAGGTTGGAAGACGTCACAAGCAAAACTTACTTGTTATACATACAATATTACAATGATGATAATCGATAATCAACGTTAATATTAAAGTATAAACTCATGCCGCAAAATACATAACATTCCTACCAAGACATTTACACTACACGTAAATGTCAAAAAAAAGGTGGCTACCTACATATACTACCTCCGTTCTGGTCAATTAACACCATTTCGTCTATTTAATAAGGAGGAAAAAAAAGTCTAAGGATGCTAATTGAGTGAAATAGAGGAAATATCGACTAACTAAAAAAACATAACTAATATATCTATACAAATAACAAACTATAACCGGGTTCGAATCAAGGATGTTCAATCAAATAAGTTTCAGCAATGGCAGCATGTGTAGCAGCACCTGCATAAAGGGCATTTTCGTCAATCATGAAAAGCGGCGAGTGTCCCGAGTGAATGTACCCTAACTCCTCATTCCTAACACCTACATAGTAAAATGCTGCTGGTACTACCTTGGCATAGAACGCGAAATCTTCGGCCCCCATGATGGGTCCCACATTTCGGAACTTGTCTGACCCGAACAACCCAATTGCCGCCTTCTTCACGTGCTGGAACATTGGTTCGTCGTTTACCATTGGAGGGTATAATGGGAATTCTTCTTCAAAGAAGTCCACTGTGGCAGAGCATTTGAATACTTTCACTTGTGCCTTTATAACTGTTTCTATTCGGTCGAGTAGCTGGTGCATGTCGGAGAATGCTCTGAATGTACCGGCTATTGTGACTCCCCCGTCTGCGTGTTGACTTTGGTCGACCATGGTTACTGAGACGACTTTTGAGTCGAGTGGGTCTGCTTCTCGAGAGACTATGCCTTGTAGGCTTATTACAGTGGATGAAGTTGCAAGGATGGTATCAGCAGAGTCTGAGTCTGAGTCTGAGCCTGAGTCAGAAGTGATCACAGCACGGAAAAAGCCACAGCCGGCTAGTAAAGGCCCGCTTCTTGACCCAATTACTCCGGTTGGAAGTTGATGGGATACGTGTAGAGCGAAGATTGCTTCAACGTCTTTTAAGGCCCCATCCAATATCATTCTCTTCGCCCCGTTTCCCTTCTCTTCTGCTGGTTGAAACACCAGAATTACCGTTCCCTGCATTATTAACATCACATTTTCAGTTAATTCAGGCAGCTGAGCAATTCACTAACGCTATTGAGAGACCGTCTCTCTTAAGTTTTTGTGTTTAGGATGTACCTGGCTGGTTTACTAATCAAGGAGTTTACTTATGAACAAGAAGTACGAGTATTTTAGAAACATGTTAGCAACAAAATCGTCTATTTGACTTCGTTTACACAAAAATATATAGAACAAAATAGATCGAATAGAAGTAATCAGAACTAAAATGTCCAAATTAACCCAATCCAAAACAATCCAACGCAAAACAATTAACCTGAAAATGATGACGAAATTAATCTACTTAAGTAACTTAACCACAATTTGAAAAGACCCGACTAACCCAAGTTAGAGGTGGACTGTGGGCTGGGCCGGGTTATAGACGGGCCGGGTTGGTGGGGAAGGAGCCCGAGCCCACACCACGGGTTGAGGGGTGTGCGGGCTGGGATGTGATGGCCCTGAACCGGCCCGGTTGGGAAAATGGGGACAAATGGGCGGGCCAGGCGGGTTGGGCGGGTTTGTGTAGTGTGGGCTGGGGTACTGGGAGCTCGAGACCGGCCTAGGTATAGCGACAGGTTGGGCGGGCCAAATGAGCGGGCCAACGGGCTGTGATGTGATTTCGCAGCGGACATAACGAGGGACATCAATATAACGAACAACGAACGGGATATTTGTTCGAGTAAGACCTATTACTCGACCAATGGGTGATTGAATCGCAAGACCTATTGCTATCAATCGGGTTAAAGTTTGAAAACGCATCAAACAATAACAAGGGTGAATCGAACGCGTCAATTCAAGAACAATCGAACGTTAAACTAACGTAGCAATTGAAACAATTTTCTGATTTCTTGTTAATTCATTCTGTGCCTTAATACATGGTTACAAGGCTATTATATAGCCGAATTCAAGACTACCAACACATTGTTAATTAAATAAAACTACAAATGAAAGGTCACTATTAAATATAGCCGCATTTAACGTAACCATTGGAACCGAACAGCCCTTCAATTAATTGTCATGCATGCTTAGAGTAACTAAATGGAGATGGCATATCAAATGAAACTATTATTTATTTAGGAGTTTATTAATGCCCAGCCGAGCAGCCATATTCCGAGCAACTATTAATTTCGTATCATCCAATGAAGCTTACTCGTTTTAATGAAAGCTCGAAATACATTTAATTATTCTCGAGAATAATTAAACTGATTTCCGACTTTCAAAGAACTCGTTCCTTCATTGACCCGTAACCCAACACGTATACGTATCAGGCTGGGAGAATGTTGACCCGGTTAGACGGGCCGGGCTAGTCCGCACCAAAGTCCGCCTCTAACACAAGTATATATATATATAACCCGACACCAACATGACAATCTAAGTACAAAAAATAATTGAAATAAATCTACTTAACCATGAGTGAGATGGTATAAGATAAACTTGAAAATTTCGAAACATTTAACTAAACAAAGCGTCTTGCTTGTGACGCTAATCCCATTAAATCAAGACACTCTCACAAAAAGGAGAGAGGACAAGGTGGGGACTTACATGTGCTTCCCCACTCACCTCTCATGGGTATTTTGTGAGAGGAAATGGTATCCGTCACAAGCTTGTGATGGATATCGCCGTCTTCATGAGAATTGTTGTTAACTAAAAACTTCAAAATTTCCATACGACAGCAAGACCAAGAGTCGTGCGTGTGTTATGACGTAGGAATCGAGTAGTTCTATTTCATTGTCATACAGCCTTATAACAATGAACATATAGTGTCATTGACGTTGAAAGCCAAAACAATTAAACCCTAAAAAAGAAAGATAAATTTGGTTGCTCAAGTAAAGTGGGCCGTTCGCAATCATCCACGACTCACGAAGTCACGAGGCTTTATAATTTTACACAAATTCTTGTTTAAGACGGATATATTCATCCCAAGATTAAGACGAGTTAAATAGTATGAATAAAATAACATTAGTATAGAAAAAAATATATATATATATTTGAATATATACATATGTGAGATAAGATTTGATCCGTTTAAATGTTAAAACGGATATCTCTGTCTGTCCACAAAAAAAAAGGGCATGGCTTAGAAATGCGACACATCTTCTAAAAAGTGATTAAAACAAGTGTTTGTTTAAGACAATAAAGACAAAATTAAGCATTTAAAATATGCTTAACTTTTGTTAATTGATCAATTAATTTAATAGAGATTACGTACCCAAAGTTCATTGCGCCTACAACTAATCTATATTAATTAATCACATGAAACTTGAATGTCGAAAAAGAAAGGAATTTAAGAAGTAGATAGGATGTTCTTTCTTTGCATTTGGTGAAAAAAAAACATTAAGTTATTGTGATTGTGATATATTTATGTTTAATTGATTGTTGATGTGATCATAGCCGCATCTACATTAGAACATTTTCTTACGTTCTTATCCGATTATCGTGTTAATGAAAGTTCGTAACCTATAATTAAACGGAAAGTGTTATAATATCACCGGGTGATACTCACTGTACTTTGTATTATTAAGTACGGAGTATATAGTCTAAAATGTTCTACGTAGTTGTTTGACTTGTTTTACTCATATATAGTCGTTTTATTATGTATCCTTGGTCATTTTATGTCAAGCTAGTATAGCTGTGTATGAATCAATTCAACCAGAAGCTTAAACTGGTGGTTAAGGTACTATGATAGGTTCAATATTTCATTTTAGAAATAAGATTGGTAAGATTTGAAGTCACGCGCGCTAGCTCATATACCATGTTAAGGAATCAACTCAACCAAAAGTTTGAGCTGGTGATTATAGTCTCATGATCGGTTTATATTTCAAGCTCCAGTTTATAGACTATACATATAATGTAGTAAATCTGATTCTGTACTTTCTGAGTTCTATGATAAAGTTTTTGAATTTTGCTTTAAATATTATGACTTTTAGTATAAAGTTTTTGAGCACATTTACTTCAAACATTAAACTAAAAATATACAATATTGCTCAAAAACTATACATATAAATTCAAGTATGCTCAGAAAAATGCATGCTCAATAACTAAAAGGGTCTGAGGTAATACATCAGATGCGTAATCCCTTTTCTCTTTAAACTCTAGTGATGATGGAAATCAAGCCAAGATAATGAGCATCATCTCTCATGCAGTCATGCGTGATATGACTCAAAGCGGATAATATCGTACTATTATAGATAATAAACAACTGTACAGCAAAGCCTCAACAGAAGATATCAACACATACGTCGGCGCAACCAGATGCAATAATTGTAATTTTATCTATCCATCAAAAAAATGTGCGCATATAAAACTTAACTGATTGAAGATCTGATGAGATCAAAAGACAAAAGAAAGAAGGATTGCTATGCTTCATCATTCACATGCAAAGATTTGGAAGTTACAACGCAAACATGATCCACATACCCCAGTATGATTCTATTTCTGATTCATGCATTAATATCAAATCTGCTAAAAATAGTACTATATCGACCGGATATCGATCATAATAATAACAGGTACGGAGTAATATTGTATTTATGTAACCATTTGTAGTACAACAGAAATAAAAAATATTATTATTTTTATTTTTTTAATACGATAATTAACATGTGATAAAAGAATACCAAATATCAGGGGTATATATATGAATGATCGAGATGGAGGAGGTATTAAATCGTACCTGAAGAAGGTGTTCGCGAGATTTGAGAATTTTGGCAGCACCAAGAAGCATAGCAACGTGTGCATCATGTCCACAAGCATGCATTTTCCCATCTACTTTGCTCTTATACTCCCATTCTACTCCTTCCTACATCCACCAATCATCAACATTATTAACCCTATTTTCTAGTAATAATTATGGTATAAAACTTGTCACAAAATGTAAAATATTCATTTAAAACGGTTTTATTCTATAATTTGTGACTCAGTAGTATATACTGCAGTACTAGCTAGACTAGTTAGTAGATAGTGCTTCCCTTCTAAAAAAAAAAAAGTTAGTAGATAGTGCCATATGACATCTTAATAAGAAAATGAACAAATTTAATGAGAAAACCCGATTTAAGGTTTGGGTGAACAAAAACCAGGGCGAACTCGCAATATCATAAATAAAGTTTAAGAACTAAAATTTAAAGTTTAATTTCAAATTTTTCATTGTTCAGAAAATGATCGTCTAACCTGAATAGGTAAGGCATCCATGTCAGCACGAAGAGCGACAAAAGGGGCCCCGCCAGTACCAAGGGTGGCACGTATACCCGTTACAGCAAACGGGTGCACGTACGATATACCAAGTTCATCCAACTCATCCCTTATTAACTCACTAGTCTTATACTCCTGAAATGCCAATTCAGGGTACTGGTGAATTCTACGTCGTACCCCTTTAATCCACTCAACCATATTCACCTTTGTCGCTTCCTTTATAATCTCCACCTCCCACCCTCCCTCCACCACGCCCATGACACCTCCCCATCCTATCCCTGCGGTTGTGGCCACCGCGGTCACGTTCTTAAACGTTCGAGCATGATTATTAGTACGTGTTGATGGGTAGTTTGTTGGGTGGTGATTATGAGTTGGAGATGAATGGAGTGTTTGGGTTATGACTAATGCTGTTAGTAGTGCTAATGTTATTGTTATGATTAACACACCTTTGATCATTTTGTGGTTCATGCCTTTTGTCAACAATTAATATCCATGTGTTTGTACACAAGGCTAATATGGCACCTTATATATAGTGAACCGTATTGATGTCTACTCACTAAAGATTAAACAAAATCTTGTATAAGTAGAATGGTTTTATTTTACGCGTATTGTACAACGATCTTATTTTATGCGTGATGTATGTATAATGGGTTTATTTGATATGGAGTTTAGCCCTGTTTTTTTTCAGGTTAAAAGAGTATAATTGAACTGGACTAAATTGAATGGAACTGAACTGAAGTAAAAGTTAATTTGTGAAGAAATGAGCTGAACTAACTGAATGAAGCTGAACTTAACTGAATTGAATTGAAATATATTGAAATTAAGTCCAAAAGAACAAAGCCTTATACTTTATGATAGTTATAATTTCCTTTGAAATTTGAAATGTTATCTACTTATTGAGAAAGGTATAGATACGAAGTAATCGTTTAAATATGTTAATATAATTAATCATATAAAGTTATATCCAATATATATATATATAGTTTCATTTTGCTTATGTATATATGGAATATTATGTACGTTGTATTCTTCTCATTTAGATGATTTAATTACATTTTCATTCTGCGAATAAGTTAAAGATATGAGGATGTTGTTTGTAGCTTATACCTATTGTTGATAAGAAATCGACTAAAATGAAAGTAGATAATCAAATTAACATTAAAAGGGTTTTTGAAATATAATTGTAAACAAATAATCGACCCACTTAAAAAATAAAATAAGTAACTAAATAACTGGTATAGAGAAGTACTAATAAAATCGAGTTAGTATCGAGTATAAGTAAGTAACTACGGAGTACTATTGTATGTTAACAAATTTACAAAGTGATAACTATCGTTATTGGAGGTAATTATGGTCTGAGATTATGCTTTCCGAGCTTCAGGTCTGTTACATACCCTTGGTTGGTTGACCTGGTATACATTGTTTAATTGCAGGCCATCACGTATTCTTAGACGTTCACCTAGCTAGCAAATAACAAAAAAGCGGTTGCAGGTTCCGTCGTCATTAAAGTAGTATAATGATGAAAATCGACATTGTACAGTCACTAAGGTTTGTTCTTTTGGACTTAATTTCAGTTCATTTCAGTTCAGTTCGGCTCATTTCAGTTTAGTTCAGTTCAGCTCTTCTCTTCTCGTTACAAATTAACTTTTAATTCAGTTCAGTTTAGTTCAACACCAATAAATTTCAGTTCTGTTCAGCCCCATTAAATTCATCAGTTCAATTCAATTCAACTCCAATAAATTCTAATTTAATTTAGTTCAAACACTTTCAGTTCAAAAGAACAAGACCTAAGATTAAATCCAACCATAATAAAAGGTGCATAAATGATGAGATGATATTTTAGTTTTCAACCTCATGAATAAGACCAAACAATAATCACAACTCACAAGGACTACACTAAACTAGACGTCTAGACCACTAGTCCACCATAGTACTAGTATAACAATCACACATTTATACCACGGTCGGTTTTGCTATTTTGCGACTGTTCTTGTACAATTAAGTCATTACTATTACTCCGTACTACTATAGCAATGAGGACAACGTGATTGATTTTCATCACGTGTGTATTTTGCATTAAGTCTACTTTTACCTAATTATTAGCTACTACGAGTAGTACATTGACATGATATATAGTACAATTATTTAGTAACACACCTGTCATATTACTAATGTGTGATATCATGTAAATGACATCAAATTCATGAAATGATGGAGTAATTTCTTAAGTCAATTAAAAATATCTCTTAATGTTACGATTTATGTGTTTCGACTTACGAGTATAATGTAAATACATGATTTGTCTTTTCAACTAATGAATAATTGCGTGACAATCTTGACTTTTCTAATATATGTTTTGGATTAAAAAAATCAAGATAATGTAAATTATACTCCATATTCCACGTAATATGTTACAAATTTGATATAGTTTAGATAAATTTTAAAGTCTAAAAACTCATTTTTAATGGTTGATACAGTCATACGGTATCGATATTTGAACCTTGGTTATTAGTAGTTTAGTACCGAATATTAGAGAGGATAACTCTTAAGCACTAACTCAAGGTACAATAATCGATATTCGAAACTAAGTGAGATCTCCGATAAATGCAACTATGTTTCTTTACTTCACTATTTGCAAAAAAACTACTTCGTACAATATAGGTGCATCTCTTGCTAGAATTGCACAAATTCAATAAATTCAACTAAGGAATCATCTCCTTGTCATTTGTCAATATCTAAATCTAATTATCTAAATGTGGCCATTTCTTAATTTCATTGTACTCCCTTTATTTGATTTATTAAGCCTTATATAGTTATATTCCTTGTTTGATATTTTCTTTCATTTAGCTAACCTCATTCTCATATCAAGTAAACATTAGTGCCTTTGTGGTCATTAAGAGAACAGTGAGCAACAGTGTATAATCCTCTTGTTGCGGATGCTTTTACGAAGAGGTAAAAGGCTGGTCAAAGAGTTTGCTCAACTTCCATGGGAATGAGATCGAACCCCTGACCTCATGGCTAAGGGATGAAGTGAATTAGGCTTATGATCAGATATGAAAAGTGAGTATGAATTGAACTGAACTTATAAAATCTAAACTTTTCTTAAATGAACTTACATAATCTAAACTGAACTTATACGATCTGAAATGAACTTACATAGGATTAGAACATAGCCATGGTAGTTATCCCAAGGTGATTGACAATGTCAAAAAGTAACTCACTCATTAACATGCATATTAGGTTTAAGCTCTTTTTTCAAAGATTTAACATCAACTATACTATACTTGAAAAGAAGTTAAAGAAGTAAAAACAAAGATGAATAAGTACACAAGCTGGTGGTAGTAAAGAGGGAAAAGGACCAATAAACTAACATTGCCGGAATAGGGAATGCTTTCAAAGAATGCTAACCTACTTGGGTCACTTTGCATGTCACATCCTTTATAATAGACCACGTGCTCTTTTATTTCTTCACTCTTTTATGTCCATTCATTTTCTAGCCTTTATTGAGATTGGCCTCATCTTATTTTTAAAAATTATTGGATACAGCTAGTCTTACTTAAAACGACAGTATCCGTTTTAATGTTAAAATAAATCCAAATATTATCACTTAAAGATAATAATAAAACATATCTTTATTATATGGTACCTATTTGGATCCGTTAATCATTACGACGCATATTATCGTGTTAAACAAGAATTTATAAATTGGATAATAAGGCCATTTTCTTTTTGGCTGATAAAAGCTGAACTGAACTGAACTGAACTGAATAGCGCTTAAGTAAGAGTTAATTTCTGAAAAGTTGAGTTAAACTGAAATGAATAGAGCTGAACTGAACCGAAATGAGCTGAAATTAAACGAGAAAGAATACAGTCTAAGTCGAGTATTTTTTTTTGTTATGAAGTCTCAGTTGATTGTGTCGACCCAATTTTTTTTCCACAAAATCTCATTGAAGACGGCACGTATCTGTCACTTTGGAGTGACGGATACCATTTCCTCTCACAAATGACCCAAATAGAGGAGAGAGGGAAGCACATGGGGGTGCCCCACCTTGTCCCCCCTATCCGTTTTGTGAGTGGCATTACCTGTCACTTGCTCCGACTCATCTTCAGCAAGACTAACTGTTTTTTTTTATCTACTTGCATTGCATGTAGACCTTTTGCGTGTGTAGTTTGTGTGGGTTGTGAACTAAATGAGGCTCCACAGTTCTGGGTCCAAAACACTGCCATTAGAGTTGGCCACTCTACCACGTTAGTCCGACCCAACAATTGGGTTGCCAGTGACATAATACGCTTGACCCACCGGCTAGACTGGCCAACTTGTCACGAACTGGACCGGTTCAAGACATGTCTTTAGTGTCTTGACCTACAAAAAAAAAAAAAAAAAAAAAAAAAATCAGTCCACCTTCATCAAGGCTAGTTCGACTCAGCCACGGGTTGGTTAAGAGTTAGGCTTGAGCCAATTCATGGTCAAATGGGCCAGGCCCACACCCGAGTGTTCTCGTAAATTAACAAAAGTTGAATTGTACTCCGAGTTTTTCTAGAAGGAGTAACTAGAGAATTGCTTTCTACCTTCTCCTTTCTGTCTTATCTTCTACATTCTCCTCTCACAACCGCTTTATATATTTTACCTCATCCAATCGCCTTCCAATCCCACACAATACATATTAATTTAACCGATTATAAAAAGGTAAAGGAGAAGGTGAATAGCATCCCTCGAGTATTGAAGATAAGATGGAGTTGATGTAATGTATATCTCTTTCCAACCAAATGCCCAAAAATCACTTGTTCTCCAAATCTTTCCCAAATCTCACATAAAATAAACTAACAAAGTCAAATTTACTACATGATGAAAGAAGATAAGGCTACTAGGGGCCACAATGGCAACAAGATATACAAAAACAGCTAGAATAGATCAATAGAAACAGAACCAAAGCCCCAGAGCTTTAAACGTCTAGTATGGTCGAGACTCGTGAAGGCGGAACTTTAAACGTCTTGTGTTAACAACAGAAAAAGACGTTTTCTAAACGACCCGTAATAAAAGTTGCATAGATAATTTCATCAAATTACTATTTCTATTTAAAAAAGAAGCGCACATAGTTTAATGACCTGTTATTCATCACTGAAAAATATTACTTCACTAATCTAGTTGATATTCGGTCGGCCACATGTTCGATAAACACTAAAGCCCTCCTGGTTAGTCGATTACTGTATGAGACAGTTCGCAAGGTTTGGCCTCGGTTTCAAGAGTAACCCTTCTAAAGCTTCATTTAGTATTACGGCCACATAGTTATAAGAGTAACTTCCGAAGCTTAGGCATGCAGGAATGTTAGTTCAGTCTCGCGAGATTCTCAAATACGATACAACACTTCGTTTCAGGCCAAAGTTCCGAAGTTCCCTTATATTTTTGCACGGGTATGAAACTAGTGAGCCAACAAAGTTAAGTTTACTACACTGTAGAAGAAGATAAGGCGACCAGAGCCCACAATGCCGACATGAACTTAAAAAACAGCCAAAAATAGAGACATAACTAAAGCCTAATTGTGGACAGGGAGCAATACTGAACAAAAAAATATGATTGGTTTCTATTGAAGATAAGGCAGATTAGATGTAGTATATACATCTTTTCCAAATGTCCAAAAATCGCTTCTTCCAAACATGAGTGGCATTAGTAATTTCGGACTGGCACTGTGCCGTGTTTTATCTATTGAAAGTCCCTTGGACTCTGGGTTGATTTTGTGATCGACATGCAATTAATAAAGTCCGAGCCAATTCAGGATTGGCCCCTCCAAATCCGATATGCCAAAAAGCAAACAAAAAAGGTCTAGCCTGTCGGAGCTGAGCCATCTCGAGACAGGTCCGAGCCAATTAGCCAGACCCCCTTTCTCACGAACCGGTTCATGGTCATGTTTGCCAACGAGGACGACCTCTATTTAGGGCCTATCCAAACCTGAAACCCGACCCATGGCCACCTAATTATCATTGAACCGTTTAAAGTGTCGCAAAAACTAATCTTTGATTCACTTGAATTTACTATATTGATTTACGAAATCCTTGGAAGATGAAACATAAGCTAGAAAGAAAGAACTCGAGATTTTGAGCACACTGACTCACACCCGAGTGTTCTCGTAAATTAACAGAAGTTCAATTGTACTCCGTATCGAAATAGATATACTTTAGTCACTCATTTTAAGTTTAGTCAGCTCATATAAGTGTAGTTCAGAAAAGTTCAGCTTTATAAGTTCATTCCAGCTCCTAAGCTCCTAAATTCAGTTCAAAAAAGTTCAGCTCTTATAAATTCAATTCAGAAAAGTGCAGCTGATATACCATATACGTTCAGTTCATAAAAGTTTCGGAAAAATTAAGTCCAACAGAACACGACCTTAACACTTTATCACTTGGGTTCTTTCCCCAACCACAAAAATATGGTAGTCCTTGACACTTTATCACTTGGGTTCTTTCCCCAACCACAAAAATATGGTTGATTTCTATTGAAGATAAGGTAGATTTGATGTAGTATACATCCTTTTCCAAATCATACAGCTACCAACAAGATATCCAAAAACAGCTACAAACATAACTAAAGCCCCCCAGAGGTTTCTGGTATGGTCCAGAGGTCGGATGTAGTAATGCAACTCTATAATCTTATTCTCGTGTTAACAACATAAAGAGACGTATCTTGGACGATCCATAACAAAAGTTGCACAAATATTCGCATCAAATGACTATTTTATCTCAAAAAGAAGCGCACCACAGTTTAATGACTTATTATTCGTCACTGAAAAAGTTTTCACTAAACTTGTCGATATCCCATGACTGCATTTTCAAGGTCTGACATTTCTATTGCTATAACAACAATTTATTTTACATGCTATAGGAGATTAAGAATTCTAAAATGCTAAAAGAGTTTCGAACCGTATAAACTTGAAAAAACTAACATAGTATTTGTAGGCTTGTAGCATTTGGGTGTACTAGGAGATCCTCAGGGTTATCAACTTATCATATATGAACATACTAACTGTTTCATAGACTGAGATTCTTTAAGAATCATTTGCGAGCGATTCCATACACTTGAGGGTTCACAAAAAAGGCTTTCGGGATAGAAGTGGTGTTGCTTGAAATTTCAGAAAAGCCAGCTTCAGAAATGTACCTCTCAGATTCTCTAGTCAGGTGACAATTATCAGCAACCAGCTGCTGTACTGGGTTTAAAATGTTCTGCACCAACCTCAGAAACGTTCCGTCTTTCAAAAAGAAAAGAAAAATAATTAGTTGATAACTGTAACAATGAATCAGGCACAAATTTGTACTCAATAAGCAGCAAGACTGGTACGTAACTACATATACATAATACATACCTTGTGCTGCCACATGTTCGATAAACACGTAAAGCCCTCCTGGTTTCAGCACCCTCTTCACCTCTGAAGTTCAGGGAAATGAACGATTAGTACGGAGTACTTGAGTGTCTATCCAGAGTAAATACACAGATATTCTTGCATGAGACCGTTAATGTATGAGACAGACCACAAGTTTTAACCTTGGTTTCAAAACTAACCCTTTTTAGTATTATGGCTAGATAGTTATAAGAGTTTCCGAAGTTTAGGCATGTAGGACTGTTACTTCTGTCTCGTGGAAAA
Organism: Silene latifolia; assembly: GCF_048544455.1. Classification (NCBI taxonomy): domain Eukaryota; kingdom Viridiplantae; phylum Streptophyta; class Magnoliopsida; order Caryophyllales; family Caryophyllaceae; genus Silene; species Silene latifolia. The sequence goes on along the minus strand of NC_133534.1, from coordinate 3,917,589 downwards.
TTCTTCATCTCCGAAAACTGTCAATTGAGTAGTCGATCAACTCTATATGAAGTACCGTGAATTCCCAGTTGTATGGCTTGTTCATCTAATATCTACTTCAGGTTTGATTTTGTAAGGATGTGACGGACTGACGGCAAACCATTGAAGAATCTAGTATGTACCAACATCTAATTAACAGAGAGCAAATGCATAATCTAGTTTCTGATAGTGAATCACACACGGTCTGTGGTTTACTGCTAGGTTACTTCGACATTTTGCCATGACTTCATGTTGTGCATCTACACGATACTCTCAAATAAGATACAACACTTCGTTTCAGGCCAAAGTTTAACACGCTAACACTCCCCCGCAACTGACACTTGTAACCAAGTAAAAGTAACTTATGTTCAATCACACCTTTACAGCCTTACGAGTATACAGCTTTTATTTAGGCGGATCACTGTCAAACTGATATTCTTCTCGTCAAGTATGTCTAAGTACAAAAACACGTAGGCTTGAAGAGTACCTTGAAGAGTCCTATCGACATCTTTAACAGAACAAAGTACAAGTGTTCCAATGACAGCGTCAACTGAAGCATCCTTTACTGGCAAAATCTCTCCCACCTGAAATCACAGCAGCCTCAGATGATGAGGCCCTCATCTTATATGACAACATAAAAGCATAAGCAGTTGAGACAACACGAAACGACCATACGTAAAAGAAAAACCAAAAAAATACAAAGGCAGATACCCAAATGATGCTAAAAAAGGAAAAAGATACTTTTAGTAGCCTGGCATTAATAGAATTTGGGTATGACTTATGAATATCTATGCTTCTAGCTGTAATAAATCTGTTTTCCGCAGCTTAAGATGGATGAGGTACATTTTAGATATCGCTGCAACACCCCAATCATTGCTCATAAGAGTTATCAAACTACACCTGCCTGAACTGGTTAAGATTTGACATTATACCCATGCCACTTAGCCGCTATCCATCTAATACATGATACTACCCACCATATGAAGTAGTAAACATGTTCATCAGATATATCAAATAATAACTTTGAAGTTACTCTATCGTCAAACATTCATAAAAAAAATTCATTGAACGCAGGAAAAAAAAATAACAGAAAGAAAAACCAGACAACTTGGAAATTGTTGTCAATAATATCAAGCAAGCATGAAGTGAATATTAATGTTCACACGGCGGATAAAATGTTTCAACCCTGTACCTTCCCCGCCATCCTCCAAAACACTAATCTACCCCCACTGCAGCAAGGAGACTTTGGTGCACTGCACCGGTGCCGAATACATTTTTAATCACTCTTTTGACATCAGTAACTAACTACTGTCCGAAAAATGAAAAATTTCCTATGGATGTAAAGTGGCTCACTTTACAAGTTCACATGAGTGACATGACATGTACTTATCCATGCTTTCAATAATGAGTTATTGATCCACTAAAAACCATGAGCAAGAAGGAAACAAGAGAGGTAAAAATGAATTTCTACCAGAGATTACTATATGATATTTGTTGATTAACCACCCTAGAAAGACAACCACAGCCAATAGCCCAATATAGAAGATCTAAAATTACGTACAGCATGAACAAAATCGAAATTCGCTTGTGCAAGACCTGCTTCTTCCGCTGCTTGCCTGGCGTACTTCTCCATCTTTCTGTTTGGGTCGACACCAATAACATGGACACCATCATCACTGGCATAATATTTGAGATTAGGACCAGTTCCAATCCCAATTTCCAAAATTTCTTTGGCTTGTCCCTTCAAATGACTGAAAAGATCATGCTTGTATCTGCCAATCTTACCAGGTTACAGAATTTGACATAAAAATAGTGAGAATAGTAACATAAGTTATGACGGAGCCTCATACTCATACAAGAAAGAAGCATTACATGAAAAAGTTCCCTACTTGAATATGACTATTGACTAACCTCAGATTCGTATCCTTTCATGCTATAGTTCATGACTGAGGCGAATAATTCCTCGTACCAATCTGCCCTTGGAGGGCGGATATTGTTGATCATATCCTGTGTTCGACAAAAACACCACAGTTATATCGACAGTTCATCATCATAAAATAGATGCACGTATAGAAAGTTTAAAGCATCAATCTGATACATTCCATTTGTACTCCAAAGCCAAAGACGCTAAATCTTCTAGCCCCATTTAAAGTGAAAATCGACATAACCCAATGAAAGGGGGTTTGGGTAAAACATTACATTCAAGCTTTGGTTCAATACATTGACATGCATGTGTCGAAAACCATGTGTTAGATATTTTTTGAGCATACTGGGCACGCAGCTAAGTATCAAAGCACTCTAATACATAATCCTATACTCCGCAGTCCACAATAGGGGGCTAGTAGGCGCGCTCCAGCTGGACAACAAAAAATTTGAAACTTTCAGTTAACACCACTGATTTTTTTTTTTTTTTCCTATTTTACCTTATGATACTACTAGTTCGATTTTAAAACCTACTCCCTCTGTCCCGGTCATTTGTTGTCCTTTTCCATTTTTGGTGTCTCAGTCATTTGTTGTCCTTTCTATTTTAAGAATGAACTTGATGAGTAATTTGATCATTCTCATTCAATTTGTTCCACTTGTCATTTAGTTATTGGCCCTCTCCTCTTTCCTTGGTCTTTGTGCCAAAACCAAAGGATAACAATTGACCGGGACGGAGGGAGTATAAGTTTACCTAGATTTTTTGTATTATGTTTCACTCCCCTTTTGTTTTTCAATTTTTCTTTTCTATTTTTTCGCATTTTGAGTTGTGGGTTCAACTTCAAACCCTGGTTCCGCCACTTCCCTCCACCCATCAATGCCGAAAAATAATTCGGTACCACATTGCTTGAAAATAATTCAGCAACAAATTGGTGATCAGAAACTGTAACTAAACAAAACTTGGACCAATCAAACAATCATTCATATGAATTCTATGATACGGAGTATCTTGTTATCTTCCTAAGAAATCTTTCAACTAAACTAAACTAACCCATTAATTAATAAATAAACCTGAATTATTACAGTAACAAATAGAACTGAGCTAATCCAGTAACAACAATTGAATTGTGCACACTTAATTCTAGGTTTTGGGTATCCAAAGTTTGAAACTTTATGTTTTTTGTCTAACATTTAAATAAATTTCAGGCAACAAACTTGCTTTGGGATTAAGGAGAAGCAACCCATTAAAAAAAACAGATTATAGAATAAGACCGTCTAAATGATCGTCTCACACTGTAAAACCGTCTTACTCAATAACTATCGTCATACAAAAAAAAGCCGAAAACAAGAATGAGAATACAATACCATGTAATTTGGGTTATTTGAGTCAAAATCCAATGCAAAAGAAAGAAGCAAAGTTGTAGCAATAGCTGGCACCAAAAAATGTCTTCTACCACATTTACAAAACCCACAAGATTGTTTAGTAAGGAATTGTTTAAGGTTGTTTTGCAATGTTTTTGTTTGTGTTTGGATGTTGATGTTGTTGATATGGGTGTCATTATTATAAGTAAAGGATTTGAATTGGGCAGCAGCAGCAGCGGCAGGTGTTTTTGTTGAAAATTGATGGATTTTTGGGAGGAAACTTAAGGTAGTAGTAACTGAGGTTGAATGGGTCATTTTCTAGAATTTTGTTGAATTTTTAGTGATGAATATTGAACAGACGACCTGGTCTTGGATTCAATACAGGTACTAGCAGTCTAGCACAAAGTTCGATTTCGACTGGGTTTATTTCGGCTAGCAGCTTTGTATTTACTAGACGAAGGGAGTAGTTTTAATAAAACAATATTTCCTCCGCTTCAATCATTTGTTTGCTTTTGTTTTTGGCACAAAGACCATGAAGAGAGGAATGAGACTAATTATTAGATGACAAGTAGACCAAATTAGACATGTACTAGGGCCGGACTAGGGCCGGGCCGGGTGGGCCGGGCTCTCCTGGTCAGACCCGGGCCAGGCCGGGGGAGAGACGGGCTTTGCCGGGCTGGGATATGCTTGACCCGGGGCAAGGGGAGGGGAGGGGCGGGCTGAGGGGCCTTACCAAAAAATTTTATTTTTTTATTTTTTTTTTGCTAAAATGGCGGGCCAAGCTTGACACGGGTCGGGCCAAATTGCCTAAAATAATGGGCCAAGTGTGGGTCGGGCCGAGTCAGCTTGTGCTGATGGCCAGCTTTAAACCAAATTGAGTGTGGATGATTCAATTGCCCATCAAAAATATTCTTAAAATAAAAAGTTAAACAAATGAGTAAATAGCTGAGACACCTAATAAGATGAAATAGGCAAACAAATCACTGAGACGGAGGGAGTAATTTCAAAACGAAGACCATATGGGCCAAGGTCACTCCAGTTTGGACTATGAAACAATTCAGGCTTCTAAAAGCAGTTCATAAGCTTGCACAATTACTTTCCATGAAAATAGACTAGTCCATTCTCTTCTTAGAGAAGACGCCCAGCCCAAAAGCAGAGTGGGCCACCTATTTTCTTAGGTTCATTGTATATTTGTATGGATCAAAAGTTCAAAGTAAACTTAAGAGAAGAACACCCAACAAGCTATAAGTCTACCCAAATTCTTAATTGTGAGTTGTGACTATCACAAAATTTTAATCACTCACCAATCTATAAAATATAATTAAAAGGCTACCCTAAAATGACAGATAAACCCCACCTAGACAAAGCCACGTAGGATCCAAAAAGTCACCTAGATTAAAATTTAATGTGACGTGGCATATTTAAATGTGATGTTGCATATTTTTAATGTGACATGCCTGAATTAATGTGATATGGATTATCAATTTATTATTACATGACATTTATTTAAATCATTTATCTATAAATTAATTTAATTCACTTATATCTATAATATGAAAGGATATTATCTTTATTCTTAAATTAATTTTATATATTAAATATATTGTCTTCTAAAATTTATATAACTCTTACAAATTTACATCAAATTTCATAATTTATAATTAATATTGACATTTTAATTTAATTTTTTGTAATAAAACATGTTAATAAATTTCATAATTTATAATTAAAATTGAAATTTTAATTGCAATTTTTGTAATAAAACATGTTAAGGAATTAATTAAACCTCTTCATATTACTAAACACTCAGCATTATTAACATTTTCCTATTTAATTCATTGTTTTTAAAATTTTTGTAATAAAACCTGTTAATAAATTAATTAAACCTCTTCATATTACTGAACACCCACCATTATTAAAATTTTCCTATTTAATTTTTTTTTAATTAAACATGGTAATAAATTGATTAAAACTCTTCATAATACTTAACACACACCAAATTAATTAAAAGTTTTTCCTATTTAATTAATTTTTGTAATATAATATGTTAATAATGTTATTAAAACTCCTTATATTACTCAATACCCATAATTTTTATTAAAATTTTGTCCTATTTAATTCATCTCTTGAGGTCATCGGCAATCAATTATCTAATTTAATAATACCACAAAATAAATTAAAAATTAAATTAAAATATGGGAATTTATGGTTGTGTAATGACTATAAAACCTACAATACCTATAATAGTTTCTATTCACTTTATTTATGTAAAATATGCCCATTTGTCATGAGTTTCTAAGTTGTGGATTGTATTTTATGGTTTAATTTATTTATTTGATTATATTGATTATATTGAGTATTATTGTCGAGTATTATTGTTGAGTGTTGTTGTTGTTGTTGTTGTTGTGTCCAATAAAGTATATTTTAATTTGTTATGTTGTTGGTTTTATGAATCGTTTGCTTTATATTTGAATTCATATTTTTCAGTTGGTTTAATTTAAGTGACTTACATGTGACAATGTTTTGATTCGTTTGTCAAGTTTTTGACAGGTTGATGTTTTATCTTTTGGTCAATGTATTTTTTATATAACTTTAAAGCACCATGAAACGTATGTGAATGCAGATAAGGCAAACCATCACGTGGGTAATCTGAAGAGGGAAGAAATACAAAAGGCACGAAACTGAGGTAAAATTAAAGGTAAAAAAAACGTAAGGTAGAAACTGATAAGTAATGGATGATTGCTGATCTCAAAATAGAAGTCTTATAATATTTCTTTTAATTTGTTATTAAACGTATATTGTGGTGTAGTTTTACTATTATACTTTCCTGATCAACCTATTTGAATTTGTATTTTTGTATTCACGAGTATAATCATCTCTAACATATATTTTTTTTTTCATTTCATATGAACTATTATGAAGGCATGTACTAAAAGGAAGCAAAAGTGAACCTTCAGATAAATATTAAATAGTATGATTTCTAAATTCTAATCCGTATATTTTTAAGTTTATGTGTTTTTTTTTTCAAAACCGGAATAGATTATTTAATAGTCTTTAATACTTTTTTTATTTTTATATAGGATCGTGGACATAAGTATAATAAGAGATGGATCAAATTCTTGAAATAGTAATAAGGAACTTAAAAAATTTTATGAATCTTTTGGAATTCGAATTTAGGGAATATAATTTTTTAGATTATTAAGCAATTGAAATGAAAATTTAATTCGTAATACATGGAGTAGATACCGACCATACCGTTGAATTGTATCTAATATTTTTCTATCGATATAATAATTTTTTTTCGGATGTAAATAATATTTGAAGCATGCACGTGGTGATAAGACTTCAAAGATATTTCTCTAGGAGGGTTGATGGAGAGGTCTGGAAATTATTTGGAGATGACTATACTGAGGTATTGAATTTACAACCTTATAAGGCGTCATTGAAAATTTTTCCATACGGAATTTATTATATACGGATGGTTTCAACTTTTAATATTTAAAAAACTGACTTTATTATATTGCGGAGTAAAACACACGAATATATAATGAGTCGTCTTTGTCATTGCTCTGTTGTCAAGTTTCAAAAAATTAGTAGCTACCACATTGTCACTTGCAGGATTCGATTTAAAAAAATAAACCAAAGTTGTCAAAGAAATAAGGTATTTGATGGGGCATATTCTGCACCCGCTGACCGAGTCAACATATTGACCTTGGTCAAAGCTAAAAGACAATAAGTCAACAAGAAGGACGGCCTAGCCGACGAAGCATGCCGGCCTGTCACTTGGGTCTCGGCCTCGGCAACTAGCCAGCCGAGAGACATATCCGCGTACTCACATCCAGTCCCCTCGGCATGGAGTCAACCAGGCCTGTCGGCCTGCCATGGGTCCCTCGGCCGAGGGTAGAACAGTCTTTCCACCTGCTATGCCACTTGGCCACTTGGCCACTACGTGACAAAAGGTGAAAGTCTATAAATACTCCACTTCTCTCAACGAGAAAAGGATCCGAAATCTATCACAAATCAAACCTAAAACCATATAATCTGGTATAAACTCTCTTATCTCTCTAGAATATACTTTGCCAAGTATCATACAACTTATCTCTCTAAGTTTACTGACTTGAGCGTCGGAGTGAGTACACTTGGCCCCAAGCCGAGTCCTCAGTTTGTTTATCTTAAACAGGAAAGAGTGAAAGGAAGAGTCAAGCTACGGCATCATTCAACAAGCTCACGTGGTAACAACACTGCTCCGAAATTACACCTCGGAACAATTGGCGCCGTATGTGGGGAACTACATACTAAAAGCTAGTCACTTACCTTATAAAAAAAAAAAGCAACCAAAAACCATTCAAAGAGCTAAGAAGATGTCAAAACAGCAAGAACTTGTGAATGTAGAAACTGAATTCTACCAGGATGACACAGTCCCTAATTCTGGGATTGGACAGTCCCCACCTACGGCTTCACCAACCGAGGTACGGATGCCGAAGGAGCTAGAAACGCCGCTGCCCGCCGACCAAGTCACTGTCATGGGACATGTGGTCGATGCAGCCAAACTGAAGCTATTCCTGGACCTGATGGGTAGTACGCCGATCACCCCTGTCACGACGACGGTGACGGCAGCGCACCCACAGGTGAACAGGGCCCATAATGTGACTCCGAACAACCTGACCGGAGCGATGCAAGAGGTCGTACTAAAACGCCACGTGCCCGTGTTGTCGGTGGCACAAAGTCCTTCCCACACTCGCGGGAGGACAAAGGCGTCGCGCGGCGACAACGAGGCCCACCCCGAAGAGAAGAAAGAAGTCCGACTCACCAAAGTCGGACGAGAAGCCCTTCCCGACCGAGGGAGGCAAGCCGGACTAAAGGTGCGAGGAGCCGATCGTCGCGTGTCATTAGACACGTGGTCAGACAGCCCCTCAGTGCCTATGTCCTCGACGTCCCGGTGCCAACTAAACTGAAGCTACCAGCCATATCATAAAAAGGGGATAGCGACCCCACCGACCATGCCGAGGCTTTCGAGTCGTACATGTCGGTGTGGGAGCAACCCGATGAGGTGTGGTGCCGAGTCTTCCCAACGACCCTGCACGGCATGGCTCAGAGTTGGTACAAGGGGTTACCCAATGGCTCGGTATACTGCTATGCCGACCTAAGAGACAACTTCATAGCCCAGTACGCTTGCAACAAGCGAAGGGTCGTGGAGACATCAGATCTCCTGACTATCCGACAGGGGGAGGACGAGTCCCTCCGGAGCTACGTCAAGAGATTCGACGCTAAGGTTCAACAGATCCGAGAGCTGAACACTGAACTGGCGGCTTTCGCACTGATGAAAGGCCTACCGAAAGGCGATTTCAAAAACGAGCTCATCAAGTGCGAGGACCTTAACCTAGACTCCGCCAGAAAGATGGCCGACCAAGCCATCAACGTGGAGGACTACCACAAGACCTGGGTAGGCCACAGTGAAACTGGACACCCAGAAAGGAGGAGCCGCCAGGACAATGTAGACGAAGGACGTCGTGACGTTAATAGGTCACGGCCTGAGAGATTTAACAGGAAACAGAACTCGGCGGGCGCTGGGGGGAGTTCGGGACCATACACCCCGAAGCGGCATATGCAGCCTCACCCCTTGGTCAAATCACCGCCCGAGGTCTTTGCCCCGGCAAGAACGAAGGGCGTAAATGGGCAAGGCCCCCAAGGCGAAGGGGGACGGCGACCTTAGCCGCTTTGCGACTATCACGCCAAAACCGCCATAAGACCGACGATCGTCGGCATTTGAAGAACGCCATCGAGGAGCCGATCCAAAGGAGGCCCTCAAAGCAAGTATGTAGTCAGCGAGAAACGAGCTCCGAAGTGGCGAATAGAAAATCAGTATTCCAGAGAATGGGAGTGATCCAGGTGGTCATCGGAGGAAACGAGAACGGTGGGTCAGCTAATGGGCACAAACGACACTTAAATGAGCTTTATCAAGCCATCAACTTTGTGCCCACCACAGCGATCCCCGCTTCCACCGTCCCCGATATAACCATCGGAAAGAAGGACTACGAAGGAGTCGTAGCCCGCACAAATGACGACCGGTAGTCCACCCGGACATAGCCAACCACTTGGTGAAGAGGTGCCTAATTGACACAGGCGCCTACACGAACATCATGTTCAGGGAGTGCTTTCTCAATCTCGGTCTGAAGATTGAGGACCTGAGCCCCTGCACCAACCCGCTGTACAGCTTCTCTGGGGCCGGCCTGGTACCCCTGGGGTCAATCAAACTGCCGGTGATGTTCGGCCAAGCCGATGCGGCTAAAAATGTTTTATCTGAGTTCGTGGTGATTGATGGTTCGTCCGCCTACAATGTTCTAATAGGCCGGGTCACTTTGAGCGAGGCCGATGTTGTCATGTCCATCCGGGCCGTGACACTGATGTATGTCTCGGACCGGGGGGAAACACAAAAGCTCGTCTCAAAGGACGAGAGAGATGAAATCGTCAACGTCCAAGTATCTGCCAGAGGGTGCAACATGCAATCCCTCAAAGTGGCGAAGAAGTCAGAGAAGGGGAAAATCCCATCCTTACAACAGGAGGGCGACCGAATGGATACCAACATCGGCATGGTCGAAGGAGCCCAGACCGAAGAAGTGGAAATTGACCCAGGCCGCACCGTGACTATCGGTGCCGACCTGGAGCCAAAATTCAGAGCCGATCTCCTAGACCTGCCGAGGAAGAACAAAGACGTCTTCGCATACTCAAGAAATGAGATGCCGGAGTGAGTCGGAGGTGATCGTTCACAAGCCGAACGTACTCTCCACCGCCGCCCCCGTCAAAGCGTAAGATGAGAAACTCCTCCGCCGAGAAGGATGAGGCCATCAAAGCCGAAGTAGACAAACTATTAGAGGCGGGATTTATCATGCCTTGTACTTACCCTTAGTGGCTAGCTAATGTTGTAATGGTGAGGAAGTCATCAGGGGCGTGGAGGATGTGTGTTGATTTTACAAATCTTAATAAAGCGTGCCCTAAAGATTGATATCCCTTGCCTCGAATAGATAGCTTAATAGACGCAACGGCAGGCTACACTATGCTGAGCCTGCTCGACGCCTTCTCAGGGTACCATCAGGTATTCATGGCCGAAGAAGACATGCCTAAGTGCGCATTCATCACCATACACGGCACATACATGTATAAAATGATGCCGTTCGGTTTGAAAAACGTTGGCGCAACTTACACTAGGCTGGTGGACAAAGTGTTTCAAGATCAAAAAGGGCGAAATATCGAGGCTTACGTCGACGATGCTATTGTAAAAAGCAAGTCTGACAGCGAGCACTTGGCCGATTTGAGCGAGACATTTTGTTCACTAAGGAAATATAGAATGAAGCTCAACCCAAAGAAATGCAACTTCGGTGTCCGGGCCGGCAAGTTCCTCGGCGTACTTGTCAGTGCCAGGGGAATTGATTCCAATCCGGAAAAAGTCCAAGCAATACTGGACCTACCAGAGCCGAGGAACCGAAAAGAGGTTATGACACTGAGTGGGAGAATGGCGGCTCTTGCCCGCTTCATCTCTCGGTCGGCCGATAAGAGCACACCGTTCTTTACAGTACTAAAAGGAAACAAAGACTTTAGCTGGGGCGAGCAACAGAGCACAGCTTTCAGACAACTGAAAGCTCACCTTCTGACACTGCCGACCCTGTCCAGGCCGATGCTGGGGGAGACGCTATATCTATATTTAGCAGTTACCTCGGCCACGGTTAGTGCCGTAATCGTCAGAGAAGAAAACAAGCAGCAATACCCAATTTACTTTATCAGCCATACACTGCTGGCCGCCGAAAGAAGTTACCCACTGGTTGAAAAAGCAGCCTTTGCCGTCGTCGTTGTCGCAAGGAAGTTAAAACCTTACTTCGACGCACATCCCGTGACGGTCTTAACCGACCAGCCATTGGAGAAGGCATTGGAAAAATTCAAAAAATCAGGCAGACTAATCAAATGGGCGGTGGAGCTATCCGGCTTCGGCATTCAGTACAAACCGAGGCCCTCGATAAAGGGGCAAGCGCTTGCAGACTTCCTGGCCGAGTGCACTTATCAAGAAGAATCACACCCCGGGGTGTGGGAAGTATACACCGACGGGTCCTCCACGGCGAACAGCTCAGGAGCCGGCATCCTTATCATCAGCCCAAACGGGGACGAGTTTGAGTATGCCTTGCAGTTTACCTTCTCGGCCTCAAACAACGAATCTGAATACGAGGCGGTGATAACTGGAGTCGAGTTAGCTAGAGTTGCCGGGGCGGAGCACGTTGTGTTGAAGACAGATTCACTCTTAGTGGCTAATCAAATCAGAGGAGAGTATGAGACTCGAGACGATGGGATGGTGAGGTACCTGGAAAGGGTAAAAGCTGACACCTCAAAATTGAAATCTTTCCAAATACAATGCATTCCCAGGTCTGAGAACAACCGAGCCGACGCTCTCTCAAAACTTGCCAGCTCAAGCATCAAGAATGTCAGTCGAACCGTGCTGGTGGATATCAGGAATGCTAAAAGCATCACTGAGACCGTCAGCATGGTGGACGACATCGAAGCCGAGACGACGTGGATGACTCCGATAATGAAATACAAACTGACAAATGAGTTGCCGGAGGACCGCAGTCTGTCTCAGAAGATAAAAAGGATCGCTGCAAGGTACTTGGTGTTCGAAGGAGAATTATACAGAAGGTCCGTAATAAGACCACTATTGAAATGTGTCGGCCCAGCCGACGCGGAGCTAATACTGACAGAGATTTACGAAGGCATCTGCGGACATCACATGGGGGCAAGAACGCTAGCCCACAAAGCTCTCCGAGCCGGCTACTTCTGGCCTACCATGCTTGAGGATTCCAGAGCTAAGACCAAGAAGTGTAAGAACTGTCAAATGCATGCTCCGGTGATACATGCTCCTTCCCGAGACCTGCAACTGGTGCTTAGTCCTCTTCCTTTTGCACAGTGGGGGATGGATTTACTAGGGCCATTTCCGACGGCCTCCGGAGGAAGAAAATACCTAATTGTCGCCGTTGACTACTTCACCAAATGGGTAGAAACTGTCGCTGTACCTGCCAAGACCACGGCGGCCGTAAGAAAGGTGATTTGGGAGAACGTTATAACTCGATTTGGATTGCCCCAAGTCATGGTGTTTGACCACGGCCGAGAGTTTTGGAGCGACATGGTGATGAATTGGTTGGAAGAACTCGGCATCAAATTCGCATACTCCTCTGTCTGCCACCCTCAGAGCAACGGGCAGGCGGAAGCAGCCAATAAAACAATACTCAACGGGCTAAAGAAGAAGGTTGAAGATCTAAAAGGAAGGTGGGCTGATGAACTACCCGGCGTCCTGTGGTCACTTCGAACCACGGAGAAAGAAGCAACGGGATACAGTCCATTCCACCTAGTCTATGGGTCTGAAGCCGTCCTGCCAATTGAAGGATCGGTGCCGACATTCAGAACGCAAACCTTTGACCCAGCCGAAAATGAGGAAGGCCTGAGAGCCTCCCTAGACCTGGTCGAAGAAAGTCGAGACACGGCACGGCTCAACTTGGCAATATATCAAAACCGAATAAGAAGAGCATACAACCGTAGGGTCCACAAAAGGGACTTAAGAGTGGGAGATCTAGTCCTTAGAAAGTCGGCCGCAACCAACAAAGGAAACATCCATGGAAAGATGACGGCCAACTAGGAGGGACCCTACAAAGTGGTTGAAGAAATGAGGCCGGGTACTTACCGGCTGACAGACATGGAGGGTGTTCCTCTAATGAGCCATTGGAACACGGACAATCTAAGGAAATACTTCGTATAGCGGCGGAGGTGTCCAAAACCGTTGTGGGCACCCCAACGCATGATTATACCTTATGAAAAATGATCCAAGTTTTCCATCAAAATACTTGTCCCCTCCATAAGTCATGCCAAAGAAGACGCCACGGCCAAGCCCGGGCAGTCACTACAAGTGCAGTTGAGACTCGCGAAAGCAGCCAACATGCTTAGGAACGTATGAGTACAGTTGAGAACGCAATTCTAGTCGCCTCGGCCAATCCGGGAGTGGCAGAGGAAGCGATCAATATGTCTACAGATACGAACGCTGTCGAGCCGTAACCCCAATTACCTCGGTCAAGGCCGGGAGCGACGGGGACACATCGACCGATACGCTAACATGTTCACTACGGTGGTTGGGAAACACAAATCTGACCGCCTCGGCTAAGACCGTGCGCGGAGGAGGAAGCGACCAACATGCCAACATGTTGATAAACGTTTAAGTACAATTGAGTGTGCCTTCTAACTGCCTCGGCTAAGCCGAAAGTAAAAACGAAATAAGCACTCAATATGTTGAAACGTAATACCTCGGCCAAGCCGAGGGCAAATAAACGGACTTTATTGAAAAATGTTTACAGGTGAGGAGAATACAAACGACGGCCGTCCCCATAGGGATAGCCTAAACACAACCTACCAAAGTTTTAAAAAAAAAAACAAAAGGTTACAGACATAAGATTTGAAGCGCCAAAAGGATGGCAGGGAGGAAAGACTCAAAAGTTGGCCCCCGAACAGCTGAAGCTGTCCGAAATGCCGGGTGAATCTGGTAACGACCGCCCGTCTCCCTCTGCCTGTTTCTGCTCGCCACCGGCAGCAGTAGCAGCGTCACCATCATTGGGTGGCCCAGAAGCCGACTTGGCAGCTTCATCTGCCTTAGCCCTCTCAGCTTCCTCCCTGGCCTCCTTCACCTTTGCAGCATGGGCCGCCTTCTTCGCAGCCTCCTCAGCGGCCTTCGCCGCCTCTGCCTCCTCCGCAGAAGCCGCCTTCTCATCAAGAAGCCGGTCAAATTCTTTCCACGGGAAGTTACCCTCAGGAAGGAGCTTTTTGATTGCATCCCTGGCAGCATCCTCAGCTTGGTCCCGGTACTGGGCACACATGTTAGGAATGATGACGGTTTCAAGCGTCTCAATATCCTTCTCCCTCAAAGCAAGGATAGCCTTTGTGCTCCTTCGCCTCGGTGCCATGCAGGTCCTTCCACCTATCCCTCTGCTCAGCCATGGTGTTATAACCACCCTGAAATCTGATCTTCTCCTCCCGCTGCTTAGCGGCATCAGCCAACGCAGCCTCAACCTTGGCCCTCTCGGCCAGGACCAGCTTCTCAGCTTCCTTAAGCTTTTGCTCAGCGGCCTGGAAGTCCTTCTTCGTCTTCTCGGCCTCCCTCTTGGCAGCGGCTAGCTCAAGCCTAAGCCGTTCAAGCGCAGGAGCAGCCTCAGCCATGACCTTTTCTTGCTCCATAATATGAGCGCCGGCCAGTTCATTCCACTTCGCCAGCCTCTTGCACAACCTCGTGCCTTCCGCCACAAGCTGGGCGGGGGAAACCTTCTGGGATGAAGAGTTAACGGTGACATTTTTACCCCTCGTCTGCTCAGGCCGCTTCTCCAATTGCTGTTCAGTAGGAGCAACGACTGACGACGGTTGATCTACAAAAAACTCAGACAAAGCATCCATGTCAACATTCATTGACATGTCAGAGAGCCTATCATCAGGAATGCCTAAAGAACCACCTAAATCCGAGCCATGGGTTAGATTCGTACCAGTCTGGACCTTCTTGAATGGAGGGTCGGCTGAGTCCTTCTTTCCCCTTGCCTCGGTAACGGTGGTAGCAGGCATTGTTTCTTTTCTTTTCTTTGAAGGAGGAGGACCATTCGCAACGGTGACCTCCTCTTCAACATCGATGACCACCTGCTCCTTTTGGACCACGGGGATTGAAGATGGAGCTGGAGTTGACGCCGTGGCCGCCGTAGTAATTGTCTTCGGTGTTCGGCGAGGCACACGTCCGCCAATCTTCGCCTGGGTTGCCGCCACATCCATAGTTTTCAGCGCCTGCTCCATTAGTTCGTGAGGGGCCTGCTTACGATCACGCGGCTCAACCTTAGGATGCAGCTCAACAACGTTCCCGTTCTCGTCAAGCCCCAACTTCTTGAGGATCTCCACAGACAGATCCTGGCCGAACCGGTCTGCAAGAAACAAAAGCAAGAGTTAGGCAAAAGAAGTAAAACAAAGCTCAAATACAGAAGCATAAAAGCAAAGGTGGGCCTCACACCGACCCTACTCACCCTGGTTGAGGGCCGGTATGAGGCCAACGCGGCAAAGCGGCTCGTCCTGAAGAACGATCTGCGTCGGGGTCATCCATCCCTTCGGCGTACCATCCTTCTCAACCTCAAACAGCTTCATTGCCCGTATTTCGTCCTCTTTAAGATAGACCTTCGCGGTGTCCATCTTAAGTTTATTACGGGAGACATACTTATCATGCTCCCCCTTATTCTCGCACCGCAAATTGACGCGGCTCTGGAATGACCGAGGCAGTGGATAGTCCTCCGGCACCTCGACGTATACCCACCGCCCCTTCCAGTCCTTGCAAGACGACAACTTAGAAACGGTAACGTAACCCGGCTCCGTCTGCACGCTATACCACCCCGGGCCACCTAGGGTAGTCTGCCGCAGATGATGAAGCCGGCGGAACAGGTTAACCGTTGGAGCCTCCCCTTTAAAGAGACAGAGCCATACGAAGCTCACAATCGTCCTGATGGCCAACGGATGCAGTTGCGCCACGACGACGTTCATAGCTTTGATTATGGCAGCAACGTGTACATTAAGAGGAAACCGGAGCCCATACTCCAGGTGTCTGATGTACACGCCGATACAGCCCTCGGGAGGGCAACAGACCGCCTGACCATCCTCAGGGATAACGATTTTATACTCCCTGCCGAAGGAGTAATGGTTTTCAAAGAGATCACGACCGGAACAAGTAGCGAACTTATTCGTCCAAGAGCGATCAAGACTGATCGAGCAGGCGTCGCCGTGATCCAAGAATTGCGGCCTCTTCGAACCAGATGGGGTCGCCTCATCATCATTCCCATCATCATCATCTTCATCAGAAAAACTCTCGAGATATTTCTCATCAACTTCAGGAGACGGCGACTTTGGACTCCCAAACCCTATCGGGGTGACAACCAGTGGCTCCTGCTCATCAGGACGCGACGGTTCGCCCCCCGGCACAGAGGTACTGGGACCGGCATCAGTAGAAGACATGATGACAGCAAATAATTAACAAGTAAAAACTTGAAAAATTTGTTTGTTTACCTTGGGAATAAGTGTTACGCCGAGTAACGCTGTGAAGACTAGAGAGAAATTTCTTCGAAAAAAACTAAGAGAGAGGAAATTTTTTGAGAAAATGAAGATTGTGCGGAAAATTGAGGGGCACACTGCTCTATTTATAGAGCAAAGCCCATTCAATTGACCAATCAGAGCAAAGCCCATGAAGCGTCCACCAACCGACACCAGGACACGTGTCACGCATGCAGCCACGGAATGTCAATCGACACAACAGTTACCAAACTTCTTTGGCACGCTCCTTGGTATGTACTTGAAAACCGGCCAGCTGATCAACCAAGCTTAGCAGCACCGGTCGGGGGCAACCAAAAGAAGTCGGCACTCTCAAACCTTGGTCTCGGCCAACGCCTATTTTTTCTTTTCCACATTGGATGTCCATTACACAACCATGTAGGGCTGTAAATGATCCGAGCCGGCTCGACAAGCCCTCGAAATCGGCTCGGTCAAAGCTCGGTTCGAGCTCGGTCAAAACGAGCTCGAGCTCGAACTCGAGCCGAGCTTGGCTAAATACGAGCCCGAGCCCGAGCTCAGCAAGGCTCGGCTCGGAAGCTCGTTTAGGCTCGTTTATAGTTTTTTTTTGTACAATATTTGTAATATTAATTTTATTATAAATTATATGTTATTTAGTCATGTATAATTATATTATAATAAATTTTAGAATTTTATAATCTTATCTATTATTTAAAAATATTTATATTTAGTTAGATTAAAAAAAGTTAGAAAGTGAAAAATATAAAGACAAAACGAGCTCGATTCGAACTCGAGCCGATCTCGAGCTTTTTCCGAGCCGAGCTCGAGCTTCAATTTTTTAAGCTCGACGAGCTTCGGGCTGGGTCCGAGCTCGAGCTAAAAAATTCGAGCCGAGCCCGAGCCCACCCGAGCTCGAGCTCAGATCGGCTCGTTTACACCCCTACAACCATGTGGAGGGGGGATATGGTACGGCCTGAACAGAACCAAGGGAACAGAGCCAGCCGGGGAAGAAGAAGCCGATGGAGAAGTTCAACATGCGCAGAATATACGCTCAACACGCATTGGAGCCCATACCACGGCATAGACTACGCTGGGGGCAAATTGATGGGGCATATTCTGCACCCGCTGACCGAGTCAACATATTGACCTTGGTCAAAGCTAAAAGACAACAAGTCAACAAGAAGGACGGCCTAGCCGACGAAGCATGCCGGCCTGTCACTTGGGTCTCGGCCTCGGCAACTAGCCAGCCGAGAGACATATCCGCGTACTCACATCCAGTCCCCTCGGCATGGAGTCAACCAAGCCTGCCGGCCTACCATGGGTCCCTCGGCCGAGGGTAGAACAGTCTTTCCACCTGCTCTGCCACTTGGCCACTTGGCCACTACGTGACAAAAGGTGAAAGTCTATAAATAGTCCACTTCTCTCAACGAGAAAAGGATCCGAAATCTATCACAAATCAAACCTAAAACCATATAATCTGGTATAAACTCCCTTATCTCTCTAGAATATACTTTGCCAAGTATCATACAACTTATCTCTCTAAGTTTACTGACTTGAGCGTCGGAGTGAGTACACTTGGCCCCAAGCCGAGTCCTCAGTTTGTTTATCTTAAACAGGAAAGAGTGAAAGGAAGAGTCAAGCTACGGCATCATTCAACAAGCTCACGTGGTAACAACACTGCTCCGAAATTACACCTCGGAACAGTATTAACTAACTAATTTGTATGTATTTCAAGACTATATATTTTTAAATTGATCAACAACTAATTGCTCGAACAAATATTAACAATACGATAAAAATATCAAAACTAAAACAGATAAACCCGTGAATTTCACGGGTCACAAACCTAGTTTAAATTTAAATAATGTTTAAAAGAATAGAAATTGTGAAAGATGTCACAAGTTTTATGACCTACACAAGCAAGACTTGCTACTTACGGGTGGTTAAAGCTCAGGGTCTGCCAAGTCCGACCTGTCCTCTACCACGGGTCCTGCCTAGGTCCAGCATATCATACCCAACCCGCTCCTATAACTTACCGGAGCGGTTCCGGGTCCACCTCGGCCTCACTCCCCCCCCTACCCGAGGTCTGCCCCAGTTCCAGCATCTCTGACACGCCCCGCCCAAGCCTGCCCGCTTGACCACCCCAATTGATGATAAGTCTAAACCAACGGTGACATTTTTGAACTTTGAGGTGTGTTTATAAAGTTTTCAAGTTTCTACCCCTATATCTATTTGTTATTTACATCGTTGCTCTACATAATGATCAAATCCCCCTAGTACTAAGAGAATAAAAATTCTCAAAAGTTTTCCCTCCAAACTCCACCTACTTATATAAGGAAAAAAATAAAATTTTCCCATTAAACTATAATCTTTTTCTTAAAGCATGACTTTTTTTTATTAAATTCTAAATTATAATTATATAATGTTTTAATCAAAATAAAATAAAAGGAGTATAAAATTATAAAATTATAAAATACAAAATCGTTAATTTTTCTTCGAAAACGACTTAATGCATACTTAAATATATAAAATAATAAAATAATATTATTAGCTACGTGAAAAAAACTCATTAAGATAATTTAAGCAAAGTTATAAAATAAAATCATTAACTTTATGTTCAAAAAAAATCCATGACATACTACGTTTTTTTTTTCTCATATTAAAATACAATTAGGTGAAATATAAAAATTTGCAGGTATAAAATTTGGAATGAATCCTCCTATATACTAAGAGAATAAAATTCTCCAAAGCTTTCCTTCAAAAAGGTATCAAGCTAAATAAGAAAATAAAAATACTTCTTTCTTTAAATTATTATCATTTCATCAAAATATAACCTTTTAATCAAATAATAATATTTTCTTTGAAAATCTAAATTATAATATTTTAATTAAAGAAGATAAATTCACTATAATTTTATAAACTGTAAATTTCTAAATTTTTGTTATGTATTATTATATATGAGAGAATGACTTGACACATTTTGTATAAAACAAATATTAAACTGATATAATTAGCTTCGTCACAAAATAAAAATAAAAAATCATTAACATAATTTGAGAAAATTTATTATTTGTAATCATTAGTTTTATGTTAAAGAAAAAAATCATTAAACATATTTTAAAACTTTACTAAATTCTCTTGATTAGTTCATAGTTCATTTTTTTCTCATATCGAAATTCGATGAGGTATATGAAAAATTAATAATGTATCAATTTAAAATATTTAAATAATAACTAAAAATAAAACCTCTATATATACCGCAAATGTGCGGGATTTACACTATTAAATACCAATAGTATAATTGTTACATTCTCTAATATCTCTATCTAAAAAACCGCGCATTTGCGCGGGATCTATACTAGTTTGAAATAAACCAATTAAGGAGAAAGTCTAACGAATATTAAGGATAATATTCAAGATTTCAAGGATAGGAAGTTCATCGGTTCCTAATATTGACATCCGCGTATAGCCGTCCCCATAGGGATAAGCCAAAACACAACCTACCAAAGTTGTACAAAATACAGGGAAAAGAAAAGCAAAAAGTTACAAATATATCATTTGAAGCGCCAAAAGATGGCAGGGAGGAAGGGCTTAATAATTGGCTCCCGAACAGCTGAAGCTATCCGAGACGCCGGGTGAGCCTAGGGACGACCGCCCGTCTCCCTATGCCTGTTGCTGCTTGCCATCAGCAGCGGTAGCAGCATCTTCTTTGATGGGCAACCCAAAGAGCTTTCCTAGCGACCTCGGCTTTCAAGAGCCTCAGCCTTAGCCTCAGCAGCCTCAGCTGCCCTCATTCTCTCGGCTTCCTCCTTGGCCGCCTTAGCCTTCTCAGCAAGGACTGCCTTCTCCGCGGCCGCCTCTTTCTCTATCTTCACCCTCACCTTCTCCTTGGCCTTCTCCTCCACGGCTTTCTCCTTAGCTTCGAGCTTGTCGTCAAACAGCTCGTCAAATTTGTCCCACGGAAAGGAGCCATCAAGAGGGAAGAGCTCCCCAATCGCTTCCATGGCAGCTTCTTCGGCCAGATCCCGGTATTGGGCGCACATGTTAGGAAGCATGTCGGTTTGGAGCATCTCAATGTCCTCCTCCTTTTGTCTGATGATGGCCTCCTTGCTCCGAATCACCTTCCCCGGATCTGAAATCGGCCCCGACCTCGTTCCTCTGCTGGAAATAAAGGTCGGCGTGCCTCTGAACAAGGTCACACTTCTCCAGCAGCTTTGCAGCCTCGGCCTTGGCTCTCTCAGCAAGGACCTCCTTTTCAGCGTCCTCCCTGAGTTTTCTCTCAGCCAAGAGCGCCTTCTCGGCATCTCCCCTAAGCCTCTGCTCATTGAGGAGATCCAGCTTCACCTTCACGACCACCTTCTTAGTGGCATTAAGCTCAAGAACAGATTGAGCCGCGGCTTTCTCCTGCTCGATGATACGAGCACCGGTCAGCTCGTTCCACTTCGCCAGCCTCTTGATCAACTTCGTGCCTTCCACTACAAGCTGGGAGGGGGAAGCCTTCTGGGATGAAGAGTCAATAGTGGCGCTTTGATCACCAGCCTGCACGGGGTTCTTCTCCACTTGCTGGGAAGCCTTCTGGGATGAAGAGTCAATAGTGACGTTTCGATCACCAGCCTGCACGGGGTTCTTCTCCACTTGCTGCTCATTAAGAGCAACGGCCGACAGCGGCTGATCTACAAAATTTAATGAAAGCATCAGTGTCAACATGCATAGACATACCAGAGAGCCTGTCATCAGGAGCGCCTAATGAACCGGCTAAATCTGAGCCACAGGATAGATCCGTACCATGCTTGGCCTTCTTGGCCGAGGACGCATTTCCTTGCCAGCGAGGAAGCAACAGCGGTAGAGGTCGTCTCCTTTCTCTTTGGACAAGGGGAGATCCTCCTCATCGAGTCCCCCCATTGGTGATATCAACGATCTCCACCGTCTCCTTCTGAACAGGGGGGATGGGAGGTGGAACTGATGTCGACGCCATCGCCGCCGAAGACTTTGTTTTTCGCGTATGGCGCGGCATGTTACTAGCAACCTTCGCCTGGGCCTCCACCACATTCAAGCCTTTCAGCTGCTGATCCATGAGATCATTCGGCGACGTCCTGCGGTCATGGGCTAGAGCCTTGGGATGCAAGTCGAACGGTCTTATCTTTGTGCGCCCCATTCTCCTGGAGGATATCCTCGAACAGTCCGGTCCAAAGTGGTCTGCAAAGGAAACAAAGCAAGAGTTAAGTAGAAGAAATAAATCGAAGTTCGAGAAACAAGAACATTGAGAGCGGTGATGGGCCTCACACCGACCCCACTCACCTGTGCTAGGGCCGTATGTATGAGGCCGATGGCGGCAGAGCTCATCCTGAAGAATGATCTGCGTTGGGGGAATCCATCTTTTCGGCACCCCACTCTTGTCCGCCTCAAAAGCCTCATCGCCGACTTCTCATCCTCTTTAAGAGGGACCTTGCTGGCATCCATCTTAAGCTTTTTCCGGTGACCCATCCGTCATGCTCCGCCTTAGTCTCACACCGCAAATTAACTTGGTGCTGGAAGGAGCGGGCGGCGGATAGTCATCCCAACACTTAACGTACACCCACCGATCTTTCCAGTCTTTGCAGGAAGAAAGTTTGTCAACAGAGACGTAACCCTGCTCCATTTGCACGCTGTACCATCCGACGCGACCAGAGATTGAGGGCCGGAGATGATGAAGCCGGCGGAATAAATTAACCGTTGGGGCCTCTCCTTTGAAGAGACAAAGCCAGACAAAGCCGACTATGGTCCTCATAGCCAACGGGTGCAGTTGGGCAACGGCAACGTTCATGGCTCTAATGATGGCCATAACGTATTCATTCAGCGGAAACCGGAGCCCGTACTCCAAGTGCCGCATGTATACGCCGGTGTAACCCGGTGGAGGGCAACAGACGGCTTGACCCTCCTCAGGGATAACAATTTTGTATCCCCTGCCAAAGAAGAAATGGCCCTCGAAAAATGTTTCGCCGGAACAACTTGCGAACTTATGGGTCCAAGCACGGTCAAGGCGGACCTTACAGGCGTCGCCGTGATCCATAACGTACTGCCTCCCCTCATTAGGACGAGCCCTTTCAGCATCATCACCGAAATCGTCACCGTCATCCTCCCATTCCTCCAAAATTTGAGGATCAACTTCAGAAGAAGGAGACCTAGGGCCCCCAGACCTTATCAGGATGGCGTCTAGCTTCTCCTCCTCATCAAGACGCGACGGGGAACCCCCTGGCGCCGGTTTACTAGTTCCGGCATCAGCAGAAGACATGTTCACAACAATTACTTAACAAAATAAAAGAAAATTTGTTTGTTTACCTTGAAGAAAAGCACTAGCCGAAGCAAAGACTCTGAAGATTAGAAGAAAAGGAAGCCCTTGAAAGCTTATAGAGATGAAAATTTCGAAGAAAAATTTTAGAAAATGAAATTGGCAGCCAATTTCACGGAATAACTGCCCTATTTATAGAGGAAAGCCCATGAAGAAGGACCAATCAGGGCACAGCCCATGAAACGTTAGCCAATCAGCGGACAGACACGTGTCAGACATGCAACCACGGAATGTCAATCGTTGCAACAGTTGAACGTCAATCAATGCAACAGTGACCAAGCGTCTTCAACACGCCCCTTCATATCTCTTTGCCTATTCATCTTCCTCAACAAATTCCTAAGTATCTGCTCTCCGCCGGCCACATGATCAACCAAGCTAGGAAGCACCGGCCGGGGGCAATCAAAAACAATCGGCACTCTCAACCCTGGTCTCGGCCAGCATCACTTTCTTTTCCACATCGGATGCCCTCTACACATCCATGTGGAGGGGGGATATGGTACGGCCTAAGCAGAACCAGGCCGAGGTAGAAGAAGCCGATGCAGAAAAATTTTCAGAAATTACTTGCGCAGAATATACGCTCAACATACATCGGAGCCCATACCACGGCATAGACTACGCTGGGGGCAAATTGATGGGGCATATTCTCGCACCGTCGACCAAGTCAACATATTGAGCAAGGTCAAAGATATCCACAAAGAAAGTCAACGACTTAGACAATTAGCCGATGCAACCCATCGGCTGTCACCTGGTCTCGGCCAACTAACTAGCCCGGGGCACATATCCGCGTACTCATATCCAAGACCCCTCGGTCGGCCTACCATGGGTCCATCGGCCGAGGGTAGAACGGTCTTTCCACCGCTAGCCACTTGGCCACCAGGCCACTACGTGACAAAAGGTGAAAGTCTATAAATACTCCTCAACCCTCATTGAGGAAAGGATCCACAATTTAACCTAAGAATCACTATTCATCTGGTAATATCTTCCTTATCTCTCTACAACATATACTTAGCCAAGCAAAGTCTATCTGAACATATATTTTGAAATGTAGTCTCTTTATTAAGACATTTTCTATATAGTTTACATTATTACACAATTAATTCGCATATTTTAAATTATTCGCTCATCCTAATTATAAATTCTGATTTCGACACTCATCTTTCAACATTTTGAAAGCTATATTAGCCGGCGGCACTAACACTAATCATATACGGATGGGATAAATGTGACTTGTTTGGAAAATAATTGATTTGACAAAATTAAGAGTTAAGAAGCATATAGTCAAAATATGCTGAAGAGTATTACTTTAAAACCTCAAACTTGAAAAGTAGTAATGTTAGTGATCATCTTGATGACTTGAACTATCCCTAAGACTTGGCCACGTTCAGATATTGCTAAAAATGTGGTCCTAAAAATGCTTTGTGTGTCATGCATTGCTTACTCAATTTGGACATGCATCCAATACTTGATAACTTAATCTAATTAGCAAATTCTAGTTTTAGATGAACTATTATGGACTGAAATAATTAAGACGGATTAAATGTTATTATTTTACGATAAAATGTAAATAATTCCCGATTTTATCATTAAATGGTTATCTTCTATTAAAAAATGTTAACATTTTTTTTTATCTTAAGATAATACTGTCTTAAGGGATACTTAATCTAATTAGCCTTCTAATCATAAGTTCGTTGTTGGTCTCCCTTAAAACGGTCAAAACTTCTATACAGGTGGATGGGAGTTGGGACAAAAATTTGTCATCTTTGAGACTTATTTGTTTTTTTTTTTTTCACATTAATCTATTAGACCCGTTTTATTATTTAAGGCGAATATGTCGCTCTTAAACAATAATTTGTAAAACGAAATATAAACTAGAAACTCAAGACTAATTATTTATAAGAAGACTTTTTATAATTGAAAGTAATTCGGTATTTTTATAATTTTTTTGAGATACGGGTTGATTTGTGTATGGAAAAGAATATACTTCATAATCCATATTAGTTCTAAGAAGACTTTTTATTCTTCTTGGTCGAATGAGATGGCATTTGATAATAGTCCACAGATTCATGTAACATGGAATTATTCCCATTCAATTAAAAATTGAAATTTAGAAATTTATTTTATTTTTTAATGAAATTGAAAGGGAGCATAACAATTATCATACTTAATATAGGTGCTGTTTGGCCTAGCTTTAGAAGTGCTTTTGTAATTGAAAAAGTAAAAGTTAAGCCAATCACTATTATTAAGAGAGTTTAAAACTACTTTTAAAAGTCATAAACTACCCTTTAAGCCACTAGAAGCAGAAGTGGCAAATTGGTGCTTCTACTTCTAATTTTCTTTATATTCATAAGATTCTATCCTATGTCAAAAAGAATATTTGATTGACTTTCCATAATATTTCCAAATTTCGTCAATATAAATTTCATTCAAATGATAATATTTGGCATACATGTGATATTTTTAAAAGCAAAACACAAAAAATGTTCACTAATTGCCCAAACATATCAAACCATGAAAAAATAACTTTTTTAAAAATTTGGCCAAACACTTACAATTTTTTTAAGAAGTAGTTTATGAAAAAGTCCTTTTAAAAATGAAAAGCTCTTTTATAAAAGTAAGGCCAAACACCCCCATAATTGAACTAATTGAGAGCGACAATAATAGGACTAGACATCCTAAATTAGAATTATTTAGTTTTTTTGTAGTAAATATCATTTTCTTTTAAAAATTCGAATGAATAGTACGGAGTATTCTATTTCTTTCCCTATCAAGATGTATACTCTAAGACCATCCCCAAGCAAAGGTCACGCTAACTAGGTCACGACCCGATTTTACTCTTAATCCCACATTATTAACCTTGACTCATTTTCACCCTCCTCCTGCCAGGTCGCGACCTAGGTCATCAACCCAATCATTATCCACTTTACAACATTCCCAATCATTTTCCACATTATCTACCCCACTTTTCTCTCTCTTACTTTTACAATTATTTATCCTAACATTTTATAAATCTATTACTATTATCTATTATTTATAAATATATTATTTATCTATTATTGTAAATATCATTTTCCACATTATTTATCCTAACACTTTACGAAAAATAAAATAAAATTAAATAACGTTATAATTTTGAAAAGTGATTAGACGATCTCATTAACAATTAAAAAAAATAAAATTGAAAAACATGATTCAACATATAAAATACCGCATACATAATTAAAAAAAAAAACATTAAATTAAAAAACATTAAATGTAATAAATGTATTATTATTTTGAACCGCATAATCGAGTCAATATGATAACTTTAATACGGAGTATTAAACAAACTCCAAAATAAAACGAGTCAATATGATAACTTTAATACGGAGTATTAAACTAACTAAAAAAAAAAAAAAAAAAAAAAAAAAAAAAAAGGTTTTAACGTGGTCAGACCACAAAGACACAGCAAACCAAACTAAAAATTAATCCCCTTTTCCCAAATTCATTGCCCCCCAACCCAGATGAACGAAGAATCCCAAAACCCATTTCTCAAATAAAATCCCAAACAAACACATCAACATCACCATCATCGATCTTCAACATCAGCCGATCTTCGCCATCATCGATCTTCTATTTCTTAATCAATCAAACACTGTTAACATCTCCTATTCAGATCGTCCGACTCACGACCGTCATCTTGAACGATTACCATCACCGTCGTCGATCAACACCGTCTTCACCATCACCTTCACAACCCCATCAGGTAGCCATGTATTTATCTTTATTTTTTTCTATTTTGAGGTTGTTTTAATTTTCTTATTTATAAAAATATTAAGAATGTCAAAATATATCAAAATTGAGCTCATTTAATAGACAATTTAAAAATATAGTTCTTTTTTATATGCTCATATTTTTTATTGTTTTGATTTATTGTATAATTCTCATCTAGTTTCTTAACTAGTTCTTCATATATTTCTCTTATTTGGGAAATTGCAGGCATGCAGGGGAAGCAGCAGTTACTTTTGCAGACAAGGGTGAAGTGTGTCCTTTTATTTTTGAGTAACCAAAGAGAACATGACACCTAGCAGGTCACGGAAGAGGTCGAGGTCACCAGAAAAGGTCACAAACTGACCTTTACTTGCCTTGGCCACGACCTGGGTCACGCTAATTTTTCCCTTAATCATGATTAAGGTGACCCAAGCAAGGTCACGACCTCCTTCACGACCTTGCTTGGGGATGGTCTTATCGTCCTTTTCGTAAATTTTTTGTGGGTTTTCGATAAGCATCTAGAAAGTTTCAACTGTCAAAGTTACAAAATGCATATATACATACCCATATAATATTTATTATTATTAAATTACTGTAAGAGGCATTGTCAATAAAAGAGGTAAAGCAACTACTAAAGTACTTTTGATAAGGTTTATTATAAATATTTGACTAAGAAACAATCCTTTGTACAATTTGGTTTTCTAATGCTATTAGCTATTACACATATATACATCATCTATTCTAATCAATACCGATAAGCAATAACTTTTACATGCCTAAAACAAAAACGTAAAGAAATGACTGAGACAGACCGTAACAGAAAAAGTCAAATAACATCCAATAGTTTTGAGGACTTTCTTTAGACAAACTATATGCAAGATGGGTTCCCATATTTTTGTTGGTAACTAAATCCCATCCTTGAGTACGATGTTAATGGGCCCACATTTGGGTCAAATCCACTATTATTGATACCCATATTAGTTGGTATATCTAAGCTAAAGTTATATGGTGTATCATTTAGTAAATGGGCTATCGGATCCAAGTAGTCCAAATTCAAGAGGTGTGACAATGAATTAGTCCTTGGAAATATTGTTGTTTGTAGTTTTTGATGATCATTTGAAATTTCACTTGCTACTTCAAAACTTAATTGTGCTTGAGATGATGATGATGATGAATCTTCTGGTTTTTCCTCAGTCTTTGTCACGAATTTTTTCTTGTATATTCGACATAATACCCAATCATCCAGCTGTAATGATAACGAAACTTGTTAAGACAAATATAACGAACATGAACCAGTTCTCACGCAAAAAACTCCTATTCAAGTTTTATATATAAACACTGACGTATGTTAACCATATATAGATGCCGTACGACTCTGTATTATGAATTTCCATAGACTTTCATCATATTGTCATCATAGCATATATTAACTAGTATATAATTAATAAAGTCATGAGAGATTATGGTCATGAACTGGGTTCAAATTCCATTAGCTTTAAAACCGCTCATGAAAATTAATTAGTTAAACGGGTCGAGCTTACCCTCATGGATCCAAGTTGCTTATATGGCTTATATTTAGCCTCAGTTAAACGATATTCATGCATGATCCAATCAGTCTTGGAACCCTTAGGTGGTCTTCCTTTGTAAAACACAAGAGCCTTCTTAATACCAACATTCTTTGCTCCATCATAGATGACTTTATCCGTACCCGTGGCCTTCCAATAACCCGATTGCGTGGCTCGGTTGGGTCGGATTCCATTTGGGTACTTCCTATCTCGTGGTGTGAAGAAATACCATTCATTTTCTCCAAATTCTGCCTTATCTATAAGGAAAAAAATAGCACAAAATAAGTAAGTTTAGCAAGTACTCCCTCCTATTCATTCATTTTGTCCCTCTTTCCTTATCGAATCTAGTCGAATTTTTGTCCCTCTTTCCTTTTTTTGGTAACTTTTGTGTGGTCCAAATTTAATTACATGTGGGATAGGGTGGAATAGAGTGTTTTGTGTGGTCCAAAATCATTTTCTTAATTCTTGTGCAAAATAGAAGGGGGACAAAATGAATGAATAGGAGGGAGTATATTTTTTGTTATGTACGAGTATTTTAATCAAAGGAAAAACGCGTATTATGTATGATTTACAAATACAGAACATCAAATAACTTCATCTGTCGCATTCGTTTGTTTATTTTTCTAATTTTTTACAGGGATATTTTAATTTTTAATCAAATGAAAACAAATGATTTATATGAAAAGAGTACTAACCAGGTAATTGCCATGGATCAAACTTGTATATATCGATTTCAGGAATTATTGAGACCGGACACGGCCTAGACATGACTTGATTCTTAAGGTAATGTATGATAAGTTCTTCATCCGTAGGGTGGAACCTAAAACCCGGTGGAAGACTATCGATCATTCTCACTTTCTTTTTCGGTGTTTATTTATGTATGATAATTTTTCGAGTTTATGAGCTCTTTTACATAAATTATTTTACTCTATTTGTTTAAGAAGGAAGAAAAAAAATGAGAGTTTGAAATGTATGAAAGGTGTTAAGGTGATGTAAGGGGATATATGGGTGGAGGTTTATTGTCTTGTAGTGAATAATGTAGAAGATATGGAAAAAAACAAAAAAAAATTGGTACGTCATGTTGATTGGGTGATTTATGGCCTTTTGACTTGAAAAATATAAATATATATTTATAGTACGATGATGTTAATCCATAGTTGTAATAGTAGGATAACATGATGTATTTAGCATCTACTAACTTTTTAGGTCCCTTTTTAATAATTTGTTTTGCACAAAGATTAGTAACATGGTTAAAAATGTAAATAGAGAATAAACAACTTGTAAAATATTTTAACAAATAAATTATAGAAATACCTAGATAAGAAAAAAAATCAACACATATGCGTATTATACCATAATATAAAAATGATTAATCAGCTCAAGTTAATTTACGGAGTAACATATTATGAGAAGAATTTTCTTACATAACTATATCAAAATTATTATACATGACATTGTTGCTATGAGACTTATCCAACTACAAGTATACTAAAGTCTAATATGCGGAAAAAAAAAATTAATAATAATAATAATAGTAGTAGTATTTTTTTTTTGATAAATGACATTTTATATTTAGAACTTACATACTTAACAAACTCAATCATCATTATAAAGTATTAAGTTTTCAAAAATAAACTTTAAGGTTACATAAATAAATAAATAAATAAAAGTATTATTAGAAGATTCGTGATTATATATGCATTTAATAATCATTGTGTGCCATCGTTATATTGTGGGACGGACAAAAAGTGATCACTTTATGATAAATAAAAAGTGATTATTTTATGACAATCTTGACCATTTTTATTAAGAAGTAGCCATTTTTAAAAAGTGATTATTTTGTAATACTCCAGTGGTTATTCTTTAATCAGCAACTCTCCTATAGGATCGTCCTATAGCATAGGACTGGCCCAAAAAGAGAGAAGCCCAAAAAAAATAATTAAATTTATTTATATTTTAATTTTATTTTAACGACCCAACATTTTATGATGAAAACTAACATATCTAAATATACAATTTATCAATATAAAATTTTAGGTTCTCAAAATAAAATAATTTTCTACAAGTTTATTAACTAATTTATTTGGGCTTTTAGTTATTAGGCTAGTTTTATAAATAAAGTGGTTTTACACAACAATTTGTGTTTTTTAATATTAAGTGTCATACCATATAATAGGACAGTTTAACTATGAAATTAATCCAATATATTAATCTGAATATAAAAAATGATAGTAGTATAATTATAAATTTTATTTTGATAATATAATATTCAATATTTGAAACTGACATACCTAAATACGTCCGTCATCATTATAAATTATCAAATTATGTCATAATAAACATAAATAAATAAAAGTATCGTTTTGTACTAGACATCGTAATAACTCGGGTTATTATAAACCGCCTTTAGGCCCTGTTCTTTCCGACTTAATTTCAGCTCATCTCTATTCAGTTCAGTTAAGCTTCATTCAATCCAATTCAACCCATTTTCTTACAAATTAATTTTTATTGGAGCTCCATTTAATTTAACTCGTGCCTTTCCATTTATATACAAACTTTATATCGAGGATTCGAGGGTCGATATCGAGCCCAAAAGCCAAAATTGATCGGCGTTTGTCTTTTAAGGATAAAATGAAAATAAGTGCTATCTTATGAATTGAAGGCCCACTTATCGTGTCAACAGGTGTCCTTCCCAAAACTTAGAAAAAGATTAGTTGATACAAGGATTTTGTGTTCATTCATAGAGTCGGCTTGTGGACAGTGAATCAAAGGATATAATAGTGGCTGTTATCTATACACGTCATTTCTATGAATTCTAATTGGGTAATTATAGTTCACACTAAGCACGAAATTAGGAGCTCCTCGTGGTTATCTTTTGGACTGCGTATTATTCGTCCTTGGTAGGATTCGAAGTCACGGCCACCATAAAGGACAAAGTTTTAAATGTAAACTAATATTAACACGATGTAAAACATGTGTAATATTCAATGTATCTAATTTATAATTGTTTAGGTATTTTTACCCAAGTCGATTGATTAGGGTCAATGTAGTCTTACTCGTTGGTTGATTGTATGATCGTTCGTATGTCAATAAGTAAACAAAGCACGTAATGCAAATTGACACGTAAGATTTTGGTGACGCGGAAAACCCAGTGTGGGAACAACCGCGGGAGGGACGGTACCCTGCCAAATATTGCACTATATGTTAATAGGAGGATGATTACAATAGTAGCGTAATGCAAATCTTGCTGGTGCCAGGTGTCAGGCTTACAAGATCTTGGACGAATGTATTCTTGATAATAATATGCCGTGGTGTTGATGTACTCTTGAACATGAATGTGCGAATATGGATGTGTTGAATGTCTTTCTTGATTTGCTTCCTTGACTATTTATAGGGTAAGAACCCTAGATATGTCCTACTTTGAATATGGAAAGGGAATATAATTTCCATAAGAACTCTTTCCATACTTGGCCGCCTTTCCCAATTCTCCCTGATCTCCCTATATTCTCCCTAACTCCTCTTTCCTTAACCGGACGCCTTCTACGATGGGCTCCTAATCTTCCTTTTGGCCCGTTTCCCCTTTCTCCAATCCGCGGGCTTATTTCCTCTTTATCACTCCTTCCATAGCTTTTATTTTACTAAGTGGGCCTCCTTTGTTGTGCTATTTTTAGCCCAAACAGTTTGCCCCAAATTTCTTGTGAAGTACGCTTTCAGGTATCGAGTAAGGAATTTACGTAATCAAATGCTAAAAATCCTAACCGTCTTTTACACTCCTTCCATGCAATCCATCATTTCAGCCGCCCTATTCCTCTTTTCTCGCACCCAACTCCCCTCTCTCCTCTTTATAACTCCAACGTCCATCTTCCACTTTCATTAATCCCAAATCATTTCAAAAAATACTCCTCTCTCTTAAACCCTCAACCTTCCTTCTTCTTTGTTCTTCGCCGGCTTCACTGTTCCTCTTCCTCCGTCTCTTTCACCAGGTAATTCTTCCTTTTTCCTCCTTTTAATTTCCATTTTCTCTCTCCACCATGGGTAAAACTCGACAATCTTCATCAACCTCCACACCCTCCGACCGTAATCTTGACCCAACCTTTCCTTCTCGGGGACTTTTTAAGCATCCTCACGACTGTGATTCTGCTTTAACTCCGGCCAACATTCCCACGATCAAGAATCTGCTTGGTCTTGGTGACGGGGTGGATATCGCCATCCCTGAACCGGGACAAAAAGCCGATGCCCTTCGTCTAGGGTGGGTTGGTTTTTATCTGTACCCATTTAGATATGGCCTCCGTTTTCCTTTCCCTAAACTCGTTCAAGACTTCATCTTCACCAACAACTTTGCCATGGCACAAATTTCCGCTGCCATTTGGAGATTTCTTCTCTATTCTCTTGATGTCGGTCAGAATACTGGTAAATCTGTCACTCCGGGCGATCTAGCCCACATGTACAGCATCAGATCCCTGGGCAGGGGTCAATTCTCATTCTGGGGTCGTGGAGAGGCTCCCTTCAAACACATGTCAAAATCCCGTGATGAGAAATGGTTTGAGGACTTCTTCTATGTGAGGAAGGACTCCATCCAGCCTCCTGCTGATTATATTTTCGAGAAATGGGTTCTAACTTCGAGTAAGTAGCCTTTCTGTCACCTGATTTATTTTATCTCGCTGCTTGCTAGCTTACTTCATCGTCTTCGTGCAGGCCCCTGTGACCTTACCCGTATTGGCGCCAAGATCCCCGCACTGCAAAAACCTGTCAAAGATCTTTGAACTGAGAGAAAAGTTTACGAGACCTGCTTCCTGGTTTTTCGCCGCTTCCTCCTCCAATCCTCCTCGCCGGCTCACGTATGTCTTCGGTAAGACCTCTACCGCTTTTAATTTGCATCTTTGTTTCTTCGCCGACGTTTTAAGCATTCATTCGCCGTCCGAGACTATATATACTTGCAGGTTCAAAAGTTGACCAATTAGAAATCATCCTCCAAAGTGCCAAAAGAAAGAGACCTTCTGCCAGCCCTGATGTGGCATCTGCCTCCAAGAGGAGTGCACCTGCCGCTTCCTTCCAGACTCCTCTCACATTTTCCAGTTCAGCTGCACGCGAGCCCTTGGAGGTCGACCCGTTGTCTCGTCATCCGCCTACTCCTCCTGCCAGCCCTCGTGCTTCATCTAGTGGAGGCATCACTGCTCACTTCCCAGAGGGCTTTGGGAATGTGGACAAGGTATCCTACTGGCCGGAGATCGATCAGCTGCTCTCCCCTCCTTTGAAGGAGACTTTTTCGGAGTTCTCCCCAGAGGAGATGGCTGAGAACGATGTGCACAATGCCTTCATGGTAAATACTCTTTACTTTCTACCTGTTTGTCTTCTCTTGTTTAGATTCTGCCCTTTAACTTTCTTGCTGACTTCTGATTTTTTCCTGCCTCAGACCCTCCAGTCTGCACTCTATAACAGGAAGATGATCAACATAGTGCAGACCACCAGCCATGCCACCAACGCCAAAAACCAGGAACTGAAGGGGACTGTTGCCGATTTGGCGCAGCAGCGGGCTGATCTGAAGGAGCGCATGGTGGAGTTGAAGACTGAGCTTGCTGTCACCAAGAAGAAGCTTAAGGAAGGGGTTGATCAGCTAGCTCGGACTCAGGCGGTGTGTAGCACTTTCTCTGACTCTCTTAAGCACTCTGAAGAGAAGATCAATGAGCTGATCTCCCTGACCACCAACGTTGTTGCCTATGCTACCTGGCGGGGAAAGATCAGCGGGATGCGTGCTGCTCTCGAGGAGGCTCCCACCCAGCAGGCTATAGAAGAAGAGGAGAAGTAGTTGGAGATGCTCTACCCCACCCAACCTGATCTGAGTGTAATTGATGGTTATCAAATTATACCTCGCAAGTGCACGATTGTCGTTGTACACTATTGAGGGTCGATCCCACGAGGAGCTAGGAAGAGTATTAATCGTTCTAATTCTTAGGCTTAGCTAAGTCGACAATAAAAGATGAGGTTGTTATACTAAAGCTACCTAAGACAAAATGAAATGCAAACTAAACAAGAAATAGGTAAATGAGCGAGAAGGAAGGATAAGTTGTAATTCAAATGATTAAAAGGCCTAGAACTCGGTTCTCCCACAACAATTCGTAATTCCACATACTAATTCCCTAGGCTAATCGTTTAGGTAAACGGGCAAGGAGGAGATGGCTCTAATTCGCCTAAGACCCCCCTCTCGGGTTCGAAGTAGGACACTAGCACTACCCACCAACCCCCCCTCTCGGGTTCGAAGGTCGGAATCCCTAACTCAACACCCAACAACCCCAAAAACGTGCACATTCCCAAGATGGTCGAGAACTTGGTCAAGGTCATTAAGTACTCATCGTATTCCGGGTCATCCCACTCCCTCTCTCGAGGGTCGATTTCAAACGCTAGTCTAGAGGCACCCTCCCTCGGTTCTCCCTTTCGGTCTCAACCTTGGTTGGTGACAAGATCAAATTCCGGGTATCCAATTTACAACCTAACCAACTCTCGTTGGTGGACAAGGGTTACAAGTCGACACTACCCAAAATCGATCCTTAAACCATGTAATTCCTCTAAACTACCCTCACCAATTTCCCCAAACAATTATCCCATATGAGAATCAATTAGTGAAACTACTCATGTCGGGTCAAACTGAGTCCTAGTAGAAGACTACTCACTAATCATGTTCCTAATTGCAAGAGAAACAACAAAGATGGAAACTTTATGCATAATCATGATGGAAGTACAAATTCTATTACTAATCATGCAACAATCCAACTTAAATTATAAGGAAAGACAATTTAATTCAAGAGACAATGAAGATTAAACTAAAGGCACAAACTTTAACTCAATAAACTCAAAGACTCAATCTTTAACATGAGAAATTCAAAGATTCAATCTTTGAGAGCAACAATAATGGAAAACAAAGAAAAGATGAACAAGAAAGAGAATAACATCAATTAAACAACAAGAAGTCTAACATGAACAATTAAACAAGAATTAAGAGAAAAGCAAAATGTAAACAAATGAAATTAAAGAGAGAAATAAGAGTAAAGAATTATACCAATAACATGGGAACTTTGAATTGAAGGAATGAAGAACTTCGATAAACAAGAGATTGATTAAACTAATTAAGTAATGATTACAAATTTTATTGAAGAAATATTGAAAGGGAATATTTAGGGTTCTACAAATATTGAGAGAGTAAGAGAGACTAGTCTAATTTCTAAGGTGGTGTTGATTACTGGTGGAGTTTTGGTGCGTGAATGATGGAGGTGGTAATGGTGTATAAAGATGGTTGTCGGGTAAATGAATGTTGAAGGTGGTCAAAAATGGTGATGTTGGTTTGGGAGTGAAATGGTGATGTCGGGTTTCATGGAGGTTGAATTGAGGATGATGATGGTGAATGGATGATTGAATTTGTGGTTTGATGTCGGGTTTCAATCCGAGCCGTGGTGATGGAGGAAGCTGAACTGGACTCGGTTCCATGGTGGAACGAATTTGGAGGGGGTTGGTGATGGTTAATGGTAATGTAGGACAATGGTGAGATGGAGGTGATGACGAGGTGTAGATGTTAGTAATGGTGATGAAGGATGATTTTGGAGTTCAGTAATTTGGGGAAGGGGTTGATGACGGGTTTGGTCAAGGGTCAACATGGGTTTATTCGAGTGACTCGTTCCATTTCCAATCATTTGACTTTGTCTTTTTTCCGTCTCATTTCCGCCTTGATTTATTGTAAATCGAATCTCCTCTTTATTACTTCGCATTACCTACAAATTATTATAATAAACTAATATTAATAATAATATGAAATAAATATCCGACTAATTAATGAATATGACTACGACGACTAATTATTATAATTAGTAAATTAATGAGCTAATTAGACAATTAAGCACGTAAAATTGAGTCGTAATAAGATATAAATGCGGGGTAAAAAGTGACTAAAATGCTATTTATCAGTAATACCCCGTATTTTATATAATCGATTAAACGGATATTATTATATATTAGTTATTATGCATTTTATATTACTATTAAGTCGGGTTAATTGTTGAGTCGATAATTACGTTATTTATTTTACTTGACTCGCGTCGTATCGATCTAAGTTAATTGAGACGGGTTTATACGGAATTCGATATGTGAGCCAACCCATTTACCCTCGACCCATTTGAGTTGGCCCAATAGCATGTTCAGCCCAATTAACCCTAAACCCTAAACCTAATTAACCTAAACTCTACCCTAATCCCTCAACCCGCCTCCCTCTTTCATCAGCCTCCATATCAACTTTCACGAAAAGAAAGAGAGAGAGAGTGGCTGTGGGTGGTTGACGGCGCAGCAGGGAAGATCTAGGGGCTTTTGTCGACGGCCATGGGCAACCCTGGTGGCTGTTATGGCGGCAGGAAAGGTATGGTGCAACCGTCCCTTCTGTTTTCCTTTTTCTGTCGTATTGTTGGGGGTTGTTTCGTGTCTCATAGGGGTAAGGCTGGTGGTTGTTGACGGGGTAAGGGAAATGGGTGTTAAGTGACGAGTGTAGGGGTGGTGGTTAGGGTGGTTTTAGGCGGGGATAGTGGTTGTGAAAGGCGGCATTGACAGGGGGGTAGCAACGGGTTTATACACGTGTTTCAGGGGAGTTTGAGACGGGTAGGTTTTGGGTGGCACCACCGTGGACTAGGGGGAGGTCGAAACGGTGGTGCTATGAGGTCTGTGTGCGTGGGTTGGCGGCGAGAAGAATGGTGGTGGTTTCACGGGGTTTGGTGAGTGTTGCGGTGGTGGTAAGTCGAAGGACGAGGGTGGTTGGTGAGGCTTGCGGTGAACCGGGCCAAATGCCAGCCCTGGTTCGACTGCGTCGGCGGCAGTCGACCAGGCTGGTGGTGGTTGTTGGTGGTGGGGTTGAAGTGGGGACCACGGCTGGTGGCTGACACGGCCTCGTGGTGGCGCGTGGGTGCGTGTGAGAGCGTGGGAAGGGGACGGTGTTGTTGACGGGTTGCGTTAGTGTTGGAACGGTTTTTTTTTGTAATTGTTTAATCTTTAGAATTCGTTAAGTTATCGTAATCTTAATTAATTATTTCCCGAGTCTTCTAAATAATTTATTTAATCTATTTCCCGAGTTATTTAAATAATTAAAGACGGGTTTTGAGTCGGGTTGTTGAGTTGTTCAAATGTTTGACTCGGGTTCTCCTAATCGTATAATTCGTTAATCCTTTAATTATCGTTTTGGTTTTAGTTCCGAGTTATTTAAAATAATATGATAATTAATTAGAGACGGGTTAAATAGAAAAGTTACTATATCGGGAAAGTTTCCATTTTCAGAAGTTCTACTTTGGTAACCTTCTATTTTGGGAAGTTGGGTCAAATACTAATCGGGTTATTTTAGTTATCAGTTGGGCATAAGTTTGGTGTCGGGATTGTATTTCGGGAAAGCTTCTATTTTGGGAGATTTCTATATTTAGTAGTTAGTAATTATAAATATTATAATTGTTTTAGGTGACGGATTCGTGAAGGATCGATAATCAAATTCATTGCTTTATTTTCGGATCGCTTAAATCGCTAATTGGAATTGTTTGGCACTTTGAGGTAGGGAAACACACTTGACCCATTATCGTTGTTATTGAATTGTGTTGACTTGATTCATGGTTATTGACTTACGTTATGATTCATCTACGGGAAGGTGTTTGACTGAATTGATTGTATTGAGTATGATATCACAACATCGAGTAACCGGCTTGATTTTATGATTTATCAGTTCAGTGATTTTTATATATTGTGTTGCATTTATTTCTTTTGAGCATTCATATGCATTGGAGATGGAGGATGTGGTGTGGTGATGATGATGTTGTGATAAGGCCCAGGCGGGTTCTGCAGGACTTGCCCTGGTGTCCTCAACTGCGAGCTGGCAGATCGGCTACGGTCGATATATAGTCTACCGGGGATCGGTATGGCTGGGCGTTCCGGGTTATGAGATATGAGTTGAGATGGAGGTGGAGGAGACGGAGGAGCATGCATATCATATTTTGTTGTTTCATTTTTTTCCCTACTCAACCTCGTGGTTGACCCTGTGTATTCGTGAACACCTGTGACGATCCAAATTTTGGGGAGCAGACTTGACAGGTTTATGAGATAGGATGGGAGCTTGATGGGCGTGAGACACTGGATCAGAAGACTTAGTGGCTAGATCATTAATTAGAAGACTTTCACTTTTATTTTATGTTGGTTCTTTGTAATTTGATGTAAAAGAGGTTTTGTAATAATTAAGTTAAATGTAATTATATAATTTGCCTTGGAGTTTAATTTGTTATTCACTACCTCGGGAAACCGAGATGGTAACAGTCCGGTTTATTAGGGAATGTCTTGCTAAAGGCTCCTTCATAAACCGGGGTGTTACAAAGTGGTATCAGAGCGAACGATCCTCAGGCCTAAACCAATGAACCCAATGAACATAGGAAGAGTCTAAATAAAATGAACCCCTGGGAATAAACTGTTAGGGGCTCACAGTGCGGTTAAGAAGGCGCCCTTAATGCGTGCTCTTTTGCCCTCTCAGTTTTGAACCAGGTAACCCGAGAGAAATTGAGTGAATGGGGGTAGTTAGAAGGAAAACCTTGGATATAATCAAGTTGATGTATACCTTGAGACCCATATATTCTAACCATGCTACAGGACAACATTACGGTAAGTATTTGTATGAATGATGACGTGATCATATGATGTTGTGGAGATGAGAAATAAATTTTCGAGTTCAGGTTGATAATCAATGAAGTGTTGAATTGTGGTAGTCGTGAGCGTGAAAATAACTGCGAATTTATGATAATTATCTGGATGGATGTTGAATGACATGTTGATAGCACTATTATGTCTAATGATATGCGGTTATGTGATCCCAAAGCCATGCTAGTATAGTCTTGTGATAGAATTTAGAAACACTATTGACTTGCTTGTTTTCTAGTCATAGCAATCGTGATTTAGATGTAAGGAGTAGGTCCAGATGCGAAGGGATTCTATGGGATAGACGTTTACGTAAGTGCGAAGTGTGAGATTTAAGTTGGGATGGGTTAGTGTACATAGTGGGTTCATAAGAGCTTGTAACATAGTAAAGAATGACCTAGTGCTGAAACACGTTTGTTTGATTTTACTCCCTAATTGATCTTGCTGTCATTTCTTTTCTGTTAATTTCCTATGGATGAAAATTTTATGAGAGATAGCCTCGTGAGTTAGTGTTCATTTGGCGTTGGTTTCATGTTTATAGGATATACGGATTAGGAGTAATAAATATTTTAGTGGGCTGTGGTCAGGGAGTTCCTGTGCAGTGATGTTTTGACCAACGATTTTGTAAAAACCCTCATTTAATTTGTATAAATGATTTTTGCATAATTCCAACTCCATCGACTAGAAGGTTCGTATATGTTTTCAAATTGATAAGCCACGAAAATTCTTGATGCCTCTATATTAAATGGTAAGTTTTGCAAACTGACCCAAGTTTCGGACCAATTGTTGTCACATACTTGTTTGGACCAACTGAGTTGTAAAATTCTTTAAAAATGGAATTCTTGTGCGTTAGACCTAATTCTTTTTCCCCTGTGTTTTAACCCTATGTATTTTTATAAAAGTAATATGAATCAAGTTTTAATCGAACGGTTATTTATTCGTGA
Organism: Silene latifolia; assembly: GCF_048544455.1. Lineage (NCBI taxonomy): Eukaryota > Viridiplantae > Streptophyta > Magnoliopsida > Caryophyllales > Caryophyllaceae > Silene > Silene latifolia. The sequence goes on along the minus strand of NC_133534.1, from coordinate 3,877,909 downwards.
GTTTTGGAAGTTACAACGTGAATCGAAACATTTAAAATGTGCGTTCTATGTTGAATTTTCATACGATTGTTTGGTTAATTCATGAGTTTTAGTAATTTGAATTTATAATATCCTTATATGATGACAGTAGCACGCATGTTCGGTAGTTGTGTATCTTAACAAGTGATAAAATTAAAGTCTAGTTGATAACATTGTTGGCATGATAGTATGAGTAAAATTGAATAGCTTAAATTGATTCTTAATCAAGGGTGAGATATTTTATACGAGTCCAGTTGTTGCATATTTTATGTATGTTTGACATGTTGTAATATCTCTAGTATGTTCATCATATTTGCATAGTGGTCGGATATATATAAAAATAAAACTATATTGTCATAGCTTGGTAGAGTTGATGGCGATAAAAGTTAATTTAGTTATGCTAATCTATCCGCATGAATATTTACAATAATTATGTTTAAATGTTTACGCATGGATGGTAGCAAGGATTATGTCTAAATGTTTCCACATGTAGGATGTCATCTGAGTTCTAAAGTCCTTTATGTGAGTTTGTGTGCCCACCGTTATATTTATTACCTTCATCACATTAAATTATTTCAGTTGGACTTAAAACTATAACATGATAATAAACAATGTTGTTATTCCTTATTGAATATGCCCGTTATTACAAGGTCATAAAATGCTAAAGTAATTCTTGCAATTGTATGAGTGTGATATAAAGGAAACTGTTTGATATAACACGACAATTGGCATATCTATATACTCGAGTCGTTACTATCAATTATATTCTAATAAAGATTGTTTATGATAACTATGTTGGCAATTATAATGGGATAACTCTTTAGATGATTCACATGATATGCATTGGTTTAAATGATAGTCATTATGGTTACACTTAATTGAGCCACGAGTTGCCTGATTATTTAAATCGTGCAAACCAGGGAAGTTGTTCAAGTTGCTAATCTTTTATCAAAGCTAGTGTTCTACAAAGTATATGGTGGCAAATGTATATATTAAACTATTTATACAATATCTTTCGTTTTGCTGAAAACGAATTATACTAAGTTGCTGGACACAATTGAATGATATGGTTGCTAAAATGTGAAACATAGGTGTGATATGGAAGTAATGTTGTCGTTGTCATAGATCATATGCGGCTACTTTTATTGGGAAACATGTTTTCAGAATTGATATCGTGCAAACAATCTTGATAATTTAAAATATGAATGATGAGTATGTTGTTGATTGCTTAAATTCATCGGCCTAATTCGTGACCTAAACCAGTGAGTGAGTAAATGGTTGTATGGACATGTCTATAAGACCCTGTGATTGTGATAGATAGTAGTGGTAAATCTATTTCTGTGATATGTTACACATGTGAGAAGTTCTTAAATTGTTTTGTTGATTTTGCTCTCGCTCGTTCATAGTCTATAATTGATCATCAAATTTGTTTAGTTGTGAAACCGTGTAAACCTTGGTTCCCTTCTTGTTGTTCTTTTAGTTTAATGTTGTGTTTTTTTAAGTTAAGCATGAGCTAGTAATAAATGCTACTTGTTGACAATCAGTTAATTCCTTAATAAAACCTCGTTTCGACCTTAATGTTGATGCGCAATCTCTTATCATGTATTCTTTCCTGTCACATGTGGTTGATAATAATTTTGTTGCATAGGTATATGAAAATTGAAAAGAGGTTACGAGGACGTAACCATGTTTCTAGTCGGGTAGGATTGTAAAATCTTAATGTTTATATTGCACTTGTTTGTAGATGGTAGTTTTGATCAAGTAGAGGTTTCGTTGTGGGGTATCTATACAAACGAGTTCTATATGTTTTATTCAAACTTCTGTTAGTTGGTTGAGGTGTAACAGAAGAGTATAGTTAAACTACTGGTATTGAGTTATGAGTTGTGGGGCCTTTGTGCCGAGTTACGTTTACGGTCCAGTGTGACCATGGTTATTGAGTTACTTGTGTTCGAGATCGGAATTTAGATGGAAGATGACGGTGTTCTCAGATGATTATTTAGTTGTTATACATTTGTGTTCTCAGGTAGTTATTAGTTGTAGTTAGTTGGGTCAAGTGAAGATGAGTTAAACTTCGGGACGAAGTTCATTTTAAGGGGGGAAGACTGTAATACCCCGTATTTTATAAAATAGATTAAACGGATATTATTATATATTAGTTATTATGCATTTTATATTACTATTAAGTCGGGTTAATTGTTGAGTCGATAATTACGTTATTTATTTTACTTGACTCGCGTCGTATCGATCTAAGTTAATTGAGACGGGTTTATACGGAATTCGATATGTGAGCCAACCCATTTACCCTCGACCCATTTGAGTTGGCCCAATAGCATGTTCAGCCCAATTAACCCTAAACCTAATTAACCTAAACTCTACCCTAATCCCTCAACCCGCCTCCCTCAACACGCCTCCCTCTTTCATCAGCCTCCATATCAACTTTCACGAAAAGAGAGAGAGAGAGAGTGGCTGTGGGTGGTTGACGGCGCAGCAGGGAAGATCTAGGGGCTTTTGTCGACGGCCATGGGCAACCCTGGTGGCTGTTATGGCGGCAGGAAAGGTATGGTGCAACCGTCCCTTCTGTTTTCCTTTTTCTGTCGTATTGTTGGGGGTTGTTTCGTGTCTCATAGGGGTAAGGCTGGTGGTTGTTGACGGGGTAAGGGAAATGGGTGTTAAGTGACGAGTGTAGGGGTGGTGGTTAGGGTGGTTTTAGGCGGGGATAGTGGTTGTGAAAGGCGGCATTGACAGGGGGGTAGCAACGGGTTTATACACGGGTTTCAGGGGAGTTTGAGACGGGTAGGTTTTGGGTGGCACCACCGTGGACTAGGGGGAGGTCGAAACGGTGGTGCTATGAGGTCTGTGTGCGTGGGTTGGCGGCGAGAAGAATGGTGGTGGTTTCACAGGGGTTTGGTGAGTGTTGCGGTGGTGGTAAGTCAAGGACAAAGGGTGGTTGGTGAGGCTTGGCGGTGAACCAGGCCAAATGCCAGCCCTGGTTCGACTCGTCGGCGGCAGTCGACCAGGCTGGTGGTGGTTGTTGGTGGTGGGGTTGAAGTGGGGACCACGGCTGGTGGCTGACACGGCCTCGTGGTGGCGCGTGGGTGCGTGTGAGAGCGTGGGAAGGGGACGGTGTTGTTGACGGGTTGCGTTAGTGTTGGAACGGTTTTTTTTGTAATTGTTTAATCTTTAGAATTCGTTAAGTTATCGTAATCTTAATTAATTATTTCCCGAGTCTTCTAAATAATTTATTTAATCTATTTCCCGAGTTATTTAAATAATTAAAGACGGGTTTTGAGTCGGGTTGTTGAGTTGTTCAAATGTTTGACTCGGGTTCTCCTAATCGTATAATTCGTTAATCCTTTAATTATCGTTTTGGTTTTAGTTCCGAGTTATTTAAAATAATATGATAATTAATTAGAGACGGGTTAAATAGAAAAGTTACTATATCGGGAAAGTTTCCATTTTCAGAAGTTCTACTTTGGTAACCTTCTATTTTGGGAAGTTGGGTCAAATACTAATCGGGTTATTTTAGTTATCAGTTGGGCATAAGTTTGGTGTCGGGATTGTATTTCGGGAAAGCTTCTATTTTGGGAGATTTCTATATTTAGTAGTTAGTAATTATAAATATTATAATTGTTTTAGGTGACGGATTCGTGAAGGATCGATAATCAAATTCATTGCTTTATTTTCGGGACTGCTTAAACTGCTAATTGGAATTGCTGGCACTTTGAGGTAGGGAAACACACTTGACCCATTATCGTTGTTATTGAATTGTGTTGACTTGATTCATGGTTATTGACTTACGTTATGATTCATCTACGGGAAGGTGTTTGACTGAATTGATTGTATTGAGTATGATATCACAACATCGAGTAACCGGCTTGATTTTATGATTTATCAGTTCAGTGATTTTTATATATTGTGTTGCATTTATTTCTTTTGAGCATTCATATGCATTGGAGATGGAGGATGTGGTGTGGTGATGATGATGTTGTGATAAGGCCCAGGCGGGTTCTGCAGGACTTGCCCTGGTGTCCTCAACTGCGAGCTGGCAGATCGGCTACGGTCGATATATAGTCTACCGGGGATCGGTATGGCTGGGCGTTCCGGGTTATGAGATATGAGTTGAGATGGAGGTGGAGGAGACGGAGGAGCATGCATATCATATTTTGTTGTTTCATTTTTTTCCCTACTCAACCTCGTGGTTGACCCTGTGTATTCGTGAACACCTGTGACGATCCAAATTTTGGGGAGCAGACTTGACAGGTTTATGAGATAGGATGGGAGCTTGATGGGCGTGAGACACTGGATCAGAAGACTTAGTGGCTAGATCATTAATTAGAAGACTTTCACTTTTATTTTATGTTGGTTCTTTGTAATTTGATGTAAAAGAGGTTTTGTAATAATTAAGTTAAATGTAATTATATAATTTGCCTTGGAGTTTAATTTGTTATTCACTACCTCGGGAAACCGAGATGGTAACAGTCCGGTTTATTAGGGAATGTCTTGCTAAAGGCTCCTTCATAAACCGGGGTGTTACACTGAGTGTGCTGATGCCTGAAGTTGGTGAGGTGAATTCTCCTGCACTGGCTGAGCAAGCTGCTGGGGGTGACATTGGAGTATCCCAGGATGCTGCTGACGGAGCTCAGGGAGCTATGGCAGCTGAGGATGTACAAGCTGGTGCGGTACCGGAAATGGGAGGTCAGCAGGCAGAGGAGATGCCAGAGGTGGAGGTCATTAATGTGACCGATAATTAAGTATTTTTATGTTTTGATGAACTTTTTGGCAGTCTGGCCCAGAGGTGGCAGACTTTGTAAGTTGTAAAACTCTTTCTGTGGTTGCTCCGCCAAGATGGCGGTTAAACTTTGGGCCGTATTTTGGCCATATTTTGAAATGCCCCTTGTCATAGTTTGGCAAGGTTTTAGCTTACATATCGTGTGCTTTGTTGTTTATTTTTCCTATTTTTAGGAAGTTTGTCGTATCAGTCTACTTGACTGATTTAGGCGAGCCCTGTCAACCTGAAAAGGCTGACGTTCTGACTCAGCTAGCTGCCGTGTTAGCCTGATGGTTGATTTAGGCGTATGCCGCAATGTAAGGAGGAGTGGTCGTGTCAACCTAGAAGGCTGATTTAGACCAGCACCGGTCACCGAAAAGACCGATCCGCACTAAGCTAGTTAGCCGTGTCACCCCGGGATGGTCGATTTAGGCGTATGCCGCAATGTAAGGAGGAGTGGCCGTGTCAACCTGGGAGGCTGATTTAGACCAGCCTGGTCACCGAAAAGGCCGATCCGATTAAGCTAGTCGTCGTGTCGGCCCGGATGGTCGATTTAGGCGTATCTGCAGCTTTTGGACTACTTAACCTTGTTCATGACGCAAGGTGTGTTCATCACGTTTAATGCCGACAGGGGCGTCATTGAGGCAAGTTTATCGTCATTCTAGGACCGATGGGACGCTGCAGGATTCTGGTAGCTCATATATCCCTACGTTCCATGTTCGTTGTGCATGCATGCTGGGGCCCTAATTAATTGCGATTAGTGCGAGTTACGTCCAGGGGTGGTATCAGGGGTAGCTGGATAAGCGTATTCAGCTGTCAACCAGGCGCCCTTTCGTATGTTCCATGATCCTTTGGTGAGGGTGCTCCTTGTGGAGAAAATAGGTTAGGCATGTTGCGGTGCCATGTGCCTTGTCACCCCGCGTTGGCAGTTGATAGTCCTGCTAGACATCCTTTCAAAGTACCATAGACACCAGAATTCAAAGTGATGTACTTAGATAAGCCCGAAAATAAGAAAATCTATTAAAATGATGTGAAGTACCTGTCGCCATCTCATGGGGTACCAGAGCAATTGTGGTCCCAGGACGCTTCCAGACCACACCATCTAATAGTAGTTTAAAGTCTTAAAAATAACTAAAGAAAATAAAAGTGAAATTGGCAGTATGCCTACTACCGGATTTTTTATTTTAACTTTAAAAATGATTTGGCTTCTCATAGTACATCATTCTGAAAGCTAAAGTCTACTTATTATTAAAAGTAATATCTCTTCAGGTGAAGTATGTTCCATGGGCGTTGTATGATTTGACCGTCCATAGTCATCAGTCTGTATGCACCATGGCCAACAACTCATTCTACTTGGTATGGCCCTTCCCATTTGTAGGCGAATTTGCCCGCTTTTCGATTCTTGGTGTTTTGAAACACCTCTCGGAGAACCAGGTCTCCTACCTCCAGGAGCCTGGCCTTTACATTCTTGTTATAACTCCTGGCCACAGACTGTTTGTAGGCAGCCAGACGGATTTTTGCGCTTGCTCGCGGCTCGTCAATTGTGTCCAGGCTTCTGATCATCTATGTGTTGTTCAGTTCCCTCGTCATATTTTCATACCTGTGAGTGGGGACTAGGACTTCTGACGGAATGACTGCTTCTGCGCCAAACACCAGGCTGAAGGGTGTTTGTCCTGTTGCTATCTTTGGCGTCGTTCTGTCTGACCATAACACTAGTGGCAATTCATCTGCCCACTTTCCTCCTAACTCCTGTAACCTCCTTCTTAGATTGTCCATGATGATTTTGTTGCTGGATTCAGCTTGACCGTTGGACTTTGGAGTTCTAGGTGCTGACTTTTTTAAGGTGATGTTCCACCTGGCACAGTATCCCTCGGTATCGTTTGAGATGAATTGTGAGTCATTGTCACATATGATTTCTGATGGGATGCCAAATCTGCAAATGATATTTCGTTTTATGAACGAAATGGCTTGTTTATCTTTTACCTCTGTGAATGCTTCTGCCTCTATCCACTTGGAGAAGTAATCTGTCATTGCTAGCATCCAGGTTCTGTTTCTTGTTGCCCGTGGTAGAGGACCTACTATGTCCATGCCCCATGCGATGAATAGCAGGGGGAAATGATAGGGTGCAGGGGCTCTGCTGGCTGATGGATCATGGGTGCTGAGCGCTGGCAGGCGTCACATTTCCGTGCGTACTCTGCTGCATCTGCCTTCATTGTAGGCCAATAGTATCCCTGTCTGAGGGCTTTATTTGCCAGACTCCCGCCCCCTGCATGGTTTCCACATTCGCCATTGTGGAGAGCATGTAACACGGTCTGTGCTTCTTCCTTGTCCAGGCACCGTAGGTAGGGGCATGCTAACGATTTTCTGAATAATATATCATCAATAAGTATGAACCTGGAGGCCCTTAATCTGAAAGCTCTTACTTCCTTTTTGTCATCTGGTAACTTGCCATGGCGCAGCCAGTCTAGGTAAGGTGTGCGTTAGTCGCCTGCTTGTTCGGTGGTTTGGTCAGGCGTCTGCCTGTTTGGCTGGGAGCTTTCACCTTCCTCTGTAACTGCCTTGACTTCTTTCTCGCTCTGTGGATCCTCCAATTCACCTTTATCTATTTCATCTGCTTTCTGGATGTAAGGCTCCAGCATATGTGCTATTGGAATGCTGGATAGCTCCGTTGGTTTAAATGTTGCCCCCAGAGTTGCCAAGGCGTCTGCTTCCACATTCTGATCTCTGGGGATCTGCTTAAGCTTGCAAGTTGCGAAATTTTCTTTTAATTCCTTCGCTATTTTCAAGTATGCAATCATCTTTGAGTCTCTGGCTATGAATTCATCATTCACGTGGTTGACTATTAGCAAAGAGTCACTGGATATGTGCAGGTGTCTGACCCCTAATTCCAGGGCTAGCTTCATTCCCAATATCAAGGCCTCGTATTCTGTTTCATTGTTGGTTGCCTTGAATTCACATCTTACTGCTTGCGCTATCGGTCTCCCCTGGTGACCGCAGATTAATCCCACGCCCGCCCCCTTTGGTTGGAGGCTCCGTCAATATGCATCTGCCGCGACTTCTATCTCCTTGCTTCCCTCTAAGGTGAGGATCTTCGTATCCGCCCGGTTCGGATGGTCTGGGCTGAAGTCTGACACGAAGTCGGCCAGTGCTTGCGATTTGATTGCTGTTCTGGGGTCATATTGGATATCGTACCCACTGAGGTGTACAGACCATTTGGACATTCTGCCTGATAGTTCAGGCTTCCTCATTATAGATTTTAGCGGGTAGTTGGTCACGACATGTATGATGTGGGACTCAAAATAGGGGCGCAGTTTGCGAGATGCCACTACCAATGCTAGTACTAATTTTTCAAGGGATGTGTACCTGGTCTCTGCCGGCAGCAGAGACTTGCTCACGTAGTATACTGGCTTCTGCTCCTTTTCTTGCTCTCTGACCAGGACAGCACTCACTGCCACTTCTGTGACGGCTAGGTATAGGAATAATGGTTCTCCTGGCTTTGGCTTTGACAGCAGCGGCGGGCTGCTGAGGTAGTGCTTCAGCTCTCTGAAGGCTTGTTCGTGCTCAGAGGTCCATTCAAACTTCTGGTTTTCCTTAGTACGTTGTAAAACAGCATGCATTTATCTGAAGATCTTGAAATGAACCTGTTCAGGGCTGCTACCTTTCCAGCTAGTCTTTGAACATCCTTAGGCTTCTCAGGTGACTCCAGCTGCAAGACGGCTTTGATCTGCTCGATGCTGGCCTCTATTCCTCTTTGGGTTACTATATAGCCTAAGAATTTGCCAGAGGATACTCCGAAGGTGCACTTAGATGGATTTAACTTCATTTTGTACTCCCTGAGGGTGCTGAATGTTTCTGCCAGATGTCGCATATGATCTTTGGCCTTTTCTGATTTCACCACCATGTCATCAATATACACCTCCATTGTTCTTCCTATCTGTTCTTTGAACATTCGGTTAACCAGCCTTTGATATGTGGAGCCTGCGTTCTTTAGGCCGAATGGCATGACGTTGTAGCAATATATTCCTCTTTCAGACATAAATGTCGTCTTCTCTTGATCTGCAGGATCCATCTTGATCTGATTGTATCCACTCCATGCGTCCAGGAATGTTAACATCTCATGTCCAGCTGTCGCATCTACCATTGCGTCAATATGAGGCAGTGGGAAGGGATCTTTGGGGCATGCCTTGTTGAGATCGGTGAAGTCCACACATACTCTCCACTTCCCATTCTTCTTAGGCACCACCACTACGTTGGACAGCCATTCTGGATATTTTACTTCTCTTATTTTCTTTGCTGCCAGCAGGCTATCTACTTCCTGGTTGATCACCTTGTTTCTTTCCGCTGCAAACTTTTTTCTTCTCTGCTGGATGGGTTTACACTTTGGGTCCACGCTAAGCTTATGCGTTATGATGGACGGATCTATTCCTATCATATCATCGTGCGACCATGCAAAACAATCCATGTTCTCCTGTAAGAACTTGACTAGTTGCAGTCTTAAGCTTCCTGTGCATCCTGCTCCAATGAGCACAGTTCTTTCTGGGTGCAGCTTGTCCAGGTTGATTTGATCCAGCTCTTCTGCTGGGGGTTCAATGTATTCGTCCTGGATAGGCTGCTTCTGTAATTGCTATGCGAGAGGGCTGGCAGTGCACTTGAGTGCCTTCTTATAGCAGCCTCTGGCTTCCTCCTGATCTCCTCTTATTGTTTCTACTCCCCATAGTGTAGGGAAATTTATGCACTGGTGGTACGTTGAGGGGACCGCTTTCATCTGGTGCAACCATGGTCTTCCCAAGATGACGTTGTAGGTGGAGGGGCCGTCTATAACCAGGTACCTGACTTGTTTGTTGACTCCTCCCACATAGGTTGGGATTACTATCTCGCCTAGTGAGCTGGCTGTTTCTCCACTGAAGCCTACTAGCGGAATAGTCTTCTTCTGTAAATCCTCTCGCTGAATCCCATATTTTCTATAGTTTTCAGCATGATTAGGTTGACCGAGCTTCCTGTATCTACCAAGACCTTTCTAACTGTGCAATTGGCCATTGACAAGGTGATAATAAGTGTGTCATGATGTTCTCGTTCATCGTATGTATCTCCTTCATCAAAGCTGACCGCTGGTAGATCGCTATGAGAAATTCTACAAGAATTGGCTGACATGTCGCCTTTGATCTCGGTGGCACGTCTCTTAGCTGCTGAGTATGTCAGCCCACTTAAGTCTGAGCCGCCTGTTATCACGTTTATAATTTTGGTGCATGTGGGTGGGTCTGCCGGCTTGGCGGAGCCTACCTTATCCTGCTGCTTGCCCCCACGTGGTAACAGGTGACTCAGCTTTCCTTTTTCGTACAGGCGCTTGATCTCTCTTCTTAATGTGTAGCAGTCCTCAGTGTTGTGTCCGATATCACGATGGAATTCACACTTCTTCTTGCTATCCTTTCTCCAAGCTTGCTCTCCTACTGGTGGGTTGGGCCATCTGACTCTATCTCCCATTTCCGTGAGTGCCTTCAAGATTTCTCCGATACCTGTAGTGAATCCATATTCTGCCAGAGTGGGGAGTAGCTGATTTTCCTCGATTATGTTGACTCCCCTCCCATATGGTCTGTATCTCTCATCCTTCTTGCTGGTAGTTTGCTTTCTTCCTGACTTCTCCACGGCTGAGGTACTAGAAATACTTGGTGTGCTCAATAAGCTGGCTCTGGCTAGGATATCTTCCTCCAATCTGATTGCGGCAGCTGCCTTTTCCTGCACTGCTTCGAAACTGTGGCAGAGATGCATAGTTAGCTGCTTGTATAGGTCGGAGTCGTGGTGGAGGCCTCTTCTGAAGGCTTCTACTGTTGTTGAGACATCACACTCTCGTACTGCTACCTTCTCATTGTTGAACCTAGTATTGTATTCTCCAATGCTCTCTTCTGCCCCCTGGACGATTCTGTATAGATCTCCTGCATGCTTCTGTGGTTTTCCGCTGCTTGCGAACTGTTGAGTGAACGCGTTCACTAATTCGGCAAACGTAGATATCGACCTGTTGGGCAGGCTTACGAACCATCGAAGTGCTGGTCCTGTTAGGGTGGACCCGAACCCTTTGCACATGTAAGCCTCCTTGACTTGCCCTATAGTTGTTACTGTCATCATCTTCTGCTTGTACTGACTTATATGATCAAAGGGATCTGTCGTACCATCGAAGAGAGGCATATTTGGATTTGTGAATCCCTTCGGCATGGCTGTGATAGATATGGTGTCCACGAATGGTGAGTCGGCGTAGCTGTCTAGAGCTGCTTTCTCGAGTGGGGGTGGCAATCCTGGGACCCTGCTTAGTATTTCTTTTAACTCAATCATCGCTTTTGTGATCTTTGAACTGAGTCCGTCTCATCACGCTCTTTGGTTCAATATATTGCCTCCTGATCCGAGCTCTTGATGGTTCTGATGTGTTCCAGCTGCTAGAGGAGTTGTTGTAACAAATGTCCCCTGCTGCCAGTCCATTTGTTGGTTTGACTCAGATCCTGCTCCAGGCGTCTGATCGATCGTTGTGGGGCTGCTGACAGGGATGCCACCTGCTCGTGTCGCCACACAGCTGGCCGGCGGCCAGTTATCCGGTGTGAGGTATCCCAGCCCTCGCGGGGTTATTCTTTCATCTGTTGGTACTGTAGCCAAATCCAATCTTGTTATTATTTCAGCTGGTATCTGCCTGCTGCCCGATGCTCCTTGTGTCAGATCTAACAAGGGAGATCTTCCTTCACCTGTCCTGCTCGCCGGGGTGACAGACTGCTGTTTTAGGATATCTATCTGCGCCCAGAGCTCTCTGTCCCTCTTTCTTGCTTCGGTTTCAGCTTTCTTCTGGTCTTCTCTCATGTTTTCCATAGCTTTCTGAAGATTCTCCACGCCAGTAAGCAAGATCTGCGTGGGACTAGGTGGCGGAGTGAGGCCTGAATTTGATGTTCCCTTATCTGATCTGGCTTGGGCCGTGACAGCAGGAGTCTTAGGTGGTAAAGAGGTTTTTGTTGTCGGTATGATTCTTGAGGTGTGTCCGGGAGCCTGCGTAACCACCGTTGATGTTGGTTTTTGAGTAGATGGTGACAGTGGCGATGGTTGCCTGCTCCCTGACACGGCTTCAGATGCTTGCTTATCCATTGTATATCTAGAGTATCAACGATTGACGACCACAATGCCCCACGGTGGGCGCCAAACTGTTTACGTATTTTTACCCAAGTCGATTGATTAGGGTCAATGTAGTCTTACTCGTTGGTTGATTGTATGATCGTTCGTATGTCAATAAGTAAACAAAGCACGTAATACAAATTGACACGTAAGATTTTGGTGACACGGAAAACCCAGTGTGGGAACAACCGTGGGAGGGACTGTACCCAGCCAAATATTGCACTATATGTTAATAGGAGGATGATTACAATAGTAGCGTAATGCAAATCTTGCTGGTGCCAGGTGTCAGGCCTACAAGATCTTGGACGAATGTATTATTGATAATAATATGTCGTGGTGTTGATGTACTCTTGAACATGAATGTGCGAATATGGATGTGTTGAATGTCTTTCTTGATTTGCTTCCTTGGCTATTTATAGGGTAAGAACCCTATATATGTCATACTTTGAATATGGAAAGGAATATAATTTCCATAAGAACTCTTGCCATACTTGGCCGCCTTTCCCAATTCTCCCTGATCTCCATAACTTCTCCCTAACTTCTCCCTAACTCCTCTTTCCTTAACCGGACGCCTTCTACGATGGGCTCCTAATCTTCCTTTTGGCCCGTTTCCCCTTTCTCCAATCCGCGGGCTTATTTCCTCTTTATCACTCATTCCATAGCTTTTAGTTTACTAAGTGGGCCTCCTTTGTTGTGCTATTTTTAGCCCAAACAATAATCATTTAGGTTAATTAATAAGTTGTTCGAGATTTAAACACAAACTTAGACTTAAACAATGTGAATACAGCAGAAGTACTAAAACTTATGAGAAAACTTTATCGCTAAAGTGGTCCTACTCTAACTCAAATCCGAACTGAACATGTTGATATACACAAAAAACGCATTCAATGTATCCAACACAAGGTTAGTAGTAGTACAATGTGGAATGTACCACAACAATTGGCAATTGGTCTCCCTTGTGACGGGTCACCATTTGTGGCGGATATTTTGTGAGTTAAAATGGTAACAAAATGGGTTAGTGGAGAAAGGGGACCACATGAATAGTGTTGCAGAGAGAGAAAAAGTGGGTACTTTGTGAGGTAAAATGGTATCCGTTACTCCAGAGTGACGGATATGTGCCTTCACAAATGAGATTTTGTGAACAATTGGATGATGCCCCCTAAGATTTATCCAAAGAGAGAATTAGTGATAAGAGAGCGGTTAGGTATGTCATATATATTTAATTGTTATACCGACTAGTCCATGCAAAATCCCTATGCTTCCCCAAAGAGGCGGTGTTCTTAGATAAACATGTTATACTCGCGCGATGAATCAAGATCTAGGTTGCACCAAAACGGACACGGACATGGACACGTGACACGGCATCCCATGAAATTTAGGACACGGGACACGGCATTTAAATTTAATAAAATATATATTCTATAGTTATATATGTGTGATTTTATTTTTGAAAAAGTATTGAATATTAAATTTAAATAAGTGAAAGTAAAATTTACGTTAATTATAACTCATTCTCATTTCCAAAACCAAAACCAACTTATAATCAATCTATTTCGACATCTCATTACTAGTCTAAATAACCTCATTTGTCTCAAATTCAACTTATTTTCCCACCAAATTTAACCATATAACAATTCTCGCCATTTAACTTAAATTAAACTTGATTCCGTTTGGACTTTGGAGGCCAGGTGTGTCCAAATACCATGGACACGGCTCAAAATACCATGGACACGTGTCGGACACGTGCCGAAATAAAAGATGAAAGTTAGACACGGCTTTACAAGTGTCCGACACGTTTTGACGTGTGTCCGACGAGTGTCGTGTCCGACAGGAGAACGCCGATTAGGAGGAGTGTCCGTGCTAACTAGATCAAGATAAGAGCTTGCCTTTCTTTTAGTTCATGCTTCTAACTTTAGTGTAACTGTTGCTCTTGCAAGCCCTTGAAAATGGGTAAGGATCCTCTCCATTTCTCAAAAAGAAATGGAGGTCCATTACTTCTTAATGGTCCGGATTAACTCTGGGGCTGATCGGATGGTTGTAAATTTATTTGAGGAAGAAAAGGTAAATGGGTGAGAGTGAAATATATAATAGAATAATCTTTGTGAGGAGAAATGGACCAAAAAGTAATGGAGAGGATCCTTTTCCCTTGAAAATGAGGGTGTTCTCCCTATTTACCAGAAAGAGATGAGAGTTAAAAACTTTCCCGTAAGAGTTATGTTTGCGATGGCCAAACAACCAAATTGGTAAAAAAAGTGGAGGTGATTTGCCAAATTGGTAAAAAAACTATAGATTATGACAAATTGGTAAAAAAAGTGAAGATTTATGACAAATTGGCCAAAAAACTAAAACATTATGTAATTACTATTCTTACAATTAAATTTGACCAAAGTACCCTTACCTAAATTAATGACCCAAATATACACAAATTGAAAACTTGGTAAATATGGCAGTACGAGTATTCTCGGCACAAATTTTCATTTAAGACGGCACTATCCGTCTTAACTCTTAAGCATAAGAAAGATCAAGTATCATACCACTTGTGTATATAAGACAAATATATTGATATTCCCTAATCCGTATGCATTTTTATATATACAAGGGGTGTTGATTTTCGCAGTACACATTTTACTCCATACAGTACACTTTTGACGAAATTACCCCTCTCACTTCCAATCCCAAAAAAATCATGTCGTGTACTGTGCAAAAAAAGAAGAAAGAGAGAAAAAATGTATTGCGTTCTCCGGTCCTCCATAATACGTTCATCCTTATACCATCCTTTAACAACCCCCATCTCTTCGCCGGACTTCGGCAACCCACCATCCTCTCTCGCCTGATCACCAACGACTCTACCATCCCCTCGCAGCACCGACGACACAGCCCCTTCCTCTACCTGCCCCCTTGGAACATACTGCCCTCACAACGAAGTTCTAAATAAAGCACAAAAAATCCTTAAAAACATAAAAGACGTTATTAATTTCATCAACAATTGCAACTAATGAATCAAGTACATCAGTATATGTACCACTTTCGAATTATCATCCATCATTAAATTAAATCTGTAATTTAGATGTTTTTATGGTTAATAATTGAGAGAGAATTAGGTTTAGAGTGTTTTTATGTCCAAAAAAAAAAGGTTTAGAGTGTTTTTATGTGAGGGTATGCAAATGGAAAAATATGGGTAAAAAGTACTGCAATGAGTAAAATACGTACTGCGAAAATAAATTACGTTAATATTATTATAAGTTACGACATACGAGTCATTCGTGGCGAAATCGATTATTTGGCTGTGCAACATTTGAATAAAGGACGAGTTACGGATGAGATTTTTTCTTCAAATCGAGTTATTTGAACAAGGGTAGTTTTGTCAATTTATTTGGAATAAAAAAGAAATTTGAGACAGATGCAACATTTTTGGCCAATTTGTCATAAATCTTCACTATTTTTACCAATTTGTCACAATCTATAGTTTTTTTACCAATTTGGCAAATGACCTTTACTTTTTTTACCAATTTGGTAGTTTGGCCTGTTTGCGATTAAGAACATAAAACAATTATTTACGTATTTTTTTTTAAAAATCAAATAAGATTCCTCATCCTGAAAATAATGATAAAAACGAGCATTAACCTATTTCTTAATCAAACCCAAACCCTGACTTAAATTTTTTAAGCTCTACGAATTTATATCAAATTCGACCTTTAAGCTCAGATTCCGAGCCAATCTTAACCCAATCCAAACCCGAACACAAATCGACCCAATTACCCCTAATCCACATGATCACGAGTCCAAGCCTAAACTCCATTTCTATATCAAAATACCAATTCAATTGACAAAAAGATTAAATTTTTGCATAAAAATCACCAAGAAAACCATGAAATCAACCAAAACTCAAGAACCCACATACAAAAAGATCATGGTAGCATCATTTTCAGCCATGGCAGCTGAAACTGCAACCTTCCCAATTGACATAACAAAGACAAGACTTCAACTCCATAACCCCATAAATTCACTTAATTCCGTTAATTCGCCATTGTCAAACACCAATGCTTTCAAAGTAGCATTCAACATTGTTAAAAATGATGGTTTTCTGGGTTTATACAATGGATTATCACCTGCTTTAATTAGACATTTGTTTTATACTCCTATTAGAATTGTTGGTTATGAACAATTAAGGAATTCTCTTGTTGTTTTTAATGGTGATGGTGATGTTCCTCTTTTTTCTAAGGCTTTTGTTGGTGGGTTATCTGGGGTTATTGCTCAGGTATTCAATGTTTCGCCATTTCTTGTTTAAGACCGTCTTAACTTAAGACGGGTTTGTTGTAAAGGTTGATTCTTTTGATTGATTTGAGTTTTTGATTTGGGTGCTAATATGTTAAAACACAAATTCTCATTTAAGACACTATCTGTCTCAGACGAGTCAAGTATCGTACCACTTCTGTATATTAAAAGACTGTAATTTTGTTTTGATTGTTGTAGCTTTTGATTATTTGAACTGGGATTTAACATTTTGAATGTCTGTGTGTTGATGATGATTTCTGATTGTTTGATGTGGTTAATTGTCTTCTGATACTTTATGCTAATGCCATTTGATCTTATATAATACTCTGTAGTAAGTCTTTACATTCATTTCATTTCGATACGTTTGTTAAAGATATGTGATGAGAATTTTGAACAAGCGTACAGAAATGGAATGAATGGAGGGAGTATTATGTATTGGCGTATTGCTGATCGGTTAAAAACCGAGTACAGTTTTGGTAATTGAGTAGAGAAGAGGGTTTTGTAATGGCATTGGAAAAAGCTGAATGATGAATCCAGTCAATTTCGTCATGGACAGTTGTGTTAGTGAATCAGGAAAAGTAGAAGGAATGACTGAATGAGGTTAAGGCGTTTTTCGGATAGAGCTAATTGTCATTTTTCCTTATTTTGTTGGGATATGGTGATACTTCCGTATAAGGAGGCTATGTAAATGAGTAGGGATGGTTGGCGCTACATCTGAAGGAATTCTGTAGTATAATGGTATAAGCCTTCGGGAGAAGACGTGAGAGCTCCCCATAAGCACAATGCCAACGAACTTTGTTTCCCTTATTCATTTTTAGCTCGATGTAATTAGTTAGTAGGTGATCCTCGATTCCACAGGACAAACTCAACTCTCCCTTAGTACATGGAGAGTGGAATCCATAAAGATCAAGCAATGTCACTGTGGAAAATTAGAAACCTTCACAGCTTTCCTGATACTTCATGTAATACTAAGGGTGTGTTTGGATTGAAGGAATTGGAGGGAAAAGAAAGGGGATTTAAAATCCCTTGTTTGGATAGCAAATAAGGGTGGAGGGAAATGGAGGGGGAGAAATTTGGAGGGATCCAATTTCCCTCCTCCAAGCCTAATCAAAATCTCTCCACAATAGGTAAAATTTGGAGGGAAATTGTATGTAAACACCCACACCCCATTCCCCCTCCCCTTCCCTTCTCTCCCTTTCCCTTTCCCTTCCCTCCTTCCCCCTCCCCTCCCCTTCCCTCCACTTTTGCTTGTAGGCCTTCTCCGCTGCAACTATTGATCCCACCCAAACCAATTCTCCGAACAAAGCCCAAATCTTCAAAAAATTCTTGCATTTCCAAATGAAATTGGCAACTGGAAAATGTGGAGATCAAGTAGGCTACTAATCACCTCCGCGTTTTTTAAAGAGGAAAATTTGAGGTGGGGGGCATTGTAGCCTTGCTTTTGAACCTAATGGATTGCTTGTGGATAAACCTTAAGGAATATTTGTTGGCTCTTGACAATTTGCTAGGTCAGTCATTTTCTTTTTTTCCTTGTCCCCGCTGATGCAATGTCGCTGTGTAAACCCATACTCTCGTCCAGTTCGTGGGAGTGTATTTCACATGTTGAGGAAAGGCTATAGTTGATTCATGTATTGGTTGAATATTACTGCTCAAATTGTCATGTTTAGTACATTGTTGAGTTTAGAGACGACTGAATCTGGTTTGAATTTTGAGCTGTATATCAAAACTATGTCACTGTTCTTCAGTTTTGCACGACATTAATGTGCCAGCACGTCTAAGAATATAGAGACGACATCTCGACATTATATGTTACTCCATAATTTGGTCAACTTGATTTTTCTGGGTTTTTTTTTACTGTTTGTTTAGGCTTTTTTGAATGATGGTCTTATGATAGATGTATCTGTGTGCTATTTGATGATCTTTATGTCATCATCGTTTGGTGTTAATGTTGCACGTAAAGATTATCAACACCTAAGTTCATACCCTCAGGCTTGCAGGTGGTGGCAAGTCCAGCCGATTTAGTCAAAGTGCGATTGCAAGCTGATGGTTCCCGGGCAAGCCAAGGTCTACAGCGCAGATACTCCGGCCCAATTGATGCCCTAAGAAAGATCATTCAAGTCGAGGGAATCCTAGGGCTTTGGAGAGGGGTGTTCCCAAATGTGCAGAGAGCCTTTCTAGTCAACATGGGGGAGTTAGCGTGCTATGATCACGCTAAACATTTTGTAATCAGGAACAAGATAGCTGATGATAACATATACGCCCACACACTATCTTCGATCATTTCTGGTCTATCGGCTACCACACTGAGCTGTCCAGCCGATGTGGTAAAAACGAGAATGATGAATCAAGCAGCAAATGAAGAAGGTAAGATGATGTACAAAAATTCCTATGATTGTTTGGTTAAGACGGTAAAGATTGAAGGAGGAAGAGCATTATGGAAAGGGTTCTTTCCTACATGGGCTAGGCTTGGTCCTTGGCAGTTTGTATTTTGGGTCTCTTACGAAAAATTTCGGCACATTGCCGGCTTCTCTTCTTTCTGACGTACACCGGAATGTTTACGACTCAGTTGAGCTGGTTCTGCCCTCTTACTCGTAGTTTACTCCAATAATTTTAATGCTAATCAAACCGTTTTGTAGCAGTTTATGAAGTTAAAGGCGGCTTTTTTTAAGAACTACTTCGATAACACTGTAATTCCATAATGTTTCAGCTGCAAGAAGGGAGCTAATTCTGTATAATTTGAGTACTCGGTCGAATAGAAGCAAATCTTGTATTAATAAAGACAACCAAATAAACAATCGCGACTAATTAATTACTCGCGTATTCCTCATTGAATTGTATAGTTGATGCATTGGTCTTACATGTAAGACCGTCTTATATAGATTTTTGTGCCAAAAAAATACTGACGAACAAAACAGAAAAGTTTTCAGTTAATTTCATAAGAAATCTAGTTCGCTTTAATGGAATCCAATGGCTATGCAGACTTGGCAGAGTTAAAAGCTTTGTCTTGCCAACCTTTCCTGGTCCCCGAACCTATCTTGCCCTCCTTACCTGCCCTGCCTACTAATACCGCCTAGCAGCCCACCAGAACTTCGTTGCCCTACGAACCTGTCCTGCCCCCCGGAACTTTGTTGCCCTAACAACCTGTCCAGCCCACCAGAACTTTGTTGCCCTAACAACCTGTTCAGGCCACCAGAACTTTGTTGCCCTACGAACCCGTCCATCCCACCAGAACTTTGTTGCCCTAACAACCTATCCAGCCCACCAGAACTTAGTTGCCCTCCGAACCTGTCCTGCCCACCAAACCTTTGTTGCCCGCCCAACCTGTCCTGCCCACCAAACCTTTGTTGCCCTCTGAACCTGTCCTGCACACCAAACCTTTGTTGCCCTCCAGACCTGTCCCCGCCAAACCTTTCATGCATCTCAGCAGCCTTTTCCTCTTTGACTTTCCTCACCATATCGAGTATTTGAGGATCGAAGAAACGTTCACGGACATACAGCCGCTCCTCTGCCTGTATCTCCTTGACGGCACTGGGATATGGATTAGATTTGGGTTTTTCGCCAAGATCACGTGAAATTTTCTTTAAGCGAGAGTACGCCTGCTTTTTTGCCTTTTTCTCTGCTCGATATTCCATCTGGAGACAAATTAACACACACATACACACACACACTTATATGAGACCGGTTTACATGTGCGACGGATCAATTTGGTCAGATAATTAAATGAGGAATAAAAAGGTATTTGACCGGTCTCACTAAATAGAGCGTCTCATACAAGACCCCCGTAAAAACACTCTTAATTGGTTCAAGTATATATCAATGCAGGGATATCCTAAGGGAATGAAACTGAAAATTAATACGAGTAACATAAATATAAATAACCGTACATCTGCTGCAGCAATAGCTTCCTTCTCTCCCACTCCCTTTTCTTTCAATTCTAGCACCCGTGAAGCAAAAATACGAGCTGGAACAGGATTGAAACCGCTAAGCCTGTTCATAAAGAATAAAATCACAAACCACAAATTTATTGCCTAGCAATTTAGTAAATCAGGATAAAATCAACATATTCGCTTTAATAGAAAGGTTGTGAAATGGGATTACATTTCAATGCTGCATGAAAAGACAGTGACGTTTCCATTTATAATAGAGCAAAGGATTCACTAGTCTTTACTTTTGAATGGAATAAAGCAAAGTAGCTTACTAAACCAAACCGAATGAGCGATGCAATTCTAAACGCAATGTTCATTACAGATCAACATAGACTGATGTTGTTTAGAATTGGAACTTATGGATGTTGAGACACATCCTGGTAGCATTGACACAAGAAAGTAATAATATCTAACGGTCATGGGAGATTCAAAAGATTTCTACCGAGCAACACAAAGCCAATTGTCAGTCTAAGATAACCATCGTAAACATTTATGAAATTGAAAAAAAATTATATTTTCAATCTAAAACTGTGTACATCAGTAACACACAGATATTAGGGCTGGACTAACTTAGTAACTTGACATTTTTGCATGTGAAATGAGTAGACCAGTGGGAAACACGACTACAGAAAAAAAAATAAAAAATAGCGGAAAGTGTAGGGAAAAGGCAAAAGAAAAAGACGATCCACTTAAATTGATGTACCAAAGAATATGGACAAGTTTATAGGCTCTAAGTACTCTAAGGGTGTGTTTGGATTGAGTGATTTGAAGGGAAAAGAAAGGAAGGGAGAGTAGGGGATTTAAAATCTCTTGTTTGGATAGCAAATGAGGGTGAAGGGAAATGGAGGGGAAGAGATTTGGAGGGATTCAATTTCCCTCCTCCAAGGCAAATCAAAATCTCTCCACAATAGGCAAGATTTGGAGGGAAATTGTATCCAAACAACCACACTTCATTCCCCCTCCCCTTCCCTTCTCTCCCTTTCCCTTCCCTCCTTCCCCCTCCCCTCCCTTTCCCTCCAATTTTTCTATCCAAACACACCCTTAGGGTGTGTTTGGATTCAGTGATTTGAAGGGAAAGGGAGAGAAGGGAAGGGGAGGGGGAGGGGGAATGGGGTGTGGGTGTTTGGATACAATTTCCCTCCAAATCTTGCCTATTGTGGAGAGATTTTGATTAGGGTTGGAGGAAGGAAATTGGATCCCTCCAAATCTCTTCCCCTCCATTTCCCTCCATTCCCATTTGCTATCAAAACAAGGGATTTAGAATCACCTACTCTCCCTCCCTTTCTTTTCCCTTCAAATCCTTCAATCCAAACACACCCTAAAAGTCATGGAAGAAGCAAACATAAGAAAATAAAGGAGCTATTGGTTGTCTGTTACAAACTGAAGGCGAGAAGTTACTAGTGCTAAACATGAATATTAGACAAACTCCATATCAGACTATCAGTACCTGCTTAGAATTGAGGAGCATAAGGTGAAAGAAGAAATATAGAAGAGGGTAAGTTTGGTTTTTTAAAAAAGGAAAGGAATCAGCAAGAAAAAGCTGAAAGGGAGAAGTATAAGCTCGAGAAGGGAGTAAGAGTATGCAGCAAGATCAAGGACATACACCGACTTTGAGTGCTTCAATTTTCAGAGATGTTGGTTCGTGACCAAAGATAGAGAGTAGAACTCATATGAACATTGAAAATGGGGTTCTGAAAAAATAACACAGCCTTGCAAAAATGACCCCTACATCTAAGTAATGGAAAGGTAAATACAACGAGAGAAATTGACGATGGATTTTATGAAAATGAAAAGTGTAAGAAATAAAAAAAAAACTAAAAGTTTGCAAGACCAAACAATTTGAAACCACCTATCCTACTTTGTGTGAAAATGACGGTAAAAATGGGCATCTATAAGCTTAACATTTGGTTTAGATACAAATTTGGGAAGGAAGGGGAAAGAGGAGAGGGAAGGCAAGTGGTGACTTTCGTTCCAAATCTCTCATATGTTGAAACGATTTTAATCTAGTTTATAGACTATAGAGAGGATAAGAATCCCTCCAATTCAGCTTAATAAACAAACAATGAGATTATTACCCTCCAAATCCGTCCAAACAAAGCCCAACGCGAAGTGGCAACCTCGATTTCCGAACTCAGGATAACTTAAATAATCCAAGGAATCCAACAAGAGGTTCAGAAACACGAAAGGTGGTCAGCCATTAGTGAGTACTTTGTCACTTGTACTAATCTGACTTGGTCACCAGATGATCATAAAATGGTTAAGGAGAAGCCAAGGGGGTTGATGACGATAAAAAACACAGAGAGATTAGTAATTAGTTCTGCACAAATTTGAGACGGCTTCAAAATAAACAGCAAGACAAATTTGAGTTTGATTGATCTTCCGAGGGAAAACTAAAAAGACAAAAACCACATTCAATTTGGATGCACGCTCAAAGTCTCAAACACACGTTCTTCATCATTGTGAGAGTTAAATAAGTTGACATCGAGCTGAGACTTCATCAGCAACTTCTAGTGTGATTATACTTCCATGATTTGGCCAACAAAATTTAGCCATTTTGGGTAAACCGCGCATTTTCGTAACATTAAAAAAACATCAAAACAAGATCCTTATAATTTTGCCATCGGAATTCTCATTTAGTCAACTTTGTTTCTTATTTTAATTAAATTACACTAAAAAGAATAAATCTCATTGCTCTGGATTAGCATGTTTTAGAGCATTTAGGATCATTGGCTTGCATCAGCTAAACTCTTTCTTACCGTTGGCGCAACTTTCTAAGAAGAGTAATCTGTAATGAGAATGGGAAAGAAGGCGGAAAGAAACATATAATATAGAAACATAACAAGACATACTTGATAGGATCTTCATATTGTGACTCCGGATGCTTCTCGTAGAATTTTTTTACATAAGCATCTTCAGGAAGGGTGATTACATTGACTTTTCCATTGGCGCGAGGAAACACAGGAGGAGGGGACCTAGACATCATCATAAAGAATCAGTAACGTATCAGCGAATGTTTGACCATCTAATGCAAAAAATTAAACGAACATTAATCAGAATATTAAGAATCAATAACTAATGAAGAATTAAACATAAGACATTTAAAAGGCAAAACAATGAAGTTTATTACGGAGTATACTTTATAAGCCTATCTTAACAACTGGACAACCGAATCAATATCTTAAGATCCTATAGCAAGTTGTCTTTCTACAAGTCCTCGTGCAATTTGGTCCTTTCATTAACAGGTTCCTTGAAGGAGAGCTAACAAATTTTCATTGATCTAAGGAACTAGACACGTTTTACAGTGAACGGCGTTATTATCATTGTTAATGGAGTGACTATAGACACAATTGAAACAAAAAGAAGAAGCACAACAGAGAAGCACACGTTCACAATCATTGGGGAAGGCACAATTTGCCTGAATCAAGTTAAAAAGAGTGGCCTTCATACTTCGGGAGTATGAAACAGAACATGAGAGTTTGAGACATATAAGGCGATTCTCAAAAGAATTGGACATAACGATGCAATTTTTCATCGAATCACAAAGGGTTAAAAACCATATTATACAATTATGCACTATCTGCACTGCAGCATAACCTGAGCTGCACCAAAGCGTAAAGAGCTCAAACTTTCAACGACAATAACACTATTATCTTTGTAAGTTGTGATTCAAATACTCCCACTAACAGTAGGGTAAGAGAGGACTGAATATATGCAACCTTAACCCTTGTATTGTCAGAGAGGCTGTTTCCACAACTTATAACAAAATTAGCAACGAGGATTGAATCAAGAAAGTGCTACTTCCATCTAAAAATGAGGAGCGCCAGTTTAGCGAGCCTTTTTGCTATTCCATCACAATTCAGAACTAAAGAAAGAAACGTGAAGCAATCTTCCAATTTGAACAAGAAATATTTCTGAAAAACAAAATCCATATGATCAACACATGGTCTTTGTGTCCACCTCTGCGTCTTATACATTGGTATGTACAACACATAAGTCATTTACCTAGGCCTCCAGTGTATAATTCCTAAACGACTCGAAATTCCACCAAGTTCTTTACATTACACCAAAAGAATCTCTCCGCCAAAAAATCATACTCCGTAGTACACATTCTCGACATAGGCCATCTGCTCTTCCTTATTTCAAGAATATATACCTTTCCTAGATAGCTTAAATTTCATTGGCACAAGCACAATTACAAACATCACCGGCCTATCTTAACAACAACATACTCCGAATCCTCTCCCGACATAGATCTTTCAATTCCTAACCGTCCCCTTAAATAAAGCAGAGACTACAACATTACCCCAGTACCTAATGAGGTAAATCAAATCACGGGATAAAGGGAGGTCGGATTTAAGCAAAGACTATACCAACAAAATTAAATCTTTGACACTATAAAAAGACAGACAGATAACTTGCGCAGCCGAAACAAAAGAACAAACACATACCCAAAACTACGATAACAACAGTAGAGCCTTAGTCCCAACATGATCTAGGGTCGGCTAACATGAATCATCATCGGACATCGTTTATTCATGAATCCAACAATACAGCCAAGACATACACAAAAACTAAATCATGTCAAATTGTCAATTAAACATAAAAAAGCAATCATTTTGGCAATCAAACACTGAACCACAAATAATAGGCAATCAACAAATGTATCAAAAACCCGATAAATACTAATAATAACACAATAAAAATGGCATTAAAACATGTTAACAAATAGTAACAATGGCACATTTGGGGCCGGCTCCGACAACAACCAAAGATAGTTAGCCCCAACATGATTTGGGGTCGGCTAACATGAATCATCATCCGAAACCGTTAAATTCATGAATTCAACTATACAACCAAGACAAACCCAAAACTAAATCATGTCAAATTGTCAATTAAACATAAAAAAGCAATCATTTGGGCAAATCAAACACTGAAACACAATTAATGGGCAATCAACAAATGCATCAAAAACCCAAAAAATACTAACAAAACACAATAAAATGGCATCAAAAAAACATGTTAATAAATCATAAAAATGGCTGAAAATTGAAGAAAAGAGGAAAAAGGAGACAACATTTGCATGGGTTTGAGCCAAAGAGGCTCTCTTTTAGCAAAACCCTTCACAAGTTTAGTGGTTCTGGTAAGCAAATCACCCTTCATATGCGACATCGTTTCGTTTTTTGTGATTTCAATTGATTTTCTTTCTCTCTCTACTGTGTTTTTCTTTGAGGTTTTCCACTGGGTTGTTTTGGGTGATTTGGGGTTGAAGTTGGGTCTTGAATTGCAATCGGGTATTCGAGTCAGGCACGGTTTGGGTCGGGAATCCGGATAAATCTATATCCGGTATTTTTCATACTCCCTCCTATTCCCGATAACCTTCCCTATTCATTGGTGGCACGGGAATTAAGGGTGTTTGAATTAAATAAGTTAAAGTATTGTGGTTGGGTGACATAATTGAAAAGAGAGAAGGTATTGTGGGGTATTATTGTGGGGTGAGGTGATTAAAATAAGTATTGTTGTGGGGTAAGATGATTAAAATAAGATAAAGTATGTGTATTGTGGGGTATTGTTGTGAGGTAAAGTGATTAAAATAAGCATAAAACTTTACTAAATAAGGAAAGAGGGAAGGTATTGTGAATAGATGAAAAAGGAAAGAGGGAAGGTTATGTAGAATAGGAGGGAGTATTATAACTCGGATGATGTTATGTCCGGTAGGATGGTTATTCCCGTCGAGTTCAGTAAGGTCTTTGTCTTTTGTAATGTAGATAAATTCATATTTTAAATTAATCATCTCGAGTTGATTCAATCAGATGAAACTATGAATCATTTCAAATTGAGTCGATTCTAGTTTTTTTTTTTTTTGTTTATTTAATTTAGATCTCGGGTCAATTTTGACTTTTGATAGGTTTTGATAGGTCACTCCGAGTGTAGGCACCGAGGCACGTCCTATTCACGTTAAATTTTAGATATCGTAGAATCTTATCTTAGCATGCGCCAAAGCATTAAGTAACCGTAGGAACTAGGATACACGGAAAAAATGTCTTAGTGGCTCACTTTACACAACAAAAAAAATGAACCGACGATTTTTTTTGGTGTAAAGGGAGCAGCCCACAAGGGCGATTTTGATGCGCACCACCTCTTATAATTTTACGAGCTAAGCTAGTTGAAATCTGCAGAAACGGCTAACATTGAAGACACCATTATTACTCGCGATCTTTTGTAGCACGAAATTCAAAATTGCAAATACATGGTCGCAGTTCACAGCTTCTACTCCAAAAATTAGGAACTTGTGTAGACAACCAAAGCTGAAAATGGAATCCAGCACAAATATTACAAAGAAATAATGATACAATTAACAAAACAATATAACAATGGCTAATATAACATCAAAATAATCTAATCTACAGCTCTTCGCGACCATCGACAACCTTAAGTCCCCAAGTCATATCCTCACAATGCCTCACATGAGGTACAAGGTTACCCGTATCAATACCCGTCTTCTTCTTGCAATCCCAAAAGGGAGGGGCATGAAAACATGGCTCGATTGACATTGCCCGAACACATGGTGGATCTGGGGTTTTCTCATCCTCCGGCTTATTCAAAATCCATGGTTTCAACCCGCCAAGGCCTTGAGCTACGTAGCCAAAGGTTGACCATGCGCTTGTCACGAGTTTGTCACTCAAACTAAGCAAATACATTTCTGCCCATGCTTTCCTACTGTGCATCTTCTTTTGGGATTGCTGATGCCCTTCATGACTCGGCTGGTAAAAACCGACCATATCTCCATTAACGGTTGGATATTCCCAATATAACTCTCGCAGGGTCTCGTAGTATCCTGCGCTTAGAGAAGTCGTGAGAACAGCTATGGTTTTTTTATTCTTCGATGAAGTAACAAGTGACTCATCCTTGCTGATTTCAGGGAGTAACTTCTCCTTTGATAGACAAGACTTAATTTGGTCCTTTACGTGTTGGAATGGACCCGGTCCGTCCTCAAATGTTCTAATTTGGATACTGATTCTCTCATCAGCTTCGGCCAAGTAAGCGTTGTAATACCTTGTGATTAATCCCCAAACTTGGTTTGTCGGGTGGAAAAGATACCGGCCCAAGTGGTGGAAAATGGTAACCTTTTCGGGGAACAGTTTGAATAACTCTTGCTCAAAAGACGGAATCAAGAAAAGAGAAGGAACAAAGTAATTGTCGGTCTTCATTATCAGCCATGGGACTTTCGAGAGAATACTCTGGTCGTCATCGCAGAAGAAAAGCTTGTCATTGTCATTATAATCATGGCCCAAATGAAGGTACAGATACGGCGGTATTGACTCAGCCGAAGCATTAAGATGTTTGTTTTTCAGCATATAACCATGGCATTTAGGAGATTCCTGGTTAAAATCCTTGAATTGATTGGTCAACGGGAAATCTCCGGGAAGAAACCATGAGGTACTTGGAAATGGTTCGCAAAAGAGATCCTTCATGTCAGTACCCGGGTCAACAAGTAGTACCCGGTTTGAGAGAAGAGCATAGAGAAAAGCAGCCGATATTGTTAAGATTCTGTTCCCCAAGCCACTGAATGCCATCCAAACAACATAGTTACACTCAGTTGGGGAAGCGGTAGTGTTGCCAAACTTTAGTTGTTTCAAAGCCTCGTTGTATTGTTGTGTACCCGGCCCACATTGACGGTGTAGCTCTTCGTACTTGCGAAGTTTAGAAAGAAGATAACCAGAAGGTTTGAAAGATGTGGCCTTCCGGTACATATAAGATTCGTATCTGCTCAAACATGATGCTTCATCAAACCCAGAGGATAAAAGTCCACCGAGAAGTTTGGCATCAGGGACTTCAACCCGATCTGCAGATATATTCAGCGATTACGTGAATTCAAAAGAGAGATGAAAATCAAATTCTGCTAGAATGCAACGTTGCATGACTTGTGAATAAAATGAGAAGTCTATCACTTGAATGCTTTCGTTCTTAAGAAAAAGACTTCATATGTTCTTGACTTATTGGTGAAAAAAATACAAGGCGATTGACTATGGCGTCAGCCGTCATGTACTGTGCTCAAGTGAGAAACAATATAATACGTGAGAGCAAACAGCACCGATGATCTACAACATAGTGAACAATTATTACTATATAGTACGTATACAGGCATTATGGCTACTGGCCAAGCTCACACGTGCCATACAACAAGAACACTACCACAATGCCTCAAAGGTTCCTAGACTTCCTACTTATAGAGAGGCAAGTGGTGTTAGACATATGCAACGCGTTACTGAATCATGACGTAATGACTACTGAAGATTACCCTTCCCTTTCCCCCATATTTCACCTTATTTGTACTAATTTGGATCTTATTAAATTGTAATGGAGGTTACCCTGCACGACGAGAGTGATGTCCAATCTAGACAGCCTTAATCAAGCTATTTACCTATTCTACACAACAAGAACAATTTAGTCAACCATCAGAGAGATATGTTCACCAACTTTAACACTTTGTTTGGATACAAAAAGGGAAAAATAAAAGGGAAGGGGAGAGGGAAAAAGAAAAGGGAAGGGGAGAGGAGAGCAATGGAGTCAAAGGAAACAAAGGAAACCGGAAACGGACAGTGCCATTGTCTCCAAAACCTACCTATATAGGCTATATTGGAAGGATTATAATTTGCCAGAAGGAGGGATCTATTTTCCATCCCCTCTACTTCCGTCAGCTCAATTTTGCAAACCGAACTAAGGAAACGTTCTCATTGGCTAAGGTGTATTGTCGTGGTACACTCAGCGTACCTCACAATTTTCCCAAATTCTATATGCAAGTAGCTGAGCAGGTATAAAGAGGAAAATGGCAGTTCCTCGATTAGCTTACTACTACATCATCAAGGAAGAAAGCAATGTTCAACCCACAGAAAATCTAAATCAAACTACTGTCCTACAGTAGATCAGCTGCAAATATATCATAAAAAATTTCATACTATAATCTTTCACAAACTTTCCAACATCAATCATTTGCCAAATGCCGACATCATTGAATCCCAGAAAACTAGGCATAATCGAAGGCCAAATACTAAATAATATGACCAGATGATAAAGATTGGCAATGTCGGAACGTAAACTCTAAAATATCAGCTACCCATCTCATAATCAAAGCAAAATCCAACAGGAAAGTCAGTGAACCAACCCCATTTCACAAAATCAATCAGAAATCAGAAATCCCAATTAAACTAAACTAAAACAAATAAGAAAGTTCGAATTTTTACGCCCTGATGTGGGATCATAAACCCTAAAACAGCAACTACCCATCTTATAATCAAACAAAAATGCTGATGAAACAAACCCAATTTACAAAATCAACCAGAAAGCAGAAAACCCAATAACAAATTACCTAAAACAACAATAAAGTTCAAATTTTTACCCTACCAAAATGGGATCATATACTATAAAACAGCACCTACCCATCTAACACGACAATAACAACAACATTGCCCCATTGCCTCAATGGCTCTCGCAAATTGCGTGATAAGGGGGTCGGATGTAAGCAGTCTTACTCATCTAATAATCAAACCAAAATTCAAAATAAAACTTGATGAAACACACCTCATTTCTCAAAATCAAACAGAAAACAAAAACCCCAATTAATTAAACTAAAACAAATGATAAAGTCTACATTTTTACCATAATTATAATAAGAGCATACACTCTAAAAACAGCTAAAAATCAATAAAACAAAACCAAATTCACAAAATCAAGCAAAAAAAAAAACATAAACCCAAATCAAATTAACCTAAAACAAACAAGAAAGTTGAAATCTTTACCATGATTTTCAAAATTGGACAGGGTTTTATAATCCAAAACCCTAGCATCAGCAAATGAAGAAATGCGATCAGATTGAGTTGGGTGTCGATGAATAACAGCAAAAATAACAAAAACAGGTAAAATAATTAAAAGGGCAGAAAATGTTTTAGTTAAATTAGTAGCAAAAAAACTCAAAGATAAAAAAGAAGTTGAAATTGTTTGATTTCTTGAACTAATAATATTAGAATTAAGATCTTGATGTTTTGGTGACATTCTTTTTCTTAATTCCTTAAGATCCATAAGTTTTTTTGATTCAAATTCATAAAATTTGTTGAATTAAAATGTATAATTTGAAATTTATTGTTAGATTTAGATGGGTTTTTTGTGTTGTTTTGATTGGTGGAAATACATGTTTGTTTAAGTAATTTAAAGTGTGGGAGTGTTTAGAAAATGTTGTGCACGATGAGCAAGTGTGATTAGTGAGAATTATGGAGATGATTTTAATGTCAATTATTGATCATGGACTGTTCTTCTTGTACGGATTTAAAGTTGGGGTTCTTTTGTTCTTTGTCCACGGGAATAATGGGGTAGTTTAACCATTTTTGTGCTTTTTCTTTGTCTTGTAATTTACTCAAATTCTCACAATTCATGTGAAAAAAGTTATTCTTTGGGTTAATTTATTGTTGAGTTGGATGTAGGGGACTAGGGGTGGTCAAAGGCACATAGATAAGGGCCGAGCCGACCCATTAGTCACCGATATGCTAATCGCGCCACTTTTCACCTAACATAGTTGGCTCGTACACAGCTTGAACCGGTCCCACCCCTCATTCGGGTTGTGCTCGGGTTCAGCATTCATCTATTCGGCCTATCACCCTGACCCGCCCAAAGCTCGCCCCTTGACCCTACCCCGAGTCCACCTCCACCAAGCTTGCCTCGACTCTTCCCCATATTCAGGCTGTGCTCGGGCTCACCTACTCTGGCGGGCACGGACCACCCCTTGACCTGCTCGGGACAAGCCCACCACCTGCATGGTTGACTAATCCTACTTGGATGTAGCCATACAAGTAGAAAAACTCTTCGATTAATAACTAAAAAATACTCCCTCCTATTCTAGATAAACCTCCATATTCATGGGGGCACTAGAATTAAATAGATGAATTAAAATAAGGTAAAGTATTGTGGTGGGGTTAGGTGATTGGAAAGAGAAGGTATTGTGGGGTATTATTGTGGGTGGGTTGATTAAAATAAGTATTTTTGTGGGGTAAGTTGATTAAAATAAGTATTGTTGTGGGGTGAGGTGATGTATTGTTGTGACGGTGAGGTGGTTAAAATAAGTATAAACTTTTATTAAATAAGGAAATAAGGAATGTATTGTGAATAGATGAAAAGGGAAATAGGGAAGGTTATGTAGAATATGAGGGAGTATGGAGTTTTTCTAATGATTTAATTAATGATCACTAGAGATATAAATAGTAGAATTGATTGATTACATGACAATCTTTTAAAAGAGGCTTCACGGAATTGGGATTGAGTTTTAGCATTTTTACGAGCTAACTTTGAGTTTGGACTTTCTAATGTTTGGTAAAGTTCGAGATGAACCCAATCACGAGCTCAAGTTTTCTCTCTGATCTCACACCAATTTAACTCAAATTTAGATCATTTCTAATACACCTCTAAACGGTTAGTTGCTAATTAAACGGAAATAGATGTACTCATGTTATTGGAAAAAAAAATTGTATCATTGAAGGGATCGACAACTTGGAGTAAAAGACATCATTTCGGACTTGACTCATTTATCTCTTGTTTTTTTTTTTGCCAAATTGGCTAAGATCCCGCAAGTTACTTTTGTAATGTTGGTAAGCTTATTATCGAGTTATATTTTTCTTTTAGTAAAGTTGAGCTTAGTGTTATTAGAATAGATGTTAATCGAACGACTCACTATAAAGACTTACACTAGGCCAATCAATCTTGTCTACTAGTGACTAGACCGTGGTCCGTGGTTTTGTGGGTAAGTCGGAAAATCGCAAAATCGTAACTTCTAATTTATGTCGACTTTGGAGTAATGTACTTGTCACTTTTATTTAAAAAAATAGGTAAGCCATAATATAACAAAACAATTTCTTTTTTTCCAATCTACCAAAAAATAATGATAAAACATAATCAAATTTACTCAATTTCCTATTTTCATTGCATTGTTTCTCAAGTTATCTCTCAAATATATTTATACCACTACTTTTCAACTTCCATCAACACATATTTTGTGAACAAAAAAATTCCACCGTTCAACTTTCAACTACGTTTGTACAATTGCACTTGATTATTCACAATAATAATCTCACCTGGGTTTATCAAGGGTTTTAGAATTTCTTCAATTATATAATAAACCCTAAAAAATTATCAATGGGAGCTAATTCATCAACACCGCAAAACCCTAACCCCGAAAACCCACCAACCTCAACCTCAACAATGGCCTCAATTTCCCCCAATTCCCAAAACCCAGATCCCAAAACCCTAGAAAATCAAAACCCAGATCCAAAAACCTTAGATAATCAAATCCCAGAAATATCAGACATACCCACAAACCCAGATGAAAAGGGTCAAAATCAAAATCAAGATCAAAATCCCCAAAATGAGGAAGAAAACAATGGAGAAAAAGAAAAAGAGGGGGAAGAAGGAGAAGGAGAAGAAGAGGGAGAATGTGGGTTTTGTTTGTTTATGAAAGGTGGTGGGTGTAAAGATGCATTTATAAATTGGGAAAATTGCGTCGAAGAAGCCGAGAAAAATAAGGAAGACATTGTTGAGAAGTGTGCTGAAATTACTGGGAATTTGAAGAACTGTATGGAAGCTCATGCTGAGTATTATGAACCAATTCTTAGGGCTGAGAAGGTTGCTGATGAGGAGGTTAAGAAGGAATTGGAGCGCGAAGAAGCGAAGAAGAATTCGGAGGGGAATGATGAGTCTAAGGTGATTGAGGAAACGGTAGATATTGAAGTTGAGAAATTGGCTACTGACAAAGCTTAGGGAGGGAATTGGATAGCAAAATTATGGTTCTTTTTATCTGTTTTACGAGTTTTTGATGATATAATTGCGGAAATTGGATGAAAGGTTGCGTCTTTTGGAGGTTAGAAGAGGATGCAATTGTTGGAATTTAGGCAATTGAGGTGAAGCTTTATGAAATGGGAAGTTTTTATGTTTTGAAACATTGATGCTCATTGTTAGTTAATAAGAAAATGTCGATTTTGTCGAGCTCAAACAGTTTGGTTGTCCAATTTGAAGGACATTGATACTGATATCTTTCAATTGAATGATAATGATAGTTACTTTACTTCAGAGATTATGTTTGCTGATTGTTTTATCTATGTTATTGACTTGATTACTTGGTTTTCGTACATTTTAATTGCAGAAGTTTTGTATGGTGTGTACTTCTCTTGTAAAGTTTGTGGATTTGCGTCCTTGGAGTGCCATAGCTCTACTCCCGATGATCTGATTTATTCGGTATTACATGGTGTGTCTAAACTTGAATCCATGAACGGGTAGATCGGAATAGAAGTCGTAACCTTTATTTTGTTTGGTTACTTAGAATTTTGTACTTGTTTGCATTTTGATCATCTGCATCTTTGAGCCATGATTAAGTAGTTGTGTTGGGTGAAATTGTTCGAGTTTCCTCAACAATGGTCACCATTTGTTGATTGATTCTGGTTTATATTAGTTGCCCAGCTTGACATTTGAGGATTTGGTGAAAGGGTGTTCATTGTTTTAAGCTTGATCACTTTAGTAGTAAGGCAGTACTTTTGCAGGTTTTGGCACCTTAGTCTGATAATTAGTTATAGTTTGTGTATGTGCTTGATTATTAGCCTAAAATCTCAGCACAAAACAATTCATAGAAACGGAAAGGATGTGTCTTTGGGTATTGGATTAACTGTTCATATCATCTGTTTAGTGACTAGTGAGGATTTCTCTCCAAGCTGAAGTGCTGAACATTTGTCAAAGCTTCTCGTCCATACCTGTTAGTCTGTTACTCTAGACCTTGCTATCCCGAAGGGTTCTAACTTTTAAACTCAAATTAAATTTTTGATTATGTGTCGGGCAGCTTTTGCGTGAACGGTAGGTGGTCTAAGAGTGGAGTCTCCATCTTTTTAGCCTTACTTTGTGCCATATTTTCCAAGATGTAAGTAGTACACAGTATGCTAATTTGCTGGAAAACTACGGATCAGTTTTCTTTCTGTTGCAGTGTATCTTTATTGATACTTTTCCGTTAGTTCATATAGTATAACCTGTGATTTGATGCTACTGTATAGATGAATGCTCAAATGTCAAAAGTCAATATTCTTATGGATTCCACATTACATCCCTGATCCTGATAGTCTCATGTAAGTTTTTTTGCTCCTTTAGAATCTAGTTGGACACCCATGAATACCTCGTTGCACAAGGATATGTTCTCTCAACAGTTACCTCGACTCCCTATTATATCCACTGTATTGGGCTATTAGCAATCTTATGTGATTGTTCTGTAGGCATAGACTACACATGCCCAAACAAGACCCTCCGCTCTCTGTGTCTGGAACAAAGGAAGTCTCCGAGAAATTCTTCTTTCTCATCCACTCTGGGATTACCGAGTTTCAGAAAGCAGAGCAGGACCAGTTTCTCCCATCTTCCGATTGTCCTGCTCATCCAACTTGGCATGAATCACAGAGGAGACTTCTTTCTCCGAGTGTAATTTATAGCTTTTTTTTTTTTTTTTATCGTGATTTGAATATTGGGGGACAACCGGAAATGACAATTGTGGTAGCATTTTCTTGTTGCCGACTCCTGGAGTATTTGGTAACAGTGCAAAAGTGTTGTCCTTTGATAATGCTTGATTATGGATTTCTGGTGATATTGTTCCTTGACAACAAGTAGATGTCATGAAGTCTACAAGTGTACTTGCGATATTGGCAGAACCCCGGTTATATACAATCATTGATTTTAGCAGCTACACTAGCTGACATTTAGAGTATGAACACATGATTAAAGGTTCTAGAGGGGATTGTTTGTTGCGCTTATTCACTTGGCTTTTATTTACTACTACTTCCGATTTTCCATTCTGCTTCGCGTTTTAAAACTTTCGAACATAAAGACGGCAAATGAGGCTAAATGGAAAAA
This sequence comes from Silene latifolia, assembly GCF_048544455.1. Classification (NCBI taxonomy): domain Eukaryota; kingdom Viridiplantae; phylum Streptophyta; class Magnoliopsida; order Caryophyllales; family Caryophyllaceae; genus Silene; species Silene latifolia. The sequence continues at coordinate 3,842,860 of NC_133534.1, read as the reverse complement.
ATGGCGGAAGTATAATTTTTTCTTTTGTTTCTACCTTGTTTACAAGCGCTTAGGGAGGTTAGAATTATACATCTGCTTCTAATCATGAAGTGTTTTTTTTTTTTTTTTTTTTTTTTTTAAAGATGTTAACCAAGTAGCTTAGAGGGTAAAATGAGGGGAATGAATATGAGAGTAATAATTAAGGTGCATTTTCCATGTTTGGCATGAGAGTAATTATTCACCTCCTGAATCTATTACCCCCATGAAAGGGCAATACATTACCCACCCTCCCCCATGGGTAATGATTAAGGGAGTAAAACATCTACTCAGTAATTATTAGTTATTACCCTTATGCCAAACCAATCATCAATGAACTCATTACCCAATTAATTAACTTTCCCGGTAATTAACACCTGATTAAAATTTACCCTTGAATTATTTCAGGGATTCCAGATAAGCCCAAAAAAACATTAGTTTAGATCCACCATATTGCGCTACGTAAATAAAAATTACTCTGTATTAATTCAATTATAAACTCTTAAAAGTTCTAATTTTAATCGATCAATTGAAATGCGTGAAAATAAAATCACCAAATTGATCTCAATTCGGATCTATCAATCTTTTATCATGAACATTATGGTCCACATCATTTATTATACTCATTTAACTTTTTTACTAGTGACATCATTACATATTCAATTCTGATCTTCATGAATAAGCTTATCGTGATACCGTCTCATATAAAAGTTGATTCTTAACTATTTTGTGAAGTTTGTAATTAAGCTCTTACTCTTGCTAGATCACTTGCAATATTGGCATATTCCAATCAACTATGAAAAAACCTTATCTAAACACAATATGCCCATATCACTTATCCCACCCTTCAACCACAAGAACACCCCAAACTTCAACACCAAAATTCTCTATTTTTACATTAAAAAATGGCAAGTTTATTCACCCTTAAACCATCTTCAACAACATCCTTAATCACCCCAAAACTGCACATAAAAAATCCCAGGAAAACAATCAGCATCAAATGTTTCAGGCCACAGGAAACAGACCCACCTGCAGCAGTACAGAAATTCTGGAGTTGGCTTACAGACAAAGGAATTATCTCAGCAAAGTCTCCTGTAAGACCAGGGATTGTTTCAGAAGGTCTAGGACTTGTTGCAAAGAAAGACATTCCTCGTAACGACGTCGTTTTGGAAGTTCCTAAGAAGTATTGGATTAATCCTGATGCTGTTGCAGTTTCAGAGATTGGAACTGTCTGTAATGGACTTAAGCCTTGGGTGTCTGTTGCTGTTTTTCTGATTAGAGAGAAGAAACTTGGTGATGCTTCTTCTTGGAAGGCTTACATTGATATTCTGCCTGATTATACTAACTCAACTATCTATTGGTATGTCTTTTAACCTTCAGTTTTCGATGAAATACTCGTGTTGGATACTCGACACTTGAACTAAGTGAAGTTTGGTTGTTGCTTTGCAGAGTAGGTCAGAAGAGGAGTTATCTGAGCTTCAAGGTTAGTAGTTAATATTTTCTTCTTGTTGGCTCATTTGTTATATGTTACGGACAAAATGTGACAATTTTACGATAAAATGTAGATATTTCCTGATAAAATGTTACCATCAGTTGATTGTTGAAAAGTGACAATTTTAGTTATAACATTTTATCATTAGATGGTCACTTTCTATTAAAAAATGTCGACATTTTCTCGTTTTAAGTTAAGACTGTCTTAAGGGAGACTTACTGATTAATTAAAAGTAAACAAATGATTAGGACAGAGGGAGTATTAAATACGCGTATCTATAAGTTCACATAGGTATTGATGCCTGAATGAGACCCCTCCTGAGGCAAATTAGGGCCCGAGGGGAAGAGTTTTAGATGTAGACATGGCAAATGAGTCAGTCTGGTCGGGTTAACTTGTGATCAGTTTGGGTCGGGACAATTCAGGTAGTAAAGGCCTCAGCCCTTAGTGAAGGGTGTTGCTGAATTCTGATATTACTAAGCATATATGTGGCAGGAAGCCAGTTACTGAACACGACGTTGGGTGTAAAAGAGTTGGTATTAAACGAGTTTGAGAAACTGCAAGAAGAAGTAATACTGCCCAACAAGAGACTCTTCCCCTTCGATATAACCATTGACGACTTCTTTTGGGCATTTGGAATGCTAAGATCAAGAGCATTTACCCGGCTGCAGGGCCAAAGTCTTGTTCTAATCCCATTAGCCGACTTGGTAAATCGTCTTGTTCTTATCCTATCTTCTCGAATTAGCTCTACTTTAACTGACCAGTTAAACTGATGATTCAGATAAATCACAGTCAGAGTATTACAGCAGAAAATTACCCTTGGGAAGTCAAGGGAGCCGGCTTATTCTCTAGAGAACTCTTGTTTTCGTTGAGGAATCCCGTCCCAGTGAAGGCTGGTGAACAGGTTGCATTTCTTCTCATGATCTGTTCAAAGTCGATGGTTTGCTGTTCTTTGTCGCTCACAATAAGTCAATAAACCGTTTTTTTTTTTTTTTTTTTTTTGATGACGAGGGGGTTGAATCCCCCCGGGCCCATGCATTCTCGCACCACCACATGGACCATGTAAGCCACCCTTTCGGGGGCTGCAGTGGCCAAGTGATCATCGCCCCAGCTGGTAGTCGAACCCGGGACCTCTCAACTCCTGCATTTCTGCAAGTTTCAAGATTTAACCCGGCTACCACTAGACTAACACCACTTGGTTAAAAAACCGGATTTTTTTTGGTACAGGTAATGATACAGTATGATTTGGGGAAGAGCAATGCAGAACTGGCCTTAGATTACGGATTTATAGAAACAAGGTCGGAAAGAAATGCATACACTCTGACACTGGAGATACCTGAATCAGACCCCTTTTATGGAGACAAGCTAGACATAGCAGAATCCAACGGTCTAGGTGAAACCGCGTACTTTGATGTCGTTTTAGACCAGCCTCTTCCGCCAAAGATGCTACCGTTTCTGAGACTGCTTGCTCTAGGAGGATCTGATGCCTTCATCTTGGAATCTATATTCAGTAACAAAGTGTGGGGACATCTTGAACTTCCTTTTAGCCCTGATAATGAAGAGCTCATATGTCAGGTGATTCGAGACGCTTGTAAAACCGCTCTCTCTGGGTACAGCACAACCATTGAAGAGGTAACGTCTTTTCTCGAGTTTATTTTTCTAGACGGTTGTAAGTTCCCCCGACACTAATTGAATTGGAAATGATTGTGGTGTGCAGGATGAGAAGCTGTTGGCGGGAGGTGAACTCAGTGCACGGGCTGCCATCGCCGTAGGAATAAGATTAGGAGAAAAAAAGGTATTGGAGCAGATGGACGGGTTTTTTAAGGAACGAGAAGAGGAGTTGTTTGCATATGAATATTATCAAGAGAGGCGGCTCAAGGATCTCGGTTTGAGCGGTGCACAAGGAGAGAAGCTACCTTGGATAGGTGAAGTATAGCCTTGCTGTTATCGACTACCATTCAACGTGCCAATATAAAGGAGGCCAGAAACAAGAAAACGACTAGAGTTCCGAGTACAAGCAATTACTGGTTAGAGTGACAGCGCGCAATTACTGGTTTTTCCGACTTGTACCATATTTGGATGATGTATTCGCTGACTTCTTAGCTTAGATTATTTATCGGGAAAAAAAATTGCTCAGAGCAGGAACCCGATACTTTCTGCAATAAATATAGTCCGACAACAATGCAAGCAGTAACATACAGTTGATGAAAAAAATTAGTAAGGTGTGTGATTCACGTGGAAATCGAGTTGCATTTTACAGAAATAAGGGCGAGCAAGATGTACTGATGTAGAACTCAGCTTAGCTGAACAATTAAAGAAAAGGAATAAGAAACATAGAATTAAGCTGCTGCTAGTTTTACAAAATGAATTCTTTAAGCCTCTACCTACATTCTTGAATCTCATCACTTGTCATTAGTTACATTACCGCCTTAATATCCTCTTCGTCTGATTTGGTGAGAGAAGTCTTGTTCGAGCAAAGAGCTTGTCAGCATAAACCGTTGGAACATCATCATGTTTGACGGAAATTTGTTCTTCCACCAAGTTCAGGTATACGGGCGCTTCTGGACCTTGAGCCATACCGATAAATCACTTTTTATCAAGCAAGCTCAAATAGGAATTTAAGCTACTTATCTGTACTCGGAGTGAAATCATGTAACCTCAATGCACAACGTTAGTGTTGTTGCCCATTTCTATGTAGCTGCAATTAGAATGTTGACAGAGACACTGCTCGGGATTAGCGTAGAAATAGTCTTCTTCCTTAGGCTTGTCAGGGATGATTTTCCTGTGAATCGGTAGCCCTGATCTGTTTTGATGAACCTCCTTGACAGCAAAAGTAAAATTGTCCCACGATATCGTCCCATTCTGGTGTAAATCGATCAATTCAACCAGCCTCTTTCGATCCAATATAATGGTTTTCTTGAAACCCAGATACCTGACAAGCGGCAATATCTAAGTTAACACTTCCTTGTCCCAGCAACAAATTAGATACTCCATTTTGGCCCAATCCAGCCAATACTCTAGGTAGTCCTTAGTCGATTGCACGTGCTTACGTAAAAAAAAATCTAGATGCAAACTGAAACTATTGTCTATGAACATAGGGAATATAATCTATGTGATCTCAAATTTAATCTGCTTTTAATCCAACAAAATAATCTAGACCCATGAAACTACAAATGCGTACCTGCGGTGACCTTCAACTAGTCTTGCCATATTTCCATCGTAAGTTGGAACAAAAGTATCACTTGCGACAGAAACCATAAAGTCTAAGGCAGCCATTTGAGAAGAATGATTACGGAACTGCCGTAAATCATCAGGATCAAGCAGCATATCCTTTTTAATCTGCAATCGCAAAGAACAGCCTTTTCAACTCACAAGCTAATAATCGGCAATATACTTTTAGCTTCATTGAAGTATCCATTGACTCTAGCCCATTCAGCAAACAATCCTTCTGAATATAATGTACCCGACTTTCAGTCAATAAGAAATGTTCACTTCAAGAAAATACTAACCAAAAGCTATGGTGATATTCTCTTTCACTCAACACAAGGTCTAATGGAAGTTACGAACCAAAATGTTAACTCATAATGGATATTAATAAAACGAACTAACTACCAAAACATAAAAATTAAGTTAGTCATTATGACATTTCTACGTAGAAGAATAGTGAGTCTTTAGCTTCATTTGAAATGCAAAAAAAAAATATACGATCATGAATCATGTACCAGTTCAATGGAACTGAAGGAGCAACAAAAAACTTCAGGCTTCAAGTGCGGGAGGAATGAACATTAAACTTTAACACGCACCGTATTAGGGAATGCAGCTCGTAGAGCTGCAAGTCTTTTTTCACTGCCATACGTTTCTCCAGACGCAATATAAATCTGGGTGCTGTTATCGAAACCCAGTGCTCGCAAACTTAAAGCTGTTTCCTCGGGTGTAAGAGGACATAAACCTTGAGATCTCTTTTCCTCAGAATTGATCTCTTTATCTCTCCACCAAGGATATGCATATCTGAATACAGAAGAGGAAGCAATGCTAGATGAGTAAGTTGTAAGATCATCTAAAGTAAAGAAGGGTCTAAAATGCATATAATTTTAAAAGTGTCTATACATATTAAAGAGGATGAGTAAAATATCCCATAACAAATCCACAGGACCCACCACCACCATAGCCAACTACAACAAAAAAAAAACGATAATAAGATAGATGTATGACACAGTTATCACATGTCTTATGCAAATGCTAAGACCTAATCCACAAAGCACTCATTGGATTTGCATGACCAAAAACATGAACTGTAACTGGCTGAAAGTCGAATACATCCTCTTCTAGCCCTAACTGCAAGTCTGCAACCTCTTAAAAATACATACATATCTTTATTATGAGCTAATTCTGAAGTCTCGGCATCTTGTCCTCGATAAACGTTGTCCTAACATCTCTCCCTAGCTTAAGCAACACAATTTGCCCATTGTGGGGACATACTCGCCCAAAATTGAAAGACATTTAAGAGGCACATCTTAACACCTCAATGGATGTGTACAATAAATGCCATCCACCAGGATGATCACTTTAGCCATAAATCTAGCGAGACGAGTGGACATTTATTAAAAATTTCTGTGTCAAAAATGCTCAAGGGCGAGGAGCAGAGATATTCAGTGATGGGACACGAAAGGGGTTAGAACATATCAGAGTGAAGGAGAATCGTTTAGCAGGTATGGTTGATAAAAGGGAGCTGCTTCAGCAGCAGTAAAGGAACTGGGATTGAAGATGTGATTACGGCTGGGAGTTTCACCTGTGTGAGTAATTGAGTATGGAAGAGGAGCAAGGAGAGAAGATTGTATCAAAGTGGAGGCAGAGAGGTGCAGAGGTGGTTCTATTGTGGGAGCAGTGGGGAACTGCATGGAACTTCAACAGTGAGGAAGGTTTCAAATATTCATAGTTTAAAGGGAAAGGCTAGGGGCCATTCCGGAAATAAGTGAGTGATACGATGGACGACAAATAGCTCTTCATAAAACTAAAACCAAAAATACTTAACACGTTTAGAGTTCCCCAAACATAAGATAAAAGCACCAATATTAATATGTGAAGTACCAACCTCAACCGCTTGAGCTCTTCAGCTTCCTCTTCAGAGCAACCATGGTTACAACCAGAGAAAGCCAACATGTCCATCTCATATCGAAGATGTAAACCGATGAAAGGACCCTTCTCTTCAAGGAGATGAATCAATTTATGTCCCAAAGCCTCAATCTCGGGAGTGAATTTCAAGGCCTGAAAATTTACGCGGCACCTGAGTTTCTGAAAGTCAAGAGGAAGTCCGTTGTTTGCCAGACGTGCATCTGTTTTATTAAAATGTATGACCTTATGCTTGTCGAATAAAGGCAGAACCTGCATAATACCCATCATGCCAGAACAATACAGAATCAGAAAAGACTACAATGAACATTCAAAAAAGCGAAACCGGGCAACCATTTTATCTTCTCCCCTGAGATCAGATAGACTTTTGTCTCAGATTCAATCTACCTACAAGGCTAACATTGGTGCATATTTGAAGCTAATTTCAACAAGTTAAAAGTATACAGAAATGAATCTCTTGTACACGGAGAGAGTACCATAAAATCTTATTTGGATAAAAAAAAATATTGTTAAGATGATGAACGCAATAGAGACCGGGGTCCTTCAGTGGTGCATATTATTTGGACAGAAATTAATATTGTTAAGATGATGAATACAATAGAGGCCGGGGGTCCTTCACTCTTTGTCAAATCATTACAAGAAATTTTGATTACTCCAAAATCCAAATCAAAGATATCAGGATCTTCTTGAAATCACCAACTGCTTTCGCACAGAGAAAAGCAAAAAGAACTGCCTGACCTCAAATATAGTCTACAGAATGACGTGACCCCATAAATTACAACTAATTCACTCAAACCAAACACATTAGCCAAAAAACTATCCCAGTTAGATTTTCCCACACTTGCTTCATCCTAGGAATTTCATGTGAAGAAACTTCCCCAGACGTCTAAGACACACCCATAGCCACAACCAAAGTCACAAATCACAGTGACAAGATAGCAGCAATTTATTTCACAGGGAGGTGGGAGAAAATATGCTAAAAAAGCCTTACAGAGTTACAGTCACCTTGATAAATTAATTCCAAGAGAATGACCGACGTCTTCGACATTTAAAATATAACTGTTAAAGAGCTCTTACGCTGACAATGAAAAAGAAACCTAAGATACCTAGGTTTAACATTGCTCAAAAAGGCTAAAGCACTATAATCATAAGGAACCTATAATTCCTAATATTCAACCATGTCCAAAGCAATAAGCTTGTACAGATACCTGTTGAAAATAGTATTTCTCACTGGACCAGCTGATAGGTTGCATAACCAGCTGTTGAGATCCATACTTCCTATTAAATCTCTTTGGCAGTCTCCTGATGATTCGAACTTCATCCCTCAAAGAATTAATAAAATGTTTCACATCAAAGATGTCATCAAATTCACTGCACCAGATCCCTATGAGGTTAGACACTTAGACATCTAATACAACCAACTACAAACAAAAACCAAATTAAACCTTCTAAATATATATGTACCTAGTATCTGCCCAGAAGGACGACTTATCAAGCTCTGGGACTATCAAGGTGAGGTTTAGGAATCTTGCTACAGTCACCATGTCACAAATCTGTAATGAACATAAAGTTACGAAAACATAGCATAAGGATAGAAGACAAAATGAATCAGATTAAAACGAGACAAACCGCAGCACGCATCTGATTCAAGCCCCCATTGCACGTAACTCTCAGAAAGCCCCTACTTGTGTAGTTTCCTGCACCAAAATCATTTGCCAAATGATTAAGCGTTTCAAGAGTCATATATGAGGATGCAAACCACTAATGAGAAAACACACCACTCTAGACAATATATTACCTTGGATGCACCTGAAAACAAAACAAAAAACTTAAATTCCACGGAAACTAAGCCTCATATTCCGTCTCTCGCTCTCCCTGGTATTAAAAATAATCCACTCCATTTAAAAAGGACAATGTTTACTGTCTAAGAATAGATATCAACAAGTAATCTAACTTCACTTACTCCTTAAATTCTCGCACATCGTGCACAAATTAAAACCACTTCATATGGGAAAAGGCATATCTAATTAAGCATACATATATCTATAGTTACACTCAAAGTCCTTAAGCCCCATGGCAACTATTACTCTTTCCCTATCCAAAAAAAAAAAAAAAAAAAAAAACATCGATGCAGCGTGCTGTTCAAATATAGAATCCAGACATACCAAAGCACAGCATTGCCCTTTAAAAACTCCTTGAACGCTAACGCTCAAATGCAGGCACAATAACTAAGCCAAACTTCAATGGAGCAGCAAACAAATCCATAAACTAACAATGCCATCAGCCCATCACCAAACAAAAACTCGATTTAAGACAGTCTCACTGTGAAACCATAAGAGTTCTTAACATTTTTCTACAACCCACCCCTAGCACAATAATCATCCAAATCCATTTCATAATCTCACTAGAAATCAGTCGCGTGGCAAGTGGGCTATAGCATGAGCAAGAGCAACTACCCCAATAAGCAATCAAAATTTCAAAATCCGAACTTCTAACTTACAGTTTTCAATTCCTTTTTCTAAATTTCTCCATTGCATTACAACATCGCCCCCTCGACTTATAAATACTTTTCTCTATCCATCATCTCTCTACTTTTCATTTCGGGTTCCTTACTGCTTTGTCAAGTCAAAATACGCGAAGCACTCCGTATACAGTTGCATAACCAGGATTTGCAGTTACAGGGCGAGAAATATACTGCAATAAGATAAATTAAAAAATAATAATGAAATTTTAATTAAAAAATTCCCAAATTTTTCATTTTTCAGGGTGTCCACTGTCCATACATGTTTTAATCCGCGACTTCAAATTCTGGTTCCGCCACTGTTCAAGATCGAGTCTTAAAACAATCAAGCGCCACAAATCACAACAAATAATTCAACAATTAAATAAACCTTTATAAACATCAACTCACTTGCCGGAGGAAGAGGCGGCGGAGGTGGTGGCGACGACAATACAACAGCAGAATGAATGGTAGGAGAAACATGCGAAAACCGATACGAAATGCCGGCAATAAATCGAGGACGCCATAGCTCACTAACAGCAACAAGATGAACAATACATGTCCATAACAATATACTAGAACAAACCCTAATAAACCAAACTTTTAACCTAGTTCTTTCAATCGCCGGAATCTTATCGCTTCTCACCTCCATTTCTCTCTGCATTCCTCGTCGTCTTCATTCCCCATTCATCGAACACCTCAATAATACAATCATCAATGGCGGAAATAATAGAATGTTGCGTGATTGATTTGGAGATTTGGGGGAATTTGAAAAATTGGAAACCCTAGAAATGTGGATTGATTAAATTGGGAGAAAATTTGTGCACGGGAATTGTGAGGAGAGAGGAGATGGAGGAAGGTAAGAAATTTGAGGAAAATTTTGGGAAATTTGTTGGATTTTGATGGTAAAAAAAATGGCAATGAAAGTTGTATTTTTCAGTTATTATTTACTCCATTTATTTACCCACTTTTTGATCACCTGACAGTTTACCACTTTTGTATCATGATGACATTGAATCACATGATGATGTGGATGCCTTTTCAAGTAAAAGAAAGGTGAGTGGTAAAGTAGTTAGCATCGATACCGATACGGATATGGATATGGACATGAAACGGATATAACACGATATTGCAAAAATGTAGGATATGGTAAGTGTGTGACATATATTTCTGAGTGTTATATAAAGTGTCAGTGTCTGACACGGACACGCTAGATGATAGAAGTGTTTGGGTTTCCTAGGTGATAAATGAGTTAAATTGGATTGGATATTGTCATATCGGTTAAGTCAACGTAGATTGAGATTATTTTAGGTTTAAAATTGAATTATGTCACACAATTATTTTGGTGGTAAGCATTCATATTATTTAGCGGGTCATTTACGGTGGTGGGATGATTGAATTCAAAGTTAGACTAAGTTATTTGGAGTTTGGATGATACAAAATATATTTTTTTTTTTTGTACATGACGTATTGAATCAATTTGTCTTTAATGTGAATTTCAATAGTCGTCCATTTTGACTGAGCTCCCTTGACATAATCCATTCATAATTTGAACACATATTCTTGTTTGTGATGATCATATTCGTCGTAAGCTTGTGACGAGTCAAATATTACCCACATGGATAGATAAAGATAAGTTATTTGTGACTTAATAGACACCCTAATTTTTAACTTATCTGTAGGTGATATTTGACATGTTACAAGTTTGTGACGATATACTTCGTAACTTGAATAGGTATTAGTCATCTCACAATTTTGAACCAAATTTGATGCATCCAAACTAAAATATACTCCTTAAAATTTATCTAAATGAGTGTTATAAGTTTGAATCTTAGCCAAGTGACAAAGTAAAGTTGTAGAGAGTCTTATGTTAAAACATCTTTACGATCAAATCATGCTCTAAAGACATAGATATAATCGACAAAAATTATGCTAGTGATCAAAAAATTAAAATTTATACAAGTAAAATCGTCATATTAAAAAAAAAAGATATGACTTTATTTTCCATACGTTCGATAATTGACTAATAAATCGCCTTATAGTGAAATAAATAAATACGTACAGCTTAATTCATGTAAAAATATCAAAAATAAAGAAAAGGAATGATCAAGAAATCAAGGAAATGTAGAGTATTTCATAAGTAATGAAGTAATGAGTTTGTAGTTCCCAATGTTGTGATAAGTCATAATAAGTGTACTAATTACACTCTTCATGTACTTTAATAAATAAAAGTACTCTATAATTCAGTGCCATTAAACAATGCTGCCTAATCACAATCAATGACGACATGACGTGTAAACAAAAATATTTATTAATCATAATAACCAACAAGTCGTTGTAGTATAGTGGTAAGTATTCCCGCCTGTCACGCGGGTGACCCGGGTTCGATCCCCGGCAACGGCGTTTTCTTTTTGTTCTGACTTTGTTTTTGAAACTATTTCTTAAACATGTGTTCAAGCAGTTACATGTTTCATTCTGCCTTCGTCACCTTCCATTTATGAGTTAATTACACGACACAAACCCTTTACTATGCATCAATTTAGTTGCGACTTTTACATCTACTTTCCTCGAAAAAAGTCGGTAGTTACTAGTTAGTTTTCGAAAGTATTTTATCTTGTACCGGAATAAATATCCATCATTGTTAGTGACTCAATTGCCTTTCTTAGTCGGTGAACTATTTTACGTGTCACTAACAATCATTTAACGATTTTTTCAGTACGCCATTACTCTTTTACATTCAATTCAACAATAAAATGATTTTATGCTAATACTTATCAGAAGACCGTTTAACAAGGGAGCCGGGAGGTACATAATCCTTGAACCCTGCTATTACAGGAAGACGTCTTCATTTCGTATTAGCATCAGTATCAGTATCAGCATGAGCATTACAGAGTTAAAGCAATACCACCAAACCAAACCTGCAGAACAATCTTAAATTGATAAACATCATTATTATTTCACTTCCGAGGTCACATGAACCATGTCCAAGCATTGTTTCAAATTCACAAGGACTTCCCACATCGTTGGCCTTTTTTTCTCATATTTTTCGACACATGTCTTAGCTACTTCGATTGCCTTCCACCCACATCCGTTGTCAAGAATCTGCATTCTTTGTTGTTTAATTCTCGGATCCAATATATCCTTTATATCTCCTGCTTTATATACATTTTCGAACCATTCAACCAAATCAAAGTCCAGACGGGGTGTTACTCCCGTGATTAGCTCCAGCAAAACAACCCCGAAGCTGTAAACATCCGCTTTAGCATTAAGCTGCCCAGTTGTGGAGTACCTGTACAATTTAACATATATCGTCTCAAGTAACATCTTAACAGTTAACACTATATACTCCCCGACATAATTATGAAACTTACTCAGGAGCAGTGTACCCCGGGGTACTGATGACCCGTGTTTTCAAAGTGGTTACATCTTTTTCAGGGAATATTTTAGTTAACCCAAAATCCGCCACCTTAGCCTGGAGACGCTGATTCAGCAGGATATTAGCAGGCTTAACATCTCTGTGAATTATAGGCACTCCACAGTGACTGTGCAGATAATGCAATCCTGCAGGAATGTAAATTATACAGATTATTCACAAGCTTAATCATATAGTGTATTAATCTAGTCTATTACACAAAGAAGAGAGAATTGTATCGAAAATAGATAGAGCCCAGACCCTCAGCCGTGTCAATAGCTATGTTTAGTCGATCAGTCCAGCTTACAGAACCTGCATTTTCTGTTCAACAGGACAGACATCTCAGTCTTGCAGGAGAAAAGACCATGACTAAATTCAGATAAATGCATGATAAATGGTTCACCTGACAGAAGAGTTCTCAAGTCACCATTGTCCATAAACTCGTAAATTAGGGCCAAATTGGTTCCATCTTTACAGTATCCAAGCAGAGAAACTAAGTTCTTGTGAGAAATCTTTAAAAACACACTAATCTGCGCCAAAACATTGAGTTTTTTTCCATCATCACTTAGCTGCAGCACAGACTACAGAATCTACAAATATGGATGAACTGTAAGTTTCGGTAAAATGAAACAAAGAGTTACGCACCTCATTGCTAAATTGCATGGGAGCATCATCCTCACTTAGCACCTTGACAGCAACTTCTTTAGAGCCATCTAATAAGTGACCATGGTAAACTACTCCATAACCGCCTTTACCCAGCTGTTTCTTAAACCCATCCGTCATTTGGTCCACTTTGGAGAAGCTGTACTTGGGCAGTCCTTGCACACTGTCTCCCTCTTTTTCACTGGTGGAGCGAGGAGAGCTAGTAGGGGCTATCGCTACCACTGAAAAAATAATTACCAAGTATTTGATTTTTTAACTAAAATTTCCGTTTCTTTTTTAAGTTACTCTTAACTGTGTTACTAACTCGTCCTCCTAAAATTTTCAATTCATGTTTTAACTCATCAAGCCATTAAATTCTGGTTCACTGGTCGCGGGTTTTTAATCAAGATGAATGTGTGATTTTTTGTCTGACCTTTTGAATAACATTGCCATAACCAACAGCATCCGCCCGCAGCCAGCATAACGAACATCACAACCGCTGGAACTGTAATTAAAAAACCTGACACAAATAACAGGAAACAAAGATGTCAAATGACTAAATGAGGAATGCCAGCGATAACCAAAATCCTTTGCTAGTAGTAATAGTCAGGGCATACCGGGTTGGGTATTTTTAGGTCTCGAAGGAGCCGAAGGAAGCACAGCTTCATACAATTCATATCTAAAGACGCAGCTTGGAAGAAACACCATTGTATTAGCCCACGTATCCCTTAATCTGAGAGTGGCTTTCAGACATCTGTAACATCCGGGACCCACAATATCAGGAGTACATTGAGCCAAGCCACGGATGGTCTCAAATGAGTAGACAATGAATTCTTTTGTAGCAAATCCCGGCAAGGTTCCTTCACCATAAGCAGCCTCTTGTACGAGGGCATCCATTGTGGTATCAAATACTTCTTTATGTGGTTCAAGACGATATTCATTCACAATGCCAGTGACATTGTTGTATAAAAAATACGGTTTTTCCTCATCGTCAGAGAAAATGGTTCGATTGGCATACCTCAATGTACATTCCTCAAACCAGACAATCCCTTCTTTCGAGAATTTGCAGGCATCAGTTATTTTCCTGGCTGCAGCCTCTACACAATCCTGACAAGTCTCCTGATCAACATCACCCTTACAGTAGAAAAGGGCGTAGGCTTGATCATCGCCTGAGCCTTGGGTGAAGTTCCAGAACCCGGTCGAGGAGGCCTTAGGAAGGAGTTGACTGTAAAGGGTGTTATTCAGATTGGTTTCAAACGCGCTGCCTGAAATGTAAGAGTTAGTCTTGTTGCAGACGCTGCTCATGTAACCACGACTATGTGATGAAGTCGCGCCTTGAGTAGATAATACTATCAATGCAACAATGAGTAAAACCGGGACAGGGTTATTTACACAAGGCATCAACATAACTCAATTCATAACTCAAGGAATTCAGAAAATCAACATAATCAATTCATAACAAGGAATGTTTCTACTCATATTCTTAATGTCCTGCAATTTGACTTTGTGTTAAAAAATGCTTAATGGAGTACATGATCGTTTAAGTGGGGTGCTAATGACCCATCAAAACAAGCTTAGCACATCATTAAGAAAGTAATGACATTGTCCAACTTCAGTCAAACTGTTGCGACATCGTTTTCAGTAGCCTGTTTGACTGTTACACGACCATCTCAATCAAAGGTTTAAATTAATAGTTCAAGCTCAATTGGGACCTCAGCGTTATTGAAAACTCCGATACTATGTTAGAAAACCAACACAACAAAAACGTTTAAACCGATGGTTATTGAGGCCCGCCCAATCGATGATTCTTAATACACCTAAGCTTCACTTTGTCGCGCTAATGATTTGGAATTTAAGAAGGATAATAGTAACACGAGTTAAACTGATATATATATCTCACATAAATCACTAAAATAAGACCGTCTTATCATATGATACCGTATTTTTGAGAATGGCACAAATATTAAGTGAACTTTTACATCAAGCACAAAAAGTCTTGGGAGAATTCATGTACTGCAAGCAAATCCTGTGGGAGCGAAGCGGGATCAAGCTCCCAACAATCACCCGAAAGTTGAGAAGCTTCATCCTCTGAAAGCTTTCTAGCAGGGATTTGATGTGAAAATAACCTAATGTCATTTTTTTCAAGGCATCTAATAGCATTGTACCCAATCTCTCGCCTCGTAAATACTGCCTTGTAACCATCAACTTTCTTAAGGTATGCCATGCTTAACCCATATGCTTCACTGTAACTTGTTAACACCAAAACAATGTCATAAGCGCGCTTATTGGTGCTACTCGGAGAATTCCCCTCTTCCATATCCAATGCTCTTTCATTGTAAAGAGCCCAAACGGAACCCTTTCTAGGATATATTCGGTACAACTCTCTCGCTGCTCTTTCACATGCAACCAAATGCGAGAATATATTCAATAGTTTGACATCATCCTTCCTCGCTACCTTAAACTTACCACAAGAGACATGGAATCCCTTTTTCTCCCAACATATCATCGACCTCTCATTCCCGTCATTCTGAAAATCTAACCAACTCATTTTCACTACAAATGGGTTCACTGAAACCACCTCGTCGATCAAGCCATAATGCCTAGGCATCCCATCATCATCATCATATATAGCCCACACTTGACCCTTCTTGAAACTCCTCTCTACTCTATCCTCATCAAAGTCATAAAAGTCCGAATCCTCCACCGTCATTACCTCCAAATCCCCACTTTCCACACTAATTCTCTTCTTCTTGTTCAATAGCACCACTTCCTCCTCGTCCTCGTCCTCAACCTCAACCTCCTTCCTAAATGTCACTTTCCTCTTCCCATCCTCTTTCTTCCCTTTTGGTTTCCTCGATGCCTTCATTTGCATCTCAGCCAATGTCAATTCCTCCACTTCTTCACCATTTTCACCGCTCACGCTCTCCAATTCACTAACACCCCCATCCCTCCCTAATTTCCTCACATCATTCATTTGCATCTCGGCCAATGTCAATTCCTCCACTTCTTCACTATCTTCACCACTCACGCTTCCCGATTCACTCACACCCTCATCCCTCCTTACTTTCCTCACATCATTCATTTGCATCTCGGCCAATGTCAATTCCTCCACTTCTTCACTATCTTCACCGCTCAAGCTCTCCGATTCACTAACACCTCCCTCCCTCCCTAGTTTCCTCACATCATTCATTTGCATCTCGGCCAATGTCAATTCCTCCACTTCTTCACTATCATCACCACTCACGCTCTCCGATTCACTAACACCCCCATCCCTCCCTACTTTCCTCACATCATTCATTTGCATCTCGGCCAATGTCAATTCCTCCACTTCTTCACTATCTTCACAACTCACACTCTCCGATTCACTCACACCCCCATTCCTTCCTAGTTTCCTCAAATCATTTTCCGAATTCTCAACCTCTTCCTCCACTACTCCACTCCTCTTTCTATTATCAATTCGCGACTTTTCAACCTCTAAATCCTTCCTTGTCCCACTTTTTCCTAGCTTCCTATCATCCCTTTTCGACTTTTCCCTATGACTTCTCCTTCTTTCCTCAACAATTGGTGTTTCAACCACATTTACACTACCCATCTTCCTTTTCTTACCAATTCTCTTGCCAACAAGCTCACTCAAACTACTCATCTCCCAATCCTCCACATCCTCTTCAACCACCGTCTTTCGAGACTCGACTCTGTCCTCCTCCTCCTCATGATCATCATCACCAACCTCAGAAGCCTCAAAATTATGCTCACAACTAGGACAAACCAACCTCTGCCCAACATAATTCCTCTCAAACCGATGCCGTAACCGACATTTAGAACACATAGTCCAAAACATTCCTTCTTCAACCAAACCCTCATCATCCTCATCCTCACTCACCTCTTTCTCCTCCAAAAGAGCTAACCTAAGCCTAGTGTCATAAACCCTACGCTTACCCTTATCAGAAAATACATGAAACGCGTCGTTTACAAGCTTAAAAGCTTCATTCGAAGCGTTTTTAATGGTGTTTTTGTCAGGGTGAAGTAAAAGAGCGAGCTTTTTGTACTGGGCTTTGATTATTGACAAAGATGAAAAAGGGGTAACTCCTAAAATGTTGTATAAATCAGGAGAAGGAAAAGGGTGCTCTAAATTTTTGGGGGGTTTTCTAGGGTTTATGGAAGAATGCAGAATTTTAAAAGCTGTGAGCATTTCTGTGAGACCAGGGAGATTTGGGTAGAGATTGTGAGCTTGATTGGCGTAATTTAGGGCTAATTTGAGATTAGATGAGTTGTAGTTTGATTCAGCTAGGGTTTTTAGTCGAATTGCTTCTTGTTCTTGTTCGTTGATTTGGGGATTTTCCGCCATTGTTAGGGTTTAGGGCCAAATTGGGGGAAATTAATCGGATGGAGGAGTTATTGTTTGTTTTTCATTCGTAACTAGTTTTATGACTCATGCAATGCACGGGTTAGTTTAATAATCAATGTCTATTATGTTGATCGAATACGGAGCACTTATTAATAACTTTAGATAACTAAACTCCAATTTTTATTTTTTATTTTGAGGAAAACTAAACTCCAATTTTTAGTCTAAAATTAAGTCTCGTCCACAATTTTACGTGAAAATCACGGGACTTTCTAACTCTTCATACACTTTTTCATTAATTTTTTTGTTAAGAATGTGCTAGAATGAATTTTTATCAATTTATTTTCTTTTATAGGTGATTTTTTCATAAAGGTAGAATATAAAAAATTTTAACACTAAATTATGATTATTAAGTGGAATAATGCTTGGTAAATGAAAGTTTAAATAAGATGAGTAATTGGTCTATTAATTACAACTTTGCCTTTGCCTTTTCATTTTCTATTTTTACTTCTTTTTTTAGTAGAAAAATAAAAAATTGATCTAAGATGTAAATATAGTGCCGCTATGTTTCATTCTAGTAATAACTACTCAATCTAGGTTTTTTATATTTTTGTATAGATGTTTGCTCGCGCAAATTGTTTTTATTATTTTTTGTAGTAGCTTTATATTCACATTATTCTTTAATAATGTTTTTTTTAAAATTGTACCCTATTATTTTGTGGTTCTCATTCTCATTACTCTTGTATCCAAATGATATCATTTTTGTTCAATGTCAAAATGTTATATTTGTTAGTCTAACTTTACGAAAATGATGATACTTCATATTAATTATAAAAATAATAAGTAGTATTAACCATAGTTTATATTCTTCTATTTTTTTAGTTTGGAAATAATGATGATATTTATGACTTAAAATATTATTCACTCAATTTCTCTTGACTGTTGTAACGTTTAAACAAATAAAAACAATTTAAATGAGGTGGGTAAATAGATAAAACAATATATATTCTCACATTGAAAATTCAAAGTAAAAAAAAAATAAGCTACTCGTTGGTATTATGTTTTTTTGGGATAAAACGTAAGTGGTTTTTCCATTGAGCAGTTTTGCTATCTTGTCATCAAAGCAATAATAAGACAATAAAATCAAATGCATCCTATCTCATTAATATTCAAATCACAAGAAAAATATAAATTTACACTTTTAACCAACTTAATTAAATATATAGAGAATAATATATTTACACTAAAATTGTCTTAGTCATATTTATAATTTGTTGTTAATATCAATTTTAATAAATTCACTACACATTAACAATAATGAATATATTAAAACCATCCGCAAAAAAATATATCACTATTAAAAATGTGAGATTAAAAAGTTAAAGTTACAACTTAGTCAAGCTAGAATTTCCTTCACCAAAGTTTGACCACTATTCGTCGGTGATTATATTCAATCATCGACGATCTCGTGTGTCTTCATAAATATTCGAAATGCCTAAAACGGACTATATAATACAAATGTTGCCGAATTCTCCACTTTTCTTATACTTTTCTCTTATCTCTTTATTTCTTATCCATTTGATATCTACTCACCACAAAATAAATATATGAGAAGTGTTGAAAAATAAATCAAATGAAATAATTGGGTGAAAAAAAAATTCATTAATTTGTTTTTGCTAGGAATGTGCTACAATTTTGATCAATTCATTTTCTTTTATAGGTGAAATTTTTCATAACGGTAGAATATAGAAAGTTTAGCACTAAATTATGATTATTAAGTAGAATAATGTTTGATAAATGAAAGTTTAAATAAGATAAGTAATTAGTCTATTGATTACTACTTTGCCTTTTCATTTTCTATTTTTATTTTTTTTTTTATAAAGAGACAAAAGATTAATTTAATATGTAAATGTAATACGCCACGTATCATTCTAGTAACTACTCAATCAAGATTTTTTATGTTATTGTGTAGATGGTATAGCTATAATGAGAGTTCAAGAGACCATCATTGGCGATGGTTGTTATAGCTATAATGTTATAGTTATAATGGGAGTTCAAGAGACCATCATTGATGGTGGCGGTTCAATTTCTTATGTCATTTAATGGAGTTTTAAGTAATCAATCATTTATGACATTTATTCATGATTTTAGGTAGATTGAACATTTGTGAACAACTATTTTGATGTGGCATTTCCACGTGGCATTTTTTGTCTTGCCTTTTAATAAGATTTTATAAAAGTAATTAAACAATCATCTATAAAATACTATTAAAAGCCTAGACTAAAATGGCTCATAAAGTCCACGTAAACAAAGCCACGTGTGATTATGAAATGCCACGTGTGATTAACGCAATGCAAAGTTTGATCTATAGATAATACTCCGTATAAAAAGCTAGACAAAAAAGTCACCTAATCTGACGTGGCAGTCGTGTAATTGCCTGCGTGTAATTGTCTGCGTGTAATTGTTAAACATGATTAACCAAATTAAGTCAGTCCACCTTCTTACCGCTTATCCCTCTTACTCTTCGTCTTCTTCAAGGAAAACTGTAACGCCTATTTATTACTGCTATCAATGTGAATGAATTCAGTCAATTAATTCCGGCAGTTTCATGTATGCCTGTCACACTATTTATTATCACAAAATCCATCACTCTATTATATTCACATGCACTTTGTGGAAGTCGACAACAACGCATCATAAGGAGTAATCTCCCTATGGTTAGGTTTGTATCTCATATGAAATTAGGAGTATATTTTACGCTATTATTTATTCATTGATTGTTTGATCTATCATTTAGTTTGTATGTTTTTGTGTTATAACTTTTTTAAAGATTTGGTAGTTGCATATTTCTAAGGGTCGAAATGTCGAATGATTCATTGTTTCTTATTTGTTGGATTTTCACGTCTAAGTTTGACTATATATGTTTTTCCATGCGAGAATCCTATGTTTACGATAACCTTGACAAGGAAGACTATCACCCTCGGAAGTTGACTTCGAGGACACTAATGTGATCCAAGCCAATATAGGTATATCTTCTTATTCAAATTTAATTCAATTTTTATCACTCTTGCCAATCGCCATGATTTACCTTTTAGTATAATTGTTTGAAAATTTGTTAGGTGAATTCTTTTACCATCTTTAATGTGGATTTATAGATTATTGGTGAATATTTGAACTTCAATAAAAAAGATAAAACATTTTCCCTCCTAAAGGGTGACTAGGATTTGTATACCTTGGATTTGAGCTATCCATTCAGGTAAGCCCTTTTGTGTTTGAGATGATTGTTGAAAATCTGTACAAGTTGTAGTATCAAAACATGGTTGCAGTATCACTTATTCCTACATACACATACATACTTCATACTTCCTTGATTGTTGTTTTGAGACACGTTATCAGCAAGAGCATCCTACAAATAGGAGATGGAAAATTTAAGCAAGAAGGCCTTGTGAATTGAAATAAAGTGTTTATTGGAGACTGGACGGAGACGGAGTAATGCAACAATTTAGTCGTATGTCATATAACCAAGCTCTTGCCATTTTGTTATGGTAGGTTATAAATTTGTATTTATGGAGTAAGTTTTTATAGGAATGAGGTGTTAGGTTGTTGGATAATGCATTGTTGCAAACGGATGCACAATGTTTGCTCCATACTTTATCAACTATGCAACAAGATTGTAAAGGAGTATGATCACATCATCTTGGTTAATCAAGTAGTTTAAAACCAAAATTGTTATCAAGATGAAATCCACTCTCTTCGATAATGTATAAATTTAAGTTCCAACAATCCTTATAAGTACATGGTCTTGAAACCTGATTGATAGACAGAAACACCACGCACCATCTATGCTTGTGTTCTTGGTATTTTATATATTTTGCATATGTTTTACTATGTATGTTTTTACTCTTTTGCAAGTACTTGATCTTGAAACCTCAAGAGACAAGATCCCGAAATACCACCTTGATCAAACTTACTTATTAAAAAAAGGTAAACCAATTAATGAAACAGAGAGTATTATGATCTACTCGTAGCATAATGTGATTTGTACATCTACTCGTAGCATAAACGTGATATGCACGTAAAAATAAACCTACCCGCCATTGCTTTGGACTTGAACACCTATGCCGTCTTCTAAATAGCAAGTACGGGACGGATCATCCCGTGAATTTCACGGGTCACAAAACTAGTTATACATCAAAACGAACAAAATCATCATTTACTTTTCCAGCGTTTGTAGTTCTCACTATATTATTTCAAAATAATGTTAATCATTCAATATACCTTTAATTATAATTCGCAAACAAAAATATAGAAATTTCTATTTTGAAAAATTTATTTTAGGTTGAATTAATTACATAGATCGATTGTTTTTTATGGAATAACAATAAAAGATAGAAAAATGACCGAGACGGGAGGTGCATAATAATAAAAAAAAAGAAAAAAAAATAGAAAACAATAATAACAATAGTTGTTACAAACGTAGTAATATTCGTGACAAAATAATAATAAACTGTGGCAAATTTTTGGTAAATTGTGCCATATACATAACAATAAATATATTTTGATGACATATTATGACAATATACGTATTAGTCAAAAACATATAAATCGTCTCGAGATCCTTAGGGGAACAAATCTCCTACCGCCTCCTACCGCTTTTCTGGTTTCCTGAATATAGAATAAAAGTCATCAGCTTGTGTTTGATTTGATTCCGCAATATGTGGCATGTAATGCAAACTATTTTTCTGTGTTCATGTTACCTTGATAGGGTTTCTTGTGTGTTGGCTTTTGTTTGGAGACGGAGGTGTGTCTTGGAGATACAAACCCCTGGAAAAAAAAGTGACAATTGTTGTTAGATCATTTGTCATACAATTTGTTAGCTAACATGTATATATGTCATAGAAAAAACGAGATTTTACCTCCACTTTTTTCTTTAACTTCTTAGCCGGACCCAGTTCAATACTTCGAACACGACTTGCAAAATAAAGCGAATTTACCGTTTCACTAGAGTCATTCTTCGACGGATTAATGCGTATAAACATTAATAACTTGGAATTACTACCTACAAAATTAGAGAATTCAAACTAATTTTTCGACGGACCTATTTCTTGTAAAGTACCTTAGTTTTCAACTATTTAATAAAAAAATTCAAAATTAGAAGTTTGAAATATACCTAATGAATCATTTAATAGTTAGAAACATAAATGTCAAAATTAAGAATTCTACAATTTACACCCGGGTTGTCATCTGTTCCCTCCATGATAAAAGTTTTACTCGTTCCGGTTTGTCAATAAGCAAATATGGAGACATTATAGCCATCTAACACCGAAATTGCCAATGAAAAAGCATCCACGGATACGTTAGCTGCATAATTAAAAATAACTAAAACTGTCAATCCTAAACAAAACAAATGGCGTATGCAATGACAAATTCTATGCAATTGCAATGTACCCCGATCATCTCTCCATCTTCTGCATCTTTAAAATCCACTACTGATTCGGCCGAGTGATCGTGTTCGCTTTCAGGCCTACAGTAACAGAAGACCCTGGCGACAAGAGCCATAATTCATTCTTTGAATGATCATTATATTACTCGCAACAATTCATTTCTTGAAAAATAGAAAATGAGAAAAGTCCGTTAAAACTTACCTCCTGCTTCAAGGAGTTCATTGAAAAGTTTTTTTGCCCCGTGAATTTCACGGGTAATAAAATTAGTTTAATAAAAATTTGAGGAAATCACCAGAAAAGATAAGTAAAAGTGAAAAGTATTGTGTGCGTAAAACTATGATTAATAAGTTGTAGCGCATGCATGATACATGTTTTAGGAATTTGGTTTTGTTATATGTCAAATCCCAATTAATTATTGTAGTGAATTAGATTAAGGTACATACTAGTTTTATGCCCGTGCAAATTGCACGGGTATGCTATTTTAATATTTGTTATTATGAAAAGATTAGTAACAATTTGATAATTTTTATATTAGTTAATTATTTTCTTTTAAAATTAGTTATCTTTAGAAATAAAATTTTATTATACAATTTTATATTAGTCATATTTAAGCTATATTTGAATAATAAATTTCATCTACGATTAGCGTAAATGATGCGTTAGGGTTAATTGGTTGAATAGTTGTTGTAGACAGACATATTGTCTTGCTTAACCAAATTTGAGTTTCTAATTTGTTTTATTACTTAGGC
Organism: Silene latifolia; assembly: GCF_048544455.1. NCBI lineage: Eukaryota > Viridiplantae > Streptophyta > Magnoliopsida > Caryophyllales > Caryophyllaceae > Silene > Silene latifolia. The sequence goes on along the minus strand of NC_133534.1, from coordinate 3,819,137 downwards.
GACTTCATACAACCCTGACTTAATGAGACAAAATTAGTTAGATGAAAAATAAGACAAGTCAGTAAAATTGAAGTGGTTTGAATAGAATTCCAAGCCCGTGCAATTGCTAAAACGATTTCTCATTCAGTCCAACTCATGCTCGTTTGTTGGACCGACCACGGAGAAAATGAAAATTTTGACCCATGCATGTTTAAAATGACACCTTTAATCCATTTCTCATTTTGGTACATACCATAACATATTCTCTCCCTTTCCTCAGATTCTTTACATTTTTCTTTTTACATAAATTCAACCGAAAATTTAGAATTCCTTTTTCGAGCTACATATATATATTTAACACAACATAAGTGCCATAAAGTTTGGATCCTCTCCGAGAATCAATTTCCTCTCACATTACAATATAATATTACATCTTCTTTCCATTGCATTTTTCCTTTATTTATCGATCGAAAACATAGACCGTTAGATTGTCGTGAGATGAAATTTTGACCTTTAATTGGAAATAGACCCTCCATTTCTTTTAGGAAATGGAGAGGGTTCAATAGCAATAGAAGAACTTTATATAAAGTTCTTCTATTGCCATGTCATTTTTTACTAGTTCCAATATTTAAGAACTTTTATGTACAATAGATGATCTTTAAATAAAGTTCTTAAATGGAGCCCATTTTTCACCATTCTACATTTTCATTAAATAATCATGATTATTAATTATTAATTTATTTTTTAGCACCAAATTTTTTTTATTTTTCTTATTTTTTAGTCGAATAACGAAAAAAAAAATAAAAAAAAATACTGAGGTAAAGTTATTGAAGCGGAACATACTTTTCGTAATATAATCTAAAAATACATTAAATAAGACAAAACAATTTGGGAGAAACTTATTGGTATACAAATACATACTCTATATATTCTGTGAAGTTGATGTGTTTAAATTAATTTGGTCCCTCCTACCCTCTGCCATTAAAATGTTTTATATATGATTTGAAGGTGATGAATGATGATAAAAAGAAGATACTACATGCAAGTTCAAGCAATGGAGGTTTAATAGAAACAAGTATGCAATATTTTGGCTGTACGGAATTAATTATGTACATTGCAATATCTCTTTTTTTTTTTTTTTGGAACATGAAATATTTAAATTTAAATGGATTTTAACACTTTTCAAGGTTATGTTAATTGCTCCCCAAATTCCAATATAAGTATCAACTGGGTTCTTATTTTAGAACTTTATTCTTAAAATTAAGAACAACTTTTCACATGCAATAGAAGAACTTTATTTTTTGAGTTCTTAGTGATCACCCCAAGACTAAGAACCACTATTGCTATTGCTCTAATTGCCTTTATGTATACACTATTTAATACGGAGTACAACAACTACTGAGCTAGATTCGGTACACACTATAAACAACGTTATGTATACAAAATTTTTATATGTAATCCATTTATGTACATTATCTAAGCTAACAATTAAAATAATTGACAACTATTTCTACGAATTTATGTAACACAAATTCTCATTTAAGACATAGAAGTATCCGTCTTAAGCTTGAGAAATAAAATGCATTAGGATTAATAAAATATTTTTCTTATTTAAACAAATAAAACTTTATTTAACCCGTTTTAATTTTATGACGGATACGTATATTCTTTTAAAAACCAATCATTTTTGTCGAGTATTAACCCATAAACTTTCGGGGTTACTGTGAAGAGCACACTGACCCAAAATCCTATCACTAATAAAACCCTTGACTCCTCATGTATATATACATAAACCCTATCTCAACTCCATATTTCTATGTTTTCACTTCCGCCGTTTTCAATCTATCCCAACTTCATGCATGCTTCCATCTCTTTTCTTCTTTCTCCTAATATCTTGAAGTTTATACACCGCTTAATTTTTAATCCCCAATTCCGTACCCGTGCAAATTTTTTAATCTTCAAGTTTGTATACATCTCTTCTTCCTCTCTAATTAATCTGTGTTTTAAATTTGCATGTATGGTCAGTTGGTCACCCAAATATTTGGTGTGATATTCATGTATAATTATTATTTATTATTTTAGCACATCAAAAAAGCATTTTTTCTATTTACTTTTACAATTCTTATGTTTTCTTTCAGTGTATTTACGGTCACTTAATATGAAGATTTCTTAACTTATTTTAAAAAAAAAAACAACTCGACTTCTGTTTTTTTTTGTTTTCTCCAAATTTATGTTTTTTTTTTCATTTTAAAATTGGAGCGATATAAACTTAACTATCGTTATTTTGATTTTTTATAAGGTAGTTTAAGTAATTAACTTTGATTATTAATAACATTTGTTTATATTAATTTTCTTAATTATGATTAGTTGATAATTTAGATAAATTTATGGGATGAATTATGTCATTTATTATTTTTGATTTATTTATTTAATAAGCCAAAGAGATCTACCCTTAGAAAGTACCAAACAATGTAAATTAAATCACTCTTAGAACGTGGGTGTGTAGATTAGCGGGAAAAAAGGGACTCTTTGACAAATTGACTTTTAACCACAGTGCGACAACACAACACTGTGGTTGTTCTTTTAATAAATAAGATTAATTGGACCAAACTACCAAACTGGTAGAATAAATGGTTGTTTTGTCAAATTGTTGTATATCTTACGTCTAGTATTCCGTAATTGATAACAAAAAAAAAAAAAACAATGTGAAAGGAATATAAGACACATTGTAAGAGACTTTTAGACTATAAGATGTTCAGAAAAGGGAAGGAGAAACAAATGATTAATACCATTTATTAGTGTTTGTGTTTGACCAAAAGAAGGATTTCATTTACCCCTCCTTGAGCTCCAAATCTCTCTACATCCTTACCCCTCATCCCTTCAAGGTATCCCATTATTTGCATTCCCTTCCCTATTCATCCAACGTCACCTTCACCCACCTCACCCACGAACACCATCATCATGTGTCGTCCACCATATGGCAACGTGATCGCGAGCGACCTCTCCACCCCTCGTTGTCTGCCATCACAGTGGCCCTACATATGGACTATTGGCCCACTGGTCCTCATTTCCTCATACGAAACTCCGCCAACCACCACTAGAATCTCCGTCTTTAAACCTTACCCTATATCTGAAATCTCATCTCCTAACTACAAAACCATCAGAAAACATTATTTTCTAATTTACATGACTTTGCACTTCCTAACCACCTATGTTAACCAAACAATTCATAATGTTCTTATGTTGCTAATTTAATATTGTTCTTACATGATTGATAAGTGGGAAATAAAATTAAGGAGTCGTTTGCTTGTCACTTGAAATACAAAGCAATTGGAAGATCGCATGATTTTCAAAGATATGAGTTGTTTGGTGGGCAATTTTGTTTGTTTGTTTAGAATGTCGGAATTTGAACTTTTCAGGGATTTTCAATGCCTACGTGATGTAGAAAGTAACTTTCTTACTTTCCCTTAGGCCTTTAATCATTGAAACTAGTTTTATACCCGCGAAAATCGCGGAATTGTTCTATTTGTCCCATTTATTTGCTTTTGTTGACGTCCATCTTTAACTAAAATATAAAATATTTTTTTTTAGCGCGAAAAAACTATAAACCAAACATTTGTAAATATTTACTTCTTTTACATTATTTTTCATGATCATAGTAATATAGATAAAAGTTTTAATTTGAATTTTATTTCCATATATTTTAATACTCCCTCCAATTCGCTATAATGTTCCCTCTTTCCCGAAACGGATTATTCAAGTAATGTTCCCCTTTCCTTTTTTGGTAACTTTTTCTCTTATTTTATTCATTCCTCTCTCCTATAATCAAACCCCACACAACTCTTTTACTCCTATTTTATTACTTTTCTTAATGTTTTGGCCCCACAACTTCTTATTTAACTCTTATTAATTCATCTCTCTCTCCTAACACCAACCCCACCAATTACCTTTATTCATTTTTAATAGTTTTCCTTAAGTATCGTGCCAAAAGCAAATGGGAACATTATAGCGAATTGGAGGGAGTACATGTTAATAATCTAATATTATTCATGAATATTTTGTAGCCAACAATTTAATGTAGCTAATTTTATAACTATAAGTGTTTGTTTAAATTTTTTTACAAATTTGTTATTTTTATGTATTTATGATGTACGTCATAAATAATTAAGCTAAAAACGGATGCGTCGTTAGGTCGATAAACAAAGCACTCCAAGATTGCAGTTACATATCTGATAGGTTTTTTTAAGAAAGTTCAATAGATACTATTAATTTAACTTTTCCTCAAAATCTATACTTTTTATCAAAAATATACATGTAAAATAGAGAATCTCGCCGATGATGAATGATGATGCTTTATAAGCCAACTAAAAGAGTAAAAAAATATGTTTTCGTTTTTCACATTTAGATCCAAACATGTAATCTCCACTTTTTAATTGCCTCCTCACAATCAATAATCTGCAAATTGAGATAATTAAAATTAAAATTAAAATTAAATTAAATAAGTATCATCTTAATTACAAAACTAACTATACAACTTATTAAACGTTTAAAATTTTAAAATCTTAAAAGATAGAAATATGGAATACTTTTAAGAAGATTATGAACGTTTGAATCACATGCACATATACACCTTATTTTTCACTTTTTCGCAAGTGTGCTAATTACAATATTTAAGATAGTTTTGAAATAAATCAAAAGTAACAATATGAGAAATATTGAAGCTTTATAATCCAAGTTATTGGATTTTTCATTTACCACATATAAGGCCTTTTAACTACTATCTTTATTACTAATGAGAAATTATATGGATAAATTTTACGATTTAAATTTTAAATAATGAGAGTAAATTCTTAATTTATTTTTGTAATTTAGTACATGATCTTATGGTTTCCACTAAAAAATATTATTAGTAGCTTTATAATCCAAATTATTTGACTTTTTATTTACTACATATAAGACCGTTTAACTACTATCTCTATGGTTAATGAAGAGTTAGATGGACAAATTGTACGATTTAAATGATGAGAGTAAATTGTTAATTGATTTTTATAATTTAAATCATGATCGGTATTATGATTTCCATCAAAAAATATTAGTAAATCTTATGAAGAATTTTAATAAATAAGTCTGATGTAGCTTTAATATTAACCAATATAAAAATGACTTGTGAATTAAAATTAGATGTTTTAAGTAGCCTTTTAACTATATTGTATTATTATTTTTTTTTTTTTTACAAAAACAGTTATAAAAAAAAAACAATTTACAAAGATCCTCTAAATTTGAATTAAAAACTAAAAAATGTTTTGTTTTTATATCAAGTGAGACAATTACGTACTAAATAAGTTTTAATATCATTAGAACATGGTTCAAGGATGGATATCAAGTTTTTGTTCAACTAAATCCTTCTGTTGCCTACACATTTCCCTTGTAGTTTTTTTCTAACACACTATGTTAATATTATGAGAAGACAAAGGAATCATCACCTACAAAAATAGAATAAGAAACAAACATACATTTAACGATAATTCAATTAATCTTGTAAGAGGGTTTATATAAAGATAGTATAAAAGAAATCTACTACAAAGCGATATTAGTGGATAAATTACAAAAAACTGTGCATTTTACAATAAGCTTATATAAATTACACAAACAAAACTCGTAGAACATACCTTATGTATAACGTAATTAACTGCACAATCCAACTTTGCAATAATAAGAAAATTGTACCATTCCATCTGCAAAAATAAATGAAGGTGAGAAATACAAATTGACATCAATAAAAGTTATTTAAACAATACCAAATAAAACACAAATCTTATGTAAGATATAACTTTATTTTTTTCACAAATGCAAATGATTAATAAAAATTATACGCAATGGAAAGTTTCAATAACATAAGAATATGCCAGAAGGTTAGAAAAAAAGGGTAAAAAATAAAAGTGCTTATTTTAAAAACTTTACTTATATTAACTTAGCATCAAATAAGGAGTTAAATTTTAGGGGGAGAAAGGAATCATCAAAAAGGAAAAGGAAGAGCTAAAGAGAAAATGAAGAGTTAGAGATATTTATCTAAATGTTAAAAAAATTCTAGAGAGATGAGAGAGAAAAAAGCTCTGAAATTCTAACCTAAAATTCTGTGAGGATGACGGCTGTTAAGGCAACTCAAAACCGTTTTTCGCCATTAATGTCCTCTTCAAAAACTGCAACACCTGTTAAACACTCAATAATACGTCCTTCTACTTCAAATACTACTCAAAACAAACCTAAAGATGCTACCTTTCGGGGTCCTCATCTGTTGATCTTGGGTAGAACGAGGTCATTAATGAAATTAATGGAATCCCGGTTCTGAACCTCAGTGAAGGTGCTCCTGAACAGCTTAATGATGGGTGGATATTGAAACACCAAGGAAAAAATATCCCTATCATGGAAACTATTTCAGAGGAGGAAGAGCTCTCAGATTTACTTCAATTTACACATGAGGATGTTAAACAAGAGGTAGACTTTTGGAACAACTCTGTTTTTTGCTATATTTTGGGTGCTAACCCTCCTGCTGAGATTATTGAGAATTTTGTGTATCGTATTTGGGATCAATTTGGGATAGATAGAGTTTCTTTCTTGGACAATGGAATCTTCCTTGTTCGTTTTACTAAGTTTGAAAACAGGGAAGCTTTATTAAACTCAGGGTATTACTTGTTTGATAATAAGCCTGTGGTTATTCGTCCATGGCTTCCTGAAACTGAGTTAACAAAGGAGAAAGTTGATATTGTTCCAGTGTGGGCAAGATTATCTGGTGTACCCTTGAGATTTTGGGGGGCTTGTTTGCCTAAGATAGCTGGATTGGTGGGGAATTTTATTCGTATGGATGATGCTACTAAGGATAAGATTCGTTTGAGTTATGCAAGAATGATGGTTGAAGTGCCTTTTAACCAGAAGCTTATTGATAAAGTTAGGTTCTTGGATGAATCTGGGCATGTAGTTGTTGTTAATGTGGAGTATGAATGGAATCCTATCTCATGTTCTAGTTGTAATGGGATAGGACATGACATGTCCCAGTGGAAGCCTAAGAATCGAGGGTTGAAAGTCAAGCAATCTAAGCCTAAGCCTAAACAAGTTTGGAGGCCTGTTCAGAAAACTCAACCTGCTGAGACTTCTGAGACCCCCCTTACCTTTACTCCTGAAGTGTTTCCCCCCTTGTCAATGGTGAGGGCCACTCCTACTGTCAAAGCTACACCTGCAAAACAAATTATGTGGGTCAGTAGACAGGAGAATATGGTGGGAGTAAGGCTCTCTGGTAAGTTCAGTCCGTACACTTTTCTGGATGCTTTGAATGGTTCTGCTACACCTAGACTCAGGGTAGAGAACAGTGGTAAGGACCCTCCTCATCAAGTTAATCATGCATAGTATAGGTTTTTGGAATGTCAGGGGTCTTAATGACCTGAATAAACAGAAGGTTGTTAAGTGGTTCATGCATAATAATGGTGTAGGTCTTTTTGCATTATTAGAAACTAAGCTTAAACCTAGTACTTTGTTGAATAAGGCAACTACAATTTGTGATGGCTGGAGTATTTCTACCAACTGTAGTTGGCATAAAGGGGGAAGGATTTGGTTGCTATGGAATCCTACTTGCTTTGATGTGCAATTTCTGAACTATGGCTCTCAGTATATCCATATGTTAGTTCAATCTAAAGTGGATAACAAGAAATTTCTACTGACTGTGATTTATGCTTTTAATGACCTGATGGAGAGAACTATTCTTTGGAAGTTTCTGAAAGATACAGCTTCTACTTGCAATTTGCCTTGGTTGTGGGTAGGAGATTTTAATACTGTGTTATCTCCAATTGAAAGATTGGGGGGTAATACTACAGATGCAGAGATGGAACACTTCCAGGAATGTGTATCTTTATGTGAAATGGAGGATATTAAAGCTACTCGGGCTTTGTTTACTTGGTCTAACAAGCAAGCTCCTACTGACAGAGTTTATAGTAGGCTAGATAGGGCAATAGGGAACCCTGAATGGATGAGTCATTATGGAGAGTACATGGCACATTTCCATCCTGAGGGTATGTTTGATCACTGTCCTTGCACCATTGTAGATAGGAAAGTTGAATTCAATGGAAAAAAGTCCTTCAAATACTTTAATATGTGGGGGATATCTGAGTATTTCAGTGCTACTGTGGATGGTGTTTGGAAGCAGTCTTACAAAGGGACTAAAATGTTTAATGTGGTGAAGAAATTGAAGGCTCTTAAACCTGTTCTCAAGAGCTTGAATAAAAATTGTTTTTCTGATATTGAAAACAGTACTAACATTGCTGGTACTGTAATGCAACAAATTCAAAAGAAGTTGTTTGATTCTCCTGGGGATTTGGACCTGATTCAGCAGGAGTATGACCTGGCTAATGAACTCAAGGAACTTATTTTGGCCAGGGATAGTTTCCTCTCTCAGAAAGCAAAAATTCAGTGGTCCATTTCAGGGGACCTCAACACTTCCTATTTTCACCAAGTTATCAAGAAGAGAGTGATGTTGAATAAGGTTATGCAGATTGAAGACATGAATGGTAATGTTTGTACCACTGGTGATGCTATACAAAAAGCTTTTCTAGATTATTATCAGAACCTGCTAGGCTCTCACACTGATACTTTGGCTGTCCAGCAGCATGTAGTCACCAGGGGACCTTGCTGTACAGCAGCACACTGGACTATTTTAGACACTCCCATCACTGATGAGGAAGTCAAGCAGAGTATCTTCAGTATACCTAAGGACAAATCACCAGATCCAGATGGTTATACTAGCCAGTTTTATAGAGATGCATGGAGTATTGTGGGTGATGATGTGTGTGGTGCTGTTAGAAACTTTTTTGATACTGGCAAGTTACTAACTCAGATCAATTCTACAACAATTACACTCATTCCTAAACTGGACAGACCTACAAGTGTGAAGCATTTTCGTCCAATCTCCTGTTGTAATGTTCTTTACAAAGCTATCTCAAAAATCATGTGCAATAGGTTGGCTGCCATACTCCCTGACATCATTAGTAAGAACCAAGGGGCTTTTGTTAAGGGTAGAAGTATTCTGGAGAATATCCTGATTTGCCAAGATCTAGTAAGGCTCTACAATAGAAGTATGGTGTCCCCTAGATGCTTATTCAAATTAGACTTGCAAAAGGCTTATGACTCAATTGAGTGGCAGTTTGTGGAACAAATGATGGATGCTTTGAATTTTCCTAGCAAGTTTAAGAATTGGGTGATGTGTTGCATTTCTTCTCCTACCTACTCTTTAAGTTTGAATGGTGCACAATTTGGCTATTTTGAGGGAAAGAGGGGGCTTAGGCAGGGTGACCCTATCTCTCCCCTTATCTTCTGTGTTTGTATGGAGTACTTATCAAGGGTTCTGGATTATGCTACTAATAGATGGTACTTTAGATACCATCCTCTTTGTAAAAGCCTGAAACTGACTCACCTACTTTTTGCTGATGACCTTCTTATGTTTTGTAAAGGGGATGTGCAATCTATTATGTTACTTCTTAGGGCTTTATCTACCTTCTCTCGCCTCATCTGGACCGAGGGTTAATGCTTCAAAATCAAGTTGTGTTCAATGGTGTAGCAGACTTCTCTCAAGTTGGATATTATTCAAGTCTCGGGTTTTCAGGAAGGCTCCTTGCCTTTCAAATACCTGGTATTCCAAAGATCAAAGTGAGGTTAAAAAGAAGTGACTGCAAGGTTTTGATTGAGAAAATTGTTTGCAGAATTAGGGGGCTTGGTGCCAGGAAATTAAGCTATGCAGGAAGACTTATTCTTATTAATTCTGTGCTTACCACTTTGCATAATTACTGGGCCTCAATATTTCTGATTCCTAAAGGAGTTATAAGTAGGATTGAAATGATTTGTAGGAATTTTTTATGGACTGGTGATGCTGAATATCATAGGGTTCCTCTTGTAGCATGGAAGAAAGTCTGCTGCAGCAAGAAGGAAGGTGGTTTAGGTGTGAAAGATGCTAGGGTGTGGAATATTGCAACAGTGGGTAAGCTTGTCAATTGGATTTATACTAAAGCTGATCGTCTATGGGTTCTTTGGGTTGACCATGTATATATGAAAGGGACAGATTGGAACAGTTATCAACCTCCTCCAGATTCAAACTGGAACTGGAGGAATATCTGTAAGGTTAGGACAATGTTAACTACTGGTTTTCAGGGCAATCAGTGGTTAGCAAGTCCAAGTGGTTATACTGTCACTTCTGGTTACCAGTGGATGCAGGGAACACACCCCCCTGTCCACTGGTATAAGGATGTTTGGGATGGCTGGGCTATTCCTAAACATTCTCTCATAGGCTGGATGATCAAGCATGAAGCATTGAACACAAGAGTTAAGCTGTTCTCACTAGGCCTGTGTACTACTAACAGGTGTGTTCTCTGTGAAAAGGAAGAAGAAAGGCATAGCCATCTCTTTGGGAGCTGTGATTATAGCTCTAAAGTTGCTGCTGTGCTAGGGGACTGGTTGCATATTAATTTGAGCACTGTTACTGGTATTTCAAAGACACAGAAGAAGGTTTATAGAGTGATCGGGATCGGCTTGCTTTGGTATGCGATCTGGATGGAGAGAAGCAGATTGTCGTGTTGATCTCAAGCTGAGAAGACCTGATATTGTTGCAGCTGAGATTAAAGCTACTGTGAAGGCAAGACTGATACAGGTAGTTACTCGGCCTGTGTTAGTAGGGGATAAGGAATGGCTTGCAAGCTTAGGGATTATTATATGATGTTTTGTAAAAGCCTAATTGTATTATCAAAAGTGGACTACATGTAATTCTGTTTATTGTTTAATCAAAGCTCACATTTCACCAAAAAAAAGAAGAGTTAGAGATGAATAAGGGGTCATAAACGAGAAAAATGATTACGCATCTGAGGTAGTACCTCATACCTTGTAGTTTTTGAGCATATATACATCTGAGGTAGTACCTCATACCTTGTAGGAGCATATATACATTTTTTCTGAGCATATTACCATTTATAAATATAGTTTTTGAGCAATATTATATTTTTTTAGTGTAACATTTTAATAAATGTGCTCAAAAACTTTATACTAAAGCATAACTCAAAAACTTTAAAATAAAACTCAGAAAATAAACAATAAGAGGTACTACCTCAGATGTATATTCTATGAACTGGTCATAAACGTGATTAAGTATTTTATCTTAATTCTATGAATGAATATTATTAATTAGTCACATATACCAAATAAAAAACAAATCTTATGTATGATATAACTTTATTTTTTTCACAAATGCAAATGATTAATAAAAATTATATGCAATGGAAAGTTTCAATAACATATGAATATGCCAAAAGGTTAGAAAAATAGGGTAAAAAATAAAAGTGCTTATTTTAAAGACTTTACTTATATTAACTTATCATCAAATAAGGATTTCAAATTTAGGGGGAGAAAGGAATCATCAAAAAGGAAAAAGAGGAGCTAAAGAGAAAATGAAGAGTTAGAGATGAATTAGGGGTCATAAACGTGATAATAAGTATTCTATCTTAATTTTATGAATGAATATTATTAATCAGTCACATATTATCAAATGAAAGTTTTTAGTGATTCTACGTTGGTCGCATGTCTTATACATATGCTTAAGGTAGTCTTTTTATATTATTGTATAAATATGACATGTAGATTATGATAGGTAATTTAGCATGCCTTTAAGTTAGATATATAGATTTTGTATTTAGATCATAGAGTTATTGATTTTACATACATAAATATGGAGTAAGAAGAAATGTAATGTAAAAGGTTTGCATGAGAATGGTTTATAAATTATCTTATGAAATTAAAATAAGACATATAGTTGACGATTGATAGTTTGGCTTACTTTTTAATTATAATTATAGATTATTATTATTATTAATTTTTTTTTTTTTTTATTATTATTTTTTTTTGTAAGAAGTGAGTAATTCTCATTAACAAGAGAAAACCGATCTTACAAGAGGCCCAACTACAACAAAACCAAAAAGAAAAACACCTATTCTAAGAGCAAGGATAAGAGGTGATCATTCTCGAACCCTTGTTTCCAAGAATACATTCGTAAACAAACAAAATACTTTACTAAATTAAGTAGTTGCTCAACTGTTCTCCGAGCTCCCATAAAGATCCTGCGATTCCGCTCCTACCATAACATAAACACCCCTGCAGCCAGTGTACAACACGCAAGTTTCCTCCTTCCTTTACGAGTTCGATTTAGAGCAAGCTTATACAACTCATGTTTCAAACTCAACACATGTCTGGTGATCCCCTGCCATGCTAACAAGCCATGCATTAAAGTTGTAGAGAAGGGACACTCAAAGAATAGGTGCAAACTAGTCAGCTGCAGCATAACATAGAGAACACCGGTTAACAAGTTGCATCCCTCTCGTACACAAATTATCCACAGTAGCCAGGCTATTTTGGGCAGCAATGGTAGCAATAAACGCGTGCTTGGGTATGACAATGCTGTCCAGAAGAGGCTTCATCCACCTGAGCTCATGGGAATCCCCCTGAAAGATAGCGTAGACCACGTGCAAAGGGAACTTACCCTGCTGATACCAGGTCTGAAAGAGCCCTTTTGCAGCAGCCTGAGAACCTACTTTCAGAACAAACTCATCTCTGATGTGCAGAATCCGCTGCCAAATGAGAGACCCACACTCAGAGGGAGGAGCATCCCAACATGAGCAGTTCCTGAAGATGTACTCTCTGGACCAAATCATCCAGATAGAGGTACAATTATGATTAAAATTCCAAAACATCTTGAGCATCAAGGTTTTGTTCCAGCTAAGGAATTATTATTATTATTATTATTATTATTATTATTATTATTATTATTATTAAATTCACTTTGCATGAGAGTGATTTAAAAATTATTCTATGAAATTAAAATTATCTAAATTTAGTTTTTTACCATTAACTAGTTTTGTGACCCGTGAGAATCACGGGTTTGATTGTTTATGTTCTTTTATTTTTGCGGTATCGTTCATGAATGCGTTATTTAGCTTGTTTGTCTTCTTGCCTATTATTTTCGAGATATGTTAGTAGGATACATAAGCAAGGCAAGTAGGCAACAAATAGGGTGATAATTAAAAAATATTCGTAACAATTGATTTATGAGGAAAAAAAATTATATACAAATTATTACAAAAAAATAAACATTTCTCGAAGAAATATTGAGAGTGCTAGAAGAAAATATTTGATGAAAAAAAATGATTTAAAAGCTTGTAAGCATTTAAAGTTGAAACAATGGATTGGAGAATGATCATCGGATTCTAACCAAAAACCATGCAAAATATTTACCTTACTCCGCATTAAAAGATCCAATTTATATCCTTGGAGCATATATACTTCAACACTTCCATTAAGACATTTGATTTATAATATGTTTGTCGACTAAAATATTTGATTTATAACCTGTTTGACAAAATATAAGTTGAAGAATACACGGAAAACTAATAAAGTGCACGAAAGGGTGTACGACAATTTAGTACAATTTAAAAAATTTGTCAATTAATATTCCAAGGGTTAGAATATATAATGTAACATTTCACCAATAATTAGAGATCCAACTACAGTTTTATATTGCGCATATACCATAATAATAATAAAAAAAGGAAAACCCAACAAAAATGAAAAAAATATTCAAGTTAAAAGAAAATTGAAAGAAGTTCCATAACCATTATTTCCAGATTTCATGCAATATTATCCTCCTGCAATTTCAATACAAACACCAAAATAATAACTAAATAAAATTATAATTATTAATTAATTCAAAACATAATAAGAATAAAAAAGTTAAATAATTCATTTGGTTAAAAATGCATACTTTACCTATCAACTTTTTGAATAAAAATGATTTATAGGATTGTTGTAATATATATATAAGGAAATTTTTGTAATTAATTATCTAATCAATTTCTAGAATTTATTCGAGAGAAGAAGAAGGTTTTGTGAACTAAGGGGGAGATAACAAATTATGGTAAAATAAATACAAAGTATATTAATTATGAGTAAAAACAAAAAGACCTTCTATTAAATAAAATAAATAAAAGTTGAATGAATAGGTATATTGATACCAAGTTTAAGAGAGGAAAATAAAAGGTTTGTATTAATTTGTCGTTTGCAACTAATATTTTTTATTTTGTTAGTATCTATATGCATATAACACATGATATCTAGAGATTACTTCTAGTTAGATAATAAAGAAAGTAATATAAGTGAATTATTATTAACCAATAGAAAACTTACACGTGGATTAAAAATTAAATGTTTTAAGTAGCCTTTTAACAATATTCAAGTCAAAAGAAAATTACAAAGATGTTCCATAACCATTATTTCTAGATTTCATGCAATGTTATTAATATTTGAGTATGTCATCCTCCTGCAATTTCAATACAAACAAAAAAATAAGAACTAAATAAGATTATAAATATTAATTAATTCAAAATATAATAAAAAAAAAAAAGTTAAATAATTCATTTGGTTATATATATGCATACTTTACCTACCAACTTTTTAGATAAAAATGAAAAATAGGATTGTTGTAATATTTATATAAGAAAAATTTTGTAATTAATTATCTAATTAATTTCAGGAATTTATTTGAGAGAAGAAGAATGTTTGTGAACTAAGGGGGGGATAAAAAAAAATTATGGTAAAATAAATACAAAGTATAATAATTGTGAGGAAAAACAAAAGACAATCTATTAAATAAAAATAAATAAAAGTTAAATGAATAGGTAGGTTGATACAAATTTATGAGAGGAAAATAAAGAGTTTGTAATAATTTATTTTTTTGTGTTTGCAATTAATATTTTTTATTTTGTTAGTATTTATAAGTAACACATTATATTTAGAGATTATTTCTAGTTAAATAATCAAGTAATTAATATAAGTGAATTATTACTAACCAATAGAAAATTACACGTGGATTAAACTTAAATGCTTTAAGTACCCTTTTAATAATATTGTATAAATTAAATAATTTAAGTGGAATGGAGAAGGTCTCATTTAAATTCACCATGAACACAAAATTATAAATATAATTATTTTAGTTTTACTTACTAAATATATTGCTAAACAATGCATTTTTTTTTTACAAAACCTTATCCTTTACGTGAAATTATTTCATGAACTAAATACATGATATTACTACCCTTTTAAATTTCTATTATTATTGTTTAATTTCATTTAAGTATTTACAGAATTTGTTTGTAAATTACTTAAATTAATAAATATTTTCTTTTCCATATATTTTATATTTTCCTAAGAAAATATTTTATGTGATCTTTAATACTTATTTGTCGATTAATTAGTTTTGTAAAACATCTTCTATATACAACAAAGTTATAATATATTTTTTTTATAGTAACAGCAATAGTGAATTAGTGCCTTTCAAAAAAAAAGTAGTGAATTAGTGACAATACAGTTTTTTTATTTTTTATTTTTAACTTCATTTATTCTTCTTCGTTCTTAATTTCTTATGTATTCAATTTTTTATTTCGAATACATGTAATACTACTCCATATGAAATATCTTGAAATTATTAACTTATAGTTAATCCATATTTTTTATTGTAGTTTTTTTTAGTTAATTAAGTTTAAAGTTAATGGAATATGGATAGATTTTTAAAGGAAATAAGTGAGTTAAATTAATGCAATATAATAATAAATTGGTAATCCATGTTATATTAGTTTGCCAAGTCAAATTGTTATTGTATACGTGGCTTTTTTTCATCCCATGTGGCATTGTCTACGTGACATTTTTAGGCTAGCCTTTTAATAATATTTTATAGATTATGAGAGTAACTTTTAAATGTGGAATTGATAATTTTTTTCATGTGTACTACTATGCTAGTATTTCCACGTGCACTATATTTTGCCACGTCACAATTAATTGTTGCCATGTCACATTTGTCTACGTGGCGTTTAATGTCTAGCCTTTTAATAATATTTATAGATTTATGATTCTATTTGGACCCGACAAAACTAACCCGACCCGAATAACCCAATCTATACCTGACTCGATACCGAACTCAAGCCCCGAGCTTGACCCGAATCCAAATTGATCTTGACCCGAATATTTATTGTTGCAACGTGAATATTATTCATGAATATCGAAAATGACTTGAACCAGAAAAGCTCTGGCCTATCCCGACCTCTTGCAAGTTGCCATCCAAAACTGACCCGGCCCGAATTAACCCGTTTACAATATCTACCTCTCTTCCAACCTCAGTTTATACCAGTTAATACCCTTTCCATCACAAAATTCTTGTTTACGGCGATTGTATCCGTCTTAAACTTAAGATGTGTCATTGACCCCGTATTAATGTTAAGATGGATACCTCAGTCTTATGGAAGACTAACTGTATATACAATCATACATACACAGAGTAGCGTCATTGTCATTACTCTTCCGAATTCTAATACATCGTTATTACTCTTCCGAATTTAGAACTGACCCGTACCCGACCCGTACCCGACCTGACACGAAAACTCAGGATCCGAATTTAACTAAACTCGAATGTTTATTGTTGAAAATCGATCGTTATCCCTATAACACTTTACGATAATCAACCCAAAAATGCCTCGAACCCGAAATCACGAATTGATCCAGCCGACTCGATTCAACCCGAAGCTTGTTTACCGGATCAGACTCGGCCCGATCCGGACCAGGTTAACCCGTTTGCCAAGTCTAATCTCATCCAATAAGAAACTCCCACATCAGCTCCAATGACATGACATATAAACACTCCATAACTCAACAACTCTTCCCGTCTCTCTTTCTTCAATCTCACAACTCTCTGTTAAATCTCAATTAAAAACCCAGAAATTCACTAATCAAAATCAAAATCAACTAATCCCAAATTACCCCACTTTAAACCTAAATTAAACCCATGGTTTGCTTCAAATTAGTACCAATTTTGTTAATTCTAGGGTTTATACAATTAACCCAATCCCTTAGATTCGATCTAAAATCAACTCATACTAAATGCATCTCCGAAGATATCAAGAGTAATTCTATGACTGTCGGTAAATATCACATCGTTAATCCTAATGAAGGCACTCCTTTATCCGACGCCTACAAATTTACTGTTCGGGTAACTTTCTTTGTTACCGTTATATTTAATATACCCGTCTTAAATAAGAATTTGTGTAATTTTATGTTACGAAGTTGTATTTCTATTTCTTTTTTATTATGTTTAGATGCCCGGCACCTTATATTTTTTGATGACGAAGTGGTAGTTAAACATTGCTTCCGTGAGGTCAATAAAGTTGCGGACTTTATGGCATTGGTTGGACATTCTTGTGTTTTGAAAGTCGGTGGCTTTAACTCGCATCTATTTTTCAAAAGGATGAAATAGGTTGTCCGTATTAGTTTGATATTGTTATAATTTACGACTTTACTTGAGGCTTAGAATATGATCTCTGGAATTTGTTAGGTTAGGCAACTCTGAGGACTTGCTTCGGTAGCTCGAAAGAAGTTTTGAAGTTATTGTGGGGATGAGGGAGGTTTTAAGGTTTTGGTGGTGATGTTATGGTGGCAGGATATGTCGAGATCGACATATGATCGTAAAGAATTATACTCCCTCTGTCCCGGTTATTTGTTATCCTTTTCCATATTGGGGTGTCTGTGTGAGTTGTTGTTCTTTCTATTTTAAGAATGAACTTGATGAACAATTTGATCATTCACACTCAATTTGTTCCACTTGTCACTTAGTAATTCTTCCTCTTTCCTTGGTCTTTGTGCCAAAACCAAAGGATAACAACTGACCGGGACGGGGGAGTATATCATTGTTATTGTTATGGAATGATATCGATAAAGTAGGAAGATTACTATATATATTGGTCATATTGTATTAGTCGAGAGAATAATTCAATAACTAACAAACTTGCTTATGTGAATGTCCCCTCTTCCGGAATTTATCAGGATTTTTTGGTAAATTGGCTTCGAAATTGTAAAGATTGTCTGGTTTGAGGTCGTTTAACCAAAGGTTTTCGGGAATTAGTTGAGGTTTAACTTTTGATGATAGAGGTTTGTGGAGGTAACTATTACGAGTAATAGAGCTTAAAACAAGAAGAAATAGGAGGAGATTGGTTGTTTATGGTGGTTGCGGATGATGGAAATAAGAGGTAAGGGAGGAATCATTACGCAGTTAATACATTACTTTTGGGGAAGGTGGGTGATTATTCCAGGTTAATGGAGCAACTATACACGCTCTCCCCTATTTCTATCTTCCACCACCGTCACTTTCCTCCATTTTCGAGTTTATATGAGTTTTATTACCTTAGTAACAAGTACCTCCATCCCAAGAAGCTCTAAGTTATAACATCTACACAAAACCTTAAAAATTGGCCTCTCGCTTTAGCTTTGGGGATCAGAATATTTTATCTGCATTAAGTCTCTTGACCATTTTATGTGATTTTAGTGTGGCACTAATCCATTTAAGTTAGAATTTACCCATTTACCCACTAACCTGCAAAATCTGTAATAGAGTAGTAAATATTCGAGAATTTGTGTTTAATCTGAGGGAGTTGAACTGAATGTGCAGGTCACATCGCCATATGGAAGTAATCTTCATACCGCGGATAAAGTGGACGCTGGTCAGTTTGCGTTTACAACAGCGGAAGCGGGCGATTACATGACATGTTTTTGGATTGTGGAGCATAACCCACCAGTAACAGTAACTCTTGATTTTGATTGGAAGACTGGTGTTGCTGCTAAGGATTGGGGGAGTGTTGCTAAAAAGGGCTCTATCGATGTAAGTTAGTTTTTGCTACATTATTTTATGTTGTCTTTTGTACAGATACAGAGTAGTTTAAATCGTAACGTGAGCTGAAAGTTCAGTTCTTTCGTAAATTCTTGCTCTACTAATGTGATCTTCTTTGGAATGATTTTAGATTGACTGTTTGGTTGCCTAAATGGATTTGGTGGGTAGGAAAAAAAGGAGAGAAACTCGACTCTTTTTCTACATTGTGCTTGTATAGCTCTGAATTGACAATAAAGGAAAGGAAGTTGAAGGAATTTACTTTCATTAAATTGCTAGTTTTCTTCCCAAATCAGTGAGATTTAGAGAAGTTAAAAGCACCTTTTTCTTACTTTCTCTTCTCATATTTTCTTCCCGTTCCTTTCTTTTCCAATCACATTAAAAAGCCAAACAATGGTTAAAATGTTGGGGATCCACAAGGTGGTGATCAGGTATTAAAATAACTTAGCTAGTTTTAAATGATTGACCAAGATGTAAACTAAAAATAGATTATCTTGGTTTCATAAGAGAAAGGGCTTCAATGTCGGGCGCCACACTCAGATCTGTACCCGACATGTGGGGTTGGGGACAATGAGTTTTATGAAATGAGTTTTTATGTTTTGAATGGGAAGCTATATTTTCTAATGGTTGCTTTCTCTTATCTTTGTCATGGCGTAATTAAAGCACTGTTTTCTCACATGACAAATGAAAATTACTCTATTTATCACGCTTTCAATTTGGCTTGGAACTGGTAATCTTAGAACTTTCAGTAATGTTTTTGACACATGATAATTTGTGTGTCAGTACATAGATCTTGTCTATCGTGTCTTATACTTCTCTATAAGTCTAAGATTGGAGGCGGTTGGAGCCCTGTAAACTTATGCCGATAATGAGTTACAGCACAATGCTACTTAGTTTCTTCAACGAAATCAGTTGAAAAGAATAGTGCCTTAAGTTATTGTTTTTTTTTGTTGTTGACCAGCTTATGGAACTGGAGTTGAAGAAGCTGCTGGATACTGTCAACTCAATTCACGAGGAAATGTTCTACCTTCGTGATAGGTGAGTTCCTCTTTCTTGTGTGAAATTGATACATTATAGACAACTCCGTCTTGAATTTATAACCGGCTTTGATAGTCAACTGATTTAAGCATCAATTTTTCCCAACATTGTTTATCAAAGTTGGCTATTACTCCATACTCCCTCCATCCCGGTCAATTGTTGTCCTTTGTTTTTGGCACAAAGACCAAGGAAAGAGGAATGAACCAATTACTAAATGACAAGTGGAACAAATTGAGTGGGAATGATCAAATTGCTCATCAAGTTCATTCTTAAAATAGAAAGGACAACAAATGACTGAGACACCCCAATATGGAAAAGGACAACAAATGACCGGGACAGAGGGAGTATATATTATGAGAAAATAACTACCAATTTAAAGTGGACATCATTTTCCCACCAAAACCGAATTAGGACAATATAAATGGGATGACGGGGGTACTAATAGGTAGTATGTTGTTTCTAACTCATGTTATCACCATTGTTGATTCCAGGGAAGAAGAGATGCAAAACTTGAACAGAACAACAAACTCGAGAATGTATTGGCTCAGTTTCCTTTCAATCGTTGTTAACTTGTCAGTGGCGGGCTTGCTAGTATGGCACTTGAAAACCTTTTTTGAAAGGAAAAAGCTACTTTAAATTAGAGAACAAACTTGTTACAGTTTTCACCTTAGTCATTGTAAAATTCTCGAGCCCTTACTCTTTTAACAGAATGTCTTCGAACTGTCAATTTGCAGTAATTTATACGTTTTCCATATGAATATTCTGTTAAAGTTTCCCGGTGTTGTTAACGTCTGGATTACTGAGCAGTGATTGATATCTAAGGGTTGAAGTGGTGTTCAATAGTGTTTCTCTGCACATAACTCTTCATTTTAATTAGGAAGCTTTTGCCTGAGGTTTGGCTAATTCCTGTTCAGTATTGAGATTGGATAAATTTCCGGTATGATCACTTGAGTTTTGAAATTCATATTGGTGATTTGACGGTATTTGAAATTAATTACTTCAGTAATTTTGCTTAATTTTACCATTTTGGTGATATAAGGGTACTCGTAATCTCGTATAACATAACGATTTAGTGAATATATACTTAAATTTCCAAAATTAGGTCACCAAAATGATAAAAAATCTTAGGATATTAATTTCAAATCGGACATGGATTTAGTGTTTGGATCACATATTTGGTTCTGGATCCAGTTTGACCCGGCTTAACTACAACTCATTGTCAAGGCACCAAAACTTTGTTTCTCCAAGAACTGATAAAGAGTTACTGTATTTGCATTCCTATTCCATTCCCAATATTATTGTTCCTAAGCTTAAGACGGTCTTAAATGAAATTTCACATTTCACATTTTACATTTTACATTTTATCGATTCTTAATCACCCGTATCTCCGGTACGGAATTTATAGATTAGCAGAAGTAGATGCTAAAAAAGGAAAAGCTTCTGCTAGGAGAAACAGTCAAAATAGGTATACATTAAACTATGTCAGAATAATTTTGACTGATCTTATACTATGTCACTGAGATTCCCTCCCCAACTCTTTTGGCAGGTCATTAGGGTGACTAATCACAATTTTTTACTCTATTAAACATTATTTTAAACACAATGTCAAATTCCAGGATATAAACATTAAAAAATTACAACCTGAAGTCTTCTGTATTCTTGATAACACCAGAACAGCAATGCACACCTCAAGTTGCTTAATTCCATAAATTCTAAGCTTCCAAGTTGTCAAATAAATATTTAAAAAAAAAAACTGATGAGTTGAATTCTGATGGTTTTCTGAATTTCCTCGGTAGAGTTGCGGAAGCCATTGAAGCACTGGAGTAATGCTGCTGTATGAATTGAAAGATATTTTTTGTTTGTTTTATAGTTTTAGTTGAATTATGTTGATGCCTCGGTTGATAAATAAATCTGTTCTGAATCTTCTGATGGTGTTACTGATCCTTGCCCTGATACTGTCATCTATCTATGGAGCGACTTCGTCTGATAGTAATAGTCTTCATTGGAGGAGAACCGAGTGCCCAGAGAACTCCTCCGACATTTCAGGCAGCGCGTTTGAAGCCAGTCTAAATGACTCCTTTTCCCAACTCCTTACCAACACCTCCTCGGTTGTGTTCTCAAATGTCACTAAAGGTGCAGGCGAGGACCAAGTCTACGCGCTGTTTTACTGCAAGGGTGATGTCGATCTGGAGACTTGTCAGGATTGCGTAGAGGAAGCAACCAAGGAATTAAAAGATTCCTGCAAATTTGCAAAAGAAGGGATTGTCTGGTATGAGGAGTGTACCTTAAGGTATGCCAACCGAACCTTTTTTTCCGTTTATGAGGTAACACCGAATTATCCACACTACAATCGCTCTGGCATATTCACTGAGATTCGTCTTGATTCATTTCAAAAGAAATTCGATGACACTATGGAGGCTCTCGTAAAAGAGGCTGCTTATGGTAAGGGATCCTTGCCGGGTTTTGCAACAAAAGAGTTCAATCTTTCCTCGACTGAGATAATCCGTGGCCTTGCTCAGTGCACTCCTGATATTGTGGGTCTCGGATGTGAGAGTTGTCTGAAGGCCGCTCTTAGAATTAGGGATACATGGGCAAATACGATTATGTTTCTTCCAAGCTGCTTCCTTAGGTATGACTTGTATGAAACAGGAGCACCCCCAAGTC